>NW_026136710.1:7284818-8484818 GCF_905237075.1 Dicentrarchus labrax
AACCAAAATTCTGTAATTCTGAGATCAAAGCCAAAATTCTATAACTCTGAGATCAAAGGCAAAATACTATGACTCTGAAATCAAAGGCAAATTTAAAGAATTCTGAGATCAAAAGCCAAAATCCTGACTCTAGGTCAAAGCCAAAGTTCTATAACTCAGAGATCAAAGCCAAAATTCTATAAGTCTGAGATCAAAGCCAAGATTCAAGAATTCTGAGATCAAAGCCAAAATTCTAGAATTCTGAGATCAAAGCCAAAATTCTATAACTCTGAGATCAAAGGCATGATTGAAGAATTCTGAGAACAAAGGAAAAATTCTATAATTCTGAGATCAAAGCCAAAATTCTGTAATTCTTAGATCAAACCCAAAATTGTATAATTCTGAGATCAAAGCCTAAATTCTATAATTCTGAAATCAAAGCCGAACTTCTGTAACTCTGAGATCAAAGCCAAAATTCCATAATTCTGAGATCAAAGCCAAACTTCTTTAGCTCTGAGATCAAAGACAAAATTCTATAACTCTGATATCAATGGCAAAATTCAAGAATTCTGAGATCAAAGGCAAAATTCTATGACTCTGAGATCAAAGCCAAAATTCTATAACTCTGAGATCAAAGGCAAAATTCAACAATTCTGAGATCAAAGGCAAAATTCTATAACTCTGAAATCAAAGGAAAAATTCAAGAATGCTGAGATCAAAGGCAAAATTCAGGAATTCTGAGATCAAAGACAAAATTCTATAACTCTGAGATAAAGGGAAAATTCAAGAATTCTGAGATCAAAGCCAAAATTCTTTAATTCTGAGATCAAAGCCAAAATTCTATAACTCTGAGATCAAAGCCAAAATTCTGTAATTCTGAGATCAAAGGCAAAATTCAAGAAGATCTTGAACTACTGTAACAAATGTTTTTTCTATAATTCTGAGATCAAAGCCAAAATTCTGAGATCAAATGCAAAATTCAAGAATTCTGAGATCAGAGGCAAAAGTCTATAACTCTGAGATCAAAGGTAAATTTCAAGAATGCTGAGACCAAAGCCAAAATTCTATAACTCTGAGATCAAAACCAAAATTCTATAACTCTGCACTGAAAAAAGTGATTCTGAGCATTTGTAAATATAACATTAATGAAATCTGTAAAATTAACAATAAAACCTTTGTATAGCGCCAATTCATAACAGAAGTTATCTCAGGACACTTTTCAAATAGAGCAGGTATAGTTCAGGTAACTCTTTAAAACATTAATTACAGAGACCCAACAGTACCACCATGAGCAAGCGACAAGGGCAAGGAAAAACTGCCTGTTAAAAGGCAGAAACCTAGGACAGATCCTTCGGCTCTAGGTGGGTGGTCGTCTGTCTCGACCAGTTGGGGTGAGAGAGAGAGAGAGACACAGAGAGACAGACAGACAGACAGGTGCACAGCAACAACAGTATTGGCAATGGCAATCTAGCAGGACCATGGCAGGAGGCTCCACCAGGATCGATAAGAACCTGCGAGACGAGAAAGCACAAGAACTCTGGGGGAATAAGTGAAGTTAGTAAAATGCATTAATGGAACATGAATGAGTGCAGAAAGAGAGAGGGGAGGAGCTTAGTGCACCATGGGAAATCCCCCCGATAGTCTAGGCCTATAGCAGCATAACTAAGGGATGGTTCAGGACTCACCTGATCCAGCCCTAACTATAAGCTTTATCAAAGAGGAATGTCTTAAGCCTACTCTTGAATATGGTGACGGTGTCTGCCTCCCGAACCACAACTGGAAGCTGGTTCCACTGGAGAGGAGCTTGGTAACTGAAGGCTCTGGCTCTTGTTCTACTTTTAAAACCTATAGGAACCACAAGTAGCCCAGCATTCAGAGAACGTAGTGTTCTAGTGGGGTAATATGGTACTATGAGCTCTTTAAGATATGAAGGGGCCTGACCATGAAGAGCTTTATAGGTGAGGAGGAGGATTTTAAATTCTATTCTACATTTTACAGGGAGCCAATACAGAGAAGCTAGTACAGGAGAGATGTGATCTCTTTTTCTAGTTCCTGTCAGTACTCGTGCTGCAGCATTCTGAATTAATTGGAGCGTTTTAATGAACTTATTGGGGCAACCTGATAATAAAGGGTTGCAGTAATCCAGCCTTGAAGTAACAAATGCATGGATTAGTTTTTCTGTATCTGTCTGTGATAGTATGTGTCTAATTTTTGTAATATTACGTAAATGAAAGAAGGCAGTCCTAGAGGTTTGCTTTATGTGGGAGTTAAATGACAAATCCTGATCAAAGATAACTCCAAGATTCCTGACAGTGGTGCTAGAGGCCAAGTTAATGCCATCTAGAGTAACTATATCTTTAGACAGTGAGTCTCTAAGGGTTTTTGGGGCCAAGAACAAGAATTTCATTTTTTTTCTGAGTTTAACATCAGAAAATTGCAGGTCATCCAGGATTTTATGTCCTTAAGACATGTTTGTAATTTAGATAATTGATTAATTTCATCGGGCTTGATTGATAGATATAACTGCGTATCATCTGCATAACAGTGAAAGTTAATGGAGTGATTCCTAATAATGTTGCCTAAAGGGAGCATATATAAAGTAAATAGTATTGGTCCAAGTACAGAACCTTGTGGAACTCCATGACTAACTCTAGTATTTATTGAAGATTCATCGTTAACATGTGCAAACTGCGAGCGATCTGATAAATATGACTTAAATTAGCTTAGTGCGGTTCCTTTAATGCCAATTTGATGCTCAAGTCTCTGTAAAAGAATATCATGGTCAATGGTGTCAAATGCAGCACTAAGATCTAATAATACAAGTACAGAGACAAGTCCATTGTCAGAAGCAATCAGAAGGTCATTATTAACTTTAACCAGAGCTGTCTCTGTGTTGTGATGAACTCTAAATCCTGACTGAAAATCCTCAAATAAACTATTGTTATGTAGAAAGTCACACAACTCTTTGGCGACTACTTTCTCCAGACTCTTAGAGAGGAAGGGGAGGTTAGAAATCGGTCTATAGTTGGCTAAAACCCCTGGGTCAAGAGTGGGCTTTTTAAGAAGGGGTTTAATTACAGCTACTTTAAAGGACTGTGATACATATCCTGATAATAAAGAAAGATTAATCATATCCAGTAAAGAAGTGCCGATTAAGGGAACAACTTCTTTAAGCAGCCTAGTTGGGATCGGGTCTAATAGACAGGTTGATGGCTTCGATGAAGAAATGATTGAAGTTAACTGATGAAGATCGATAGCAGAAAAACAGTCTAAATAGATATCTAAGTTTACATTAGCAAAAGTCCCTGAACTTGGAGAGCCACTGATAACTGTTGATGGCAGTTGGTGATTCATTTTCTCTCTAATAGTAATAATTTTATTATAGAAGAAGCTCATGAAGTCATTGCTACTTAAGTTTATGGGGATATGTGGCTCAATAGAGTTGTGACTCTCTGTCAGCCTGGCTACAGTGCTTATTCTTATTTTCTTCTATTAATGCTGAGTAATAGGCTCCTCTGGCATTACAGAGGGCATTTCTATAAGTTTTAAGATTATCTTGCCAAATTGAGCGATATTCTGATAATTTGGAAGAGCGCCATTTCCTTTCAGATTTCCTAGCTATTTGTTTTAACTGGCGGGTTTGGTGGTTGTACCACGGTGCTAGTCTCCTATGTTTTAATAACTTCCTTTTTATAGGAGCGATAGAGTCTAATGTTGATCGTAGTGAGCCTGCAGCACTATCGACAAGATTATCAATTTCAGAGGGACTAAAGTCGTTATAGGACTCTGTTAAATTCAGACATGGCATTGAATTAAACACTGAAGGAATCTCCTCCTTAAATTTAGCTTAAATTTAGCACGGCAGACTTTGTTTACTTGCTCAGATTTGGCCATTTTCCCGGTGTATTTTCTTCTAAACATGCTTCTACACGTGTAAATATGCTACGTATTTAATAAGTTTCGCTTTTGTCTGTTTTAACGACCGGCAGATTGCATGGGGTATTTTATTTTGAAAATTCACCGGATTCTCTTTGCTTTTTCTGTGTCTGGCGTCCGCCCGCTCGAGTCTGTCTGTGTATATTGACGCGTGCTGCTTGCGTCAAGCGTCAAAAATAGAAAATAGTTGATTCTAGTGTAATTTGAAGTTAACAATAGTATGTGGCTATAGGAAAAAACCACACTCCTGCTATGTTTAAGGCTTGGTTCGAAGCGCAAACAGAATCGCCAGAAATTAGACAACTACACTGGATGAAGGTATCCTTACCAGGTGACTCTACAACTACAGATGAAGGTTTGTATATACAAACACTTGCTTAATTGTAGTATCGAATGTGGGGCAAAAAATTAGATTCACTGTTCACTCATGGGCCTGACAAAAAGTTGGTTATATATATTTTATGTGTGTGATTTATTCGAACTTTATTGTAAATATATTTGCAACATGTGTGTGTTACTAGCTGGAGAGAGTTTGCTATTAAATTAATGTTTAAAAAACATTACATTTGCTAAAAATGCTTTATTAGTTTACTTTTGCAATTTTGAAAGTCGCACATCTTCCTGTTTTTAAGATTCAAGAGTGTTTTGGGGGCACTTGTTAATTCCCAATTTCAGCCAGGCACATGCCAAAATTAAACTGCCAAGAAAAACTTTGCCGACTTCATTATATGTGCAAGCTAATGAACACAATGCTTAGCTCATGAAGCTTTGAGAATAAAGGCTAAACTTACCTGATTAACTGTGGGGGGAAAAATGAGCAGTATATTTACCTGAGGCGGCTGTCAGAATAAAAGCCATACTTGCCTGATTACGTTATTGAAGGTGGCCTAGTTTAAGTTCAGTTTTTTCTTTCAATTCTTGAGTTTCATACTTTCCTGAACAGTCGTATGCTCTTGAACATGCATATGCCTCAGAACAATATGCTTCAGCAATATAATCTGTAATATTTGACCGATCTACAGGCTTCATTAGGAACACGTGTGCAATCTAATGCAATCCAATACAACAGTTCTGCCATAAAGTCTATTTTTACGAAGCTTATACATTTTTGGTTTTTGTTGACATTGTCAGAAAGGTGATAATTCTACTTTATGTTCATTATTGAGTTCATAGTGGTAGTGTACTGGACTCGAGTGCATTATATTGAGCAGAGATCCATGTACTTTTGTCCAATCCATTAACATATTTGAGGGGGACAAAATATTAACACTTTTCAATATATTGCACTCCATTACACCAGCACCACCCAGCCACCCAGTACAACCTCAATAATAAACATAAAGTATAATTATTTATTCACTCATTTCATATTTTTGTAGGACAGCAACATTGAGTCCCGAAGAGAAGTTGTGATCAGAGGCCTCACTCTCTACATTGGTGAAAACACTGGAGAGTTAATCAAGGACTACCAGGTAAAGAAAATATAACTCTGATTCAAAGCCCTGTCAATATGAGACAAGTTTGTTCAAAAATAGCTGTTTGCAAATGATAATTTGACAAGATTTTTTAGTAGATTTTTAATAATGTGCCTATGTAGAAATTATTGGGATTTGATTTGATTCATTTAATTGTATTAAAATGCCCTACACATGAAGGACACAAAGTACAATTGAGGATAAAAAACACTAAGTCCAGGACTTATTTCCATTGTGGTCTTCATAAATATTTTAGCGTCTAATTATTAAAACTGCTGCAGTGAAACATGGAAAATCATCACAGATATCTAGAGACTACTTGTACTCTATGTACAAGAATATCCTGGGGTTTGCTGATAACTGCGGCTAACAATTGGATTTGATTATTTTATGGAATTTTGAAGATTGGAATCTATTGGAATATGATTTTGCTTTGCTATATGATTATTAAAAACGCTGTAGTGAAAGAACAAGAAAGTAATGACTGATGTATAACCATTTATAGAATTATGTAGCTAACAGAACCAAATATATGATACTTTTTATATAAAGCTGCATTGCTTTATTGAATGAGCGAAAGATGATTTCTCCAACAATAGGTCTTAAATTGACTTAAAATGGCCTTAAATGGCATTTAATTGAACTCTGTGATACCTGTAGACACCCTTGCTAAGGTACAATACTACTCAAAACTACCACAACAATCTGATCTTCTGTTTGGAGAGGGAACAAAGAGTTATGCATCCTTCACATTACTATACTGTACAATAAATTTTAAAATTAAAAGTTTTAATCTCTCTGGTGTATTTCACAGGTTTTCGATGACGACGATGCAGCAGCTGTCCAAGAAGCCATTACTACATTTGTCCTCGGCATCTTTGTGGTCAGCAAAGCCAGGGATGGTCTTCCCAAGCAAGCTGGAATAGCCATTGAGGGAGCAGAAGCCCTTTTGGTATCCCAGATATGGCACATGATTGCACCTAGCTGATGGGCCTTATCTATGCCTTGGAACTAAGCAACTAACTAACAAAAGATTTTCCTCCAAAGTCCATGAACTCAAGGTCTGTTTGCATGCTTAAAAGCCATACAGATGGTGTTGAAGGTGTAGGCTTTGAGTGAGCTCACTCTTTAGTTTTACAGTTAGTTTTACACTGCACATTCTGAGGTTCTCCCAATGCACTCTCTCAGGTTACACTACTCTTTTTTTTATTCTATGATGCTGGAAAATATTTAATTTGATTGAATTTGATGATGCTGGCGCATGCTTTATTTTGTTATGTATTGTGAAATCTATCTGTTCTGCCACAAGAGGCAGAGAAACCATGCAGAACTGGAAATTTCTTTACTACATTTTTAAATTTTGAGAGCTGCTGAATTTTGGTTTGTTTTTTTGCCTTATCAATGTATCTGAATGTAGCTGTGAATTTGAATGTAGCTGTTTTGACAGCTAGGATTTCATTTTGTTGTGATGTTCTGACCTCTATGAAAGGCTGTCAGTGGGGTTCTGATAGCATGTCTTGTGCTGACGGCAATTATCCCTTCACTGTTCATGACTCTGTGGAATGGAGCTCATATTTTATTGTCAAATAAATGTGTTTATTTGAGCTAAACAACTTCCAAGTCTTGTTTTGGGTTAAGATGCATAATTATACCTGAGATTGTTTGACTCATGTGGGTGTTGTTCATAGTATACAGTGTGATAAATCGATTTGTAGTTTGGTCCATACAATGTAAGAAAATGGTGAAAAATCAATCACTGTTTCCGAAATCCCAAGATGCAACCTAATATGTCTTGTTTTGTCCTGATCAACAGTCCACAATTTAAAACTTTCATATCAGAGAATCTGGGATTTTTCTTCTTAAAAAAATGACTCATAGAAAATTATCAAAATTGTTGACGATTAATTTAGTTGTTAGCAACTAATTGATTAATCAACTAATCGTTGCAGCTCCTGTCTATTTATCAGTAGCGTCAACACTTGGCTCCACGGCAGCATATCTTGACATGTGATAAGATGGTAAATGGTAAATGGACCTGTACTTGTATAGCGCCTTTCTAGTCTTCCGACCACTGAAAGCGCTTTTATACTACGTGCCACATTCACCCTTTCACACACATTCACTCAGTGATGGCAAAGCCCATCGAACAGAAACTAACATTCATACACACTCACACATCACGGCATCGGGAGCAATTTGGGGTTCAGTATCTTGCTCAGGGATACTTCGACATGACACTCGGCGACACGAGCCACAGCCGCCCCATAAGAGGATTGTAATTTCCAACACATAGATGACACATACTTAACTTTTTAAGAAGACCAAGCGTGATACAAAATATTGTGCCTGATCTACTTAAAAAAGGTAAGGCAACTTTTTGCATCAGATTATTATGTAGATAATGCAAGGCTAGTCTTTGTATAGGCTACTTAATTTCTTGAATGTAAGAAATGAGTTTTGGAAGTAAAGTCTACTTCATTTAGTAAGTAAAGTCAACTTAGCTTAATTAAATAGACTTCTACTTAAGCTAAGTTGACTTTACTTGATAAATTAATATTGACTTTACTTGCAAAACTCATTTCTTGCACACAAGAAATTAAGTAGCCTATACAAAGACTAGCCTTGCTTTATCTACATAATAATGTGATGCAAAAAGTTGCCTTACCTTTTTAAGTAGATCAAGCTCAATATTTTTATCAGTGAAGGCAAAATTCAAGAATTCTGAGATTAACCCTAGCAGGGTTAAATACTTTATTAGAAACAGTAGCATGTAAAACAATTTTGTAGTTAAATCCTGAAACGAATCATTTTTGGCCATAAAAGGAAACGTGATCTTTTTTTTTTTTTCCGTAATGTGATTTGTATTATATTTTGTATTATATGTGCAATTATATTTATTTGTACACTTAAAATAATCTGTGCAGTTATCTCTGGGCAATGTTCCTTTTACAATATCAGTATATAAAAGTATACAAAGGTTATCTCATTTCCAATCTCAATGAGAGCAGACACAGGCTTGCATGTCTGCAGCACAAAGCAAACCAGGTAACAGTAACAGCTGAAAACACTCCTCAAATACCGTCACACACGTATCATAGACGGTGAATTAACAGTTAGTTCAGGGGCTCTGTCCAAGTTCAGTCTGAGTCCCTGTGTAATAAGATGCATAATTGAAAATACCTGTACACCAGTATAAAGGGCTAATCTGATGAGGCCATTATATCAGAGAGCTGTCTTCCATGGGATCCACCCTGTTGCACCCCCTCAATCTGCAGAAGCCCACAACCACACTGCTCACACTGACTGTAGATACTGACTTTTGCTCGTACTACATGTCATAGTTCTGGAACTCTGAGATTAAAGCCAGAATTCTATAACTCTGAGATCAAAGCCAAAATTATATAACTCTGAGATCAAAGGCAAAATTCAAGAATTCTGAGATTAACCCTAGCAGAAACTTTAAAAAAAAAAAAAAAAACTTTATTAGAAACAATAGCATGTAAAAAAAATTGTAGTTAAATCCTGAAACGAACCATTTTTGGCCATAAAAGGAAACGTGATCATTTATTAACAAAAGTCATTGCATACTATTTTAGAAGTTACCTGGTTAACTGAGTAATCCTGCTTGGTTCACTACAACCCACCTAGTCTCTAGTTTTTGGAAGGCTGGTGTCTGACTGATATACAAAACTAAAGCTTCCCGGCAATTTCCCATGAATAGTGGGCTATTTTCCTTTATTTTGGGCAAAAATAAATGTGGGCACTTGCAATAAACTGAATTGTGTGGCTTTTTTTTTTTTGTTTTTGTTTTGATTTGTATTATATTTTGTATTATATGTGCAATTATATTTATTTTTACACTTAAAATAATATGTGCAGTTATCTCTGGGCAATGTTCCTTTTACAATTTAAGTATATAAAAGGTATAAATAGTCTAAATATGATGCTTATTTTTATTTCTATTATGTCTTGTATTTTTCTATTTCATTTCTTATTTAATGTGTATTTTCTTATTTATTGTAATTTTGTGTATCTTGAACTGCTGTAACAAATGTTTTTAGCTGGTGTGGAATCAATAAAGTTTATCTTATCCTGTCTTATCTCAAAATTCCATATCGCATTGTTTATTTTTTATAAATCTGAGAGTGACTGACACACATGGCTCAGATTTTACATCCTCACAACTTTGGGACCACAAAGTTTATCTCATTTCCAATCTCAATGAGAGCAGACACAGGCTTGCATGTCTGCAGCACAAAGCAAACCAGGTAGTAATAACAGCCGAAAACACTCCTCAAATACCGTCACACACGTATCATATATGGTGAATGAACTGTTAGTTCAGCGACTCTGTCCAAGTTCAGTCTGAGTCCCTTTGTAATAAGATGCATAATTAAAAATACCTGTACACCAGTATAAATGTTTTAAAGAGTTCGGTCTAGGCCTTTTCTATGTGAAAAGTGTCCTGAGATAACTTCTGTTATGAATTGGCGCTATACAAATGAAATTGAATTGAAATCTGATGAGCCCTTTATATGAGAGAGCTGTCTTCCATGGGATCCACCCTGTTGCACCCCCTCCTATCTGAAGAAGCCTACAACCACATTGCTCACACTGACTGTAGATACTGACTTTTGCTCGTACTACATGTCATAGTTCTGGAACTCTGAGATTAAAGCCAGAATTCTATAATTCTGAGATCAAAGCCAAAATTCTATAACTCTGACATCAAAGGCAAAATTCAAGAATGCTGAGATCAAAGACAAAATTCAATAACTCTGAGATCAAAGGGAAAATTAAAGAATTCTGAGATCAAAGCCAAAATTCTATAACTCTGAGATCAAAGCCAAAATTCTACAATTCTGAGATCAAAGCCAAAATTCTATTACTCTGAGATCAAAGACAAAATTCAATAACTCTGAGATCAAATCCAAAATTCTATAACTCTGAGATCAAAGCCAAAATTCTACAATTCTGAGATCAAAGCCAAAATTCTGTAATTCTGAAACCAAAGCCAAAATTCAAGATGATCTTAAACTACTGTAACAAATATTTTTCTATAATTCTGAGTTAAAAGCCAAAATTCTATAATTCTGAGATCAAAGCCAAAATTCTGTAACTCTGAGATCAAAGGCAAAATTCTATGATTCTGAGATCAAAGGAAAAATTCTATAAGTCTGAGATCCAAGACAAAATTCAATAACTCTGTGATAAAGGGAAAATTCAAGAATTTTGAAATCAACCCCAACATTCTATAACTCTGAGATCAAAGGCAAAATTCAAGAATTCTGAGATCAAAGGCAAAATTCTATAACTCTGAGATCAAAGCAAAATTCTATAACTCTGAGATCAAAGCCAAAATTCTATGACTCTGAGATCAAAGCCAAAATCCAACAAGATCTTGAACTGCTGTAACAAATGTTTTTTCTATAATTCTGCGATCAAAGCCAAAATTCTATAATTTTGAAATCAAAGGCAAAATTCTATAATTCTGAGATCAAAGCCAAAATTCTATAACTCTGAGATCAGAGAGAATTCTGAGATCAAAGGCAAAATTCTATAATTCTGAGATCAAAGCCAAAATTCAACAAGATCTTGAACTGTTGTAAAAAAATTTTTCTATAATTCTATAACTCTGAGATCAAAGCCAAAATTCTATAACTCTGAGATCAAAGCCAAGATTCAAGAATTCTAAAATGAAAGCTAAAATTCTATAACTCTGAGATCAAAGCCAAAATTCTATAACTCGGGTATCAGAGAGAATTCTGAGATCAAAGGTAAAATTCTATAATTCTGAGATCAAAGCCAGAATTCTGTAATTCTGAGATCAAAGCCAAAATTCTATAACTCTAAGATCAAAGCCAAAATTCTATGACTCTGAGATCAAAGCCAAAATTCAACAAGATCTTGAACTGTCGTAAAAATGTTTTTTCTATAATTCTATAATTTTGAGATCAAAGCCAAAATTCTATGACTCTGAGATCAAAGGCAAAATTCAACAAGATCTTGAACTGCTGTAACAAATGTTTTTTCTGTAATTCTGAGATCAAAGCCAAAATTCTATAATTCTGACATCAAAGGAAAAATTCTATAACTCTGCGATCAAAGCCAAAATTCTATAACTCTGAGATCAAACCCAAGATTCAAGAATTCTAAAATCAAAGCTAAAATTCTATAACTCTGAGATCAAAGCCAAAATTCTATAACTCTGAGATCAGAGAAAATTCTGAGATCAAAGGCAAAATTCTATAATTCTGAGATCAAAGCCAAAATTCTATAACTCTGAGATCAGAGAAAATTCTGAGATCAAAGGCAAAATTCTATAATTCTGAGATCAAAGCCAAAATTCAACAAGATCTTGAACTGTTGTAAAAATGTTTTTTCTATAATTCTATAACTCTGAGATCAGAGCCGAAGTTCTATAACTCTGAGATCAAAGCCAAAATTCTATAACTCTGAGATCAAAGCCAAGATTCAAGAATTCTAAAATGAAAGCTAAAATTCTATAACTCTGAGATCAAAGCCAAAATTCTATAACTCAGGTATCAGAGAGAATTCTGAGATCACAGGTAAAATTCTATAATTCTGAGATCAAAGCCAAAATTCAATAACTCTGAGATAAAGGGAAAATTTAAGAATTCTGAGATCAAGGTCAAAATTCTATAACTCTGACATCAAAGCCAAAATTTTATAACTGAGATCAAAGCCAAAATTCTATGACTCTGAGATCAAAGCCAAACTTCTATAACTCTGAGATCAAAGGCAAAATTCAAGAAGGCTGAGATCAAAGGCAAAATTCTATAACTCTGAGATAAAAGCCAAAATTCTATACTCTGAGATCAATGCCAGCATTCAATAACTCTGAGATAAAGGGAAAATTAAAGAATTCTGAGATCAAAGCCAAAATTCTATGACTCTGAGAGCAAAGGCAAAATTAAACAAGATCTTGAACTGCTGTAACAAATGTATTTTCTATGATTCTGAGATCAAAGCCAAAATTCTATAACTCTGAGATCAAAGCCAAAGTTCTATAATTCTGAGATCAAAGGCAAAATTCTATAATTCTGAGATCAAAGCCAAAATTCTGTAATTCTGAGATCAAAACCAAAATTCAATAACTCTGTGATAAAGGGAAAATTCAGGAATTCTGAGATCAACCCCAAAATTGTATAACTCTGAGATCAAAGGCAAAATTCAACAAGATCTTTAACTGCTATAACAAATGTTTTTTCTGAAATTCTAAGATCAAACCCAAAATTCTGTAATTCTGAGATCAATCCAAAATTCTATAACTCTGAGATCAAAGCCAAAATACTATAACTCTGAAATCAAAGGCAAAATTCAAGGATTCTGAGATCAAAGGCAAAATTCTATAACTCTGAGATCAAAGGCAAAATTCAAGAAGGCTGAGATCAAAGCCAAAATTCTAGAATTCTGAGATCAAAGCCAAACTTGTGTAACTCTGAGATCAAAGCCAAAATCCTATTACTCTGATCTCAGAGTTATAGAATTTTGGGTTTGACCTCAAAGGCAAAATTCAATAATTCTGAGATCAAAGCCAAAATTCTATGACTCTGAGATCAAAGGCAAAGTTCTATAACTCTGAGATCAAAGGCAAACTTCAAGAATGCTGAGATCAAAGGTTAAATTCTATAACTATGAGATCAAAGCCAAAATTAAAAAACTCTGAGATAGAGGGGAAAATTCAAGAATTCTGGGATCAAAGCCAAAATTCTATAACTCTGAGATCAAAGCCAAAATTCAATAACTCTGAGATAGAGGGAAAATTCAAGAATTCTGGGATCAAAGCCAAAATTCTATAACTCTGAGATCAAAGCCAAAATTGTATAACTATGAGATCAAAGCCAAAATTAAAAAACTCTGAGATAGAGGGAAAATTCAAGAATTCTGGGATCAAAGCCAAAATTCTATAACTCTGAGATCAAAGCCAAAATTCAATAACTCTGAGATAGAGGGAAAATTCAAGAATTCTGAGATCAAAGCCAACATTTTATAACTCTGAGATCAAAGCCAAAATTCTATGACTCTGAGATCAAAGGCAAAATTCAACAAGATCTTGAACTGCTGTAACAAATGTTTTTTCTATGATTCTGAGATCAAAGCCAAAATTCTGTAATTCTGAGATCAAAGCCAAACTTCTGTAATTCTGAGATCAAAGCCAAACTTCTATAACTCTGAGATCAAAGCCAAAATTCTATACTCTGAGATCAAAGGCAAAATTCAAGAAGGCTGAGATCAAAGGCAAAATTCTATAACTCTGAGATCAAAGCCAAAATTCTATACTCTGAGATCAAAGCCAAAATTCAATAACTCTGAGATAAAGGGAAAATTAAAGAATTCTGAGATCAAAGCCAAAATTCTATGACTCTGAGAGCAAAGGCAAAATTCAACAAGATCTTGACATGCTGTAACAAATGTTTTTTCTATGATTCTGAGATCAAAGCCAAATTTCTGTAACTCTGAGATCAAAGCCAAACTTCTGTAACTCTGAGATCAAAGCCAAAATACTATAACTCTGAAATCAAAGGCAAAATTCAAGGATTCTGAGATCAAAGGCAAAATTTTATAACTCTGAGATCAAAGGCAAAATTCAAGAAGGCTGAGATCAAAGGTTAAATTCTATTACTCTGAGATCAAAGCAAAATTCTATAACTCTGAGATCATAGCCAAAATTCTATGACTCTGAGATCAAAGGCAAAATTCAAGAAGATCTTGAACTGCTGTAACAAATGTTTTTTCTATAATTCTGAGATCAAAGGCAAAATTCTATAACTCTGATGTAAAAGCCACAATTCTATAACTCTGAGATCAAAGCCAAAATTCTAGAATTCTGAGATCAAAGCCAAACTTGTGTAACTCTGAGATCAAAGCCAAAATTCTATGACTCTGAGAGCAAAGGCAAAATTCAACAAGATCTTGAAATGCTGTAACAAATGTTTTTTCTATGATTCTGAGATCAAAGCCAAACTTCTGTAACTCTGAGATCAAAGCCAAACTTCTGTAACTCTGAGATCAAAGCCAAAATTCTATAACTCTGGGATCAGAGAGAATTCTGAGATTAAAGGCAAAATTCTATAATTCTGAGATCAAAGCCAAAATTCTGTAATTCTGAGATCAAAACCAAAATTCAATAACTCTCTGATAAAGGGAAAATTCAGGAATTCTGAGATCAACCCCAAAATTGTATAACTCTGAGATCAAAGGCAAGATTCAACAAGATCTTGAACTGCTATAACAAATGTTTTTTCTGAAATTCTGAGATCAAACCCAAAATTCTGTAATTCTGCGATCAAAGCCAAAATTCTATAACTCTGAGATCAAAGCCAAAATACTATAACTCTGAAATCAAAGGCAAAATTCAAGGATTCTGAGATCAAAGGCAAAACTCTGAGATCAAAGGCAAAATTCAAGAAGGCTGAGATCAAAGGTTAAATTCTATAACTCTGAGATCAAAGCCAAAATTCTATGACTCTGAGATCAAAGGCAGAATTCAAGAAGATCTTGAACTGCTGTAACAAATGTTTGTTCTATAATTATGAGATCAAAGCCAAAATTCAATAACTCTGAGATAGAGGGAAAATTCAAGAATTCTGAGATCAAAGCCAAGATTCTATACTCTGAGAGCAAAGCCAAAATTCAATAACTCTGATATAAAGGGAAAATTAAAGAATTCTGAGATCAAAGCCAACATTTTATAACTCTGAGATCAAAGCCAAAATTCTAGAATTCTGAGATCAAAGCCAAACTTGTGTAACTCTGAGATCAAAGCCAAAATCCTATAACTCTGATCTCAGAGTTATAGAATTTTGGGTTTGACCTCAAAGGCAAAATTCAAGAATTCTGAGATCAAAGTCGAAATTCTATGACTCTGAGATAAAAGCCAAAATTCTATGACTCTGAAATCAAAGGCAAAGTTCTATAACTCTGAGATCAAAGCCAAAATTCTATGACTCTGAGATCAAAGGCAAAGTTCTATAACTCTGAGATCAAAGGCAAACTTCAAGAATGCTGAGATCAAAGGTTAAATTCTATAACTCTGAGATCAAAGCCAAAATACTATAACTCTTAGATCAAAGGCAAAATTCAAGAATTCTGAGATCAAAGCCTAAGTTCTATAATTCTGAGATCAAAGCCAAAATTGTATAACTATGAGATCAAAGCCAAAATTCAAAAACTCTGAGATAGAGGGAAAATTCAAGAATTCTGAGATCAAAGCCAAGATTCTATACTCTGAGAGCAAAGCCAAAATTCAATAACTCTGAGATCAAAGCCAAAATTCTATGACTCTGAGATCAAAGGCAAAATTCAACAAGATCTTGGACTGCTGTAACAAATGTTTTTTCTATGATTCTGAGATCAAAGCCAAAATTCTATAATTCTGAGATCAAAGCCAAAATTCTATGATTCTGAGATCAAAGGAAAAATTCTATAAGTCTGAGATCCAAGACAAAATTCAATAACTCTGTGATAAAGGGAAAATTCAAGAATTTTGAAATCAACCCCAACATTCTATAACTCTGAGATCAAAGGCAAAATTCAAGAATTCTGAGATCAAAGGCAAAATTCTATAACTCTGAGATCAAAGCAAAATTCTATAACTCTGAGATCAAAGCCAAAATTCTATGACTCTGAGATCAAAGCCAAAATCCAACAAGATCTTGAACTGCTGTAACAAATGTTTTTTCTATAATTCTGCGATCAAAGCCAAAATTCTATAATTTTGAAATCAAAGGCAAAATTCTATAATTCTGAGATCAAAGCGAATTCTGAGATCAAAGGCAAAATTCTATAATTCTGAGATCAAAGCCAAAATTCAACAAGATCTTGAACTGTTGTAAAAAAAAAATTTTCTATAATTCTATAACTCTGAGATCAGAGCCAAAGAACTATAACTCTGAGATCAAAGCCAAAATTCTATAACTCTGAGATCAAAGCCAAGATTCAAGAATTCTAAAATGAAAGCTAAAATTCTATAACTCTGAGATCAAAGCCAAAATTCTATAACTCGGGTATCAGAGAGAATTCTGAGATCAAAGGTAAAATTCTATAATTCTGAGATCAAAGCCAGAATTCTGTAATTCTGAGATCAAAGCCAAAATTCTATAACTCTAAGATCAAAGCCAAAATTCTATGACTCTGAGATCAAAGCCAAAATTCAACAAGATCTTGAACTGTCGTAAAAATGTTTTTTCTATAATTCTATAATTTTGAGATCAAAGCCAAAATTCTATGACTCTGAGATCAAAGGCAAAATTCAACAAGATCTTGAACTGCTGTAACAAATGTTTTTTCTGTAATTCTGAGATCAAAGCCAAAATTCTATAATTCTGACATCAAAGGAAAAATTCTATAACTCTGCGATCAAAGCCAAAATTCTATAACTCTGAGATCAAACCCAAGATTCAAGAATTCTAAAATCAAAGCTAAAATTCTATAACTCTGAGATCAAAGCCAAAATTCTATAACTCTGAGATCAGAGAAAATTCTGAGATCAAAGGCAAAATTCTATAATTCCGAGATCAAAGCCAAAATTCTATAACTCTGAGATCAGAGAAAATTCTGAGATCAAAGGCAAAATTCTATAATTCTGAGATCAAAGCCAAAATTCAACAAGATCTTGAACTGTTGTAAAAATGTTTTTTCTATAATTCTATAACTCTGAGATCAGAGCCGAAGTTCTATAACTCTGAGATCAAAGCCAAAATTCTATAACTCTGAGATCAAAGCCAAGATTCAAGAATTCTAAAATGAAAGCTAAAATTCTATAACTCTGAGATCAAAGCCAAAATTCTATAACTCGGGTATCAGAGAGAATTCTGAGATCACAGGTAAAATTCTATAATTCTGAGATCAAAGCCAAAATTCAATAACTCTGAGATAAAGGGAAAATTTAAGAATTCTGAGATCAAGGTCAAAATTCTATAACTCTGACATCAAAGCCAAAATTTTATAACTGAGATCAAAGCCAAAATTCTATGACTCTGAGATCAAAGCCAAACTTCTATAACTCTGAGATCAAAGGCAAAATTCAAGAAGGCTGAGATCAAAGGCAAAATTCTATAACTCTGAGATAAAAGCCAAAATTCTATACTCTGAGATCAATGCCAGCATTCAATAACTCTGAGATAAAGGGAAAATTAAAGAATTCTGAGATCAAAGCCAAAATTCTATGACTCTGAGAGCAAAGGCAAAATTAAACAAGATCTTGAACTGCTGTAACAAATGTATTTTCTATGATTCTGAGATCAAAGCCAAAATTCTATAACTCTGAGATCAAAGCCAAAGTTCTATAATTCTGAGATCAAAGGCAAAATTCTATAATTCTGAGATCAAAGCCAAAATTCTGTAATTCTGAGATCAAAACCAAAATTCAATAACTCTGTGATAAAGGGAAAATTCAGGAATTCTGAGATCAACCCCAAAATTGTATAACTCTGAGATCAAAGGCAAAATTCAACAAGATCTTTAACTGCTATAACAAATGTTTTTTCTGAAATTCTGAGATCAAACCCAAAATTCTGTAATTCTGAGATCAATCCAAAATTCTATAACTCTGAGATCAAAGCCAAAATACTATAACTCTGAAATCAAAGGCAAAATTCAAGGATTCTGAGATCAAAGGCAAAATTCTATAACTCTGAGATCAAAGGCAAAATTCAAGAAGGCTGAGATCAAAGCCAAAATTCTAGAATTCTGAGATCAAAGCCAAACTTGTGTAACTCTGAGATCAAAGCCAAAATCCTATTACTCTGATCTCAGAGTTATAGAATTTTGGGTTTGACCTCAAAGGCAAAATTCAATAATTCTGAGATCAAAGCCAAAATTCTATGACTCTGAGATCAAAGGCAAAGTTCTATAACTCTGAGATCAAAGGCAAACTTCAAGAATGCTGAGATCAAAGGTTAAATTCTATAACTATGAGATCAAAGCCAAAATTAAAAAACTCTGAGATAGAGGGAAAATTCAAGAATTCTGGGATCAAAGCCAAAATTCTATAACTCTGAGATCAAAGCCAAAATTGTATAACTATGAGATCAAAGCCAAAATTAAAAAACTCTGAGATAGAGGGAAAATTCAAGAATTCTGGGATCAAAGCCAAAATTCTATAACTCTGAGATCAAAGCCAAAATTCAATAACTCTGAGATAGAGGGAAAATTCAAGAATTCTGAGATCAAAGCCAACATTTTATAACTCTGAGATCAAAGCCAAAATTCTATGACTCTGAGATCAAAGGCAAAATTCAACAAGATCTTGAACTGCTGTAACAAATGTTTTTTCTATGATTCTGAGATCAAAGCCAAAATTCTGTAATTCTGAGATCAAAGCCAAACTTCTGTAATTCTGAGATCAAAGCCAAACTTCTATAACTCTGAGATCAAAGCCAAAATTCTATACTCTGAGATCAAAGGCAAAATTCAAGAAGGCTGAGATCAAAGGCAAAATTCTATAACTCTGAGATCAAAGCCAAAATTCTATACTCTGAGATCAAAGCCAAAATTCAATAACTCTGAGATAAAGGGAAAATTAAAGAATTCTGAGATCAAAGCCAAAATTCTATGACTCTGAGAGCAAAGGCAAAATTCAACAAGATCTTGACATGCTGTACAAAATGTTTTTTCTATGATTCTGAGATCAAAGCCAAATTTCTGTAACTCTGAGATCAAAGCCAAACTTCTGTAACTCTGAGATCAAAGCCAAAATACTATAACTCTGAAATCAAAGGCAAAATTCAAGGATTCTGAGATCAAAGGCAAAATTTTATAACTCTGAGATCAAAGGCAAAATTCAAGAAGGCTGAGATCAAAGGTTAAATTCTATTACTCTGAGATCAAAGCAAAATTCTATAACTCTGAGATCATAGCCAAAATTCTATGACTCTGAGATCAAAGGCAAAATTCAAGAAGATCTTGAACTGCTGTAACAAATGTTTTTTCTATAATTCTGAGATCAAAGGCAAAATTCTATAACTCTGATGTCAAAGCCACAATTCTATAACTCTGAGATCAAAGCCAAAATTCTAGAATTCTGAGATCAAAGCCAAACTTGTGTAACTCTGAGATCAAAGCCAAAATTCTATGACTCTGAGAGCAAAGGCAAAATTCAACAAGATCTTGAAATGCTGTAACAAATGTTTTTTCTATGATTCTGAGATCAAAGCCAAACTTCTGTAACTCTGAGATCAAAGCCAAACTTCTGTAACTCTGAGATCAAAGCCAAAATTCTATAACTCTGGGATCAGAGAGAATTCTGAGATTAAAGGCAAAATTCTATAATTCTGAGATCAAAGCCAAAATTCTGTAATTCTGAGATCAAAACCAAAATTCAATAACTCTCTGATAAAGGGAAAATTCAGGAATTCTGAGATCAACCCCAAAATTGTATAACTCTGAGATCAAAGGCAAGATTCAACAAGATCTTGAACTGCTATAACAAATGTTTTTTCTGAAATTCTGAGATCAAACCCAAAATTCTGTAATTCTGCGATCAAAGCCAAAATTCTATAACTCTGAGATCAAAGCCAAAATACTATAACTCTGAAATCAAAGGCAAAATTCAAGGATTCTGAGATCAAAGGCAAAATTCTATAACTCTGAGATCAAAGGCAAAATTCAAGAAGGCTGAGATCAAAGGTTAAATTCTATAACTCTGAGATCAAAGCCAAAATTCTATGACTCTGAGATCAAAGGCAGAATTCAAGAAGATCTTGAACTGCTGTAACAAATGTTTGTTCTATAATTATGAGATCAAAGCCAAAATTCAATAACTCTGAGATAGAGGGAAAATTCAAGAATTCTGAGATCAAAGCCAAGATTCTATACTCTGAGAGCAAAGCCAAAATTCAATAACTCTGATATAAAGGGAAAATTAAAGAATTCTGAGATCAAAGTCAACATTTTATAACTCTGAGATCAAAGCCAAAATTCTAGAATTCTGAGATCAAAGCCAAACTTGTGTAACTCTGAGATCAAAGCCAAAATCCTATAACTCTGATCTCAGAGTTATAGAATTTTGGGTTTGACCTCAAAGGCAAAATTCAAGAATTCTGAGATCAAAGTCGAAATTCTATGACTCTGAGATAAAAGCCAAAATTCTATGACTCTGAAATCAAAGGCAAAGTTCTATAACTCTGAGATCAAAGCCAAAATTCTATGACTCTGAGATCAAAGGCAAAGTTCTATAACTCTGAGATCAAAGGCAAACTTCAAGAATGCTGAGATCAAAGGTTAAATTCTATAACTCTGAGATCAAAGCCAAAATACTATAACTCTTAGATCAAAGGCAAAATTCAAGAATTCTGAGATCAAAGCCTAAGTTCTATAATTCTGAGATCAAAGCCAAAATTGTATAACTATGAGATCAAAGCCAAAATTCAAAAACTCTGAGATAGAGGGAAAATTCAAGAATTCTGAGATCAAAGCCAAGATTCTATACTCTGAGAGCAAAGCCAAAATTCAATAACTCTGAGATCAAAGCCAAAATTCTATGACTCTGAGATCAAAGGCAAAATTCAACAAGATCTTGGACTGCTGTAACAAATGTTTTTTCTATGATTCTGAGATCAAAGCCAAAATTCTATAATTCTGAGATCAAAGCCAAAATTCTGTAATTCTGAGATCAAAGCCAAAATTCTGTAATTCTGAGATCAAAGCCAAACTTCTGTAATTCTGAGATCAAAGCCAAACTTCTATAACTCTGAGATCAAAGCCAAAATTCTATACTCTGAGATCAAAGGCAAAATTCAAGAAGGCTGAGATCAAAGGCAAAATTCTATAACTCTGAGATCAAAGCCAAAATTCTATACTCTGAGATCAAAGCCAAAATTCAATAACTCTGAGATCAAAGCCAAAATTCTATGACTCTGAGAGCAAAGCCAAAATTCTATGACTCTGAGAGCAAAGGCAAAATTCAACAAGATCTTGACATGCTGTAACAAATGTTTTTTCTATGATTCGGAGATCAAAGCCAAATTTCTGTAACTCTGAGATCAAAGCCAAACTTCTGTAACTCTGAGATCAAAGCCAAAATACTATAACTCTGAAATCAAAGGCAAAATTCAAGGATTCTGAGATCAAAGGCAAAATTCTATAACTCTGAGATCAAAGCCAAAATTCAATAACTCTGGGATCAAAGAGAATTCTGAGATTAAAGGCAAAATTGTATAATTCTAAGATCAAAGCCAAAATTCAATTACTCTGTGATAAAGGGAAAATTCAGGAATTCTGAGATCAAAGCCAAAATTCTATAACTCTGAGATCAAAGGCAAAATTCAACAAGATCTTGAACTGCTGTAACAAATGTTTTTTCTGAAATTCTGAGATCAAAGCCAAAATTCTATCACTCTGACATCAAAGCCAACATTTTATAACTGAGATCAAAGCCAAAATTCTATGACTCTGAGATCAAAGCCAAAATTCTATAACTCTGAGATCAAAGCCAAAATTCTGGAATTCTGAGATCAAAGCCAAAATTCTATGACTCTTAGATCAAAGCCAAACTTGTGTAACTCTGAGATCAAAGCCAAAATTCTATAACGATGAGATCAAAGGCAAAATCCTGTAACTCTGATCTCAGAGTTATAGAATTTTGGGTTTGACTTCAAAGGCAAAATTCAAGAATTCTGAGATCAAAGCAAAAATTCTATAACTCTGAGATCAAAACCAACATTCTATGACTCTGAGATCAAAGGCAAAATTCAACAAGATCTTGAATTGCTGTGACAAATGTTTTTTCCAATATTCTGAGATAAAAGCCAAAATTCTATAATTCATAGATCAAAGCAAAATTCTATAACTCTGAGATCAAAGCCAAAATTCTATAACTCTGAGATCAAAGCCAAGATTCTATGACTCTGAGATATAGGGAAAATTCAAGAACTCTGAGATCAAAGCCAAAATTCTATGACTCTGAGACCAAAGGCAAAATTCAACAAGATCTTGAATTGCTGTAACAAATGTTTTTTCTATAATTCTGAGATGAAAGCCAAAATTCAAGAATTCTGAGATCAAAGCCAAAATTCTACAACTCTGAGATCAAAGCCAAAATTCTATAACTGTGAGATCAAAGGCAAAATTCAAGAAGATCTTCAACTGCTATAACAAATGTTTTTTCTATAATTCTGAGATCAAAGGCAAAATTCTATGACTCTGAGATCAAAGGCAAAATTATATACGCTGAGATCAAAGCCAAAATTCAATAACTCTGAGATAAAGGGAAAATTAAAGAATTCTGAGATCAAAGTCAAAATTCAATAATTCTGACATCAAAGGCAAAATTCTATAATTCTGAGATCCAAGCCAAACTTCTGTAACTCTGAGATCAAAGCCAAAATTCTATAACTCTGAGATAAAAGCCAAAATTCTATAATTCTGAGATCAAAGGCGAAATTCAACAATTCTGAGATAAAAGCCAAAATTCGATAACTCTGAGATCAAAGGCAAAATTCTATAACTCTGAGATAAAAGCCAAAATTCTATAATTCTGAGATCAAAGGCGAAATTCAACAATTCTGAGATAAAAGCCAAAATTCTATGACTCTGAGATCAAAGGCAAAATTCTGTAATTCTGAGATGAAAGGCAAAATTCTATAAGTCTGAGATCAAGGCCAAGATTCAGGAATTCTGAAATCAAAGCCGAAATTCTATAACTCTGAGATCAAAGGCAAAATCCAAGAATTCTGAGATCAAAGCCAAAGTTCTATGACTCTGAGATCAAAGGCAAAATTCAAGAATTCTGAAATCAAAGCCAAAATTCTATAATTCTGACATCAAAGGCAAAATTCTATGACTCTGAGATCAAAGGCAAAATTCAAGAATGCTGAGATCAAAGGTTAAATGCTATAACTCTGAGATCAAAGCCAACATTCTATAACTCTGACATCAAAGGTAAAATTCTATGACTCTGAGATCAAAGGCAAAATTCTGTAAGTCTGTTATCAAAGCCAAAATTCTATAACTCTGAGATCAAAGCAAGCCAAAATTCTATGACTCTGAGATATAGGTAAAATTCAAGAATTCTGAGATCAAAGCCAAAATTCTATAACTCTGAGATCAAAGGCAAAATTCAAGAAGATCTTCAACTGCTGTAACAAATATTTTTTCTATAATTCTGAGATCAAAGCCAAAATTCTATAACTCTGAGATCAAAGGCAAAATTCAAGAATTCTGAGATCAAAGCCAAAATTCTGTAACTCTGAGATCAAAGCACGCCAAAATTCTATAACTCTGAGATCAAAGGTAAAATTCTGTAAGTCTGAGATCAAAGCCAAAATTCTATAACTCTGAGATCAAAGTAAGCCAAAATTCTGTAACTCTGAGATCAAAGATAAAATTCAAGAAGATCTTGAACTGCTGTAACAAATGTTTTTTCTATTATTCTGAGATCAAAGGCAAAATTCTATAACTGATATCACAGGTAAATTTCAAGAATGCTGAGACGAAAGCCAAAATTCTTTAACTCTGAGATCAAAACCAAAATTCTATAACTCTGCACTGAAAAAAGTGATTCTGAGCATTTTTAAATATAACATTAATGAAATCTGTGAAATTAACAATAAAAATCTGTTCTGTATCTTTACATGAAAATGTATCGTTTGAAATTAATATGCATTATGTTCAAAATACAATATATTGTGTTTTTTCATTTACAAGCGTTATGTAGTTATCCCAGTCGATCTTCTCAAGTACATACACTCAAAGAACAATAAACTTGTTTCATTTACGTTGTTCTGTAATCCCGCCAACTGACACTTGCATTCTGGGTACCTCCTGCATGAAAACCGCAGAGTGCCACATTTCCAGAGGCCGAGCTTATGGTTGAGTCGACTGAACTTTAAGGTAAGAATATATTTTGCTTAGTAGCTGGTTAGATTAGATATTACCGTATTTTCAGTTTTCAGAATGTTGTATGTGGTTTTTCTGTGTCGTGGCTCCCGAACGCCAGCCAACAGGGCCGCCAGAAATTAGACGGCGCCAGCCTGTTGGGACGCTAGTTTCTAGTTTTCATAACTTTGTTGGTCTTTTCGTTTAATTTGAAGATGAACGTTAGCAAGTGGCTTTACTCGAGGCCTCGTGTGTGACGTTACCTTGCACCAAAAATCCACCGGGCCCCTCTGCCGCCCGTTGCGTGAGCGTCGCGTATTTGGTCCGTCCTGCACGCGACTTCAAAACCTACCGGGAGCGTTTCAGAAGCGAGCGTTTAATTCAATTTCAATTCGATTTGTATAGCGCCAATTCATAACAGAAGTTATCTCAGGACACTTTTCAAATAGAGCAGGTCTAGACCGAACTCTTTAAAACATTAATTACAGAGACCCAACAGTACCAGCAAGCACCTGGCGACAAGGGCAAGGAAAAACTGCCTGTTGAAAGGCAGAAACCTAGGACAGATCCTTCGGCTCTAGGTGGGTGGTCGTCTGTCTCGACCAGTTGGGGTGAGAGAGAGAGAGAGAGAGAGAGACAGAGAGACAGACAGACAGACAGGTGCACAGCAACAACAGTATTGACAATGGCAATCTAGCAGGACCATGGCAGGAGGCTCCACCAGGATCGATAAGAACCTGCGAGACGAGAAAGCACAAGAACTCCGGGGAAGAAGTGAAGTTAGTAACATGCATTAATGGAACATGAATGAGTGCAGAAAGAGAGAGGAAGGGAGGAGCTCAGTGCACCATGGGAAATCCCCCGATAGTCTAGGCCTATAGCAGCATAACTAAGGGATGGTTCAGGACTCACCTGATCCAGCCCTAACTATAAGCTTTATCAAAGAGGAATGTCTTAAGCCTACTCTTGAATATGGTGAGGGTGTCTGCCTCCCGAACCGCAACTGGAAGCTGGTTCCACAGGAGAGGAGCTTGGTAACTGAAGGCTCTGGCTCCTGTTCTACTTTTAGAGACTATAGGAACCACAAGTAGCCCAGCATTCAGAGAACGTAGTGTTCTAGTGGGGTAATATGGTACTATGAGCTCTTTAAGATATGAAGGGGCCTGACCATGAAGAGCTTTATAGGTGAGGAGGAGGATTTTAAATTCTATTCTACATTTTACAGGGAGCCAATGCAGAGAAGCTAGTACAGGAGAGATGTGATCTCTTTTTCTAGTTCCTGTCAGTACTCGTGCTGCAGCGTTCTGAATTAATTGGAGCGTTTTAATGGACTTATTGGGGCAACCTGATAATAAAGGGTTGCAGTAATCCAGCCTTGAAGTAACAAATGCATGGATTAGTTTTTCTGCATCTGTCTGTGATAGTATGTGTCTATTTTTTGTAATATTACGTAAATGAAAGAAGGCAGTCCTAGAGGTTTTCTTTATGTGGGAGTTAAATGACAAATCCTGATCAAAGATAACTCCAAGATTCCTGACAGTGGTGCTAGAGGCCAAGTTAATGCCATCTAGAGTAACTATATCTTTAGACAGTGAGTCTCTAAGGTTTTTGGGGCCAAGAACAAGAATTTCGTTTTTTTCTGAGTTTAACATCAGAAAATTGCAGGTCATCCAGGATTTTATGTCCTTAAGACATGTTTGTAATTTAGATAATTGATTATTTTCATCGGGCTTGATTGATAGATATAACTGCGTATCATCTGCATAACAGTGAAAGTTAATGGAGTGATTCCTAATAATGTTGCCTAAAGGGAGCATATATAAAGTAAATAGTATTGGTCCAAGTACAGAACCTTGTGGAACTCCATGACTAACTGTAGTGTTTATTGAAGATTCATCGTTAACATGTACAAACTGCGAGCGATCTGATAAATATGACTTAAATTAGCCTAGTGCGGTTCCTTTAATGCCAATTTGATGCTCAAGTCTCTGTAAAAGAATATCATGGTCAATGGTGTCAAATGCAGCACTAAGATCTAATAATACAAGTACAGAGACAAGTCCATCGTCAGAAGCAATCAGAAGGTCATTATTAACTTTAACCAGAGCTGTCTCTGTGTTGTGATGAACGACTACTTTCTCCAGAATCTTAGAGAGGAAGGGGAGGTTAGAAATCGGTCTATAGTTGGCTAAAACCCCTGGGTCAAGAGTGGGCTTTTTAAGAAGGGGTTTAATTACAGCTACTTTAAAGGACTGTGGTACATATCCTGATAATAAAGAAAGATTAATCATATCCAGTAAAGAAGTGCCAATTAAGGGAACAACTTCTTTAAGCAGCCTAGTTGGGATCGGGTCTAATAGACAGGTTGATGGCTTCGATGAAGAAATGATTGAAGTTAACTAATGAAGATCGATAGCAGAAAAACAGTCTAAATATATATCTAACTTTACATTAGCAAAAGTCCCTGAACTTGGAGAGCCACTGATAACTATTGATGGCAGTTGGTGATTAATTTTCTCTCTAATAGTAATCATTTTATTATAGAAGAAGCTCATGAAGTCATTGCTACTTAAGCTTATGGGGATATGTGGCTCAATAGAGTTGTGACTCTCTGTCAGCCTGGCTACAGTGCTGAAGAGGAACCTAGGGTTATTCTTATTTTCTTCTATTAATGCTGAGTAATAGGCTCCTCTGGCATTACGGAGGGCCTTTCTATAAGTTTTAAGATTATCTTGCCAAATTGAGCGATGTTCTGATAATTTGGAGGAGCGCCATTTCCTTTCAGATTTCCTAGCTATTTGTTTTAACTGGCGGGTTTGGTGGTTGTACCACAGTGCTAGTCTCCTATTTTTTAATAATTTCCTTTTTATAGGAGCGATACAGTCTAATGTTGATCGTAGTGAGCCTGCAGCACTATCGACAAGATTATCAATTTCAGAGGGACTAAAGTCGTTATAGGACTCTGTTAAATTCAGACATGGCATTGAATTAAACACTGAAGGAATCGCCTCCCTTAAATTTAGCCCGCCAGACTTTGTTTACTTGCTCAGATTTGGCCATTTTCCCGGTGTATGTTCTTCTAAACATGCTTCTACATGTGTAAATATGCTACGTATTTAATAAGTTTCGCTTTTGTCTGTTTTAACGACTGGCAGTTTGCATGGAGTATTTTATTTTGAAAATTCACCGGATTCTCTATAGAAAATAGTTGATTCTAGTGTAATTTGAAGTTAACATTAGTATGTGGCTATAAGGAAAAACCACACTCCTGCTATGTTTAAGGCTTGGTTCGAAGCGCAAATGGGATCGCCAGAAATTAGACAACTACACTGGATGAAGGTATCCTTACCAGGTGACTCTACAACTACAGATGAAGGTTTGTATATACAAACACTTGCTTAATGGTAGCATCGAATGTGGGGCAAAAATTAGATTCACTGTTCACTCATGGGCCTGACAATAAGTTGGTTATATATATTTTATGTGTGTAATTCATCTGTATCTAGAACAGCGTGATTTATTCGAACTTTATTGTAAATATATTTGCAACATGTGTGTGTTACTAGCTGGAGAGAGTTTGCTATTAAATTAATGTTTAAAAAACATTACATTTGCTAAAAATGCTTTATTAGTTTACTTTTGCAATTTTGAAAGTCGCACATCTTCCTGTTTTTAAGATTCAAGAGTGTTTTGGGGGCACTTGTTAATTCCCAATTTCAGCCAGGCACATGCCAAAATTGCACTGCCAAGAAAAACTTTGCCGACTTCATTATATGTGCAAGCTAATGAACACAATGCTTAGCTCATGAAGCTTTGAGAATAAAGGCTAAACTTACCTGATTAACTGTGGGGGGAAAAATTAGCAGTATATTTACCTGAGGCAGCTGTCAGAATAAAAGCCATACTTGCCTGATTACGTTATTGAAGGTGGCCTAGTTTAAGTTCAGTTTTTTCTTTCAATTCTTGAGTTTCATACTTTCCTGAACAGTTGTATGCTCTTGAACATGCATATGCCTCAGAACAATATGCTTCAGCAATATAATCTGTAATATTTGACCGATCTACAGGCTTCATTAGGAACACGTGTGCAATCTAATGCAATCCAATACAACAGATCTGCCATAAAGTCTATTTTTACGAAGCTTATACATTTTTGGTTTTTGTTGACATTGTCAGAAAGGTGATAATTCTACTTTATGTTCATTATTGAGTTCATAGTGGTAGTGTACTGGACTCGAGTGCATTATATTGAGCAGAGATCCATGTACTTTTGTCCAATCCATTAACATATTTGAGGGGGACAAAATATTAACACTTTTCAATATATTGCACTCCATTACACCAGCACCACCCAGCCACCCAGTACAACCTCAATAATAAACATAAAGTATAATTATTTATTTTCAAAATTCTCATTTCATATTTTTGGAGGACAGCAACATTGAGTCCCGAAGAGAAGTTGTGATCAGAGGCCTCACTCTCTACATTGGTGAAAATACTGGAGAGTTAATCAAGGACTACCAGGTAAAGAAAATATAACTCTGATTCAAAGCCCTGTCAATATGAGACAAGTTTGTGCAAAAATAGCTGTTTGCTGATGATAATTTGATAAGAGTTTTTAGTAGATTTTTAATAATGTGCCTATGTAGAAATTATTGGGATTTGATTTGATTCATTTAATTGTATTAAAATGCCCTACACATGAAGGACACAAAGTACAATCGAGGATAAAAAACACCAAGTCCAGGACTTATTTCCATTGTGGTCTTCATAAATATTTTAGTGTCTAATTATTAAAACTGCTGCAGTGAAACATGGAAAATCATCACAGATATCTAGAGACTACTTGTACTCTATGTACAAGAATATCCTGGGGTTTGCTTATAACTGCTGCTAACAATTGGATTTGATTATTTTATGGAATTTTGAAGATTGGAATCTATTGGAATATGATTTTGCTTTGCTATATGATTATTAAAAACGCTGTAGTGAAAGAACAAGAAAGTAATGACTGATGTATAACCATTTATAGAACTATGTAGCTTATTATACCTGAGATTGTTTGACTCATGTGGGTGTTGTTCATAGTATACAGTTTGATAAATCGATTTGTAGTTTGGTCCATACAATGTAAGAAAATGGTAAAAAATCAATCACTGTTTCCCAAATCCCAAGACACAACCTAATATGTCTTGTTTTGTCCTGATCAACAGTCCACAATTTAAAACTTTCACATCAGAGAATCTGGGATTTTTCTTCTTAAAAAAATGACTCAAAGAAAATTATCAAAATTGTTGACGATTAATTTAGTTGTTAGCAACTAATTGATTAATCAACTAATCGTTGCAGCTCCTGTCTATTTATCAGTAGGGTCAACACTTGGCTCCACGGCAGCATATCTTGACATGTGATAAGATGGTAAATGGTAAATGGACCTGTACTTGTATAGCGCCTTTCTAGTCTTCCGACCACTGAAAGCGCTTTTACACTACTTTTTAAGTAGACCAAGCATGATACAAAATATTGTGCCTGATGTACTTAAAAAAGGTAAGGCAACTTTTTGCATCAGATTATTATGTAGATAATGCAAGGCTAGTCTTTGTATAGGCTACTTAATTTCTTGAATGTAAGAAATGAGTTTTAGAAGTAAAGTCTACTTCATTTAGTAAGTAAAGTCAACTTAGCTTAATTAAATAGACTTCTACTTAAACTAAATTGACTTTACTTGATAAATTAATATTGACTTTACTTGCAAAACTCATTTCTTACACACAAGAAATTAAGTAGCCTATACAAAGACTAGCCTTGCTTTATCTACATAATAATGTGATGCAAAAAGTTGCCTTACCTTTTTTAAGTAGATCAAGCTCAATATTTTTATCAGTGAAGGCAAAATTCAAGAATTCTGAGATTAACCCTAGCAGAAACGTTTTTTTTTTTGTTTTTTTTTTTAAATACTTTATTAGAAACAATAGCATGTAAAACAATTTTGTAGTTAAATCCTGAAACGAATCATTTTTGGCCATAAAAGGAAACGTGATCATTTTTTTTCTTCCGTAATGTGATTTGTATTATATTTTGTATTATATGTGCAATTATATTTGTTTGTTTGTTTGTTTGTTTGTTTGTTTGTTTCATTTATTGTCCACAATGTGGAAATTTGTCTTTGGTCTCATAAAAACAACAAGCAGGATGGCAACAACAACAACAACAACACTTACTCTCAAACAACTTCAGGGAAAAAAGCAGGACAGCAATGGCAGTTACATTAAGAACGCATCAACGGGACATGGTACTTTGCATCGTCTACCAGAGGGAAGAAGTTCAAACTCCCTATTAAGTGGATGAGAGGGATCATTAGCTATTTTGACAGCTTTTTTCCTAAGCACATCCTTATACACACAACTTAATTGTTTCTGTCTTATACCTATGACTTTTGAGGCTATGTTTACAATTCTCTGCAGCTTGCTTCTTCCTTTTATGTTTAGATTACCGTACCACATTGCCATGTTAAAAGTTAAGATACCCTCTATCAGGTTCTTATAAACTGTTTCCATAATATGCTTGCTCACTCTAAAGGAGTTGAGCTTGCGTAGTAAGTGGAGACGCTGATTACAGGTTTTAAAAATATAGTCAGTGTTTTCACTGAAATTTAGGTTGCAATCAATATATGTACCTAAATATTTAAACTTGTTTACTACCTCTACAATTTGTCCCTTAATTATAAGGGGCTGCACAGGGTCCTTTTCATGAACGACAAGTTTGTGTGTTTTTTTTACATTGATCTCTAGCTTTCATCACACCACTTCAGGAGAGATGACACATATGCTCTGTATACTTTCTCTCCCACAGTGTCCCCCTTCTTCAATAAGGCAACCAGGGCCATATCATCCACATACTTAAACAAACGAAACTTTTCCAGATCTAATTGGAATTCGTTTGTGTATATCGAGAAAGGTAATGGGGATAACATAGTCCCCTGCGGGGCACCAGTATTAAGCACAATGATGTCACTAATCTGTGGAGTTATCTCTGGGCAATGTTCCTTTTACAATATCAGTATATAAAAGTATACAAAGGTTATCTCATTTCCAATCTCAATGAGAGCAGACACAGGCTTGCATGTCTGCAGCACAAAGCAAACCAGGTAGTAATAACAGCCGAAAACACTCCTCAAATACCGTCACACACGTATCATAGATGGTGAATTAACAGTTAGTTCAGGGACTCTGTCCAAGTTCAGTCTGAGTCCCTGTGTGATAAGATGCATAATTGAAAATACCTGTACACCAGTATAAAGGGCTAATCTGATGAGCCCATTATATCAGAGAGCTGTCTTCCATGGGATCCACCCTGTTGCACCCCCTCAATCTGCAGAAGCCCACAACCACACTGCTCACACTGACTGTAGATACTGACTTTTGCTCGTACTACATGTCATAGTTCTGGAACTCTGAGATTAAAGCCAGAATTCTATAACTCTGAGATCAAAGCCAAAATTATATAACTCTGAGATCAAAGGCAAAATTCAAGAATTCTGAGATTAACCCTAGCAGAAACTTTTTTTTTTTTTTTTAAATACTTTATTAGAAACAATAGCATGTAAAAAAAATTGTAGTTAAATCCTGAAACGAACCATTTTTGGCCATAAAAGGAAACGTGATCATTTATTAACAAAAGTCATTGCATACTATTTTAGAAGTTACCTGGTTAACTGAGTAATCCTGCTTGGTTCACTACAACCCACCTAGTCTCTAGTTTTTGGAAGGCTGGTGTCTGACTGATATACAAAACCAAAGCTTCCCGGCAATTTCCTATGAATAGTGGGCTATTTTCCTTTATTTCGGGCAAAAATAAATGTGGGCACTTGCAATGAACTGAATTGTGTGGCTTTTTTTAATTTATTTTTTTGCTTTGATTTGTATTATATTTTGTATTATTTTTACACTTAAAATAATCTGTGCAGTTATCTCTGGGCAATGTTCCTTTTACAATATCAGTAAATACAAGGTGTATATAGTCTAAATATAATGCTTATTTTTATTTCTATTTTGTCTTATTTTTCTATTTCATTTCTTATTTAATGTGTATTTTCTTATTTATTGTAATTTTGTGTATCTTGAACTGCTGTAACAATTGTTTTTAGCTGGTGTGGAACCAATAAAGTTTATCTTATCCTGTCATATCTCAAAATTCCATATCACATTGTTTATTTTTCATTTTTTTTGACAAAGTAAGCAGGAAAGAGTTTAGAGTCACTGAATTTGCATCTGTGGAATTCAGCAAGTGAAACTAAAAGATTTATTATGAAATATTTTCCATCTTAAAGTCAAATACACCAAAGAAGCATCCTAGAAACACTTTTATTATTCTTATGCTTTATTGAAAAGCATAAACCTCTCACAGTGGTATCAGATGATTTTTACTGAGTGAGTAAGGGACCATGGGACCAAGTGGTGTGGGACTCTGGGAATTTGATATTTACTACTTGTATAGCATACCATTCCAGTCAAAGAACTGACCAACAAGTAGGATGTTAAACTTATTTTTGGAGAGAGTGAAAGTTTGAAAGTTTTCCACAAGGAATAACTCTGTTTCCCTGCTCCGCTCCCCTCCGACGACCCAGGAAGCTAATTTATGCTACCAAGGCTGCTGCTGCAAAATGACGTTACAATTTCTTATTTGACAGTCAGTTATTAATTTGCACATTTCCCCATCATGCAGTGCGCGGCTTGTATTTGAAAGTAAATTTACGTTTAAATTGCAAATATTCAGCAAGTTCAGTGTTTTAGTGTTTGAAATGTGTTCAGAACAAGCTGCTTTATGTTGGTCGTCTAATTGTAATTTTGTGCTGATATATAATTTGAAACCATGACTCTAAAGACTGTTGCTGAACACTCATAAGCCCTGCTCTTCTGATATGAAAACTAAATGAACCATGTTGAACAGTCATTCAATGATGATTTTTGTATCTTGTTGATCAAATATGATATCAACCTCCCTTGTGAGACTGACTGATACACATGGCTCAAATTTTACATCCTCATACCTTCGGGTCACAAGGTGTCAGTGGTATACGTGCAGCTGGCTCAATGCATCGGGCGCAGCTGATTAAAAGGGCCCATGTGGGTGGGCCCTTATGTATACTGTCAATGGTAGTTTATAGTTTTATCCATGAGTAAGATGGCTGTTGGTTTCGCCTCCTTTCCGATTAACTAAATGAGCCATGTTGTGCAGTCATTCAATGATAACTCACTCCTCTTCTTGATCAAACATGATATCATCATGTTACTTGCACCCCGGGGCAGTCTGAGACTGACACACATGGCTCAAATTTTACATCCTCACACCTTCGTGGCCATAAGGTGTTGAAGATTTGTCTCTTTTCCACTCTCAATAAATCCTCATTTTTGTAAAATATCTAAGTTAAATATCTGATGGTGTCGGGCAGCCATGAAATGAGCTACAGCCAATGAGAGCAGACACAGGCTCACATCTCTTCAGCACCAAGCAGCAAACTGGGTAGTATTAGAACAAGCTGCTTTATGTTGGTTGGCTAAGTGTAATTTTTGTGCTGGTTCATAATTTGAAACCATGACTTAAAAGACTGTTGCTGAACACTCCTAAGCCCTGTTCTTCTGATGTGAGAACTGTCAGTCAATGATGATGTTGCTTGACGTTGATCAAATATGAAATCAACCTTCTTACTGAGACTGACTGATACACCTGGCTCAAATTTTACATCCTCACACCTTCAGGGCCACAAGGTGTCAGTGGTATACGTACTGCTGGTGCACTGGGGCCCATCTGATCACAAGGGCCCTAGGAGGACAGCGGATGTCATGTCCATGGGTGGGCCCTTATACTGTCAATGGTGGTTTAGAGTTTTAACCATGAGTGAGATGGCTGTTGGTTTCACATACTTTCTGATGTGAGAAGCAAATGAGCCATGTTGTGCAGTCGTTCATGATTGACGGACTCTGATCAAACATGATATCAACCTGGCATTTGCAACTGCGGGCAATCTGAGAGTAACTGACACACATGGCTCAAATTTTACATCCTCACACCTTCGGGACCACAAAGTTTATCTCATTTCCAATCTCAATGAGAGCAGACACAGGCTTCCATGTGTGCAGCACAAAGCAAACCAGGTAGAAATAACAGCCGAAAACACTCCTCAAATGCCGTCACACACGTATCATAGACGGTGAATTAACAGTTAGTTCAGCGATTCTGTCCAAGTTCAGTCTGAGTCCCTGTGTAAAATAAAAACACACCAGTATAAAGGGCTAATCTGATGAGCCCTTTAATCAGAGAGCTGTCTTCCATGGGATCCACCCTGTTGCACCCCCTCAATCTGCAGAAGCCCACAACCACACTGCTCACACTGACTGTAGATACTGACTTTTGCTCGTACTACATGTCATAGTTCTGGAACTCTGAGATTAAAGCCAGAATTCTATAACTCTGAGATCAAAGGCAAAATTCAAGAATTCTGAGATAAACCCTAGCAGAAACTTTTTATTTTTTTAAAAAAATACTTTATTAGAAACAATAGCATGTAAACATTTTTTTAGTTAAATCCTGAAACGAACCATTTTTGGCCATAAAAGGAAACGTGATCATTTATTAACAAAAGTCATTGCATACTATTTTAGAAGTTACCTGGTTAACTGAGTAATCCTGCTTGGTTCACTACAACCCACCTAGTCTCTAGTTTTTGGAAGGCTGGTGTCTGACTGATATACAAAACCAAAGCTTCCCGGCAATTTCCCATTAATAGTGGGCTACTTTACTTTATTTTGGGCAAAAATAAATGTGGGCACTTGCAATAAAGTGAATTGTGTGGCTTTGTTTTATTTATTTTTTTGTTTTGATTTGTATTATATTTTGTATTATATGTGCAATTATATTTATTTTTACACTTAGAATAATCTGTGCAGTTATCTCTGGGCAATGTTCCTTTTACAATATAAGTATAAAAGCTATATATAGTCTAAATATGATGCTTATTTTTATTTCTATTATGTCTTGTATTTTTCTATTTCATTTCTTATTTAATGTGTATTTTCTTATTTATTGTAATTTTGTGTATCTTGAACTGCTGTAACAAATGTTTTTAGCTGGTGTGGAATCAATAAAGTTTATCTTATCCTGTCTTATCTCAAAATTCCATATCACATTGTTTATTTTTTTTAAATCTGAGAGTGACTGACACACATGGCTAACATTTTACATCCTCACACCTTTGGGACCACAAAGTTTATCTCATTTCCAATCTCAATGAGAGCAGACACAGGCTTGCATGTCTGCAGCACAAAGCAAACCAGGTAGTAATAACAGCCGAAAACACTCCTCAAATACCGTCACACGTATCATATACGGTGAATTAACTGTTAGTTCAGCGACTCTGTCCAAGTTCAGTCTGACTCCCTGTGTAATAAGATGCATAACTGAAAATACCTGTACACAAGTATAAATGTTTTAAAGAGTTCGGTCTAGGCCTGGTCTATTTGAAAAGTGTCCTGAGATAACTTCTGTTATGAATTGGTGCTATACAAATAAAATTGAATTGAAATCTGATGAGCCCTTTATATCAGAGAGCTGTCTTCCATGGGATCCACCCTGTTGCACCCCCTCCTATCTGCAGAACCCACAACCACATTGCTCACACTGACTGTAGATACTGACTTTTGCTCATACTACATGTCATAGTGCTGGAACTCTGAGATTAAAGCCAAAATTCTATAATTCTAAGATAAAAGCCAAAATTCTATAACTCTGACATCAAACGCAAAATTCAAGAATTCTGACATCAAAGCCAAAATTCTATAACTCTGAGATCAAAGGCAAAATTCAACAGTTCTGAGATCAAAGGCAAAATTCTATAATTCTGAGATCAAAGCCAAAATTCTATAAGTCTGACGTCAAAGCAAAAATTCTATAGCCCTGAGATCAAAGCCAAAATTCTATAACTCTAAGATCAAAGGCAAAATTCAAGAATGCTGAGATCAAAGGTTAAATTCTATAACTCTGAGATCAAAGCAAAATTCTAAAACTCTGAGATCAAAGCAAAATTCTATGACTCTGAGATCAAAGGCAAAATTCAAGAATTCTGAGATCAAAGGGAAAATTCAACAAGATCTTGAACTGCTGTAACAAATGTTTTTTCTATGATTCTGAGATCAAAGCCAAAATTCTATAATTCTGAGATCAAAGCCAAAATTCTATGACTCTGAGATCAAAGGCAAAATTCTATAACTCTGAGATCAAAGGCAAAATCCAAGAATTCTGAGATCAAAGGTAAAATTCAACAAGATCTTGAACTGCTGTAACAAATGTTTTTTCTATGATTCTGAGATCAAAGGCAAAATTCTATAACTCTGAAATCAAAGGCAAAATTCAAGAATACTGAGAACAAAGGAAAAATTCTATAATTCTGAGATCAAAGCCAAAATTCTGTAATTCTGAGATCAAACCCAAAATTGTATAACTCTGAGATCAAAGCCAAACTTCAATAACTCTGAGATAGAGGGAAATTCAAGAATTCTGAGATCAAAGGCAAAATTCTATAATTCTGAGATCAAAGCCGAAATTCTATAACTCTGCGATCAAAGCCAAAATTCTATGACTCTGAGATCAAAGCCAAAGTTCTATAACTCTGAGATCAAAGCCAAAATTCTATAACTCTGAGATCAAAGCCAAAATTCTGTAACTCTGAGATCAAAGCCAAGATTCAAGAATTCTGAGATCAAAGCCAAAATTCTGTACTTCTGAGATCAAAGTCAAAATTCTATAACTCTGAGATCAAAGGCAAAATTCAAGAATTCTGAGATCAAAGGCAAAATTCTATAACTCTGAGATCAAAGCAAAATTTTATAATTCTGAGATCAAAGGCAAAATTCTATGACTCTGAGATCAAAGGCAAAATTCTATAACTCTGAGATCAAAGGCAAAATCCCAAAATTCTGAGATCAAACGTAAAATTCAAGAATTCTGAGATCAAAGCCAAAATTCTATAACTCTGAGATCAAAGCCAAAATTCTATGACTCTGAGATCAAAGGCAAAATTCAACAAGATCTTGAACTGCTGTAACAAATGATGTTTCTATAATTCTGATATCAAAGCCAAAATTCTATAATTCTGACATCAAAGGCAAAATTCTATAATTCTGACATCAAAGGCAAAAATCTATAATTCTGAGATCAAAGCCAAACTTCTGTAACTCTGAGATCAAAGCCAAAAGTCTATAACTATGACATCAAAGGCAAAATTCAAGAATTCTGAGATCAAAAGCCAAACTTCTATGACTCTGAGATCAAAGCCAAAATTCTATAACTCTGAGATCAAAGCCAAAGTCCTATAACTCTGAGATCAAAGCCAAGATTCAAGAGTTCTGAAATCAAAGCCAAAATTCTATAACTCTGAGATCAAAGCCAAAATTCTATGACTCTGAGATCAAAGGCAAAATTCAACAAGATCTTGAACTGCTGTAACAAATGTTTTTTCTGTAATTCTGAGATCAAAGCCAAAATTCTATACTCTGAGATCAAAGCCAAAATTCGATAACTCTGAGATAAAGGGAAAGTTAAGGAATTCTGAGATCAAAGTCAAAATTCTATAACTCTGACATCAAAGCCAAACTTCTATAACTCTGAGATCAAAGCCAAAATTCTATACTCTGAGATCAAAGCCAAAATTCAATAACTCTGAGATAAAGGGAAAATTAAGGAATTCTGAGATCAAAGTCAAAATTCTATAACTCTGACATCAAAGCCAAACTTCTATAACTCTGAGATCAAAGCCAAAATTCAAGAATTCTGAGATCAAAGCCAAAATTCTATAACTCTGAGATCAAAGCCAAAATTCTATGACTCTGAGATCAAAGGCAAAATTCAACAAGATCTTGAACTGCTGTAACAAATGTTTTTTCTATAATTCTGAGATCAAAGCCAAAATTATATTGTTAATTCTGACATCAAAGGCAAAATTCTATAATTCTGAGATCAAAGCCAAAATTCAGTAATTCTGAGATCAAAGCCAAAATTCTATAACTCTGAGATCAAAGCCAAATTCAATAACTCTGAGATAAAGGGAAAATTAAAGAATTCTGAGATCAAAGGCAAAATTCAAGAATTCTGAGATCAAAGCCAAAATTCTATAACTCTGAGATCAAAGGCAAAAATCAACAAGATCTTGAACTGCTGTAACAAATGTTTTTTCTATGATTCTAAGTTCAAAGCCAAAGTTCTATAATTCTGAGATCAAAGCCAAACTTCTGCAACTCTGAGATCAAAGCCAAAATTCAATAACTCTGAGATAAAGGGAAGATTCAAGAATTCTGAAATCAAAGCCAAAATTCTGTAATTCTGAGATCAAAGCCAAAATTCTATAACTCTGAGATCAAAGCCAAAATTCTATAACTCTGAGATCAAAGGCAAAATTCAAGAAGATCTTGAACTGCTGTAACAAATGTTTTTTCTATAATTCTGAGATGAAAGCCAAAATTCTATAATTCTGAGATGAAAGCCAAAATTCTATGACTCTGAGATCAAAGGCAAAGTTCTATAACTCTGAGATCAAAGGCAAAATCCAAGAATTCTGAGATCAAAGGTAAAATTCAACGAGATCTTGAACTGCTGTAACAAATGTTTTTTCTATGATTCTGAGATCAAAGGCAAAATTCTATAACTCTGAAATCAAAGGCAAAATTCAAGAATACTGAGAACAAAGGAAAAATATATAATTCTGAGATCAAAGCCAAAATTCTGTAATTCTGAGATCAAAGCCACAATTGTATAACTCTGAGATCAAAGCCAAACTTCAATAACTCTGAGATAGAGGGAAATTCAAGAATTCTGAGATCAAAGGCAAAATTCTATAACTCTGAGATCAAAGCCAAAATTCTGTAACTCTGAGATCAAAGCCAAAATTCTGTAATTCTGAGATCAAAGGCAAAATTCTATAACTCTGAGATCAAAGGCAAAATTCTATGACTCTGAGATCAAAGGCAAAATTCTATAACTCTGAGATCAAAGGCAAAATCCCCAAATTCAGAGATCAAACGTAAAATTCAAGAATTCTGAGATCAAAGCCAAAATTCTATGACTCTGAGATCAAAGCCAAAATTCTATGACTCTGAGATCAAAGGCAAAATTCAACAAGATCTTGAACTGCTGTAACAAATGATTTTTCTATGATTCTGAGATGAAAGCCAAAATTCTATAATTCTGAGATGAAAGCCAAAATTCTATGACTCTGAGATCAAAGGCAAAGTTCTATAACTCTGAGATCAAAGGCAAAATCCAAGAATTCTGAGATCAAAGGTAAAATTCAACAAGATCTTGAACTGCTGTAACAAATGTTTTTTCTATGATTCTGAGATCAAAGGCAAAATTCTATAACTCTGAAATCAAAGGCAAAATTCAAGAATACTGAGAACAAAGGAAAAATATATAATTCTGAGATCAAAGCCAAAATTCTGTAATTCTGAGATCAAAGCCACAATTGTATAACTCTGAGATCAAAGCCAAACTTCAATAACTCTGAGATAGAGGGAAATTCAAGAATTCTGAGATCAAAGGCAAAATTCTATAACTCTGAGATCAAAGCCAAAATTTTATAATTCTGAGAGCAAAGGCAAAATTCTATGACTCTGAGATCAAAGGCAAAATTCTATAACTCTGAGATCAAAGGCAAAATTCTATGACTCTGAGATCAAAGGCAAAATTCTATAACTCTGAGATCAAAGGCAAAATCCCAAAATTCTGAGATCAAACGTAAAATTCAAGAATTCTGAGATCAAAGCCAAAATTCTATAACTCTGAGATCAAAGCCAAAATTATATGACTCTGAGATCAAAGGCAAAATTCAACAAGATCTTGAACTGCTGTAACAAATGATGTTTCTATAATTCTGATATCAAAGCCAAAATTCTATAATTCTGACATCAAAGGCAAAAATCTATAATTCTGAGATCAAAGCCAAACTTCTGTAACTCTGAGATCAAAGCCAAAAGTCTATAACTATGACATCAAAGGCAAAATTCAAGAATTCTGAGATCAAAAGCCAAAATTCTGGTCAAAGCCAAAATTCTATAACTCTGAGATCAAAGCCAAAATTCTATACTCTGAGATCAAAGCCAAAATTCAATAACTCTGAGATAAAGGGAAAATTAAGGAATTCTGAGATCAAAGTCAAAATTCTATAACTCTGACATCAAAGCCAAACTTCTATAACTCTGAGATCAAAGCCAAAATTCAAGAATTCTGAGATCAAAGCCAAAATTCTATAACTCTGAGATCAAAGCCAAAATTCTATGACTCTGAGATCAAAGGCAAAATTCAACAAGATCTTGAACTGCTGTAACAAATGTTTTTTCTATAATTCTGAGATCAAAGCCAAAATTATTAATTCTGACATCAAAGGCAAAATTCTATAATTCTGAGATCAAAGCCAAAATTCAGTAATTCTGAGATCAAAGCCAAAATTCTATAACTCTGAGATCAAAGCCAAAATTCAATAACTCTGAGATAAAGGGAAAATTAAAGAATTCTGAGATCAAAGGCAAAATTCAAGAATTCTGAGATCAAAGCCAAAATTCTATAACTCTGAGATCAAAGGCAAAATTCAACAAGATCTTGAACTGCTGTAACAAATGTTTTTTCTATGATTCTAAGTTCAAAGCCAAAGTTCTATAATTATGAGATCAAAGCCAAACTTCTGCAACTCTGAGATCAAAGCCAAAATTGTATAACTCTGAGATCAAAGCCAAAATTCAATAACTCTGAGATAAAGGGAAAATTCAAGAATTCTGAAATCAAAGCCAAAATTCTGTAATTCTGAGATCAAAGCCAAAATTCTATAACTCTGAGATCAAAGCCAAAATTCTGTAACTCTGAGATCAAAGCCAAAATTCTATAACTCTGAGATCAAAGGCAAAATTCAAGAAGATCTTGAACTGCTGTAACAAATGTTTTTTCTATAATTCTGAGATGAAAGCCAAAATTCTATAATTCTGAGATGAAAGCCAAAATTCTATGACTCTGAGATCAAAGGCAAAGTTCTATAACTCTGAGATCAAAGGCAAAATCCAAGAATTCTGAGATCAAAGGTAAAATTCAACAATTCAATTCAATTTTCAATTCAATTTTATTTGTATAGCGCCAATTCATAACAGAAGTTATCTCAGGACACTTTTCAAATAGAGCAGGTCTAGACCGAACTCTTTAACATTAATTACAGAGACCCAACAGTACCACCATGAGCAAGCACTTGGCGACAAGGGCAAGGAAAAACTGCCTGTTAAAAGGCAGAAACCTAGGACAGATCCTCCGGCTCTAGGTGGGTGGTCGTCTGTCTCGACCAGTTGGGGTGAGAGAGAGAGAGAGAGAGAGAGAGAGAGAGAGAGAGAGAGAGAGAGAGAGAGAGAGAGCGACAGACAGACAGACAGGTGCACAGCAACAACAGTATTGGCAATGGCAGTCAAGCAGGACCATGGCAGGAGGCTCCACCAGGATCCATGAGAACCTGCGAGACGAGAAAGCACAAGAACTCCGGGGAAGAAGTGGAGTTAGTAACATGCATTAAAGGGACATGAATGAGTGCAGAAAGAGAGAGGAAGAGAGTAGCTCAGTGCACCATGGGAAATCCCCCGATAGTCTAGGCCTATAGCAGCATAACTAAGGGATGGTTCAGGACTCACCTGATCCAGCCCTAACTATAAGCTTTATCAAAGAGGAATGTCTTAAGCCTACTCTTGAAAGTGGTGAGGGTGTCTGCCTCCCGAACCACAACTGGAAGCCGGTTCCACAGGAGAGGAGCTTGGTAACTGAAGGCTCTGGCTCCTGTTCTACTTTTAGAGACTATAGGAACCACAAGTAGCCCAGCATTCAGAGAACGTAGTGTTCTAGTGGGGTAATAGGGTACTATGAGCTCTTTAAGATATGAAGGGGCCTGACCATGAAGAGCTTTATAGGTGAGGAGGAGTATTTTAAATTCAATTCTACATTTTATAGGGAGCCAATGCAGAGTAGCTAGTACAGGAGAGATGTGATCTCTTTTTCTAGTTCCTGTCAGTACTCGTGCTGCAGCGTTCTGAATTAATTGGAGCGTTTTAATGGACTTATTGGGGCAACCTGATAATAAAGAGTTGCAGTAATCCAGCCTTGAAGTAACAAATGCATGGATTAGTTTTTCTGCATCTGTCTGTGATAGTATGTGTCTAATTTTTCTAATATTACGTAAATGAAAGAAGGCAGTCCTAGAGGTCTGCTTTATGTGGGAGTTAAATGACAAATCCTGATCAAAGAGAACTCCAAGATTCCTGACAGTGGTGCTAGAGGCCAAGTTAATGCCATCTAGAGTGACTATATCTTTAGACAATGAGTCTCTAAGGTTTTTGGGGCCAAGAACAAGAATTTCGGTTTTTTCTGAGTTTAACATCAGAAAATTGCAGGTCATCCAGGATTTTATGTCCTTAAGACATGTTTGTAATTTAGATAATTGATTAATTTCATTGGGTTTGATTGATAGATATAACTGCGTATCATCTGCATAACAGTGAAAGTTAATGGAGTGATTCCTAATAATGTTGCCTAAAGGGAGCATATATAAAGTAAATAGTATTGGTCCAAGTACAGAACCTTGTGGAACTCCATGACTAACTTTAGTATTTATGGAGGATTCATCGTTAACATGTACAAACTGAGTACGATCTGATAAGTATGACTTAAACCAGCTTAGAGCGGTTCCTTTAATGCCAATTTGATGCTCAAGTCTCTGTAAAAGAATATCATGGTCAATGGTGTCAAATGCAGCACTAAGATCTAATAATACAAGTACAGAGACAAGTCCATTGTCAGAAGCAGTCAGAAGGTCATTATTAACTTTAACCAGAGCTGTCTCTGTGCTATGATGAACTCTAAATCCTGACTGAAAATCCTCAAATAAACTATTGTTATGTAGAAAGTCACACAACTCTTTGGCGACTACTTTCCCCAGAATCTTAGAGAGGAACGGGAGGTTAGAAATCGGTCTATAGTTGGCTAAAACCCCTGGGTCAAGAGTAGACTTTTTAAGAAGGGGGTTTAATTACAGCTACTTTAAAGGACTGTGGTACATATCCTGATAATAAAGAAAGATTAATCATATCCAGTAAAGAAGTGCCAATTAAGGGAACAACTTCTTTAAGCAGCCTAGTTGGGATCGGGTCTAACAGACAGGTTGATGGCTTCGATGAAGAAATGATTGAAGTTAACTGATGAAGATCGATAGCAGAAAAACAGTCTAAATATACATCTAAGTTTACATTGACAGAAGTCCCTGAACTTGGAGAGCCACTGATAACTGTTGATGGCAGTTGGTGATTAATTTTTTCTCTAATAGTAATAATTTTATTATAGAAGAAGCTCATGAAGTCATTGCTACTTAAGTTTATGGGGATATGTGGCTCGATAGAGCTGTGACTCTCTGTCAGCCTGGCTACAGTGCTGAAGAGGAACCTAGGGTTGTTCTTATTTTCTTCTATTAGTGCTGAGTAATAGGCTCCTCTGGCATTACGGAGGGCCTTTCTATAAATCTTAAGATCATCTTGCCAATTTGAGCGATATTCTGATAATTTGGAAGAGCGCCATTTCCTTTCAGATTTCCTAGCTATTTGTTTTAACTGGCGGGTTTGGTGGTTATACCAAGGTGCTAGTCTCCTATGTTTTAATAATTTCCTTTTTATAGGAGCGATAGAGTCTAATGTTGATCGTAGTGAGCCTGTAGCACTATCGACAAGATTATCAATTTCAGAGGGACTAAAGTTGTTATAGGACTCTGTTAAATTCAGACATGGCATTGAATTAAACACTGAAGGAATCTCCTCCTTAAATTTAGCTACAGCACTGTCAGATAAACATCTGCTGTAGGAAGTTTTGCCTAATGGCTTATAATCTAATAGTATGAATTCAAAAGTTACTAAATAATGGTCAGATAGGAAAGGATTATGTGGGAAGACTATTAAATGTTCAATATCAATGCCATATGATAAAACAAGGTCAAGAGTGTGATTAAAACAATGAGTTGGTTTATTTACACTCTGACAGAAGCCAATTGAGTCTATTAATGATATAAATGCATTACTAAGGCTGTCATTGTCAACATCCACATGAATATTAAAATCACCTACAATAATTACTTTATCTGATTTAAGGACTAAGCTTGATAGAAACTCTGAAAATTCAGATATAAAGTCAGAGTACGGTCCAGGAGCGCGGTACACTATAACAAATAGAACTGGCTGCAGTGTTTTCCAGTTTGGGTGAGAAAGACTAAGAACAAGGCTTTCAAATGAATTATAATTTAGTTTAGGTTTAGGGTCCATTAAAACGCTCGAATCATATATAGCTGCTACTCCACCTCCTCGGCCTGTGCCTCGAGGAATGTGAGTATTAATATGACTGGGGGGGTGGATTCATTTAGGCTAACATACTCCTCGTGGGACAACCAGGTCTCAGTAAGACAAAGTAAATCAATATCATAATCTGATATTAATTCATTCACTAGAACAGCTTTAGAGGACAGAGACCTGATATTTAACAGCCCACATTTCATTCTCTTATTTTGTGCTACTGAGGAGTTGGTTTTAATTTTTATTAGATTTTTATGTTGAACTCCTCTTGTTTTTATTTCTTTAAATAGTTTAGGTGGTCGGGGACAGACACAGTCTCTATGGGGTTTTGGGTGGGTGACTGTTCTAAAGAAAGCACAGAGAAGTGTGTAAGACAGCAGCTCTGCTTCCTGGTCCTAACTCTGGACTGTCAGGTTTTAGAAATAAACTTCGCCATATTTCTAGATAAGAGAGCCGCTCCATCCAAAGTGGGATGGATGCCGTCTCTCCTAATCAGACCAGGTTTTCCCCAAAAAGGCTTCCAGTTATCAATGAAGCCCACATCGTTTGCTGGACACCACCTCGACAGCCAGCGGTGGAATGACGACATGCGGCTATACATGTCATCACTGGTCACATTGGGGGAGGGGTCCAGAGAAAACTACGGTGTCCGACATTGTCTTAGCATAGTTACACACCGACTCCACATTAATCTTAGTGACCTCCGATTGGCGTAAACGGGTGTCGTTACCGCCGACGTGGATAACAATCTTACTGTATTTACGTTTATCTTTAGCCAGCAGTTTTAAATTTGATTCAATGTCGCCCGCTCTGGCCCCAGGGATACATTTAACTATGGCCGCTGGCTTCGCTAACTTCACGTTTCTGACTATGGAGCTGCCAATAACCAGAGTTGGTTCCTCAGCGGGTGTATCGCTGAGAGGGGAAAATGTATTAGAAACGTGAAGCGGTTGGTGGTGACCTGTGGGCTTCGCCGTCCCTAGTCTTCCTTCGCTCAGTCACCCAGCCTCCCTGTCTTCCCGGCTGCTCGGGAACTACCGGGGGAACTACAGAGCTAACAGAAGCTACCTTCGGGTCGGACCGCACCGGCTACCGGGGGCTGACTAACTATAGCGGCTAAAGATATCTCAGTGGTGCGGTGCCGTTCCTCTAACTCACTAAGCCTCGCCTCCAGCGCAGTAAATAAACTACATTTAATACAGGTACCATTATCTTTAAAGGAGGCAGAGGAATAACTGAACATCTGACACACTGAGCAGGACAGAGGAGAGGAAGAGGGAGAAGCCATAGCTAACTGCTAATGCTAATGAAACTAGAGTGTATGAAAAACTTTGAAAGTAGTGAAAAGTCCCTAAAAGAGGGAGAAACTCCAAGTGTTTAAGTAGAACTAGTCTACGTTTAAATGTTAAGCGGGTAAATAACCGCTGTAACGAGTAAAACTAATTTATATTTAGCGTTCACTGACAGAGCTACAGCACCAAACAGTGTACACAGAGCAGGAAGTAAACCGGAAGTGAGTCAGTACGCTTACCGTAGCACGTCCAATCTCAGATCTCTGATGCAAGCCAGATCTTGAACTGCTGTAACAAATGTTTTTTCTATGATTCTGAGATCAAAGGCAAAATTCTATAACTCTGAAATCAAAGGCAAAATTCAAGAATACTGAGAACAAAGGAAAAATATATAATTCTGAGATCAAAGCCAAAATTCTGTAATTCTGAGATCAAAGCCACAATTGTATAACTCTGAGATCAAAGCCAAACTTCAATAACTCTGAGATAGAGGGAAATTCAAGAATTCTGAGATCAAAGGCAAAATTCTATAACTCTGAGATCAAAGCCAAAATTCTGTAACTCTGAGATCAAAGCCAAAATTCTGTACTTCTGAGTTCAAAGGCAAAATTCTGTAACTCTGAGATCAAAGGCAAAATTCAAGAATTCTGAGATCAAAATTTTGACATCAAAGGCAAAATTCTATAACTCTGAGATCAGAGAGAATTCTGAGATCAAAGGCAAAATTCTATTATTCTGAGATCAAAGCCAAAATTCTGTAATTCTGAGATCAAAGCCAAAATTCAATAACTCTGTGATGAAGGGAAAATTCAAGAATTCTGAGATCAAAAGCCAAAATTCTGGTCAAAGCCAAAATTCTATGACTCTGAGATCAAAGCCAAAATTCTATAACTCTGAGATCAAAGCCAAAGTCCTATAACTCTGAGATCAAAGCCAAGATTCAAGAATTCTGAGATCAAAGCAAAAATTCTATAACTCTGAGATCAAAGCCAAAATTCTATGACTCTGAGATCAAAGGCAAAATTCAACAAGATCTTGAACTGCTGTAACAAATGTTTTTTCTGTAATTCTGAGATCAAAGCCAAAATTCTATACTCTGAGATCAAAGCCAAAATTCAATAACTCTGAGATAAAGGGAAAATTAAGGAATTCTGAGATCAAAGTCAAAATTCTATAACTCTGACATCAAAGCCAAACCTCTATAACTCTGAGATCAAAGCCAAAATTCTATACTCTGAGATCAAAGCCAAAATTCAATAACTCTGAGATAAAGGGAAAATTAAGGAATTCTGAGATCAAAGTCAAAATTCTATAACTCTGACATCAAAGCCAAACTTCTATAACTCTGAGATCAAAGCCAAAATTCAAGAATTCTGAGATCAAAGCCAAAATTCTATAACTCTGAGATCAAAGGCAAAATTCAACAAGATCTTGAACTGCTGTAACAAATGTTTTTTCTATAATTCTGAGATCAAAGCCAAAATTATATTATTAATTCTGACATCAAAGGCAAAATTCTATAATTCTGAGATCAAAGCCAAAATTCAGTAATTCTGAGATCAAAGCCAAAATTCTATAACTCTGAGATCAAAGCCAAAACACTATAACTCTGAAATCAAAGGCAAAATTCAAGAATTCTGAGATTCAAGGCAAAATTCTATAACTCTGAGATCAAAGCCAAAATTCTATAACTCTGAGATCAAAGCCAAAATTCAATAACTCTGAGATAAAGGGAAAATTAAAGAATTCTGAGATCAAAGGCAAAATTCAAGAATTCTGAGATTGAAGGCAAAATTCTATAACTCTGAGATCAAAGCCAAAATTCTATAACTCTGAGATCAAAGCCAAAAATCAACAAGATCTTGAACTGCTGTAACAAATGTTTTTTCTATGATTCTAAGTTCAAAGCCAAAATTCTATAATTCTGAGATCAAAGCCAAACTTCTGCAACTCTGAGATCAAAGCCAAAATTGTATAACTCTGAGATCAAAGCCAAAATTCTATAACTCTGAGATCAAAGGCAAAATTCAAGAATTCTGAAATCAAAGCCAAAATTCTGTAATTCTGAGATCAAAGCCAAAATTCTATAACTCTGAGATCAAAGCCAAAATTCTGTAACTCTGAGATCAAAGCCAAAATTCTATAACTCTGAGATCAAAGCCAAAATTCAAGAAGATCTTGAACTGCTGTAACAAATGTTTTTTCTATAATTCTGAGATCAAAGCCAAAATTCTGAGATCAAATGCAAAATTCAAGAATTCTTAGATCAGAGGCAAAATTCTATAATTCTGATATCAAAGCCAAAATTCTATAAATCTGAGATCAATGGTAAAATTCAAGAAGATCTTGAACAGCTGTAACAAATGTTTTTCTATTATTCTGAGATCAGAGGCAAAATTCTATAATTCTGAGATCAAAGGCAAAAGTCTATAACTCTGAGATCAAAGGTAAATTTCAAGAATGCTGAGACCAAAGCCAAAATTCTATAACTCTGAGATGAAAACCAAAATTCTATAACTGCACTGAAAAAAGTGATTCTGAGCATTTGTTAATATAACATTAATGAAATCTGTAAAATTAACAATAAAAACCTGTTTGTATCTTTACATGAAAATGTATCGTTTGAAATTAATATGCATTTGTTCAAAATACAATATATTGTGTGTTTTTTCATTTACAAGCGTTATTTAGTTATCCAAGTCGATCTTCTCAAGTACAAACACTCAACGAACAGTAAACTTGTTTCATTTACGTTGTTCCCGTAATCCCGCCAACTGACACTTGCCTTCTGGGTACCTCCTGCATGAAAACAGCAGAGTGCCACATTTCCAGAGGTCGAGTTTATGGTTGAGTCGACTGAACTTTAAGGTAAGAATACATTTTCCTAAGTAGCTGGTTAGATTAGATATTACTGTCTTTTCAGTTTTCAGAATGTTGTATGTGTTTTTTCTGTGTCGTGGCTCCGAACGCCAGCCAACAGTGCCGCCAGAAATTAGACGGCGCCAGCCGTTATCATAACTTTGTAGAGTCTTTTCGTTTAATTTGAAGATGAACGTTAGCAAGTGGCTTTACTCGAGGCCTGGTGTGTGACGTTAACTTGCACCGAAAATCCACCGGGCCCCTCCGCCGTCCGTTGCATGAGCGTCGCGTATTTGGTCCATCCTTCACGCGACTTCAAAACCTACCGGGAGCGTTTCAGAAGGTGCACAGCAACAACAGTATTGGCAATGGCAATCTAGCAGGACCATGGCAGGAGGCTCCACCAGGATCGATAAGAACCTGCGAGACGAGAAAGCACAAGAACTCTGGGGAATAAGTGAAGTTAGTAAAATGCATTCATGGAACATGAATGAGTGCAGAAAGAGAGAGGAAGGGAGGAGCTCAGTGCACCATGGGAAATCCCCCGATAGTCTAGGCCTATAGCAGCATAACTAAGGGATGGTTCAGGACTCACCTGATCCAGCCCTAACTATAAGCTTTATCAAAGAGGAATGTCTTAAGCCTACTCTTGAATATGGTGAGGGTGTTTGCCTCCCGAACCACAACTGGAAGCTGGTTCCACTGAAGAGGAGCTTGGTAACTGAAGGCTCTGGCTCTTGTTCTACTTTTAGAGACTATAGGAACCACAAGTAGCCCAGCATTCAGAGAACGTAGTGTTCTAGTGGGGTAATATGGTACTATGAGCTCTTTAAGATATGAAGGGGCCTGACCATGAAGAGCCTTATAGGTGAGGAGGAGGATTTTAAATTCTATTCTACATTTTACAGGGAGCCAATACAGAGAAGCTAGTACAGGAGAGATGTGATCTCTTTTTCTAGTTCCTGTCAGTACTCGTGCTGCAGCATTCTGAATTAATTGGAGCGTTTTAATGGACTTATTGGGGCAACCTGATAATAAAGGGTTGCAGTAATCCAGCCTTGAAGTAACAAATGCATGGATTAGTTTTTCTGCATCTGTCTGTGATAGTATGTGTCTAATTTTTGTAATATTACGTAAATGAAAGAAGGCAGTCCTAGAGGTTTGCTTTATGTGGGAGTTAAATGACAAATCCTGATCAAAGTTAACTCCAAGATTCCTGACAGTGGTGCTAGAGGCCAAGTTAATGCCATCTAGAGTAACTATATCTTTAGACAGTGAGTCTTTTGTCTTTCTGAGGTTTTTGGGGCCAAGAACAAGAATTTCGTTTTTTCTGAATTTAACATCAGAAAATTGCAGGTCATCCAGGATTTTATGTCCTTAAGACATGTTTGTAATTTAGATAATTGATTAATTTCATCGGGCTTGATTGATAGATATAACTGCATATCATCTGCATAACAGTGAAAGTTAATGGAGTGATTCCTAATAATGTTGCCTAAAGGGAGCATATATAAAGTAAATAGTATTGGTCCAAGTACAGAACCTTGTGGAACTCCATGACTAACTGTAGTATTTATTGAAGATTCCTCGTTAACATGTACAAACTGCGAGCGATCTGATAAATATGACTTAAATTAGCTTAGTGCAGTTCCTTTAATGCCAATTTGATGCTCAAGTCTCTGTAAAAGAATATCATGGTCAATGGTATCAAATGCAGCACTAAGATCTAATAATACAAGTACAGAGACAAGTCCATTGTCAGAAGCAATCAGAAGGTCATTATTAACTTTAACCAGAGCTGTCTCTGTGTTGTGATGAACTCTAAATCCTGACTGAAAATCCTCAAATAAACTATTGTTATGTAGAAAGTCACACAACTCTTTGGCGACTACTTTCTCCAGAATCTTAGAGAGGAAGGGGAGGTTAGAAATCGGTCTATAGTTGGCTAAAACCACTGGGTCAAGAGTGGGCTTTTTAAGAAGGGGTTTAATTACAGCTACTTTAAAGGACTGTGATACATATCCTGATAATAAAGAAAGATTAATCATATCCAGTAAAGAAGTGCCAATTAAGGGAACAACTTCTTTAAGCAGCCTAGTTGGGATCGGGTCTAATAGACAGGTTGATGGCTTCGATGAAGAAATGATTGAAGTTAACTGAAGAAGATCGATAGCAGAAAAACAGTCTAAATATATATCTTTACATTAGTAAAAGTCCCTGAACTTGGAGAGCCACTGATAACTGTTGATGGCAGTTGGTGATTCATTTTCTCTCTAATAGTAATAATTTTATTATAGAAGAAGCTCATGAAGTCATTGCTACTTAAGTTTATGGGGATATGTGGCTCAATAGAGTTGTGACTCTCTGTCAGCCTGGCTACAGTGCTGAAGAGAAACCTAGGGTTATTCTTATTTTCTTCTATTAATGCTGAGTAATAGGCTCCTCTGGCATTACGGAGGGCATTTCTATAAGTTTTAAGATTATCTTGCCAAATTGAGCGATATTCTGATAATTTGGAAGAGCGCCATTTCCTTTCAGATTTCCTAGCTATTTGTTTTAACTGGCGGGTTTGGTGGTTGTAACACGGTGCTAGTCTCCTATGTTTTAATAATTTCCTTTTTATAGGAGCGATAGAGTCTAATGTTGATCGTAGTGAGCCTGCAGCACTATCGACAAGATTATCAATTTCAGAGGGACTAAAGTCGTTATAGGACTCTGTTAAATTCAGACATGGCATTGAATTAAACACTGAAGGAATCTCCTCCTTAAATTTAGCTTAAATTTAGCCCGCCAGACTTTGTTTACTTGCTCAGATTTGGCCATTTTCTCGGTGTATGTTCTTCTAAACATGCTTCTACATGTGTAAATATGCAACGTATTTAATAAGTTTCGCTTTTGTCTGTTTTAACGACCGGCAGATTGCACAGGGTATTTTATTTTGAAAATTCACCGGATTCTCTTTGCTTTTTCTGTGTCTGGCTTCCGCCCGCTCGAGTCTGTCTGTGTATATTGACGCGTGCTGCTCGCGTCAAGCGTCAAAAATAGAAAATAGTTGATTCTAGTGTAATTTGAAGTTAACAATAGTATGTGGCTATAAGGAAAAACCACACTCCTGCTATGTTTAAGGCTTGGTTCGAAGCGCAAACAGGATCGCCAGAAATTAGACAACTACACTGGATGAAGGTATCCTTACCAGGTGACTCTACAACTACAGATGAAGGTTTGTATATACAAACACTTGCTTAATTGTAGTATCGAATGTGGAGCAAAAATTAGATTCACTGTTCGCTCATGGGCCTGAGTTGGTTATATATATTTTAGGTGTGTAATTCATCCGTATCTAGAACAGCGTGATTTATTAGAACTTTATTGTAAATGTATTTGCAACATGTGTGTGTTACTAGCTGGAGAGAGTTTGCTATTAAATTAATGTTTAAAAAACATTACATTTGCTAAAAATGCTTTATTAGTTTACTTTTGCAATTTTGAAAGTCGCACATCTTCCTGTTTTTAAGATTCAAGAGTGTTTTGGGGGCACTTGTTAATTCCCAATTTCAGCCAGGCACATGCCAAAATTAAACTGCCAAGAAAAACTTTGCCGACTTCATTATATGTGCAAGCTAATGAACACAATGCTTAGCTCATGAAGCTTTGAGAATAAAGGCTAAACTTGGCTAAAATGAGCAGTATATTTACCTGAGGCGGCTGTCAGACTAAAAGCCATACTTGCCTGATTACGTTATTGAAGGTGGCCTAGTTTAAGTTCAGTTTTTTCTTTCAATTCTTGAGTTTCATACTTTCCTGAACAGTCGTATGCTCTTTAACATGCATATGCCTCAGAACAATATGCTTCAGCAATATAATCTGTAATATTTGACCGATCTACAGGCTTCATTAGGAACACGTGTGCAATCTAATGCAATCCAATACAACAGTTCTGCCATAAAGTCTTTTTTACGAAGCTTATACATTTTTGGTTTTTGTTGACATTGTCAGAAAGGTGATAATTCTACTTTATGTTCATTATTGAGTTCATAGTGGTAGTGTACTGGACTCGAGTGCATTCTATTGAGCAGAGATCCATGTACTTTTGTCCAATCCATTAACATATTTGAGGGGGACAAAATATTAACACTTTTCAATATATTGCACTCCATTACACCAGCACCACCCAGCCACCCAGTACAACCTCAATAATAAACATAAAGTATAATTATTTATTCTCAAAATTCTCATTTCATATTTTTGTAGGACAGCAACATTGAGTCCCGAAGAGAAGTTGTGATCAGAGGCCTCACTCTCTACATTGGTGAAAACACTGGAGAGTTAATCAAAGACTACCAGGTAAAGAAAATATAACTCCGATTCAAAGCCCTGTCAATATGAGACAAGTTTGTGCAAAAATAGCTGTTTGCTGATGATAATTTGACAAGATTTTTTAGTAGATTTTTAATAATGTGCCTATGTAGAAATTATTGGGATTTGATTTGATTCATTTAATTGTATTAAAATGCCTTACACATGAAGGACACAAAGTACAATCGAGGATAAAAAAACACTAAGTCCAGGACTTATTTCCATTGTGGTCTTCATAAATATTTTAACGTCTAATTATTAAAACTGCTGCAGTGAAACATGGAAAATCATCACAGATATCTAGAGACTACTTGTACTCTGTGTACAAGAATATCCTGGGGTTTGCTGATAACTGCTGCTAACAATTGGATTTGATTATTTTATGGAATTTTGAAGATTGGAATCTATTGGAATATGATTTTGCTTTGCTATATTATTATTAAAAACGCTGTAGTGAAAGAACAAGAAAGTAATGACTGATGTATAACCATTTATAGAATTATGTAGCTAACAGAACCAAATATAAGATACTTTTTATATAAAGCTGCATTGCTTTATTGAATGAGCGAAAGATGATTTCTCCAACAATAGGTCTTAAATTGACTTACAATGGCCTTCAATGGCATTTAATTGAACTCTGTGATACCTGTAGACACCCTTGCTACGGTACAATACTACTCAAAACTACCACAACAATCTGATCTTCTGTTTGGAGAGGGAACGAAGAGTTATGCATCCTTCACATTACTATACTGTACAATAAATAAGTTTTATTCTCTCTGGTGTATTTCACAGGTTTTCGATGACGATGATGCTGCAGCTGTCCAAGAAGCCATTACTACATTTGTCCTCGGCATCTTTATGGTCAGCAAAGCCAGGGATGGTCTCCCCAAGCAAGTTGGAATAGCCATTGAGGGAGCAGAAGTCCTTTTTGGTATCCCAGATGTGGCACATGATTGCACCTATCTGATGGGCCTTATCTATGCCTTGGAACTAAGCAACTAACTAACAAAATATTTTCCTCCAAAGTCCATGATCTCAAGGTCTTTTTGCATGCTTAAAAGCCATACATATGGTGTTGAAGGTGTAGGATTTGAGTGAGCTCACTCTTATCAAGTTTTACAGTTAGTTTTACACTGCACATTCTGAGGTTCTCCCAATGCACTCTCTCAGGTTACACTACTCGTTTTTTTTATTCTATGATGCTGGAAAATATTTAATTTGATTGAATTTGATGATGCTGGCGCATGCTTTATTTTGTTATGTATTGTGAATTCTATCTGTTCTCTGCACTTAAAACGGCACAAATAATTCAGCTCCAGCTCAAGTAAAGTGCAATGGAAAATTTTAATACATTATGATACATTTTATGTAAACACTTTAATACACTCTATAGTAACCTCACTCTCATGACTTATAGTGCATGCACTCTATGTAACCTCATGCTTATGAACTATTGTGCGTACAAAAATACCTATCTGTTTCAAGGGTGCCCTCAGCACCTGGTACCTCTCCCACACGATGAAGATTAACGGTCAACCGGTGATTACAATGTCTCAAATGTTTTACTGTCGCTATGGGAGGAGAGGATGACTCCTCTAGAGACTGGCCCCAGACATCTCCCTTTGATCAAGGTTATGACGTTCGTTCAAACTGTTATCTCCTATGTACCACCTGATTTGTTTCTCTTTCTTCAATAAATAAGGGTGCAGCTCTGAAAAGGGAGTCCTTCTCATGCTAACAAGCTGAGAGGCTCACTCTGCGCAGAGTTACACCCGGGTGAAAAGACAAACTGATTCTTGCATCTCACATGAATGGGCTGAATTGAATTTCCACCACAAAAGCATTTAAAGTAACCTGAACTTTATTTTTCAAGCAGCTTTTCATGTACTGCCACAACCATGCAGAACTGGAGATTTCTTTACTACATTTTTAAATTTTGAGAGCTGCTGGATTTTGGTTTTTCTTTTTTTGCCTTATCAATGTATCTGAATATAGCTGTGAATTTGAATGTAGCTGTTTTGACAGCTAGGATTTCATTTTGTTATGATGTTCTGACCTCTAAGAAAGGCTGTCAGTGGGGTTCTGATAGCATGTCTTGTGCTGACGGCAGTTATCCCTTCACTGTTCATGACTCTGTGGAATGGAGTTCATATTTTATTGTCAAATAAATTTGTTTATTTGAGCTAAACAACTTCCAAGTCTTGTTTTGGGTTAAGATGCATAATTATACCTGAGATTGTTTGACTCATGTGGGTGTTGTTCATAGTATACAGTGTGATAAATCGATTTGTAGTTCGGTCCATACAATGTAAGAAAATGGTAAAAAATCAATCACTGTTTCCCAAATCCCAAGACACAACCTAATACGTCATGTTTTGTCCTGATCAACAGTCCACAATTTAAAACTTTCACATCAGAGAATCTGGGATTTTTCTTCTTAAAAAAATTACTCAAAGAAAATTATCAAAATTGTTGACGATTAATTTAGTTGTTAGCAACTAATTGATTAATCAACTAATCGTTGCAGCTCCTGTCTATTTATCAGTAGGGTCAACACTTGGCTCCACGGCAGCATATCTTGACATGTGATAAGATGGTAAATGATAAATGGACCTGTACTTGTATAGCGCCTTTCTAGTCTTCCGACCACTGAAAGCGCTTTTACACTACGTGCCACATTCACCCTTTCACACACATTCACTCAGTGATCGCAAAGCCCATCGAAAGGAAACTAACATTCATACACACTCACACACCGATGCACGGCATCGGGAGCAATTTGGGGTTCAGTATCTTGCTCAGGGATACTTCGACATGACACTCGACGACACGAGCCACAGCCGCCCCATAAGAGGATTGTAATTTCCAACACATAGATGACACATACTTAACTTTTTAAGTTGACCAAGCATGATACAAAATATTGTGCCTGATCTACTTAAAAAAGGTAAGGCAACTTTTTGCATCAGATTATTATGTAGATAATGCAAGGCTAGTCTTTGTATAGGCTACTTAATTTCTTGAATGTAAGAAATGAGTTTTGGAAGTAAAGTCTACTTCATTTAGTAAGTAAAGTCAACTTAGCTTAATTAAATAGACTTCTACTTAAACTAAGTTGACTTTACTTTATAAATTAATATTGACTTTACTTGCAAAACTCATTTCTTACACACAAGAAACACACAAGTCCCTGTGTAATAAGATGCATAATTGAAAATACCTGTACACCAGTATAAAGGGCTAATCTGATGAGCCCATTATAGTCCATGAGCCAGGGCCCCAAATTTGGGCCATCGGTATCATCTGTGGGGACAAAGTCTCATAGTGATTTTTGGCAAGGTATACAGCCCTAGTACTAGAAAAATCACGATAGCAGTGCAGGGGTGGTAGCGAAATCACTTTTTTCAGCTCATGAAGTTACTAACCCCTTAAGATAAATTCCGTTTTTGAAATCTGGTGTATATTTGGTTTGGGCTCATGGTAGGGATATTGTCAATATTCTATAATATGGTGCTTGGTATCGTTGGAAAGGGGACCTTTTAGGCTTTCATTTAAGCCCAGTACTGAATCTGTCTGACAAACACAGAGGTCACATGACTTCTTTAAACCAGAAATAACACACATTTTCTCACAATTTCTGCCTAAACTGTATGCTTTCTTTTATCCCTGGGGCATGAAGGAACATCAGGGACACAAAACTCAACAACTTCAATACTCAAGGCACTCTGATGATTCAGAAAATGTATAATATACCCATACTATTTATTTGTGAGAGCCTTAAATTACACTTGTGCAGCCAGCACAAGTCTTCAAAATAGAATAGAGCGAATAGAATGGACAAATAGGATGGAGCCCTACTAGTTGTAAAAGTCAATAAAGAAACAGGTTGTAAAGTCAATATATTTAATCAAAGACTGGTTTGTATGTTGATATCCATTATTTTATTATCTAATCATCATCATTCTCCATGTCGTCCTCGTCTTAATCTGAACTTTCTACACAGGTCGCCTGGTTTTCACACTTTGTCAGTTTACACATGTCTGTGCACCTGAGGCCATTTGCAAGACACATACATCGAGTGAACATTTTTTTGTGCAGTTGCAGGCGAGTAGATCCAGGAGAGCTTCAGGTGCTTGCCGGCCTGTTGCCTCCAGTGTTGGGCCTTTTCTAAACATCTCTCCAATACCACCCTCTTTTTTAGTTCGCGGTGTGTGTTGCCTCCAGTTTTAAACAAGTAATTTAAAAGTAATTAGTTACAGTTACTAGTTACTTCTTCCAAAAAGTAACTATATTAGTTACTCAGTTACAAATTATAAAAGTAACTAGTTACTTCAGAAAGTAACTATTGCGTTACTTTCAAGTACATTTTTAAATGCTCAAATGTGACCCCACCTCCACCCCTCTTTAATGGAACTTAAAATACATGTGCATGTTCAATTATTTATGATAAATCTGAATATTATAATGAAATGGACACTTAATACAATACATTATTAACAGAAACAATGTACACAAATCTAAACTGTTTTAATGTTGCTGACAAAGTGAGACTAGCCTCCAATCAAATGCCATGTATGTAGATATTATGTTTATAGGGATAAAAAAACAATAGATGTTTTGGAACTTTTGATATTTATTGCCCCTCAACAGGCCACAACTAGGCAAAATTAAATTATGCTTGTTAAGCACTATACCAAAAATAAATAACAAATCTATACTCTCTTTGTTGTGCAAATAAAAAAAAAACTTCAGACAATTGGTAGATATACTGTACTTAAAGTATTTTCTTCCTTCCTTCCTTTCTTCTTCTTGTCTCGTGCACTGCCCACTAACCAAGGAAGAACAGTAAAAAAAAGTCTTTGCCTCTCGGCTCAGAGATCTAGTTGGTCTGATGAAAAAAACAGCTTCAATTATAGTAACGCACCGCATTTTTTGGCAGTAACGGTGTAGGCGTGCAACCCAGTGAGAGCCCTACAAGTGTCCATAGCTTGAGGCAACCAGTGATGGGAATAACGGCGTCATAAATAACGGCGTTACTAACGCTGTTACTTTTTTCAGTCACAACTAATCTAATTGATTACTCTTCCCATCTTAATAACGCTGTTACCGTTACTGCCAAAAAATGCGGTGCGTTACTATAATTGAAGCTGTTTTTTTCATCAGACCAACTAGATCTCTGAGCCGAGAGGCAAAGACTTTTTTACTGTTCTTCCTTGGTTAGTGGGCAGTGCACGAGACAAGCGCATAAATGCTGACGATTGGCTGAGGTTGAGTAAAATTTCATGGTAAGCCAATCAGAGGTAGAGTTGGGCGGGTTTTCGAAAGCACGCATAGTCGGACACACAACGAACAACACAAGCGAGTCAGTCAACGACTTTTTTGCACAACAAAGAGTGTATAGATTTGTTATTTATTTTTGATATAGTGCTTAACAAGCATAATTTAATTTTGCCTAGTTGTGGCCTGTTGAGGGGCAATATATATCAAAAGTTCCAAAACATCTATTGTGTTATTTGTATCGATCCACTGTATAAACATTTTGTATTATATGTGCAATTATATTTATTTGTACACTTAAAATAATCTGTGCAGTTATCTCTGGGCAATGTTCCTTTTACAATATCAGTATATAAAAGTATACAAAGTTTATCTCATTTCCAATCTCAATGAGAGCAGACACAGGCTTGCATGTCTGCAGCACAAAGCAAACCAGGTAGTAATAACAGCTGAAAACACTCCTCAAATACCGTCACACACCTATCATAGACGGTGAATTAACAGTTAGTTCAGGGACTCTGTCCAAGTTCAGTCTGAGTCCCTTTGTAATAAGATGCATAATTGAAAATACCTGTACACCAGTATAAAGGGCTAATCTGATGAGCCCATTATATCAGAGAGCTGTCTTCCATGGGATCCACCCTGTTGCACCCCCTCAATCTGCAGAAGCCCACAACCACACTGCTCACACTGACTGTAGATACTGACTTTTGCTCGTACTACATGTCATAGTTCTGGAACTCTGAGATTAAAGCCAGAATTCTATAACTCTGAGATCAAAGCCAAAATTATATAACTCTGAGATCAAAGGCAAAATTCAAGAATTCTGAGATTAACCCTAGCAGAAACTTTTTTTTTTTTTAAAATACTTTATTAGAAACAATAGCATGTAAAAAGAATTGTAGTTAAATACTGAAACGAATCATTTTTGGCCACATTTCGCCTCCTTTCCAATTAACTAAATGAGCCATGTTGTGCAGTCATTCAATGATAACTCATTCCTCTTCTTGATCAAACATGATATCATCATGTTACTTGCACCCCCGGGGCAGTCTGAGACTGACACACATGGCTCAAATTTTACATCCTCACACCTTCGTGGCCATAAGGTGTTGAAGATTTGTCTCTTTTCCACTCTCAATAAAACCTAATTTTTGTAAAATATCTAGCAAGTTAAATATCTGATGGTGTCGGGCAGCCATGAAATGAGCTACAGCCAATGAGAGGAGACACAGGCTCACATCTCTGCAGCACCAAGCAGCAAACTGGGTAGTATTAGAACAAGCTGCTTTATGTTGGTTGGCTAAGTGTAATTTTTGTGCTGGTTCATAATTTGAAACCATGACTTAAAAGACTGTTGCTGAACACTCCTAAGCCCTGCTCTTCTGATGTGAGAACTGTCAGTAAATGATGATGTTGCTTGATGTTGATCAAATATGAAATCAACCTTCTTACTGAGACTGACTGATACACCTGGCTCAAATTTTACATCCTCACACCTTCAGGGCCACGAGGTGTCAGTGGTATACGTACTGCTGGTGCACTGGGGCCCATCTGATCACAAGGGCCCTAGGAGGACAGCTGATGTCATGTCCATGGGTGGGCCCTTATACTGTCAATGGTGGTTTATAGTTTTAACCATGAGTGAGATGGCTGTTGGTTTCACGTCCTTTCTGATGTGAGAAGCAAATGAGCCATGTTGTGCAGTCGTTCATGATTGACGGACTCTGATCAAACATGATATCAACCTGGCATTTGCAACTTCGGTGCAATCTAAGAGTAACTGACACACATGGCTCAAACTTTACATCCTCACACCTTCGGGACCACAAAGTTTATCTCATTTTCAATCTCAATGAGAGCAGACAAAGGCTTCCATGTGTGCAGCACAAAGCAAACCAGGTAGTAATAGCAGCCGAAAACACTCCTCAAATACCGTCACACACGTATCATAGACGGTGAATTAACAGTTAGTTCAGGGACTCTGTCCAAGTTCAGTCTGAGTCCCTGTGTAATAAGATGCATAATTGAAAATACCTGTACACCAGTATAAAGGGCTAATCTGATGAGCCCTCTATATCAGAGAGCTGTCTTCCATGGGATGCACCCTGTTGCACCCCCTCAATCTGCAGAAGCCCACAACCACACTGCTCACACTGACTGTAGATGCTGACTTTTGCTCGTACTACATGTCATAGTTCTGGAACTCTGAGATTAAAGCAAGAATTCTATAATTCTGAGATCAAAGGCAAAATTCTATAACTCTGAGATGAAAGGCAAAATTCTATAACTCTGAGATCAAAGGCAAAATTCAAGAATTCTGAGATTAACCGTAGCAGAAACTTTTTTTTTTCTTTTTTTTTTTTTTTTCAAATACTTTATTATAAACTATAGTATGTAAAAAATATTTTTAGTTAAATCCTGAAACGAACCATTTTTGGCCATAAAAGGAAACATGTGATCATTTATCAACAAAAGTCATTGCATACTATTTTAGAAGTTACCTGGTTAACTGAGTAATCCTGCTTGTTTCACTACAACCCACCTAGTCTCTAGTTTTTGGAAGGCTGGTGTCTGACTGATATACAAAACCAAAGCTTCCCGGCAATTTCCCATGAATAGTGGGCTACTTTACTTTATTTTTGGCAATGTTCCTTTTACAATATAAGTATATAAAAGGTATATATAGTCTAAATATGATGCTTATTTTTATTTCTATTATGTCTTGTATTTTTCTATTTCATTTCTTATTTAATGTGTATTTTCTTATTTATTGTAATTTTGTGTATCTTGAACTGCTGTAACAAATGTTTTTAGCTGGTGTGGAATCAATAAAGTTTATCTTATCCTGTCTTATCTCAAAATTCCATATCGCATTGTTTATTTTTTATAAATCTGAGAGTGACTGACACACATGGCCCAAATTTTACATCCTCACACCTTTGGGACCACAAAGTTTATCTCATTTCCAATCTCAATGAGAGAAGACACAGGCTTGCATGTCTGCAGCACAAAGCAAACCAGGTAGTAATAACAGCCGAAAACACTCCTCAAATACTGTCACACACGTATCATATATGGTGAATTAACTGTTAGTTCAGCGACTCTGTTCAAGTTCACTCTGAGTCCCTGTGTAATAAGACGCATAATTGAAAATACCTGTACACAAGTATAAATGTTTTAAAGAGTTCGGTCTAGACCTGCTCTATTTGAAAAGTGTCCTGAGATAACTTCTGTTATGAATTGGCGCTATACAAATAAAATTGAATTGAAATCTGATGAGCCCTTTATATGAGAGAGCTGTCTTCCATGGGATCCACCCTGTTGCACCCCCTCCTATCTGCAGAAGCCCACAACCACACTGCTCAAACTGACTGTAGATACTGACTTTTGCTCGTAATACATGTCATAGTTCTGGAACTCTGAGATTAAACCCAGAATTCTATAACTCAAGATCAAAGCAAAAATTCTATAACTCTGAGATCAAAGCCGTAAGTCTATGACTCTGAGATCAAAGGCAAAATTCAACAAGATCTTGAACTGCTGTAACAAATGTTTTCTCTATCATTCTGAGATCAAAGCTAAAATTCTGTAATTCTGAGATCAAAGGCAAAATTCTATAATTCTGTGAGTAAAAGCAAAACTTCTTTAACTCTGAGATCAAAGCCAAAATTCTATAACTCTGAGATCAAAGGCAAAATTCAAGAATTCTTAGATCAAAGGCAATATTCTATGACTCTGAAATCAAAGCCAAAATTCTATGACTCAGAGATCAAAGGAACAATTCAACAAGATCTTGAACTGCTATAACAAATGCTTTTTCTATGATTCTGAGATCAAAGGAAAATTCTATAATTCTGAGATCAAAGGCAAAATTCTATGAATCTGAGATCAAAGCCAAAATTCTATAATTCTGAGATCAAAGCCAAAATTCAAGAATCCTGAGATCAAAGCCAAAATTCTGTAATTCTGAGATCAAAGCCAAAATTCTATGACTCTGACATCAAAGCAAGCCAAAATTCTATAACTCTGAGATCAAAGATAAATTCAAGAGGATCTTGAACTGCTGTAACAAATGTTTTTTTCTATAGTTCTGAGATCAAAGCCACAATTCTATAACTCTGAGACCTAAGGCAAAATTCTAGAACTCTGACATCAAAGGCAAAATCCAAGAATTCTGAGATCAAAGCCAAATTCTGTAATTCTGAGATCAAAGTCAAAATTCTATAAGTCTGAGATCAGAGCCAAAATTCTATAGCCCTGAGATCAAAGCCAAAATTCAAGAATTCTGACATCAAAGGCAAAGGCAAACTCTGAGATCAAAGCCAAAATTCAAGATGATCTTGAACTGCTGTAACAAATGTTTTTTCTATAATTTTGAGATCAAAGGCAAAATTCTATAATTCTGAGATCAAAGCAAAAATTCTATAACTCTGAGATAAAGGGAAAATTCTGTAATTCTGATATCAAAGCAAAAATTCTATAATTCTGAGATCAAAGCCAAAATTCTATAACTCTGAGATCCAAGGAGAAATTCCATAACTCTGAGATCAAAGGTAAAATTCAAGAAGATCTTGAACTGCTGTAACAAATGTTTTTTCGATAATTCTGAGATCAAAGGCAAAATTCTATAATTCTGAGATCAATGGAAAAATTCTAGAACTCTGACATCAAAGCCAAAATTCTATAACTCTGAGATCAAAGGCAAAATTCTATGACTCTGAGATCAAAGGCAAAATTCTATAACTCTGAGATGAAAGGCAAAATTCAAGAATTCTGAGATCAAACGTTGCAAGAAACATTTTTTCTAAACTCTGTTTTTTTTTTTTTTCAAATACTTTATTATAAACTATAGTATGTAAAAAAGATCTTGTAGTTAACTCCTGTAACGAACCATTTTTGGCCATAAAAGGAAACATGTGATCAATTATCAACAAAAGTCATTGCATACTATTTTGAGAAGTTAACGGGTAAACTGAGTAATCCTGCTTGGTTCAAAGACAACCCACTCTAGTACTCTGAGTTCTTGGAAGGCTGGATGTCTGTAACTCTGATATACAAAGCCAAAACTTCCCAGCAATTTCCCATGAGATAGTGGGCTATTTTACTTTATCTGTGGGAACAAAGCCAAAATGTGGGCACTTCTGCAATCAAAGCTGAAATTGTAGAACTCTGGGCTCTATTTTTTTGCAAGCCAATGTGATTTGTATTATTCTTTGTATCATATGTAAAATTCAATATTTATTTTTTACACTGTAAAATAATGTGTGTCAGTTATCTCTGGGTCAAAGTCCAACATTCTATAATATCTAGTAGATAAAAGGAATAAAATTCTATGACTCTGGGATCACAGGCAAAATTAGAGAATTCTGAGACTTTAATCTCAAAGTTCCAGAACTCTGAGATGAGAACGAGCAAAAGTCAAGTATACTGACAGTCAATATGAGCAATGTGGTCTGTGGGCTTCTTTAGATCAGGAAGGGCAAAACAAGGTGAGATCCAATGCAAAAAGCTATAATTCTGAGATCAAAAGGCTCATCAAATTCTAGCCCTTTATACTGAGATCAAAGGCAAAATTCAAGAATTCTGAGATCACAGGCAAAATAGGGACTCAGACTGAACTTGGACAGAGTTGCTGAACTAACTGTTAATTCACCATCTATGATATGTGTGAGACGGTATTTGAGGAGTGTTTTCGGCTGTTATTACTACCTGGTTTGCTTTGTGCTGCAGACATGCAAGCCTGTGTCTGCTCTCATTGAGATTGGAAATGAGATAAACTTTGTGGTCCCAAAGGTGTGAGGATGTAAATTTTGAGCAATGTGTGTCAGTCACTCTCAGATTTATAAAAAATAAACAATGTGATATGGAATTTTGAGATAAGACAGGATAAGATAAACTTTATTGATTCCACACCAGCTAAAAACATTTGTTACAGCAGTTCAAGATACACAAAATTACAATAAATAAGAAAATACACATTAAATAAGAAATGAAATAGAAAAATACAAGACATAATAGAAATAAAAATAAGCATTATATTTAGACTATATACACCTTTTATATACTGATATTGTAAAAGGAACATTGCCCAGAGATAACTGCACAGATTATTTTAAGTGTAAAAAATAAATATAATTGCACATATAATACACAATATAATACAAATCACATTACGGCAAAAAAAAAAAAAAAAAAACCCACAATTCAGTTTATTGCAAGTGCCCACATTTATTTTTGCCCAAAATAAAGTAAAATAGCCCACTAATCATGGGAAATTGCTGGGAAGCTTTGGTTTTGTAGATCAGTCAGACACCTTCCAAAAACTAGAGACTAGGTGGGTTGTAGTGAACCAAGCAGGATTACTCAGTTAACCAGGTAACTTCTAAAATAGTATGCAATGACTTTTGTTAATAAATGATCACATGTTTCCTTTTATGGCCAAAAATGATTTGTTTCAGGATTTAACCACAAAATTGTTTTACATGCTATTATTTCCAACAAAGTATTAAAAAAAAAAAAAAAGTTTCTGCTAGGGTAAATGTAAGAATTCTTGAATTTTACCTTTGATCTCAGAGTTATAGAATTTTGCCTTTGATCTCAGAGTTATAGAATTTTGCCTTTGATCTCAGAGTTATAGATTTTTGGCTTTGATCTCAGAATTCATGAATTCCTGAATTTTACAATATCAGTATATAAAAGGTGTATGTAGTCTTAATATAATGCTTATTTTTATTTCTATTATGTCTTGTATTTTTCTATTTCATTTATGTATTTTCTTATTTATTGTAATTTTGTGTATCTTGAACTGCTGTAACAAATGTTTTTAGCTGGTGTGGAATCAATAAATTTCATTTTATCCTGTCTTATCTCAAAATTCCATATCACATTGTTTATTTATTTTAATTTTTTACAAAGTAAGCAGGAAAGAGTTTAGAGTCATTGAATTTGCATTTGTGGAATTCAGCAAGTGAAACTAAAAGATTTATTATGAAATATTTTCCATCTTAAAGTCAAATACACCAAAAAAGCATTCAAGAGACACTTTTATTATTCTTGCTCTATTGAAAAGCATAAACTTCTCACAGTGGTATCAGATGATTTTTACTGAGTGAGTAAGGGACCATGGGAAGTGTTGTGGGAATTTGATATTTACTACTTGTACAGCATACCATTCCAGTCAAAGAATTGACCAACAAGTAGGATGTTAAACTTATTTTTGGAGAGAATGAAAGTTTGACTTTTATTAATATTATAACTGCACAATAAAAATAAACTGCAGCCACGGAGGTGGAAAATAAATCTGAATTTACACATTTTAACAGAGAGATGCAAAAAAAAAAAAAAAAGAGCCACAGGGTATTGTTGATCACTGATTTTATTCAACGACCTTGTGAGTTAATCAGCCTGCCTACTAATTATATTAATAATATTAAGTATTCATATTGTGCTAGATTTTTCCCACAGCAGAAACATGTTTTTATTTCTATTCTCTACCTGGACATTGCCAACAGACTATTGTACTACAGCATTTGGAGGTTTAGTATCTTCCTAAAGTCCCAGCTTCCCCCATTAAATAACTTTCAATCACGATGAATCATCTGGCGCCACCTTGTGGTCAGAATTAATAGTCAACATCAAAGGGCTGCTGCTTGACTGTGATCCCTGATGTGTTCAGGATTATTGTTGAAAAACGCGAGCTAAAGTGCCCTCTTGGGAGCCAAAACTCGCTAAAGTGTCCTATTCGGAGACAAAAACGTGTGTTAAAGTGCCCTCTACAGTGGTGAGGATGCGCTGTATGTGCCCCTTTTTTTCTTTCCGCCCCTACCCTTCAAAAAGTCTGTGCACGCCACTGTACGTTACACATGATAGAGCTGCACACACTGCCCAAACTTTATGATTACATTATTATTACATTAAATTGTATTATTATTATTACTATTATTTAGTTATTTCTATACGATAAGGAATGTGTTTTAAAGTAAAACTCCCAGTAACTGTCTATAGCTAAACAGCAATTGCCAAAACAGATTGTATCAGAAATGTTGTATTTAAGTGTATTTTCATCAAATGTCGTTACCATTGTAGTCAATGTGTGGGAGAAGACATTCAGTTGCATCAATATCAATATTATCTTGATTATAATGTTGATATTGCCTTTGAAAGTTAGATTTTAAACCAGTTGGGTCTCCTTTTATTCTAGAATGGTAATATATATATATAAAAAAAACAACATTAAAGTCTTTAGCTAGATATAGGTTCTGAGTGAGTTTAAAAGCAATTTCCTCAACTTTATTGGTGATTAAGTATCGATCATGTAGTAGCCAGGTCTGCCCACCAGGTGGCGGTAACGCGCCATGACGTATGAAGTAGGAGGAGAAGAAGAAGAAGGCAGACTCGGTTTGTCGGTAGTTTCCCAAAACACTGACAGTCATGGCTGCATCCATTGAGAGCTTACTGGAGGAAATCTCCGGTGTCGAAGACCCAATTGAAGAGCTGCAGAGTTTAAAAACAGCCGTATTATCGATACCTGTCAGCGCGTTGAGAGACTCAGTGAGCGGGCAGCGTTTAAATGTGATATTCTCTTTGTTAAACTCAAACCAAAGGTTGGTCTGGTACAATGCACCTTGTTCACTCTTGGGTATCGTGCTGGTGGGTGTGAACTGCTGAGTCAGTTAGCTGTCAGTATTTTAACAGTAGCGTATTTAAACAGTAAGTTAACATACCGGTGGGGTAAGCTAACGTTAGTTTATAACAGGCTACAATGCAGATTGTTGCAGCCTGCAGTGCAGGTGTGGACATTAACACACTTTTCATTGTGTAGCCCTGTGTTACATTTATATCCGTGCTTTTTTTTTTTTTTTACACACATTTCCCCTATATTATTTTATGTACCGTGCAAGCAGAGAGTGTTGCAAATTAGCCTTTAAACTACATGGATATTACTTAATTTTAAGTGCTGTGTGCAGGAGTACAGCGCTAAACAGTAAACACATCTCACTGTTCAAATACTCTTTACCTTTCCACACAACTCCACTGTAAGTCCACCTCTTATAAATGTAAATATGTGCTGTTTTTCTTTGTATATGGTAGAAAAGAGAATAGCTTTGGGATTTAGTGGTCTGACAAAACGAGCAATTTGAATATGAGAACATGGGCTCAGCAGGTTGTTATATTTTTCATTATGTTCTTACATTTTACAGAACAAACGATTAATTAATTCATCCATTGATTGAGAAAATAATAATTAGTTGCAGCCGTAGAATTGTTTATTAAAGTTCCTAATGTGAGCTGTGTTCACAGGGAGCAGGTTGAGCTGTGTGTGGACATCCTTGAACGCATCTTAATGGCCCTCAGCCCTACATGCTTGGCCCAGAACTACAGAGTGGAGCTGCAGGGGGGTCTGACCCATCCCAATCAAACAGTTAAGATACTGGCTTTGACACAGGTGGGCTACTCGTACACACAGCACGCACACACACACACACACACACACAAAAAACAAAAGAGCCTTTAAGCCACTGACCTTGCCTATGTTTTTTGTTCTTCGTCAGATTGGCAGAATAGTGGAGCACCCCGACGCTGTCACTGAAATCCTCAACAACCATGACATTCTTCAAGCAGTGATTCACTGCATCGGAGAAGAGATGATGGCTGTAGCAAAGCAGGTGATGACCGAAGCACTGTGTAAGGTTTTTAATGAGCCTACAGCGGGTGCAATAACTTCTTTGTTTCCTAGGCAATCCAGACCTTGTCTAAACTGAGTCACTCCAAGCCCGGGTTGGACAAATTGTTCCAGAGCGACATGCTGAAAGTGATGAAGGATGTGATGGCCACAAGTGACATTGTCAGGTACAGAATATATGAGGTACGTTCAAATGTGTTTGGTTACTTTGTGGCTGCAAAAACGGCAACCTTTTTTTCGTGACATACAGTTTTTAAGTAACATTTATTTGGATGGAATCAGTGGAAAAGATGATTAATCACAACAAGGAATCATGCCAGAAAATGGGCACTTAGATTCAGTTATATTACAGTTTTAATTCATTCCAGATGACTCTTGTAATCATGCACATGGCGGCAGTGGAATGACAGTTGAACTCCACGTTTGTTTCCCCCCCAGTGTATAGTTTTTTTTCTTTTCATAAAATCATCTTGCAGTCATCTAGCAGACTCTCTAATCCGCTGGAAAATTGCACTAAATCACACACTCCAATGCTGCCAAACACAGATTCTCTCTATTGTTCCTGCTTCTATAGTTTGTTCTCTGTGACATATCTCATGAAATGAATGCATGTGTTTGTAATGCATATACTTAAGCACACGTGAAACAGCTCTCATACTGATTCCCTAATAAAACTTTCTCTTGCCGCATGCAGCTGGTGGTCGAGATCTCGTCTATGTCTCCCATTTCCCTCGGTTACTGTGCCAACAGCAGCTTAATTTCTCAGCTGCTTGGAGAACTGACAGGAGATGATGTATTGATCAGGTAATAAGATTAATCATTAGTCATAAATACAGAGAAGTTGTGTGGAAAATTATAATGTAGTTACTGCAAATTGAGAGTTGCTAAATTGCCTGGCTTGCACAGTCTCCCTTTTAATATCTGTCTTTTTTCCTCTTTCATGCTGAAAATTTGTGTCTGTTTTCTCGCCAGAGCTACAGCCACTGAGATGGTGACCACTCTAGCCCACAGTCAGCATGGCAGGCAGTATTTGGCCCAGCAGGGTATAATGGATAAGATCTCCAACATGATCAGAGGGGCAGAAACCGACCCTTTCTCCTCCCTCTACCTTCCGGGTGAGTCTCTTTAGAAAATGTCTCCAAGAAAAATACAGAAACACAGCCTGAACAGTCTTCTTGTGTTTACTTTAGGTGGAGTATTCTTTTATTTATTACAGCAATTCAATGCTGCATTATTGAGTTGTTTACAGTGAAAATATTACTCCTGTAGGTTTGGTGAAGTTCTTTGGAAATCTGGCCATTATGGACAGCCCACAGCAGGTTTGTGAAACCTACCCGGCCTTCCAGAACAAGGTGTTTGAGATGGCTCTGGACCCGGACCCTGTGATGATCGGCGTGGCTCTGGACACTTTGGGATTACTCGGCTCCTCTGTGGAGGGGAAGCAGGTCCTTCAGAAAACAGGTTTGCCTGTTGTTTTTCTTTTTTTCCGTCCTAGGTTTTATTTAATAAAAGCCAAAGGAGCAACGGCTCCTCTCAGCATGTTTATATTTCTTGTACTTATAGCTGATCTTTTGTGACCGATTCGCTTTGTGTCTTCAGGAGAAAAGTTCAAATCTGTGTTGTTAAGAATGAGCCAGCTTGCCAGCGCTGGAGCTACAGACCTCCGAGTGCGCAGCTTGGACGCCATATCACAACTTCTCACTCTACAGGTATGTGTGCACACATAAGGAATATTCAGTTACATAATGCCACCTTCATAAAGGAAAAAAAGTTGATCAGTTAATGAATCTGTAATGTTTTTTCGCAGCCAGAGCAGCAGACAGAAGACCTCTTGGCCCTGACAGAGTCCTGGTTCCACCTTTTGTCTAACCATCCCATGGATATGATTAGCAACATTAGCACTCAGCCGTTCCCAGAGCTGCATTGTGGGGCTCTGGGGATATTCACTGTGAGTGATCAGCTGTTTCTAACTACCATTAATTCCTCACTGTGATACTGAAATTTTGCTTAGTCTCATAATGCCATCAATGCTGCTCCGGTAATATTTGTATCCTCCCTACGTGTGTTTTCCAGGCCATTGCCACTCAGCCTTGGGGTCAGAAGTTAATGATCAGCACTCCCAGTTTCATGGAGTTTGTTTTGGATCGTTCAACGGGTCAGACAAAGGAGGCCAAAGATGCCAAGTTTGCACTGGTGGGGTCACTGGTGTGTTCGTCGACAGCAGCAGAGATACTGGGCAGCCAGCATTACATCCGTCTGAAGACTTATCTCAGAGAGGGACCTTACTATGTGTCAGCTGTGGCCACAGTCAGCACAGAAGGAGCAGACTGATTCAAACACACTTCATGGGTTTCTAGTTAATGTTTAAGTAATGGGTAAGTGCCTAAATAATCTCACTGAACGTATTGTACTCTGTCATAATAAACTCATTCTCTACATGTTCTAACAAATCAGGATGTGGTGATAAATAGTTCAGTTGATTAAAACTTTCTTAGTTTTTTTAACATCATTTGTCAAAAACACGTAACAATGTTCAACATTAACTCATAGAAGTAATTTTATTTACTTGCTTTGCCTGAGCTAGGTAATTTACGCACATTATTATATTTATCAGGCTTTTCTCATAATACATTACCATTTAACAGCTCATTTTCATCTTCATTTTTCTTTATTTGACTTCGTGAGTAAGTCTAGTAACTTAAATATGAGTATCCTCTAACTACGGGGGAGTAATAAAAGTGAAATGTAAGGTAAAGTTTGCAAACATAATTATACCTTAACATTTTTGGACACTGTTCAGTCTAATTAAGATGACTGACTCAAAAACATGATTCTTTTGTGCAGACTCTTGGAAGTAAAGTATAGAAATGTAAGAGTAAAGGGACAACAATTCCTCAGTTTTTATTAGTAGTGCATTAAAGTGGCACGTTTTATACAACAATTTTGTCATAAGGAGCATTACACAGCCTGGGAAAACAGTTGTATAATATCATCAGGGTTATTTTCCGTTTGAGACTGATTTATTCTTTACAGAAAACCTGTGTTACAAACGGGCAGTGTGGAGTTTGTAAGACTTGCATAGAAAACAGAGTTTCTAATTAAACAGGCTTTCGTTGTTGCATTATGGGAAATGTAGGATCCAGTGGTTTTGGAGCTTGACTAATAATAGAGACTAAAAGCTAAGATATCTTAATTTCTTAATTTTCTTTTTTTTTCTTCTTTGATTTTCTCTTGTAATGCAACACTAGATCACTGGTGTATCACACACAAAAGCATCAAGCATAGAGCCATGACTAATTATTGTAATTCACCATATAAATGGATACCAGTGGACATCAATATGTCTCCACATCTTCTGATAACAAGTCAATACCTGTTTACCTTAAGCACTTACTTAAGGAATAATTAGAGGCTTTCTAGATTCCCTTAGATGTTCACCAACCAGGCACAAATTCACATCATCATATACAATATCTTTCTCACTGCTCTCCACATCCTGCAGACATTGATTGAATTTGTTTGTCTCAAAAATATTTTTGTTTTCTAAATACAGTGACATTTTTGTAATTAAAGAGGATGCAGTCGGACCACAGATGTGTTTGTTTGTTTTGTTTTTCATAAGGGTCGTATCGAAATTTAGACCTACAAATGCGATTCAAGAAAAATGTCAGATACACCTTGAAGGTTTTTTAAAACAGAAATTAGATGTTTTTGTGGCATCAAATAAAAAAGTGAAGAGGTTCACAAGCTACCCATCAGTATAAAGCAATTATAATTAGCCCCAACTTTACCAGCTGCAACATTAAAGTGCTTATAAGAACATTTAGGTTTGGTATTTGAGGTATATTCTGGTGCTAATATTATTAGACTTTCACCTGTAACAGAGTATTTCTACATTGTGGTGTTGCTATTTTTACTTAAAGGACCAGTGTGTAGGATTTAGTGGCGTCTAACACAACTCCCCAGTTCACCCTCCCCTTCCAAGTTCAAAGAAGAAACTACCGCAAAACACCCAAAAAATGCAACACTTCCGTCTGTAGATAAAAACAGCTCCTTCTAAGGTAACAAAAACATAACGATTCTTATATTAACGTGTTTATACACTAATGAAAACATACTCATGCATATTATATTACATTTCTTACAATAGATCCTCCCAAATATTACATACTGGGCCTTTAAGGAAAAGATCACAGTACTTCCACTGGCTTTAGTCATAAACCAAAGTATTGGACAAAATTAAGCATTGACCTTATGTTGATGCCAAATGAAAAATGAAGGTATCGCTAAAGTGATTCTACCTGGGATTGCATATGTATCCAAAATGTCATGGCAATCCATCCAATAGTTGAGACATTTTACTCTGAATCACAAAAGGCAAAGTCAGGGCGTCACCAAAGTCACTATGATTCATTCTCTTGGCATTAATGTCTTTACATGTTGAGATATATGACAATCCACCCAATAGTTGTTGTTGTGCCTACTAGCATGGCTGAAAAGATTATTGTATTTCTACTGCATCAGATCCATTTTCTTGTCAAAAGCTCAGGATTTTAGTTTTTTTTTACCACATTCTTCAGAGGTTTGCATATTGCGTGATGGTTTTAAATGAATAAATGTTTAATTACACACAATAATTATATAAATATGACATGAACCTATATGACCGTATTCATATTCAACACTATTTCTTTTAATCCGCTGGGAAAACTTTTCTTCATATTGCATCTCCCCTGGTGGGATAATCTCACAGATGTGACTTCTCTCCAGCAGTAAAAAGACTTCCCACTTCAGTGAGAGCGACTGACTCAATCCAAAACCTCACACCAGCTTAAAACTCAACAACCTCAAGTCACCGTCACCCCCTGTGAATCATATCACCTCTCCCACGTCTCCATAATACTCGCTGCAGTCTGCGTCATCAAATAAACAAAGAAATAAATAATAAATAACATCCAGTCAGTCAATCTTTTTTACATTTTATTTTATTTCTTCTTCTGGCAGTGTAGTGAAAGTAATTTGGCTTCTCTTCTCATGCTTTTTATGCTATGGTGGAAAGTAAATAAAGATTTTTTACTCAAGTACTCTGCTTAAGTACAATTTTGCAGTACTGTGCACATGAGTATAAAAAAATTATACTATTTTATACTTCTGCTCCACTACATATCAGAGGGAAATATTGTAATTTTCAATGCACCACTTTTATTTGATGTAGAAGTTACTAGTTACTTTTTGAAATGACCACATCACACCTTTTAAATGATCACACGTTCAGCTTATAAAATCTGTTTTTTTAAAGAATAAACCAGTTTTCACCAACTGTAATGTCTCAGATGTGAGCTGGTGGGACTTTTCCCCTCTAAAATCTCCAGATAGTTTAATTGAAACAACCCAAATAGATCACACTACACCATATTTCACTAAGAATTAAAGATAGCTAAGAAAATCCTGATAGAAAAGTAATGTAACAGAATTCATTTTTTCTTATTTTTGCCCACAAATGATCTCACAACCCCTTAGATTTATTGTTTGACCCTTCGTAGGGGCCGGACCGCAAGGTTTGGAACCACTGAACCAAACTACTGAACCAAACTACCTGTAAAATATAATAATATATATAATCCATAGAGTACATTTGATTGTAATGACTTAAATCAATGACTCTTGTAATGGAGTAGTTATACATTATGGTATTAGTTTGTTTACTTAAGTAAAAGATCTCAGTGTTTAATCCACCACTGCTTTTATGAGTTCAGTGCTTGTGGCCTTCTCCTGAAGGATTACATAGACAAAACATTTTTCTAAACCCAGTTTCTTCTGATTCCAGCTCTAATATTTACCAATATCAGGCTGTGCTGCAATCATCGTCTTTGGCATTGCAGTGAAATACGAACCGTAAGCATTACCTCTTATCCCAAGAGAAGGCTGTTAATCCCGGTGATGCTGCCGGCCCCTTTGTGCCTTCCCCCTGCTGTCTGTTAGAGAGTAAGAGACTCCTCCTGGGTTTCCTCTGTGTGAAAGGTGGGATGATCTGCTGCTTGAGCTCAACACACCTGGGAAACAGTGACAGCTGGCACCAAGTGGTGTCAGAATGTGGGATTTTCAGATTATACTTGAACGATGAATCATCCTATCATCGTCAACCTATTGTATTACTTATCACCCTGCTGTCCTGATACACACATATCATCTATCTGTGACGTCTGGGATTAGTGTGTTTATGAGAATCTCCTTTAGCTCCCTAGAGGAAGCCAGATATAAAGACATTCCCGAAGAGACAAAAGGAGTTGTGTGTTTGAAAAACTTCTCATATATTCAGTTTTTAAAGGCATAGTTCAAGTTTTTGCCCTTTTTGACAGGAAACTGAAGCCATTATATCCCACTATGCTCTCTAGAAACGCTACCAGACTAAATCAGATATAAACGCTTCAGTTTCCCGTCGGGTTGACTATGGATACAACCCTGCTTTAAAAAGCTTGAACTATCCTTTTCGAGAGATATTGGAGAGATTTATAAAAATGAGACAATGTATCCTTCAGAAGGGGACATTTCTGTTATGTAGATAAGATCTTTTGAAATATATTTATTTTTTATTTGTGATCATCTTGTTGTCTAATGTTGCTGTCTTGTAATCACACAAAGGTTGGACTCCACGTGGTACAGTACACTTTAATAAATAAATCTCCAACCTATGTAATGGCTGCTGTCCTGTTTAACACAAAGACAAAAATATAACACATCAGATATGAGTTATAGGCAAATTAATAGAAAGTAGATAGTAAAGTAGTAGATAGTATAGATAGTAATTTCTGTATTTGTTAGTATTCATCACATCGTTTTATTCTGCACATAAAGCTGAAAATAGTTTCTTGTGCAAAGTATTTGTAGAAGGTAACTAACGCCTATATTTACTCAAGTACTGTACAAGTACAGTTTTAAGGTACATGTAGTATTTTTATGTTACGCTATCTTCTACTTCTACTTCACCACATTTCACAGGGAAATATTGTACTTTCTACATTACTACTTTTAATTGAGAGCTTTTCAGATTCAGATTTTACATTTTAAAACAGATGATACATACAAGCATTGATAAAGACTAAACCAATAGTTCCCAACCTTTTTGTGTTTGACTTCTTACAGAAATGCAGTGTGTAGTTGGGGTCCTTTGTCACGTTTCAGATCTCTGTGACTTGTTAGCATTTCTACCAAAGAGTGAGTTCCCCTTAAAACTTTATAAATGGTTTCATTTAAAGGAGTCTTGTGGGCCCAAAGAGGTGAAATTATTAAGATTACAACAGTAAATTGCGACTTACACACTGATACATCAGTATTACTAACCCACTGATGTAATTTATGTCAAAGCTGGGCCATCTTTCTGCAGAATGAGTACCTTTGCTTTTACTTTTGACACTTTAAGTACATGTTGCTGCTAATACTTTTGGATTTTGAATGCAGGACTTTTACCATTTTGTATTTACTTTTACATGTGGGAAATTTTATAATTTTATAAGAAGTAAGGTGTAGACCTGCAATATTTGAAAAGTGTCCTGAGATAACATTGTTATGAATTGGCGTTATACAAATAAAACTGAATTAAAAAAATTAAATAAAGCATCTGAGAACGTTTGAAAGAACACTTGTAAAATATAATCCAGTGTTCATGTGATAAATTATTACATTTAGAAGCTGATAATGCATTTCCCCCCCTTTATATCACAACATTGCTTCATCTATGTCATTTTTGTGTTTTGTCATCATTATCTTGCATATCAGGATTAAAATACTTTAAATTTTGTCCAAATATGTTCCCATATTTTCATTCTAGAGAAGCTGAGAGACCCACAGCCTCCAACAGATGGTGCTAATCTCTCTCTCCTCATCAGGAGTTGGGTGATAATTCAACAGTTATGTCATTAGGTGTACAGATACCTCGGCAAGGAAAGCTGTCATCACCGTCATGTTCACTGCTGCAGACCTGTCCTCTGCATCTCACACTTTATTTTCCCCTCTCACGTTTCACTCTGTTTTTTTTTCTTTTGACACCCAAATGATTTCATTTGCATCTTTCAGTTTGACTATTTAAAGAGTTAATTCGCCAGTTGTCACTTTGCTCGCAGCTTCTTTTCTGCGCAGGCTGACAAAAAAAACAACTCTTCCATACCTCCAAGATGCACCTGAATAGGTAAGGTGGGCATCCGCACAGGGAGATATCACCGGGGCTTTTTAAAAGAGCGCATCTTTTCTCTCCGGGGTGTCCACTCCTTTTTGGGCAGATCACCCTCCGATGCAATTAACCCAGGAAGAAGACTTTGTCAAGGGGGACTCAACGCCGACCACCGCAGCTCTCCAGTCCGACGGCAGCGCCGGATCTCCGGCCAAAATGTGCAGTGAATGTTACGTGAACCAGACATTTGTGAACGATGATGGGACCGTGAACGAGCACAAACCACGGTAAGAAAGACACGCACCAACAGCAGTAAGAAGGCAAACTTTATGTATCATATCAGGAGATTAGTAGGAGCTTCACTCCAACACATCAAAGTTATGTCCACAGTCAGTGGCGTGCTTGGAAGATGAGGGATTTATTAGAATAAACACTGTGTCTTTCTCTATCTTTATATTATTATTATAATAAAATGAATATGTTGTATCCAGTCAGTTGTGTTGCTGTGCGTAAACATGCCTCATCCACTCACTGTGTACCTGTCAGCAGCACTGTTGTGTGTTCAGCTGTTCACTGGCTTGCCGTCTGTCTCTGTCTGAGCTTTCACTATTACAGCCTGGATCACTGTAAATATGTTTGCATTACTAAAACTCATAATACACATGTTAAATAATGTTGTAATGTATTGGTCTCTGCATTTGTATGTCTTCTTGGAACATTTTTGTTACTTTTTACCAAAGAAAATTGACATTTTGTGTTAGAAAATGTACATTAAAAGTCCCAAAGAAGACATGTGTTGACACATGAACAATCTAATCACAAAACTTCTCATCCGATGTGTTTTGCTCTCTGCTCTTTGCCATTGGGCTTTGTTTGGTTAAGTTAGATGGATGGATTTCACAAAAACCACATGGGAAATATACCCTTCATCTATTATGTAATACGTTTGACAAGCTTAATGGAGGACTATGGCAAACAGTTACAGTGATGTAGAGAAAGAGGAAAGAGAGGTTCAAGGCTTTTCTACACTCTGCCTGCCAGCGCCTCTCTACAGATTGTATAAGTTTAGTTTCTAGGAAGAGACTGAAAAACTCACATTCAGTCGAGAAGATTTCACATAAAAACCACTTACACTTCATTTGCATCATAAAGTCCATCTCTTACATCTCCCTGCAATGACTAATATTTAATGGAAGGATGTTTGGAAGCAAAGACTTCCATTAAGTGAATCTGCAGTGTATTCTCCAAACAGTATAAAATATTAAAATCAGTCCATTTACTCAACATCTAATTCATCTCATTCCTTCAAGTGATCTCCGCACAGCTTCTAATCCTGGTTCAAAGGTAACATCCCATTGCACTTCATTCCTCCTTTGCATGTTACTCAGGCTGATTGAATAAGGCTGACTCAACATCTGCAGCGTGCTCTTCATCCAGCTAACCAGATGTGCTATCCTACAGATTTTATGATTTGATATCAAGATGAAAGCAGGATCTGGGGGACTTGGATAGCCCACCTGGTAGCGCTGGCACCCCATGTGCACTAAGTCCTTGCTGCAGTGGGCATGGGTTTGAATCCGACCTGTAGCCCTTTGCTGCATGTCATCCAATCCCCCCCCCCCCCCCCCCCCCCCGTCCTGCCCTTCATCAGCTGTAATTATTTTATAGGATTATTGATGTGTGCCTGAAGCTGAGCGATAGCATGAGTAGAAACAGGTGGTGGACTCAAACAGAACTATTATCGGCAAAATGTACTCAAAAGTAAACACTGGTAATACAGCTATAGCTTTTTGAGGTGGAGCTAGTTTTACCTACTTACAGTTTACAGATATTTTATTCCAGTGGTTCTCAACCTATACTCAGAAAATGTTCTGTTTCCAGTCCAAACTGTTTCTGGAAACTTCTCCTGTACTGCGGCTCTAATGCACACTTGCAATGTTGAGCTCAGCTTTCGTTCCAGGAACACAAAGTTACAAGTCCAGTTTACTCAAGTGATCTTAGTGTTTTATACCTCTTTCAGGCAAAACAAGTACAGTACAGTTTCTCACATTACACGAGTTGAATCAACGGGATAGTGAAGAATAGGTAGACTATTAAGTAGGAATAGATGTAGGGGTTGAGCTCCAACAAAAGGCTCACAAGATAAATCTGAAAGGCCATAAGATGATTATTGAGGCAGGGGAGAACAAAAAATTTACTTCTGCTACACAAATGATGATGATGGTGATTATTATTGTTATTTTTTAAATGTGAAATCTGAAAAGTAATTATATCAGTCAGATAAATGTGGAAGAGTAAAGGTAATTTTCACATTGGCTGAAACCTTCCCACACCAAAATTAATGGTCGAAGTGCTGGGCATTGACTCTTTAAATCCTTTATTGCTCACACCTTGGACAGATCTATCATGAGAAATACTTGAGTACATACAGCGTCACTAGCTGTACTTCAGCTTCTACTAATTAAGCTTAAATGGTCACAAATGCGTGCTTACAGACACAGTGTGATGCTTTATTTGGCTGCTTGTCTGAATGACTTCAGTTTGAACAGCTCACATTACAGAACAAGCTGCAAACATACAGTGAAAGAGCCTAATTACACCGACCAAGCTCAGAGTGGAGAATATAAACTAGGAATTCTGTTTTTTTTTCAGTATCTTCTTTCTCTCCTATTTTCTTTCTGGTGTATTCCTGTATCAATCCACCAACTGTACTTTTTCTATCTCATGTTTCTTTTCTTTGCTTCCTCTCCTCTCCTGCTCTTTGTTCCTTCTCAACGTTGCCTGTCCTTCCTGCTCCCCTTCTGTTTCTTTACTGTTCTCCTCTCCCTCCTCCAGCTCCTCTCCAGCGCCACTCCAGACCACCATCAACAGCAGCGGGGTTATCTTAGACATCTCCACACTTAAGATGGAGCAGCAGGAGAGCGAGGTGCCTCCGCTGCCGCCCCGCTTCCGATTCAGAGACCTGCTGCTCGGGGACCAGAGCTTCCAGAATGATGACAGGTAGGCAGCAGGGTTTTTTTTGGTGAAAAAAGTGTCAGTTGTGAGAGACATACCAAGATTTTGACCATAATACTTTAAAGCTTAAACAAGCAGTTGATAAATCTCTTAATCCAGACATTCCCCCACATTCCTGTCCGATGAATTCAACCATCCCTTCATTGACTCCGCCAGTTATTTCAACTTTTTACTTTTAGCTAATCATTTAAACCTTTTTAACCTTTTATCCCGTAACGTTACTTTTAGCTATTTCAGCCATTTACACATTGAACTATTCTCTTAAATTTGGCTATTTATCCAGTTATTTATTACTTTTAGCCAACTATTGTGTTTTCAAATTAGTTGAATGTACCCCCAAGAAACTGCAAGTACCCCTGGTTGGGAATTGCTGGTCTATTGACAGAAAATTAATAAGTAACCACTTTAATAATTGATCAATCAAGTGTTTTTTTAAAACAAAAATGCCCAAACATTCATTACTTTTAGACTGTCAAATATTTGCTAGTTTTCTTAGCATTCTACGATATTAATTATAGTAGTATTTTGGTTCAGGACTGTTGGTTTGCGTCAAAACAAGACATTAAAATTACTTCAGGATCCAACAAATTATTAATGAGCTGAAACTGTGAAAAGATTAATTAAGGCAAAGAATTATGATCATAGGTTGCAGTTCAAAAACCCTTAATGAGAAGGCCTTTTGTAACATTAAATTACTCTATTGCAAATGCTGCTAATAAAAGCAGCATATTAGACTGTAACCAAATAGTATTTATCACCCTAATCTCTATTTGTCCATTATATTCATCCAGCTTCATTTCAAATTGCATTTTGATGCAATTTGACCTCATTACAGCTCTGTTAGTCATCTCATGTTGCTTTTCGCCTATCAAAAGTGCTGATTGCCAGACCTCTTTTTAACCAGCTGACAACCTAATTGGCATTCAAGCCCCACTTGACACACCTTTGTGGCAGTGTTTGTAGTTATTTTAAAGTAACATCAGAGTTGTTGTGCATGAGAGTGTTTATCTTTTCAATCCCCTGCAGTCTTAGCATACACAAAAGCATACACAAGTGCAATGTGAAGTGTTTTTCCTAACCATGTTCGTGTAAGTGGTGGAAATGAAGCCTAGAAAACAGTTGCAGAGCTTGGGGTGCTGTCCATGGTGCTGAAAAATAAGTTGATTCTGAATCACTGTGGTTTTGTGAGTTGTCAAGTTGGCTAGATTGTGTGTGTGTTTGATACATTCTCCCAAGAATTTATTTGAAACTTGAAGAAGTTTGACTGAAACATGTTTTTCAACAGCATTGTGACCTAATTCACAATGCTGTTGAAAATTTAAAATGAGATCTCACCATCAGTCATCTGTCTTTCCTCATGCAAACTTTCTCCTCTTGTACCTTCAGTGCTGTACTCTGCTGCAGCATCTGAGCTTGACAGACAAGATCAGTAGCGGTGTTGTGCTTTTTTCTGAGATCTGCTTCTAAAGTCTGAAACAAAGAGTCAAAAAATAACTTTAAAAAAAAAAACACGTGTCCCTTTTTCTGTAATTACAGAGGTTCTGAAGAGAGCTAAATTCAACAATCCAGAGCAGTTAGTCATACTCTCATATATGCATTTCCTAAAGAGATTTGCTCAGTATATATTCTGGTGTTCTGCCAGATGGACCTTGGGAGAGTGATGATAAAATTTAATTTTAGATGTGATTACAGCAGCAGCAAACCTTTGAGACCACAGTGCTGTTTGTAATATTTGACAAATCTATTTAACGAGGAAAAAACAACAAGCTCTGCCAATGCTTTCAGTCAAATGTGACCTTTCCCCAGCTGTCCTTGCAACAACTACTCTTTTCTCCTCGATAAAGCTGTCTGGATTCTCTGCTCCCATTTAGACAGTTATTATCATTCCTCTCTTCTTTCCCTGCAAATGAACCTGTCTCCTGTCCCCAGTAGATAGTGTTGTTGGAGGTGAGTGATGCTTCAGGTTAGATGTTCAGTGGTCAGTCTTCAGGCTTGTGTCCAGCAGCTGTGTTGTGAAACTCCAAATGTCACATCTGCCCGGGGATCGTCCATCACTCAAAATGCTCCTTTTTTCAAAGACAGGCACGCGTGAGAAGAAACACACAAACACATAACGATATGCACATTATTGTCAACCTGTCAGCCTTATTTGAAGTTCTTTAGTCTTTCTCTCAGTCCCACCTCCCTCATTTCTTCATTCTTCTTTTTCTCCTTTTATTTTAAATGTTGTCTGTATTTCCACCTTAGTGACGTCAGTGCAAGCTAAACTTAGCGATGTACAAATGTGGAACGCTTAAGTGAAAATGTCACATATTTAACAGGCATGAGTTATGGTGTGAGGGTCTTCTCATGTAACTTGGAAAGCCACAATGAGTGGCGTTACAGTACCAGTGTGGGCGAAGGAGAGTTCAAGTGGAGTGGCCTCTTCTGGTATTTTCAAAAGCACTGACTCATGGAGGAGGTCATCTATAAATTACTACTTCAGACTCTTCAAATTAAGAGAAGACAAAAAGGTGGGAGGGACACAGAAGAGAGAGAGAGAGAGAGAGAGAGTGAGACAGAGAGAGCAGAGCATCCTACATTGTTCTTGATTCTCCTCTTGTCTGTATTTTCTACTCAAATCCAAAAGGAAAAAAGCATCTTTTGTTGCTGTAGTCTGTCATTTATGTTGCCAAAACCTTTCACATCAGCCGAGCAGAGAGAGCCCGACCGCCGCCCGCCTCTTGTTGCTTTCTCTTGACAGAAGGGCAAAACAGAAAGACAGACGGCACATGCCTTTCGGCTTTGTAGGCTGTAAGTCATGAGAGCTTAGATGACACATTTGAAATACTTCTAAGCCTCACTAAATACTGACACACTGCAGCCAACAATGCCACCTGCAAAAAAAACCCAACATACATAAAAAAAGATTTAAAAGACAAATCAGTGTTTATGTGCTACTGATTCGTTCCTCCAGTGTGTCTCAGGGAATGATTAACAGCTTTGTGAGGAGCTGCAGTGCTGCTACAGAGAGGGGACATGCTGCAACAGCATCAGTTAGGGTTATTCCAGTCATAGCAACGTTGCTGTGGCAACAGGCCCGCGCACGAGAGAGCGAAAGAGAGAGAGATTGTATACATTTCTAAAAATATTCCAATAAGCTCTTCATCCCTTAAAATAAATGATTAATCAAGCACTGCTTTGTCTCAGATTTATTTATTTTTTAATTCTTGTTGCGTGTTTTTTTGTTTTTTTCATTCCTCCCCTAAAGCGTAAAAATAATTGGTTTTTCCGACAAACAGTTAGTGCTGTGTTGTTTTAGAGCTGCGGGGAGGGAGCGTTGGTCAACAAGCTTTTATACTGTATAGGAATTAAGACTGACTGCACGACGCAGCTACAGGTGTCAATGGACAATGGATCCGAAGATCATCATCCCAACCTGGGTCAGCCCGTCCGTGGGCACCTGGAGGTCGGACCCTGATGTCGGGCAGAGGTAGGGCCACATGGAGCAGAGAGGTGTTCTTCATAAGTGCGCATGATGTCTTAATGTCAGTGGAGAGGAGCTCGTGTGCTGAATGGGAATGAGAAGTTGTTGGTTTTTTATTGTTATTGTTTATTTTTATTTTTCAACTGAGACAGTTTGCACTTGCAGGAGGCAAAAGACGGGAGCTCCCTTAGACCAATTTAATAAGCGCGCCTAAAAACTGCTGAGATGCACAGAAATGCCTTCGTGTTTATTTTTTATTTTATTTTCTTTTTTATAGTTGTAAGAACCTGAAAGTTTGTTTTATTTCATCGACACAACGGCTGTAATATTAAGTAACTAACGATTGTCTTTAGCTATCGATATATTGATTTCTGCCTCTCACGATGCCTCAAGTTGATTTTTAGAAATGACTTGTTTTGTGCCAAAATCCAAAGCCAAAATGTTATACTTTTTGCTAAAGAAAGAACTTAAATTTATTTTTAAAAATATATATATATAAATATATATTAGTCTGTCAACTAATCAACTAATGTTTAAACTGCAATATAAAGTGTTTATTAGCTGGAAAAATTCCGTTTAGTCTATTCATATATTATCATATAGACAAAAAATATTCAAATTTTAGAGCCACAGTGATTTTTATCTTATTATTATTATTTCTATTATTTTACATTATTGCTAGTTTAATCGTTTTTTTAAATTTGCCAATTAGCTCTAATATAATAATAATAATAATAATAATAATAATAATAATGGCTTTATTAAAGACACAAGAGAAAAGAGTTTCATAATTTAGGACTGCAACTTTATTTTCTTATTGGTTGCTTGTTTATTATCACATAAGACAAAGAAAAACATCACAATTGAGAAGCTGGAACTCTATTTGATATGGTGCCTGTATGTGTGTGTGTGTGTGTGTTTTAATTTTTTATTTTAACTTTCTGTATTCAGAGCAACAGGTTTCTTTTTGTTGGTGATGAACACCTCGGGGTGAACTGATTTGATAAAAGCAGGCCTATTTCAGAGCTGATTGTACTTGCAGAACTTGCTCAGCCGCAATTAGTCGTTTTAAAAGATCTGATTACTCCCAGAGCTGCGCGTCTTATTGCCTGAAACTCCGATGTGACACCGCAGTATGACTAATGTCAGACCACTTCAGTTAGTAATTGTGTGCTCAACAGGAGCTGATTATGGGTCATTACTTGCACCATTATGTGCGTGTGAGTGGGTGGAAGGGTGAGACACAGAGATAGACAGACAGACAGACAGACAGGCAGACGGAGAGCAATCTGTAGGACTCTCAGTTGAAGTGTCTTTACCTCCAGAGCTCATCTCTGCCCTGCTGTTGCCCAGATGTGACAGCTGTTTTCAGAGCTCATTGGAGAAGATTTCATTGTTTCACCTCTGAAGGGTTTCCTCCACTCTGTGGTGTAGTTTTATTGTCGTACGGCCTATTTTAGGGGTGCACAATGATGTTGCAGTGCACACCGAAGAGATGTCGGGGCATCCAACAACCCACACTGCTTTTTCCTTCCTACTGTGAACCTCTCAGCCACAAGCCAAAATCTGGGATTACTACCGCAACAGCACAGCCTCACAAGCCTTCAGTTGTCCTCAAATTCTACTAATCTCTCTTATGCTTGCACTCTGTCTCTTCATTTTTCCCAGTCTGCGCTCTCTCCTGAAGGCAGCACTCTGAACATTATACATTACATCTGTGTGTTGCCAAGCAATCTGCTGTATGAGTTCTGCTTCTTCTCTCTGACTGTTTCTCCTTCTGTGCTTTGTCGCACAAATTAACATCCAGCATGTACTATTGTTTCACACTTATATAATTTTGTTCATAGAATTGGAAGAGGACTTTTTTTTTTTACCCACAAAAAACTACCCCTGAAGGCAGTGGTGGACTGTCTGAAGGGCAGGGGCAAAACATGAGATAAAAAGGGCATCGGCTGCATGCGGTAGGGCACCAGCACAGACAAAGTCGTGATGCATTAATGCTGAAACGGTTCCAAAACCTGGTTAAGATTAAAATTGTTTTATTATGTGAGTCAGATTTAAAGTGCTACAGCTCTGTAATGAAAACACAGGGAACCGTTGTCTATGTAACCATCTGCAGTGGCTTTCTGTGGCTTTGACAAAAAATTATATATGGAATAAAGTGAAAGAACATTTTAATTTATCATTGTTGTAACCTAAAGTGGTTCTTACATCATCCAGTTGCACAAATGTGTATCAATTACACACTGAATAAACAAATGTTTTAACATTTTGTCAACAAAAAAGTGCGTCATACGTTATGTGGCGTCTTTTCTTTCTTTTTTTCCCCCCCTTATAGAAATATGCCGGATTTATTTGTAAAGGTTTTGGGACAGAAAATTCAAAGGATGTGATGTTTATGCGCACATTTTCTCTCCGCTTTTCAACCACAGACATGTCAACACTGTGCAGCTCTAGCTAACGTTATCTTATAAATCATAGACATAATATACATATACGTATATATTGTCTATGTTATAAATGGAGTCTGCTAATGTCAACAAACAGCACCAACCCAATGCAAAGTTCAAAGAAGTCACATTACTGCACAGTTTGTGAACTATAACGTTATATTGTGATATCGAGATTTTACGTTAGCTTGCTTACTGATGCGGACAAATTGCTAGCTAGCTAATTTAGCAAAATTCTGTTGAATGCATGTTCAGCAATTGTTCAGCAATTCAGCATGGCGGGATTGCAGCTGGCTGGCAGATTTTAGCTTTCTGGTTAACATTATTACTACCAAAACACTATCTGAGTGGATATATATATATGTTATTAACTTGCTACATTACTTGACCAGCTAACCTGATCCATGATAACATTACAAACTTATGTAATATAAAAACCGTGTTGAGTTTAGTCAAAAATAAATTATGTAATTGTACAAACCCAAGGTGTATAATGTATTTTCCAGCATTCAGTGTTCATTTACTACAGTTCACTTAATAGCCAACGGTGTTGCTATTAACAGTTTTCTGCAAGTTACATATAGAACCTTTAAAATATATTGTTTTCTTTCTGCATTTAACATTTCACACTTTGTCTTATCAAGTAAAAGAGAAAAAGAGAAAGAGAAAACATGCTATTTCAAAATATACATATTATATTTAATTTACTTTTTCATTTAATTATGACCCGATTATCCTGGTTACTGAGATAGTAATAATGAATATGTACCATTTTCTATTTTGATTTTAATTCTGGATGAAATGATCATCCATACCTTGACAGCTGCTCTTCTCCTTTGGTTTGAGCTGCTTGTCCTACAGTTACCCTGTCTCATAATTGGGAACCAAATCAGAGACAATTACCAAACCCTCCTCGGGAGAAAAACAACATTATGAATATTCATGCTGTGCAAAATTTGATGCTTTAAAAACCGCTTCGAAAAAACCCATCTGCGTTGCTTCTTCTGTTTGTGCTGCTGATTCTTGTTTCTTCTCTCTTTCTCTTCCCTGTTAGGGTGCAGGTAGAGTTTTATGTGAATGAAAACACCTTCAAGGAGCGACTGAAGCTTTTCTTCATCAAAAACCAAAGATCAAGTAAGTGCATGGTGCAAGTCATCTTCTTACATTACATGTTACGTAATTGAAAGAGTCCATTAAAGGTCGACACAATAAAAGCAATACCCACAAATTCAAACCTAATGAGACCAGGATGTATATAGAAAACAACAGTACTTGAGAATCCCACACATTTCTTGCTTAGTAACCACAGATTTAAAGAGAATTACCACACTGTAAATCTACACACGCTGATGTTGCTTATGAGTTATAATAAATCCCATTATGCAGTATTGCTGTAGTGGTGTTTGTGGTGAGTATTTGTTTGGAAAATGGCTCCCTCTCTCGCCTTTAGGTCTTAGGATTCGTGTGTTCAACTTCTCCCTGAAGCTGCTCACCTGCCTGCTGTACATCATCCGAGTGGCGACAGACAACCCCGGTCAGGGTGCCAGTGCCAGTCACAGCACAGGACAGCAAAACGCTCCCAGTGGCAACAACAAATGGTTTGTTCACACACAGAGAGAACAACTCAAGTCAAGAATTATGATAACACATTATCACATGGTAGTGTCCCAACATCAGCTGTGGAGGAAGTATTACTGTCACGCTGATAGAATCAGAAACAGAAATACTTTATTGATCCCCTGGAGGGAGGGTTTGTTTGTTACAGCAGCTCAAGGTGCTCACACAATGTTAAAGAATAGAAATAATAATTATATTATAATGTCTAACAGTATATCTAGAAATAGATATAGAAATATATATATATCCATATATACATATAACATTTAAATAAAATAGAAATATTAAAATATAATAAAAGTATGTACATTATAATACAATATACAGAGGTAGAAGTAAGTGTATGCTACATGACCAACATAAGTGTAATGAAAAAATAGAACTGATGATGTCAATATGTTAACATCCTCAAGAATAAGAGAATAAGCCAGAATATTGCTCATTTATCCAAATATTGCACATTAACCAGAGAACATTACAGGCACCAGTTTAATGAGTGTCTGACACTCTGAGGGAGGAGTTGAAGAGTTTGATGGCCACAGGCAGGAATGACTTACTGTGGTGCATCTCGGTGGAATGAGTCTTACACTGAAACTGTACTAATGTGTTTGACACTACATTGCAGGAAAACTTTTGCATTGAACATTTAAAAGAATATAGGTATAATCAGGAAGGTGCACTTAAATTATTACAAAGTACTCAATATATATAATTATTATAACTTTTTCAATTATAAAAATTACTGAGAATCGTCCAAAGTGACACCTTCACAATGCTCGTTTTGTCCAACCAACAGTACAAACATCCAAATTATTAAAAGATTATTAAAATAATTTATTAATTTAAGGGGGAAAAAGCAAATACTCACATTTTAGAAGCTCGAACCATGAAATGTTTTAGCATGAAAAATGAAAATAAGAAATACATTTTCTGTTAATCTAATCTAATTGTTCCAACATGTCTTATGTGGCAACATGAATTTGTAACTAGCAACTAGTAACTAAAGCTGGTCATTAATTACAGTAAAAAGTACAATACTTCCCTCTGTAATGTAGTGGTGGTAGAAAGTGGACATAAAGGAAGTACAAGTAACTCAAATTTGTACTTAAATACATTACTTAAGTAAACATATTTAGTTACTTTCCACCACTGCCTAACACACAAAGAACTGTGAAAGCAACAGAAGAACTAACATACTGTACAAAGATGATAAAAATTAGATTGAAAGAAAAACAATAAAAGACACATTGAATCAATTAATTCATTTGACTGGCCCAACAATAAGCATTTCAGTTTTATCTGTGTTGGACATAAAAGAAGTTAGAAGAAGTTATAGTTACACTGGCGTGCATAACACACTGCACTCGTTAACTTTTCATTCTGTATCATTTTGTTCTCTTTTCCCCACCGTCATCACTATCCTGCAGCGTTGACTGCCAGTGGAACGGATCAGTGCAGGACAGAGAAATTAACTGGTAAGGCAGCAGTTAATATGTTCAAATTAGTAGAAAATTATTATGTAGCCTCGAGTATGAGTAATATTCTATGTGTGTGTTCTTTCAGCTTATTACCTGCACCTGATTAACCTTATGAGATCACTGTTTGTATTATGTGGGGCAATGTTAGGCATTAGATATCTATTATCTCTTACTCTATGATTGCCCATCTAAAGATATAATAACAGCGTGGTCATCCACAGGTCTTATTACATATATCGTATATTATTTATGTTTAATTAGTTAATTGTTAATAAAATAGTTGTATTCTCTGTTTGACAGGGAGTTGATCTTCTGGGTGGATAGGAAGGTTCCTGTTTGGGCCATTCAAGTGAGTCGCAACAGAATTTACACAGAGCAAAATAATAAAATCATTTAAATAAGCCAGGCTTTTATAAACTGAAGTATATGAACTGACATGATCAAATATTTGACCATCTAATCTTAACGCTTGACCACGTAAACAGCTGAACTTTTTTTGTGTTTATCTTTTTTTCTGTTTTTGGTTTGCACAGGTGATTGTGGCCATCATTAGTTTCCTGGAGACTATGTTATTGATGTATCTGAGCTACAAGGTAAGATGCACAAAATAAAGACTTCAATCACATCAGTATGATTACTGAATACAGTCTGTGCATTTAGTCACTTACAGTCTGTGAGATTGACAGTCCTTAAGTGGTGTAATTAGTGCAAGTCATTTGTCACAGCTACATTAAGGATTGACGATAATTACAGGATCTGGTTGAGGTGAAGGATTAAGTGGTCGTGGAAAGTGACAGACTACAATTAAGGAATGTATCTGTGCAGTGACTCACTGTCTATTGTGTGCTTACAGGTAAAACTGTTAAAAAGTCTGTGCATGTTTTTGATTTTAGGGGAACATTTGGGAGCAGATATTTCAGGTGTCTTTTCTTCTGGAGATGATCAACACAGTTCCCTTCATCATTACGGTAAAACAACACTGAAACACTCATTATCTTAACTCTCCCACTGGTAAACCACATGTGTTTAACTTGTTAACTCAGTTTTTTTTTTTTTCATATTTTTACAATGTCAGCCTTCAAGAATAAAGGACGTAAATACTGTGAGTCGGAGTTAGCTAAACCAGACTGAACCTCTGCATAGCAAAGCTAAGCTACAACACATATTTCTCATAAGTGTGGAGTTTTCAGTTCAACGCACCACTGGGCCTCCATCACAGATTTGTTAGCTTCGCTTAGTATCGTCAGACTAAGCTACACAGGCACAGATAATTGAACTCTACACATGTAAATGGGTAGAAACTGCAGACTACCCCTGAAACAGTCATCTTATATAACAAGAGCGAGCCTCGGTCAACCAATTTTTAAAGAAGGTTAAAAGATAAAAGCAACATATAGATCTATATAGTCACATTTTAATGTTAGCAAAACGCTAGCTAACTATCTAGCTAATTTACATCAATCATTACTTAGTCCGCTAGCTAACATTTATTTATATATGTTGCGTCTTTTAACCATCTTCAAAACGTGGTTGTCATTTAAACATAGATTAGCCTAGCACGTAGCATATCTAAATACAGGAAAGGAGAAAGTTGACCGAGGCCTGCTCAACTGTTATTGGAGCACAAAGATGAATATTTCCCATTGTGTGCAGTTTTTAATATGGGATTGAGATGATTGAAGAAACTGAAATGTTATCCAGTGAGTTTGAATGTCTCACGTTCTTCTCAGATCTTCTGGCCCTCAATAAGGAACATCTTCATTCCTGTGTTTCTCAACTGCTGGCTGGCCAAGTGTGCTTTGGAGAACATGATTGTGAGTAAACAAAGGCATTAAGTTAATTGTTTCTGTTAATGACTTGTTTTTAATCAACACTGTAATGACTTTGTTAAGGCAAGAAGCTCTGAGTCAGACTAAGCTGTGTCTGCTGACAGCAAGTCTATCACAACCATTACATTTCTGCACTGATTTATTCCAGCCCTCATGTTCACAGTCATTTGTACTGAGGCTGCAACAACACATCCTTCTCTGGCTTTGGTTGTGCTAAGATTGTGTGCGCCCCGGAGGGCTTCCACTGGGAGATAATTTGCAAGCCTGTCTGCATTTTATCATGTTGTTCTGTACTTCATTCTGTTCAGCTGTATTGCTGCAGCAGGAGGCAGAGTAGAACCATTATGCCAGCTCCGTTTGCAATAAATAGCTAAACTAATGATGTGAGTGATTCCATGACAGAACTGATATGGATGATCAGAGAAAACATTTGATAGATACAAGTTTATTATCTTTCTTTTATATGCGCACATGTGGGTTTTTAGGTTTAAATGTTAAAGTATGCTGTTGTTTTTGGGTAGAATGATGTCCACAGAGCGATCCAGAGGACCAACTCAGCCATGTTCAACCAGGTCCTCATTCTCATCTGCACCCTGCTCTGCCTGGTCTTCACTGGGTGAGGCTGCTTCTAACCTCTCTAAGTTTAATTTAAATGAACAGGACTGGATGCCCAGAATACTTTTGTTTGATTATTTAGTTCAGCTCTGTGCTGGTGTTTTGTCTAATATTAAATATGTAATGTTTCATGTATCAACACCAATAAGAAATGTGTATTTTAAGCTGTAGGTTGCAGAGCTTGTGTGTGATATTGCATACATTTCTATGATAGCACAGTAATTAGCCCGTTAACATCAAATAGCGATTAGGCATACACCAATCTCAGCATCATAAAAGCAAGATAGGAAATTGGTAAATGTTGGTAAAACTTGGTCCATCAATTCCTAATAATTCCCTAGGAAGTTTCCTGGTGAGAGGGAATCATGTAATTTGGATGTGATGAGTTGATATCTTTCCAATTAATTCCAAATGCCAAACTAGCATAACCTGCAGGTGGGATGTACATAAAATAATTTGATTTAAAGAAAAGTTATTATTCATAAATAAAATAAATATTTATTTGAGTTTAAAACAAATTAAATTCCTTGCTCAAAATCAATGCTAAAGTCAACACAACAAATTGAACAAATTATTGTAACCGTTTCAGAACTTTTCCCCTGTAATTTGTACCACATTACATAGTTTTTTTTAGTTGTAAATGATGGACATGTAAATGAAAATAAAGGGTATACATAACTGAATAAAAACATTTGTGTAAACCCATGGAGTTGTTTTAATCTGTTTTATCAAGAGATTATAGGTAAAGGAAGGCATAAAAGCATAATAATAATGTTCACTCCAGACTACAGAGCATCTTATTTTCTCAGGTTGTGGTTACACTTCATCTTCTGTACTCCACCATAAAAAATGTTTTTACACTTCATTGTGCAACCGTGTGTTGTAGAATGACAAACAAATGAATGAAGTTGAAATCAAATCAAGTTCATTTGTTGGACAAAAATCACAAACAAAATACATTTAAATTGAAAAGTGATCAGAAGTTAAGGGAGGAGTATAAAGCTTTATGTTTTTATAATGCATTAAATTATCTAAATTACCACTATTTAGTAATATATTCCATTATACTTTATGTTGCCGAGTTCATAGTGAATAGTACATTTTAGTCATAAATGTTGGCATTATGTTTGTATACGTGGTATATCTAAACTGTTCTACACAGCACATGTGGAATACAGCATCTGGAGCGAGCCGGCAAAAACCTCTCCCTCTTCAATTCCTTCTACTTCTGCATCGTCACCTTCTCCACCGTTGGCTTTGGAGACGTCACTCCCCGCATATGGCCCTCCCAGCTACTGGTGGTCATCATGATCTGTGTGGCTCTGGTGGTGCTGCCCCTGCAGGTAGGAAGTTTTTTAAATAATGTTTGGTAACTTTTGAATGTTCCTGTGTGAGTTCTAGTTTCACTCAGCTTGTTTTGTGTCAGTTTGAGGAGCTGATGTACCTGTGGATGGAGAGACAGAAGTCTGGAGGGAATTACAGCCGCCACAGAGCACAGACAGAGAAACATGTAGTGCTTTGTGTCAGCGCACTAAAGATAGACCTGCTCATGGATTTTCTCAATGAATTCTACGCCCATCCCAGACTGCAGGTACCAAACAACACAAGATAAACATTTGTATTGTCTGGAGTACACATATAGGATGTGATAATAGTCTGCATGGTATGTTTCTAAGAATATTTAAAGGGAAAATACCTCTTGTGGTTCAGATAAGACACAAAAGGAAATTTATAGCCAAATTTTGTGACATTAACATCATCTACATGATTCTTAGTGAATCTTGCAGTAGATACTAAAGTAGTTCTTGTGTAATCTTGAAGGATTACTATGTGGTGATCCTGTGCCCAAGTGAAATGGACCTCCAGGTGCGGAGAGTGCTGCAGATCCCTCTGTGGTCTCAAAGAGTCATCTATCTGCAAGGTTCTGTTCTCAAAGACCAGGACCTGCTAAGAGCCAAGTAAGTGACAGATCCTGAAATCTCTGGAACCAGAGAGGGGCAAATTTTTTGCAGTTATGACGTCGGCTCTATGACTACATTACCATGTAATTTGTGCAGAAATGTATCATCCACAGAGGATGAGGCCCACCAGCAGGGCAAAGGTTACACTTATCCCTTTAAATATATCTCATGAATGAATTATTACAATATTGTGTACATTAATATTTTACAAATAATATTTCCACTAAACACTGAGTAATATAAATTCAGGGTTAATTCAGGTCAAATATAAACATATATATACTCATATACATGCACATATCTACAGATACACAAGCATGTACATGTACAATCAGAGAAACCCTTTACTTTAAAAAAATATTAAAAGTAGGAAAAAGGTGAAAAATAGATCCTAATTGTAAGACAGACAGAGAGAAGAAATATATAAAATAAAAATAACAATAAATAGGGCAACACAATCAAACATAAGGTTATGGGGTTAAGTCTTCCTATAACACATTTTACTCTTCATGTATGATAAAACTAAACTGACAGCTTTTCTGGGACAGGGAGCCAAATATGATCAAATTTAGCAACTGTTGCTCACAGATAATATTTCTTTGCTTACCGCATACAATACGATACATCCTGAATCCAGCCAGCATTAGAGGGGGGATAAGATTTCTCCCAACAAAGCAATATCAGACGTCTGGCAATAAAGGTCAGGAAACCAATAGGATCTAATTTATGGGTAGAACTGTTGCTTCAGGGAGGACCCTAAAGAGAGCGTTGATTGATGATATGGATTGGGAATCTCACCATCTCAAGTGATTCGAAAAAAAAGAAGACTTCCAACACAGAGTTATGGAAGGTACAACCAGTATAATGTAGAGCAAAGATTAGCAAGTACTTTAGTTGAAAATCAAGCAAGGCCAAACCTCAGATATTCTTTGTCCCAGATAACCTGTAATATAGTGGAATGTTTTCAGCAGAAATACTATCTTGAATAGTAATTTTTGGAGTAGAAATTATCATATTACTTCACTCATGCTGAAATTCAAATTTGATATCCAGGGTATATGGTATTAACTTTGTGGGGTATGAAATGTATAAAAGGAGGTCATCTGCATATAATAAGATACTGTAATATAGTGCTGCAGTAATGAGGTCTTTTTGTAGGATCACCCTGGTTCTTATCCAATGTCATTTTTCCATTGGATAAGCTCTGTGGCAAGCAAAAGGTTATAGTGTTTACACATTTTGATAATCTTCACAAATGAACTTTTAAGATTTTTGAAGCGTAAATGTGATGGCCAGAAGTAGCTAACATTAGGTGGCATGACTTTGAGTCAGAATAGTTTGCAAGAGTGCAAGTATAAACATAATGAGGCTGATGGTCAATAGTTCGATAGCTACTACATTATTTCATTATTTATTTGTTTCATTTTTAGCAATTGAATGGAGGAACTTGTCTATTTTTAGTAACCCGTGTTTGGTCTGTTGAAATAATGGATGGTGAAACTGACTCTAAGCAAAGGTCCAGTACTTTCGCCAATAGTTTACTGTCTCCAAAGTAAGAAATGAAATTAACAAAAACTTGATTTGATCATTGAAGACATCAACATCTGATAGCATTGTGGTTTTAATGGCCTGGCAGTGAAATGTCCATTGAGATCACAGCATGGTCAGAGATTACAGTACAATGGGTCCACAGAAGAAGACGTTTACCAGAAAGAAATCAATATGAGAGCAGCTGTAGTGATACTTACTGATCAAGAAATGAGTGAATCACTCTAAAAGATTCTGATAGAGGAAGAGTTATCATATTCAGCACTTCTTATAATGAGGTGGTGAGACTACATCCAGAAGTGAGAAGTTTCTAATAGAGCTGTTTATCATCAAAATATGGTCCATGCACATTTGCCAGTACCAAAAGATCATCATGAATTCCACCAGATACAATAACCTGATGGCCATTTGGATAAAATGATAGTTAAAATTTGTGAAATGTCAGATGGATTCTAATTTAATTTAGTAAAGACAGTTTATGAATCAATCAGAATAATTGCAACAGCTTCCCTTGCCTTTTCATCTAGTGCATCATCAAAAATTGAATTGGTCCAATATGGTTTAAGGCCAAATATCTGCAAAATTAATGACATTTCCTTGAGCCTCAGCTTTGTGTTTAGTGTTAATTAGCAAATGTTAGCATGCTAAACTGTGGTGTGCATGGTAAAAAAAAGGACACCTGTTAAACATTAACATGTTAGTCTTGTCATTGTGTTGTTGACATTAGCATTTAGCTCAAAGCACTGCTGTGCCTAGCCTTTCAGACAGACAGAGTCTTGTTGCTGAAAGAATTGCTGATATGCTGTGTGGCTGGCAAAGATCTTAACCACGCAAATCCAGCTGTTCTGAGAAATGACATTGAATTGTCTAATTGCTATGATTGCTATAATTAAAGGTGAAACAAATCATCGAATACTGATATCTCCATTACCAATCAGCCTACTGGAAGGATTACGGATCTTAGTGATTAGCCTGTGTCTGCATCTTTTCTGGGGAGGAGGATTGAGTGTGAGATGTTTACTTGAGGGCATTATGTTGATATTCCTGATGTGTCGAAAGATAAAGACAGTTTGTCTCAAATTGTCTACAGTGGATGCATAACATTTTATATTTTGCATTTTATGCAGGTATAAGTAAGTGCGGCAAACCATGAGTGGGATATATATCTCTATATATTCTCTAATTCCTTTCTCTATTCTTTCATTCTTTTCTCATAAATAGGCTTGTCAGAGCGATTGTGCTGCCTAATGCTCATACCACATTGTAATTATTCATTCAAGTTATACCCATGTCTTTTGAGACTCAGCTGTTAAATGGAAAACTTTTTCTGATAAAAGAAAACATGATCTGTCTCCGGTAATTTTAAGTAATGAAAGTGTTATGAATGAGACTACGTGGAAAATCTTAACACTGATGAAAGGTTTGAAAAATCTGCTGTCAATCTGTATGTCAAGTCAAATTAAGTAAAATTTATTTTTGTAGCATTAATCACTGGCGTGCAAGTCAGGCTTAAAGGGTAAATCCAATTGATTTTATCCACACAGGTCAGTTTACTCGCCATTAGTAGTGGCACACACTACTAGAAATAAAAAATACTCTGCATTGCTACCAGGGGGGAAACTAAAAGTCAGGATCTCCCTCTTGATCATTGTTTTTTTTTAATCTGTATCTTTTGAGTCCCACAGATTTATAGAAGATCAATACTAAAACCACAAAAACAGAAAGCCAGACATGAAAATAGCATGTCAAAACACATAGTCTTATTAACAGTTTTACCATTAGGTAGGGAAAATCTTACACTAAACATCAAAGTATTACTTTGATGAAATCGGTTATATAACTTCACTGTATACATTTGGCAGGGTTCTGATAGAGCAATTAGAAGTAGAGGACTGGGTGTGTGTCGAGCTTAAATCCTGCATCTGGCACCATTTCAAATCCACCCACACTTGTTTTGCATTCTGCACTCTCCTGGCTGTGTTAATCATATGCAAAAACAGTTCCACATTCACAGCACATATACAGTGCAAAGCATTTCAAGTTTATCTGTGTGTGTTTGTCTGTAGGGAATGTTAAATTAAATATTGAATCAATAGATGTTGTTATCTCTTCTGACTTGTCAAAGGGCCATTCAGTCGAATTTTGGCTGACTCTTTTCTGGCAGGGTTTCGTCATTTTTTTCCTCTGCTTTTTTTTTTGCATTTGAGAAATTTCCCTTCATTTTTCATGAATTTTGACTTTGTTCTCTTATATGTTAACTTGTCTTGGTGCTGCAGAATGGATGACGCAGAGGCTTGTTTCATTTTAAGCAGCCGCAATGAGGTGGATCGCATGGCTGCGGTAAGAAGAAGAACAATGTATGAACTCTGCCATAACTCTTTGTCAGTTATGAGCTGATTATTCATTTGTTTACAGAAACACAAGTCATTAATGCTGTCAGTCATGAAGACAATTACTAATTAATTAGAGGCGGTTTATTAGAAAATGCAAGGGTGAAAATGTATTATGTTTCCCCTCAGGACCATCAGACCATCCTCAGAGCCTGGGCAGTGAAGGACTTTGCTCCAAATTGCCCCCTTTATGTCCAGATACTCAAACCCGAAAATAAGTTCCATGTAAAATTTGCAGGTGAGTTAGATGTACAGTATTATGAGAATTATCACCTACTCTGCAGTTCCCGTCAGCTCAAGTCAAGTCTTGTAGCATCTTTCAGTTTTTTGTTTTGGTTTTCCAGCCTGCAACTTTTTTTGGCTACCACAACCGCTACATGCCCAGCACCATAGGCACACTGACAAAGTTAGAGACTAGCTGGTGAACTTGAGCACTTTAGCAGATTTGGTGGAGACAAAAACAGTGAGCAGGAAATATTGGACTTACATTCATCAGGTGAGCCAAAATGGCTTCAAATGAACGCTACTGCTAATGTTGCTCCAAGTTTGCTGGATGTGTAAATAGGTAACTGCTTGCTAATAAGTTTACTATATGAACAGATGACAATATATTAATGTTAGTTAGCTAGTAATGACCAAAAATTTTCAGGAGTAAATATATATATTAGTTGATCTAGTAAAGACTGGAAACGGGGAAGCAACTAGCCAGCCCCTATCTAAAGGTAACAAAATCTCAAAAGGTCACTACTTTATAAGTTATATTTCGTTTGTTGAATTTGATTTAAAAGCAGAAATGTTCGGTTTTACTGGGGGAGTTGGGTGCTGCAACTTTCTCTGTGACTCTCTTGTCGCTAGGCAACTAGTGGACTCACATGTGAAATCCCTGCAGAAGGCCACTGTCATCAAGAAATAGTTCAGAACTTCACATTGTCACCTCACCTCAATTTTCATTTTAACAATTGAGACATAATGTGTTAATTAACAAGCTTGGTAGGTGTTTTTTTTTATTTGGAGAGAGCAAGTCTATAATAAAGATCCCCTCCAGACATGTATTAAGACATACGAATAGTCTGCTGGGAAAAATAATGTGTGTGATTTTTCAGGAAAAAAAATGAAGTTTTCGCATTCAAATCCCTAAAAATGTTTACCTCATTAAAAAATCCAGAATTTATGAATATGCTCATTCTGATCATTTCTGCTGCTGGACACAAGATGTCTCCTTCCTCACTGTAAAGTCCATTCTCAGTGTATGTGCACTGATGGCTTCAAGTTTTTACATCACACTTTCATAAGTTGCAGACTGGACCAGGATGTGAAATCAGATTTTCTTTTAGCTCAGAGAAACTTTCCACTTTCAGCAGATTATTGTGAAACATCCTTGTAGTGTCAAACTCTGCACATAAATCATTCTGCGAAATGAAGCTCAAACATCCAACTGTAGGAACAAGAAGAAAAACATATTTTTAAGTGGAGGGGGACTTTATTGATCTCATGCTAAGCTAATCGACTCTCAGATCTAACTAACTTCATACTTAACGGACTGATAAGAGAGTGGTAGCAATCATCTAACTCTCGGCCAGAAAGTGTTTCCTGTGTAACATATGATAATATAACTTCTACCTCTTGGACTGCCTCACTCAACACCATTTGTTCCTTTTCAGATCATGTTGTGTGTGAGGAGGAGTTCAAGTACGCCATGTTGGCTCTCAACTGTGTGTGTCCCGCCACCTCCACCTTGGTCACGCTCCTTGTTCACACCTCCCGTGGACGGTCAGTCATCTTACATAACCAGCGACCTTCTCAGCCTTTTTGAAATCTCCATAGTGCGACCACAAAAAATTCTTTCACATGTTCATGTCTGCCATGGAACTGGCACAGAGAGGTGAAAAAGCCCAAGCAAAGACAAAAGTCTTGGTTCATTGTGGGAAAACAGCAGGAGAATAAGGAGAGTGCATTAAGCCAAAAAAGAGAACAGGATGTGTTCTCTGTAAAACAGTGAAAAGCTCTCTGGTGGAAAATGATTTTTCACAGCATGCGTACGGATAACTTTTAAAAGCTGATGTCAATGGCTGAGGAAAACTGCATTCAAGGGGAATCAATGGGCTATAACACTTACTGTGTTCCTGACGACTCTTTGGAAAGTGAAGCTTTGTGTATTTTTATTAGACAAAGACATATAGACTTTGCACACAATAGCTACAAAGATGTATATGAATGTGTAGTATAGTTGTCTGACTGTGTATGAGGGAGTATGTGAAATACACTTGTGTATGTCGTCTGTGTGGACGTCTTTTCACACAAATTCAAGATGAATTTAGAGACATGCACTACATGGAGGATGTTTAGTGGCAAATACGTTTAAAAGGAACTGGGTGATTGTTTCGTCTTTTATAATTAGTTACAGTATGGAAGCCATAGAGTGAAATACCATTAATAAGTCATCTTGTGTAAATATTTAGAAGTGCTAAGAAGCAAGTATATAAACTGCAACCTTGGGGTTGTTCTGAGCATCTCTTGTAGCTCGACTCAATCAAAGTGCTTGAGCAATTACTGTAATTACCGGAAGTCATTACAAAGGGCATTAGAGCCAAGCTGGCTGACTGACAGATGGTTCAAGCTGTCTACTTTTCAAGAGAGAATCCAGGAGACCCAACGCAACCCCGAGGGTCTGGAGTGGAGGGATGTGAGGAGAGGAGATAAAGAGTTCTGTAAATGATAATGATTGATTCTGAATAGATGTTCACAAAAGCAGGGATTCACTGTTGTGTCAGGACTACAGTGAGCAAACAAAATTAAAAAAATTATATATATATCAGGTTTACTGACCCGTTGTATTTTTCCTGATTGAATGCAGAGAAGGACAGCAGTCTCCAGAACAGTGGCAGAGGATGTACGGATGTTGCTCCGGCAACGAGGTCTACCACATCCGACTGTGTGACAGCAAGTTCTTTGGAGAGTATAACGGCAAAAGCTTCACATACGCTTCATTTCATGCTCACAAGAAGTAAGTTGACTAAAGCATCTCTTTCAGATGCTGACAAGTTGAAAATATATCAAAACATTTACTGGGGTTGTTTCATATTTTGTCAGTGTTTGTTTGTCTCTTTGACCTGGTATCATCTCGTATAATGAAGTGAAACATTAGGGGACCTATTATATCTATCATCCTGGTTTAATATGAATTTTATACAGACAAGTAAATGCAAAAGGACAGAAACTATTTTTTTTATTATACTGTAAAGAAAATAGTGATGAAGTGCTTTCAAATATGTTGCAGACTACAAAACCCTTTCTTAAGTTTGTGGCTACAAAATGTAAATTGCAATTGGAGTTGAAGTTTAAATTTATTTAAAGAACTATCTCAACATTTTATGCTTATTTACTTTCTTGCTGAGAGTTTTACAGGTTGTCATATGGCAGACTGTTTCTTTGCCTGGGAGTCGTCATTGTGAGGTTACCAGGTATAATGTGTAAATAAGTGAGCAGACAGAGCCCCTTAAAGCTGTCTCCCTTTGTCTCCAGTCTTTTATGCTAAGCTAAACTAAGCTAACTTTCTGCAGAAAGCGAATACCAATATTTCCTGACCATTCCTTTAACCCTCAGGTATCAGTTCTTGTGAAGTTCCAGGTTTTTATGGCTTTGAATGTAACTACAAGATATGTGCTAACAGCAGATATGTGACATGCAGGTACGGCGTGTGTCTGATCGGTATAAAGAGGGAAGACAACAAGAGTATTCTCCTGAACCCCGGCCCACGTCACATCATGGCTGCCACAGATACTTGCTACTACATCAACATCACCAAGGAGGAGAACTCAGCCTTCATTTTCAACCAGGAGGAGAGGAAAGGCCGCCCTGCCAGGGGAAACTATGATGGACCCTCGCAGCTCCCTGTGCACAGCATCATCGCTAGCATGGGTGAGACCGGATATAGCACACAATAAACTGTTCTCGTTTATGAATTTGGATTTTTTGTGGAGACGCTGGTTCCTTATGTATGATTTAAAGCTCAGGTGAATATAATTTACAGGCACTGTCGCCATGGATCTCCAGAATACGAGTCCACCTGATCTCTCAGGTGGTAAACTGGTCCCGCCTACAATAAATGGAACAGGGGGCCGCCGGCCGAGCATCGCTCCAGTTCAGGAGATCGCTGACTCCTCCTCAATCCTGCCATGTGACCTCCTCAGTGACCAATCAGAAGATGATTCTGTCTTCATAGATGAGAAAGGCCACTCACCTACTGAGTAAGGTTTCTGTTTCTGTGTGTGTGTACATATACCCATAGCTTACAAACCTAACCACAAGCATTACTTAAATTAACACAGGCTATAAAACAATTAGTAAATCAGTTAACTAACTTAAATATTACTCCGGTTGATGTTAGATTTCTTTAAACTACTTCTTCTACAGTTTCTTACCTTCAAACAACAGGTCACTTTGTATTAATGACCCTGAAAGTATTAAAAGGTTGTCTGTATCTTCCAGTAGTGATGTACTTAGGTGACTATTTTTATTACCTTACACCTTTACATCACTACAGTTCAGAAAAATACTCAGGTTTTACTCCACTACATTTATTTTTATATTTATATTTATCTACAGTTCTTTTTTTTTTACTTTAAACTTTCCAGCACTGTAAAGTAGTTAAATCTGGTTCAATTTCAACAAACTCCAACTGTAATTGAACATACAATCATATAACCTTAACAGGGGGCTATTTTCTGCACTACTTAAACTTTTGATACTTTTAAGTATATTTTATTGATAGACTTTGAATGATGACTGAATTAATTTACATTGTGCTATTGTCTTGAACCTGATCATGCCCCTTTTGTATAAACTGTCTTTCAGTTCTACAGCCATTAATTAATGCTGTTTCATTTCAGGTTGAGCCAAAAATAATTTACCCAGCATGCAGCTGAATCTGAATGCTACTTTCCAAGTTAACACGAATAAAGTAGTGAATTCTGCATATTCTGAAAGCCTCTAAATGTTCTTTTTTAACTTCCAAATGGACAAACCACTGGAAACCAGCTTTAGGTATTTGTGTAAGAACGAGAAATTACAACAAGAAAACTTGCTAAATGTTTTAAATACAGTATGTTTCCATGAAATGTGTCATTCATGCTTTTTGGATTCGTTGGCAGGTACGTGAAAGGTTATCCCCCTAACTCTCCGTACATTGGGAGCTCGCCCACCTTGTGCCATCTGTTGGCTGAAAAAGCCCCGTTTTGCTGCCTACGACTCGACCAGGTGGGCAGTCGCTGTTCCTCTAACTTAGTCACTCAATTACTTACTGCCTCCATCATTCCTTGTATTCCTTCCCTCCTCTCTCTGTCCTTCACATAAAAGCAAACCTAAGATACCTGTCTTTTTGTGGTCACTCTGCAGGGTTGCAGGCACAACAGTTTTGAGGATGCTAAGGCTTATGGTTTTAAAAATAAACTCATCATCGTGTCTGCTGAGACTGCCGGAAACGGTCTCTATAACTTCATTGTGCCTCTCAGAGCTTATTACAGACCCAGGAAAGAACTCAACCCCATTGTCTTGCTGCTGGATAACCCGTGAGTTCTCCTTAACACATACACACACACACATTGTTCCTTTCTCTGCCCTTCACTCTGTCTTTTCACCATGTCACACTGGGAAATATTATGTATGCTAAAAGCTCACGTCAGCACATCACTTAGGACAAGGCTGTGGAGGTGGAACTCCATTGTCGGTCCTGATGTTAGGGTACTGCTGCTGCTCACAGCGACGGTGTGTTTTGAGCGACAGAGAAAAATAAAAAACGCTGCAGCTCCAGACTGTAACCATAGCAACTTGCTTTGCCTTGAACCTGAATGATATATATTGCTACAAGGGGAGAAAAAGATGAAGAAAATGATTTCTTTGGAGAACTCCAAGCAGGCTTTCATTGACAACCCTGATGTGTCCCTTTTCAGCCCCCACATGCGAGCTCTCAGGACTCTCATAGAAACGCGCACATAACAATAAACCCTCTCCCTCCGTGCAGCTCTCTCCCTCCCTTCCTATCGCTGCTGCAAACACACAAATACAAACACCCACACACTTGGATACGCAATTCATACGCACTTACGACAGCCTTGGGTCTCTAGTCAGCAGGACTGGGCAGATGCAAAAGTAATGTTCTGTCAGGGGTGGTGGTTGAGGACTGGCAGTAATAAAGCGACTAAATCTCTCTGAGCGCGCGCAGCACCAGATGGACTCATCCCTCAGCCTGAAGACAACATCAAGCATCACACTGTATTTACATTTACTGTACACTGCATTTTTAAACAAAACTTCAAATATATTTTGCACCAAATCGCATAAGAAAGAAAATAAATGCCACAAGGCTAAGGTTTAACCTGATTTTTTAAAAAGTTATATTCACGATTTTCTACAAGTATGTCCATATGTGAATAGCCAACTCACTTTGTGCATCATCCATTAAAGAAACCCAATGCATTATGTGGTTTTGAGTAAAAAGGTCAATAGAAAACAAAATGTAATCATTGTTTCCTGTAGGCCAGATAATCACTTTCTGGAGGCCATCTGCTGTTTTCCTATGGTCTACTACATGGCTGGGACCATAGACAAGTAAGTCATATATAACCTTCTGCTTTTCATTATACTTCTATTATTTATTACATTTATTTTCTCATTTAAATGTATGTGATTTATGTGATTTAATCAAATGTACAATATGTTCCAGGTAAATTGGTGTCTGCTGTTGTTATGCTCATTGTTGTTTGTTTGATTGTCTCTATGTGTGTGCACGTGTCAGTCTGGACAGCCTGCTGCAGTGTGGAATTATCTACGCAGATAATTTGGTTGTTGTGGATAAAGAGAGTACAATGAGTGCTGAGGAGGACTACATGGCCGATGCCAAAACTATTGTCAATGTACAGACGATGTTCAGGTAAGTCAACAGATCTAGTATAATGTTTATCCTTTATTATTCATGACGTGGTCTTTAATTTTTTAACATTACTTTATTCTGAAATCATTGTGTGTATATGAGCCTGCATTGGACAACAGCAGTATTTCCAAAATTATTTTCAAAGTTTGTGATATTTAGTCTCATCCTCATTTATTTGCTCTTTTTTTAAGCCACTTTCTTTAATGTAGCACCCTTCTCTCTCTTGTTCCAGGTTGTTTCCCAGTCTCAGTATTATCACAGAGCTTACTCATCCATCCAACATGAGATTCATGCAGTTCAGAGCAAAGGACTGCTATTCACTGGCCCTCTCCAAGCTGGAGAAGGTAAGGCAGTGAAGCGTGTGGTATGAATTGAATTAGACGTAGAGGATACTATCTAATGTAGATTTTTTTTTAAAGTTGCCATTATTCACTGTTGTCATGTGTTTGCCATTCCCATTTGACTTTCTTCAGAAAAGTGACAGAGCTTTAAATGCTGTTGACCCTGGCTCTCCCCCACAGAAAGAGCGTGATAAAGGCTCCAACTTGGCCTTCATGTTTCGCCTACCCTTCGCTGCAGGCAGAGTGTTCAGTATTAGCATGCTGGACACCCTGCTATATCAGGTTGGTACACACCTACAGCTAATCACCTCAGATGACTCTTTTTAAATACCAAGTGAAAGAAATGAATGTGTGTTACAGCAGCAGAGAAACAGTATCACCTGAAGAAACAGAGCAGCATTACCATCATAAAGCAAAAGTGCCCTCTTGTGTTCAGTCATTGATAGAAAACTTGCTTCAGTTTCTTTATGTCCACTGTTATAAAAGTGTTCTTCTGTGATTTCCTATCAGTCTTTTGTGAAGGACTACATGATTCTTATTGCAAGGCTGCTTTTGGGGCTGGACACCACTCCAGGATCAGGATACCTCTGTGCTGTGAGTTAGAGAGAAGAAAATAATGTACAAAAGAAGAAAGAAACGACCTGACACAGTGCCATGCTCCAGTTTATATAACTTATAATATACCCATTTATCTCTCTTTCCAGATGAAAGTAACAGAGGAAGATCTATGGATTAGTACTTATGGCAGACTGTTCCAGAAACTCTGCTCCTCTAGTGCCGAAATTCCTATTGGGATCTATCGGACAGAATCACACATTTTCACCACTTCTGAGGTGAGATCTCAGAGGTGATGTAAGAACATGTTTATTACAAATAAGCTTGGGATCTCTGGTTTATAGCAGAATCCTGACTCATAAATAATGTATTATGGTATATAACAAGACTGTGAGTCAACAGTTATGGTAGCAGTTCTGTGAGCTAAATGCTTGCATGGTAACATGCTCACAGTGACAGGCTAATATACTGATGTTTAGCTGGTAAGTTTTAACTTTAACTAACATTTACCATCTTAGTTTAGCATGTTAACATTTGATAGTATGCACTAATAACAAGGAACGGCTGATGCGATGAGAATTTCATTAGTTTTGCATAACATGAATCAAAGTATTTTGAGCGATATGATGAAAAGTCAGCGGATGGCCAAACTCTTTATTTAGCCACTGGCGACCTTAACTATCATTTCATGGCCATCTATAGTTCTAATAGTTCTTTAAATATTTCTGGATCAGAATATTCAACCGCCTGCCTGACATTGTCACGCCGCTACCAAAATTATCTATTTATCTCACCTGAGAATTATTCACATTATAATTAAATATTATTTTCTGAACTTGTATGATGATGCTCATCCTGCCCATAAAGGTAACTTGCTGTCTCCTCACCCCAGTCACAGGTGTCGGTCAGTGTTGACGACTGCGAGGACACCAAGGACAAGGGGGACGAGTCTCGCAGCAATGACCAATCAGATCACCCCCTGCTGAGGAAGAAGAGCATGCAGTGGGCACGGCGTCTGAGTAAGAAAAGTGTGAGGTGGCAGGGAGCGAGCCGGGACTCCAGCAAGGACCACGCCCAGCGCATCGCTCAGCAGCGCCTCAACCTCTACCGACGCTCTGAGAGGGAAGAGCTGTCTGAGCTGGTCCGCAACCGCATGAGGCATCTGGGCCTCCCCACCTCTGGATATGGTGAGGATGGACGCCTCTTTAACTGAGAGAAAGCCAACTGCTCCAAGCTTTTGTTTCCCAAACTTTCCTGTCTTCTTCTGCTTAAAAGTTTGTCTGTTTCTCATCTAACTGCTGTTAGTAGAAGACCTGACTAATCTGACAGCCAGTGACGTCATGAACAGAGTCAATCTGGGATACCTACAAGGTAAGCGTTTAAGTTAGACAGCTAGAAATTAGACATATGGTTATTCCAGTTTGCTGATTGGGTAAAGTTTCTGTTTCAGATGAGCAGAATGATCACCAAAACACTCTGTCCTACGTCCTGATTAACCCTTCTCCTGACACCAGGCTGGAGCTCAATGATATTGTGTAAGCATTACTCCTTTATGTTGCTCTTGTTGTGTGTGTTTATAATAAATAGACATACAAACCAAATGCAACAGACGTGAATAAAATGTACTTATTTTTACCACTGGTATTATTATTAGTTAATTTCTCAGCTTTCTCAAAGCTATTTTATTTTGTTCTTGCATGTGTATTACTGTCAACATTTTGCTGAAATTAATCCAAGTGATAATCATAATCCAAAAATGGAGCTGAGGTGGGCCGAATGAGGCAGAGACCAAAACCGTATTTTCAACCAGGCTGTAAACATGTTTATTTCTGCTGTAGAGGTGGGCATTTTTACATGGCACCTTATGGAGAATGATCAATTCTGTAGCCAGCCTCAAGTGGCCGTTTTGAGGAACTGCACTTTTTGTTACTTTCTTGTTGGCTTCATTTGCTGGAGACAGAGGTTGCCAGGTTGGTGATAATCAAAGCAGTTTGATGGAAAAAACTCACATGATAACTTCCTTTTACCCATTATCTCATAGTACATTAAAACTTCATATTCATATTTCTATATTATCAATGGATGGAATTACAGAGACTTATTTACCTGACACTTGTTTGGGTGACTTATCAACCTTTTTTTCCCCCAGAAACAGCAGTGGGCCTTTTTCAGCATAAAAGCTCTAAAACCCCACTGTACATTACCCGCTCAGCATCAAACAAAGAGAGCAAAGAAAGTTAGTGACTAGCTGTTGAACATATTGGAGCATTTATAGCAGTTAAAGAGCCTTCAGCAGGTGGTGGAGACCAAAACAGAGCTAAAAGGTTGGCCAGAATATTGATAGTACTGTTGCTCTGTCTTCTGGATGTGTAAATAGGCAGTTATTTGATTACACATTCAGTATAAGTTCTTTATAAGGGGATAATATGTCAGTGTTGTGTTTACAACTTGGTCCGCTACCCCCATAAAAACACATACTGCTTCACAAACAGTCACTACCAATTTTGTTTCACATTATTTTTGAAATAATATGCAATTACAGGGAAACATATATTCTAACACAACAGCTGAGCGAGCAAGGCACCTATCAGTATCCATGGCGACGGCTGTTTTCCTGTTCATGATGGAGAGTGGCGAGTGCATACCACAGTTTATTTGTTTATTAAGCTCCTCGTGCCTTTCACGGCTAAGAGCGTGAAGTCTGCAGTGAAGGATTAACGAGCAGGGATCAATCCCGTGTGGCAACTCTTTACAATTGACCCACTGTTGTCTCCATTCTTTACCTGCCCTTTTGCTCTCTCTTCCTCTTTCAGGTACTTGATTCGTTCAGACCCTCTGGCTCATGTCCCAGAGGAGCCTCCGATCCACAGCAGCAGCCTGAAAGAGAGACGCGAGTCCAGCATAGACACCAGAGAGGACACCCAGCTCTGATACCATGCTGACCTTCACTGGTACACGCCTACATAATCAGATGTAATGGGGGTCTGGCTGCGTCCATGCTCGTCCAATGTGAAAGAGGACTATTTGTGCTACAATGTTCCAGCACTGCAGTGTACAACTGTATTATATGAGTGCCTACTGTTTGGCAGATGACATTTGACATGTCATCTGTGACATTTTCATCCTCTTGCCACAGACACTGTTATGTAAGAATCGTGTATTCATGTCTGTGAAAGCACTCTCAGATGAGCACTCATGGACAAGCTTGTTAACAAATGAATTTTGCTAACACAACTAGCAGTGTTGCCCTCGGTTAGAGTTAATCTGAATGACCACACAAAAGTGATTTTCATTGTCATTGAAACCTCCTAAATTTCGGAGTGAATTCTATATTCTGTTTCTGCTCTTTTGGGTCGCGGCTCCCTCAGGTAAAGTACAAGCTGAACATCAAGATCAGATATTTTTGTTGATGCAGAGGTCAGTGGCTCAGGATTTATCTGCCTTTCTTGATCTTTTGAGATTACCAGAAATCAGATGCACATATTCTAATTTTCCCTGGGCCATACACACGTTTACCACCTATCACGTAAAAAAAATCAAACATAACATTCAACACTGTATGACTTACATAAAATATGTGCATTAAAGCTTTCCTTTAAAGCTTTTTTTTGTAGCTGAACCATAGAAGTTGTTATTCAGTGGTGTAGAGGTCTTAATTAGTAAGTTATGTACAGACAATGATGGTTATATGTTCGCTGCAGTACATTTCTTAGTTTGAATGAGGTTTTTTGCACTACAATAGCTTATTTCAAGCCTTTAAACAGGACATGCCATATATTCAGTACTGTGCCATGAAGGATTTATTTGATTTGTACTATATTAGTAATCAGAAAACCTCATTTTACTTTCAGCACTGCTCGGTGAAAGAAGTTGCTTATTAATTTACATTTGTGGCTGTTAGGGCAAGGAATGTATTTTTAAAATGCTTCATTCTGTATACAAGAATTTTTGACTTTGACTCTTTGACTTCATACATATTTAAATGTGGAAAATATTTGTACCTGAGTTTCATTTTATTTTGATTTGCACATTAAAGTGCTATATTATGAAAAAGCACATTGAAACTGTTCTGTGTCCAATAATTTTGTCTTAGTATTGTTACATGTCTTTAACCTGGGAATGGCAATTTAGAGGAACAGTTTGAGATTTTGGGGGATTCAGTGAGATCAATACCACACGATATGCTGAACATGAAGCTACAGACAGCTTAGCTTTTAGAATAGAGTGGAAATGGGGAAACAGCGAACCAGGCTCTGTCCAAACATCTGCGTACCAGCACCTCGAAAGCTCATAAATTAAGATCTTATAATCATTTGTTTAATCTCTACCCAAAGTGTAAAGTTGTGGTCTTCCTCGAGGTTATGTGCTGGACTATTTGTTGATTTCCTGGCGTCTCTGCTGGTTGCCTGGTGACCTCACCATGACAACAGATACATTATTCCAAAACCCCAATAGTCCTATTAACCAAAAGCCCATTTGTCCAACAGCCTGTTATCCTCTCAAACAAATTCCTGTTTTTTTCCAAAAACACACAACTTATATACGTAACTCACCTAATTAACGTACTTATTTTAACCAAAATATTCTCCTTTCTTAACCTGGCAGTTAATGCCCCTTTAACATTACCATGTTAGCATTATGTTCACATTCAGTACAAAAAACATGCATGGCTACACAACTATAACTCAGAGGTGTACAGGTAATTTCTTGGACTTGGTGTCTGCAAGAGTGAGCCTTTCTAAAATTACCATACAGACTATTCATGACTGGTCAGTTTAATTTGGCACACAAGGATGGCCAAGGAAACAGTCTAAGCTCAGAGTAGATTTGTTCTTGTTGTCGTCCTAAATGATAAGCAGAAGACGATAGAGGTCTGTATGAAACATACTGTATGAAAAAAACCAAAACCAAAATAAAAGGTGGAATAATTGGTGAGAGAAAAGTTCTTGTTAATGGAAAACAGGAAGGCGAAACAAAGAGCGACGGGTGAAAAGAAATAATTATGTGAAACAAGAAGGAAGGAGCTGCGTGACTAGTTGAAGTTGAGTCACAGAACTGGCACTCAAAACTGGAGACGAGGTCTAATCAGACAACTCAAGTGAAAACACCTGTGTGATTTAACTGTGGGTGTAGGGGCTTGATATATATTTGATGTGGAAGAATAAACAACAAGAGAGAGAAATGGTGAATCACCATGACTTGTAAAAGCATGGCTGTCTAAAAACACCACCTATTTACAGAGGCAGATCTAACTACCTCCAGTTTGGTGTCAAATTTAACACATTAGTTTATATTGATTTTAAAAAACAGAACGGATACAGTATGTATTTGGAAAAATGTCTGAAGATTTGGAAATAAAACAATTTATTGATTTCTAAAGCTAACTTTAGATATTTCTATTCAATGCTTTACTGATGTGCCTCAATAATGTGATATTTTTTAGGATTTTTTTTTCATTTGGAGGCTTTTCCAAGCAACTATTGATATATGTGATTAAATCAGCATATGTATATTTCTGCCACCCCTTAAAGTCTCCAGTCCACCCTCTTGCCACCCAATAAATGTATTCATTTTTAATTCATTAATTAATGTTTATTTAGCAGGGGCAATGTACAATACATATATTGTACCAGATATAGCTAAAAAGCAAATTTTCATCTGTAATATTTCTTCATATCCGACCCTGCCTATTTACTATACAGTTTCTGTCTGCCACTTTATTTGAGTATGAAATTAATGCTTTCTGCATTGGAACAAAAGTAGTGTTTATAGCGTGTACACTGCTTTCTGCTAACAAATGCTGGTAAACTTTAGTTTCGGTTCACTCCTACAGCGTCATTTTTGGCCCGCAGCAGGCAGCTGTTTTCAGTGAAAAAGCTCTAACATCCCACTGAACACTTCCTCCTTATCACCAAACAGCAGACAGACACAGATATCGTCTGCTGAACATGGTGGAGGTTTCCACATCTGAAGGGCCACCTCAGGTGTCGGTATAAACTAATAATAGCGCTAAAAGAGAATTAATATTAGAGTCATGGCAAAAACCCCCCACTGAAAATGAATGATAATGTTCAAAACAGTTGAATAAGCAGAGTTCCCCATATTTAATGTTAATATATATCTGGTTTCCACTGTCACCAAGTGGTCATAAATTACAAAAAATTGCAGGGTTAGGGTTTTTGGAGATACACATATCCACTTTCTTGGCAACTTTCTTGAAATGAACATGTTATATCTTGTTTTGTCTGTGTAGTAGAAATTATTTATGGCCCAAACAGAAGTGTGTATGAGTGTGATTGTGCATAATAGTGTATAGTAATTTATATATGAGCGTAACTATGGTTTATGACCTTACAGACATTTCATAAATACTCTCTAATCTCTACCACATCCAGAGATAAAGAGGGAGAATAGAGGACAACAGAGAAACAGAGCCAGATAGAAAAAGAAAAAGAAGAGAGTGAAAAGTGATGGCAGATGGTCAAAGAAAGAGCAAGCACCAGATGCACACACTGTATACACACAAAAATGCACACAGACCCAATAACTTGAGCAAACACACACATTTCATCAGAAAACATACCTAGTTGCATTTTATTATATCTCTTTAAAATAAATAAACATAAAATATAACACAATGAAATAAGACTCGTAACATCTCTGAAAGCCTGTAACAGAATAAACCTCAAAATAGTGCCTGCTCTTTAGTAAACATAACTTGTACGTAATGTACAAAAAATACTACTCAAAAATGTACAAAATGCAGCAAACAAATATCAAGTATTGTGCAGTTTCCCCCCTCCCCACGTTATACCAGCTGCTGACAGTCAGTCATTACAGGGAAATTACTAGTGTTCAGCGCCAGAAGCTACATTGAAATTGTACATCTCACCAGAATCCTTTGAGCAGTTAATGAGCAACAAAAAGCTCAGTGGCACAGCTCAGTTAATTTTGGTTCAGCAATATGAGCCAGTCTCTGGGATCTCAGATGGCTCATATGGGTGGTGGAATATAAGTATGAAGTTAATACAATATAATGCACTACTGAAAGGGTATAATGCACTGAGTCTCAAAAGCGCTTCCTGTTTGGAATAAATACTAGTATAATTTCCCCCAACTGTAAAAACATTATTTCTCTTCCACTGTAACGGCAACACATAGCTTCCAAAAAACTAAAAAGAAAACAGTTTTGTTGCTTTGCTCCATTGTTCTGTTGCATGATAGATGTTGTTAAAGCATAATCAAGAGAGTGAGAAAACACATTCAGAGCAGGATGCACAGGCATTCAGCTCTCCCCTTCCCTGACACAAAGACTCACACACTTCCCCAAACACACTAAATAGAAAACAAGACTGGACATTACCACTCACTGACATCCATTCCATACTCACATAAAAAAGTTTGCTCAAAGCTCCCTCTTCAGAAAAGCACTGACCAGTAGTAGTTACCGGTGAATAATAGGGGCTCTGTATGTGGAGCCTGGATTAATCACAGCAGTAGGGTATTTTTTGCCAAGCTGAAATAGCTTACAAGACATCATCGAGTTAATGTTCACCGCTACCTGTCTGTAGTTGCACTTGGTATCAGTAGTAAGTAGACTCAGTGGTATTCGACTCGAGGGTCCGTCTCTTCACTGCTACATAAGAATCAATCCATCGTCAGTGGTGCCTAATTAATGTAGGACGTATCCACAAATCAAAACATAAAAGTGTGACATGCAGAATAAAAAGCTAATAAGACGAAAATAAAACAAAAAAAAATGTTAGAGCATTCAGCTGGCAGGAGTTTCATGTTCTCGCGCTGCCACAGACTGACATCTCCATTAATAAGAACATCTAACTCCACCTGTCTAATGACATGTCATTCACATGATCGCATGTCAATCATCTCAGAGATTATTGGGTCCCGCCCAACAGTAGTAGATAAAACACAAACTATAACCAGTGTTTTCTTTCACTCCTCCTCTTTCTCACTTCCTCCTTGCACTCCCTGGTCTCTTGACCTGCCAGAGCTGATTGTGGATGGTCAGGGCGTCCACGCTGACGGACACAGACTTGGCAGGGATGACGTTGAATTGCTTGCGGTCCGAGCTGTATTTGTAGAGCTTGTCGATCATCTTCCGGGTGATGGCGCGTGGTCCTGTGCCTGTGAACTTGATGATCTCCTCGGTGTCGGGTGAGTAAGAGTAAATGGCGCGGAACTGGCACCCACCGTCGCGGAAGAGGATGATAAGGTGATTGGACTCGCACTTCTCCAGCTCCTGTGATCAATGACACAGACACAAAACCTTTCTGAATACAGCCAAACATGAGCAAAAAAAGTGGCATAACTTCTGCATCTTCACAATAATTAATCACCAATAAATACATTTCAAGTGATCACACTGACCTCTAGAACAGCATTCTTCTGACCCTCATTAACCCTTCCAGCCAGACAGCAGTGAGCGATGGCATTGATGATGATTGGCTTGTTGGACTTTGAGCTCGGCTCCTTGAAGAGTTTAGGACCTTTAACAATCAAGATGTAACAAAACGATTAATATGATATGTGTCTGTAAGTGTCTGAAGAAATAGTTTTGGGAAACATGCATACAAGTTAGATGAGAAGATAAGTACCACTTTCATTTCCATGTAATTAGTATGGAGCTGGAACCAGGAATCGATAAGCTTAGTTTAGCATAAAGACTGAGAGTTCCCAAGGAAAAACCACAAGTTACTGTTTTTACATTTTGTCTTTTTTTTTGTCGGAATTAACGTGTTAAATTCTAAGCTAATCAGCTGCTGGCTCTGGATTCCATATTTACTGCACAGGTATTGGAGTGATATTGTTCTAACTCTATGCAAAAAAGAAAGCAAATAAGCACATTTCACAAACTATTTCTTTAAAGCAAGTGACAAAATCATCTTAAGCCTTGGTTAGGAAATGTTCTGCACAAAAGTTTGCTTTGTGATGGCGACGGGTAAATAAATATGTAGTCTTTCTCTGCATTTGTGCTCACCATTGTACTCCATTGACGTGATGGACGAGGCTATAGAGCCGTTCTCCCAGTCCCTCTCCATGTTCCTGCTAGACGCCCTGCTCAGCATAGGGAACGACTCCATAGAGCACACAGATCCAGCCCTGCAAGGCACACTTATAGGTCAATCAGATGACTACATGGGTGGACAAGATTGGAAGAGATTATCCCCCACACATACACACAACATGGGAGGTCTCACCTCTGTGACTCCGCCCCTCCGGAGATGACACTGTCAGCCTCAGTCGCCAAAGAGAGCGTCGATCCTAGATGACTGTAGCTCAGATCAGCTGAAAATGACAGCGACAGCAGGATTAAGTTGCTTAAATAAACAAAATAACACTATTGTTTATCCATTCCACACCAGTTCTACTGTATGTACTGTACTGACAAGCAGTGACCCAAATGAATAATGTAATGTTACTCTAAATACAGAGTACAACCCTGTGAATAAAACAAGGGATAAAAAAGTTGCGTAACAGGCAACAACAAAATGAATAAGTCAGAATTGAGTACTAATATTTATCTTCCTAGTATGTAATCTATAGCTGACACTCCAAGGGTTTATTGCATTAATTGTTTGAATGGGCTGTGTATGGTTGATATTAACATCATGCAGAGCAGGTTAGAAGGTTCACCTCCCCTGCTGCCTGCTGCTGAGCCCTTCGCTTTGATCAACATGGACACCTTCAGAGAATTACCTGCATAACACACATGTAGACACTCAGAGGATGACGATGAGTCTACACAAGGTGAAATAAACTGAAAATACACGCACACACACAGCTAAACAGATGATACAACAGCATGCAGACACACTACTCTAAGCTGACAACAAATAAAACATGGAGCACTAGACAAAATGTACACTGTTTAAGTACTAAAGGTGTTCTTACGTGTGGTGGATCCTTTGGAGAGGCTGTTGGACTCTTCGCGATGCAGTGATTTAGGCCTGTTCCTGCGGGACTTAGTGCGTGGGCGAGGCTTGACCAGACCTTGCTCTTCCATCAACGCCTCCTGCTTCCTCCGCAGGTATTCCTGCTTTATAAGCTCTCGTCGCGCTTTCTCCTCCTCCTTACGAACACGGTCCTCTTCTGCTTTACGCCTTGATGAGAGGGAAGGAGAGTTAAGACAGAGAATTTAATTACATGACAAAGATACGGCCCTGCACACATACCTGCAGACTTAGACAGTTCCTTCTCCTAATAATCAATTTGTGAGTGTGTGAAATGAAAACTTACCTGGCCTCATCACGTTTGAGCTCACTCTCGGCTTCTTGCTGTTGTTTGCGTAGTCTCGACTCTTCAGCTTTGCGTTGCAGTTTGAGGAGGAAGGCAGCACGACGTTTCGCCATTTCATCCTCTGCTTTCTCATCATCCTAGAAGATAAAAAGCAGCAATCATCTTTAAGTTAGTAGCTATGCTTCGCTCACAGTGCACACATAAAAATGCAGAATTCCTGAATTATACCTTAAAGAAGAACCCCAGCATATTCTTCTGCTCGCCCTCTGCTGTGCCGTCTGTAACATCTGCACTGCCATCCTCCTTAAGCTGACCTGATAGGTCAACCTCAATCAGTTGACCCTTCACCTTAGTATTCTCATCTCCACCCGCAGCCTCTTTCCCTGAGTTGGTAACATTGTTCTCTTCTTGTTCTGCAGCCTGTGAGGGAGACATTGATGTACTGGAGATGACTTGTGGGTCCTGTGATTGCATTTTGTCCAGGGATTGCTCAGTTCCCTCTCCGCTGCTGTGTTGGTTGGGGTCAACTCTGAAGGTGGTGTTTCTCTGAATGCTTCTCTCCAGCCTGGAGCTATCCACAATACTCCCTGTCTTCTGGTCTCCACCAGAATTTTCTCTAGGGGACTGAGCATTGGTCTTTACAGGAGCCGTCTTGCTGTTGTCTTGAATATGTTTTTGCTCCGAGGCTTTGCTGCGTTGGCTGGAACTAAGCTTGGGAGGACGGCGAGCAGGGGCAGAGTTGCTGCCACTGATTTCTACAAAGTGAACAGCAAAGGATCTGGAGTCTGAGGTAGTGGATGTTGATTGTGTTGTGTCGGGGGTTATGACAGGGGTTATGACAGGGGTTATGACAGGGGTTGTGTCTGGGGTTGTATCTGGGGTTGTGCTCGGGACGGATTCTACACGTTCTGGAGGTGACACCACACGCTTCATCAGCAGATCTTGCTGCAAAGAGAGCTGCATCATCTGGTGCTGAATGGAACTAATAGCTTCATTGAGTAAATCTATGGAGTGGGAACACTCATTCAAGTCAGGTTCAGCCACATTATCCTGAGACAGGGTCTTTAACCTGTTGTCTCTTTTCATCTGCCCTCCCTCTGTTTGACCTGCCTTTGCTTGGACCTTCAGAGCATCAAGACAGGAGTCATCCCTGCAGGACTGGGGCTTCACTCTACTCTTGTCAGCTAGTTCTACAGATTCAGAGTGTTTCAGGGGCAGGGGAAGTGTATCACTCTTCCCCCCACCCTTCTTAACAATGTTCAAGAACGCAGCTTTCCCTAGCTTTAGTCGCTGCCGCGCCGATAGGGTCTCCATCTTCTTCTTCTGATACTCAATAGCACGTCTTTGCTCTTCTAGCTGCATGTGAAGTTGCAGCAGCTCTGAAGGCACTACTGAGGGACTCACCACCATATTCTTCCCCAGCACAGAAATAGGCTCCTTCCCTGTCCAGCTAGAGGTACAGTCACTCCTCAGTTGCCAGGGAGGGAAGGGCGCAACCTCAGAGCCATCTGGTGTGGTCTTCTGAGAGCTGCTGGTACTTGAGTATCCATCACGGAGACCAAGTTTAAGGAGCTTTCTCTCTGCAAAGCTGGTCATCTTGACACTGGTGCTGCCTGAAGCGCTGCAGCTGCTCGCCCAGGATATGGTGCTGAGGCAAGGACTAGAGCGTCCACTGCAGTCTTCCTTATCGTCCCTCTCACTAACCTTCGAGTCTTCTCTCAGTTTCACTGACTCACCATCTCCCTCTCCAAACTCACACACCTCTCCTTCCTCTAAGTATTTTCCCTTTCCTCTCTTCACCACCTCTTTAGTCAGCTCCAGCTGATCGTCCTCCTCCTCATCTTCCTCAAGGTCTGCAATGTCAGAGTCAGAGTCATGCCCGACCTCCATCGCAGTGGAGAAAGGACTATGGGTCTCTGGCTCTCCTGACAAATGAAGGAAAAAGCCATGGGACTGTTTGTTTCCAGACTGAGAGATGCCTATCGACCCCTCTGTGGGTGGCCTCAGAGAGCTAGGGAATGCGTCTGCCACAGGTATGGGCGTAAAGGTACTTCTGTTTGACTCAGCTACGGGGGATTTCCTCTGTGAGGTGCTTGGGACATTGGTGGTTGCTTTCCTAGCAGCTGCTGCTGCTCCTCTACAGCGACTCTCACCACTCTCCTCCTCCTTGTTCAGGCTGATGCTCTTCTCTTTGGCTGGCTTAGGGATGGCAGGCATCAAAGGCTCCAGATAGTAGCTGTCTGCCTGGCGGTCGGGAGTAAAGGGACCCAAGTCAAGACGAGGAGAGCAACGAGTATTAGAAACCCTTGACGTGGAGGGCGCACTCTGGATTTCCAGCTCATCCTGTTCCATGTCACTCCCAAGTCGACGCCGTGAAAATGCAGACGGGTGGATTACAGCAACCAGTTCCTCCTCTTCTATTTCCTCCTCCTCATCCTCTATGCGCATGTGACTAAGCAGGCTTTGACCACTGAGTCGGTGTGGAGGCAGTTGAGGACACGTCCCCAGGATGTGTTTTGGGGTGATGCTCATAATATTGGAGGCCAAGCTGTCTTTGCTGATGGAGCGAGCTAGGCTAATATTGTCTGCATCATCCTCCAGGGGACAATGCAGAGCGTAGGGCCCCGGCTGGGATAAAGGCCTGGACAGGGGTAGAGGGAGTAATCGATTAATGTGAGCTAAGGATAATGAATCATGAAACAACCGTTGTCTGTTATATCGGAACCTGCTGACATATGAAATGCAACCATAGTCAGTACAGTAATTGTAAAGGCTGTAATCACACTACTCACCTCGGCCTCCTCTCCGGCCAGGCCAGTATTGAGCCTGTATCTGTACGCGCCATAGAGTTGGACCTATTTCTCAGTTCTGTACAAAGAAAATATGATCCATATTACAAAAAGGACTTCTCAAACATGTTAAATTAATTGTGGACGATTTTCATAACATTCATTGGAGAATGAACTCTCAAGATAGAATATAAAACTGACCTCAAACAACTGATATAACAGAAGAAGTGCACTACTTTGAAATGTTACACCACTAAACATACAGGTGAAATTATTTAATTTACAACTCATCAAGTACCTTGTTTTTTTGTTTGAAGTGGACGTTCAAATAAGGAACGATACAACATTTCACCTTCAAAGAACAATCAGAAGTTCTTCCTACTCTCTATCTTCCCTCTCCCTTTTCAGTGTTTAAAGAATTTGTTTGTGACTTGAGGAGGCTGAGTAATTTTTTTATATTACCTGAAGTGCTTTCCTCAGCCACTTTCTGTTGTCTCTGTCTCAGCGGCAGTAAAGAGTGAGAAGGGCTTAATGAGTCTGGTTTTGTGCTGTAAGGGAAGAACAAAGAGATTTGACTTTTAAAGTTAAGCTGCTGAAATAAGAAAAAAATGTTATTATACTGAGAAATATTTCCTAATAAAACTCTAATAATGTGTATCTCAAATAATGTATATACTAACGCTAATGTAGTGTGAAGTTTTTATTATTATTTTTTTCATATGTTAAGATCAGAGGCATAAAGTACTGTGATAATGGCCAAAAACTGCTGGTCTTAAAGTTAGAAAATTACTGAAGTAAGATTTAAATGTACATCACACATGGAGGCTGTTCATATTTTTGTATTTTACCATACTTACTAGTGTATGAGTGGTAAGACTCATGTAAGTTTTACATTACAAGCATACAAATGTGCAGACATCAATAAAAAACTAAAACAAGGTTTAGGCATGGGGCCTTTCTCAGAACTCTGATCTAAAAAAAACTACAGTATATCAGTAAACCTGTAACTTGAAAGTAAAACTGTTCTTGTACGGTGTTACTGGAATACACAGTTACTGGATAATACCTGAGGTCCGGGCTCAGGGGTGTGGTCAAGGTGTCAGCAGAGTTCGATGATGTCAGGAAACTACGCTTAGTGACATTGGAGATGGGAACATGGGGCCGTGAACTCTTAGGCTGCAGCAGCAATCTCACTACAAACATGGTAGAAAGAGAGATTAGCCATTAGAAGGGATGCTGTAACAGCCTGGACACACTGTCCACATCTGCAGCAGCACCTGTGCATCGCGGAACACCTTGCTTTTTAGTGCCCATGTGCACAGGTTAGAGCAGTCACAGGCGGCATGAGGCATGAGGTCTTAGGCGTGGCTGCAGCTGCGCTTCACTAGAATAGAGCTCTCGCCTATTTTTTCAAGAGTTAAAAAAGAGCATGCAGTACCCGGCTAAAATAGACAGTGAAAAGGATCTGTTCATAGTCATACTGACATTAAACCGGCGACATATACACCTTTTACAACAGTTTCAGTGTCTATATCTGCATCACATGTCACAGACATATTTAACTCAACACCTTCTGTATACATTTCAGATTAAAAGCCCTCTAGTGTTTCTGTGGACCGAATCCAGTCATTTGTTAACAAGGCTTTTATTGTATTGTATCAAAGGCAAACTCAGTGTAGGAAGAGAGGGCTGGCAGCAGCAGCGCAGCAGCAGAAACGCTCTCTGTGTGTACACCACAGGAGTTCCACTGCAGGAGTTCAGCAAGGTTGCAGTCACGCACTGCTCACGTGGGCAATTTGTCCAAGCCATTACATAGCACACTACTGTTTGAAAGAGCCAGCAGCAGCTCAGTAAATTACAAAAATATATCAAAGTAAAGTGCATGTTATACCATCTCTGATTTCTTGAAGGTCCCTGGGCTGAACAAACTCTGGCTTCACACTCTCAAACCACCAGAAGAGCTCAGCAATAAAGACCATCACATTATTCTGAAAGACACAATGATCAAGGTCAATATAAAGACATCATAATGTCGTTGGATCAAGTATTTTCTGGTTCCTGTTTTTGGGTTCACCTTTAGTACTGGTGGAGAATACAGCATGTCCTCAGGTGTCAGATAGAAGCATTTGTTCAGGTATTCATTCGAAAACTCTTTCAGTAGCTGGATGTTGTACACACTGTCTGCTATAGAGGGAACCTCCTTCAGACAGATATCTGCACAGAACAGGATATAGTGGTCAACACTATCAGGTGAATACTGTATGCTGTAATAGTTTTGGGAAATGCACTTTGCTTTCTTGTCGAGAGTCGGATGAGAAGATCAATACCACTCTCATATCTGTACACTAAATATGAGAAAAACAGCTAGCCTGGATCTAGCTGGGAGGTGGTATAAAAAAGGAGCTATAATGTTTAAATAGTGTGTTAGAGGTGATAGTAGGCTGATTTATTTAGCCTACCTTTACAACTAGCAAGGCTAGCTGTTTCCCTTTGCATCCTGTCTTAAAGCTAAACTAAGCCAACACTCCTGGATCTAACTTCATATCTAGCGTCCAGATATGCGAGTAATCTACTCATCAAACTTTTGTCAAGAGAGCAAATAAGAGTATTTCCCAAAATGTCAAACTATTCTTTTAAAGGGTCATATAACAACAACAGCAACAGAGAGGTGGGCTGTGGCTCAAGGGAACAACCACAGTATCATATATCTTTATTCAGTCCAGTGTTACTGTACCCTCCAGTCTAATGAGTTCTGGGCAGTAGAAGTGGATCACAGCCAGCAGAGCCGTGCCGTCGCACACATCCTTCAACAGGTCGTCCAGCAGAGGGAAGTGCTGAAATGTTCGACCTGACAGGTGATCTCTGCGGTAACGCACCTACACAGCAAGAGAGGGCACACATTTAAACAAAGTACACACATTTATCTGATCAGAACACTCAGAGTCATATGCTCACTTGTCACATACAAACACAACATTTCTCACAAATTATCCTGTGGCTGTCTTTAACACATATACTGTAGAGTAAGTGTCTGTAACTGGCATCCAGTGCTTCATGGTCTTTATCAGATTAGGTCAGGTGGAGCTTTGCAAAGTCTTTTAGAGGAGTACCATGTGCATCTGACCTGTCATGTGGAGAAATAATGTGTGCCTTCACTCATAAAGACTGATAAAGATGTTCCATTTTCAGGTAAGGGTGGGTTTAGTACTTGCTGCATGTGATAAATGATTAAAAAAAAGGGGGAAAACAATAAAGGTCTGGATGAAATTAAGAAAAAGCTCAATGGTGAGTACATTACCACGCGAGAGAACTCCACAGGCTCCAATAAGCAGTGGGCCAGAGCATGAAATATATCAGGCTGGTGAGGGAAGAAAGAAATGATTCGGAGGAAGTTAATGAAATGAGGCAAGCCGTGACCGGATGAGTGGACTTTAACCACTGGACTCCAGACAGGTTGCTTTATGGCAACAATAAGTCAGAACTGCCATTGCTGGTTAAAAAGAAATGAGAAAGTGCAGCAGTGTGTTATTGTTTTTGGGGGGAGGGAAGGTGATGAATGTGAAAGCTCTGCTCTGCAACTGAAGCAATTGCTAAAGGGTTTCATGCAACGTAAAAAAGCAAACGAGCAGGGGAAAAAAAGTCTTATGAGCTTGCTGTTTCTTCCTTTGCCACTAAGGGGCACTGTGTCATCTTTACTGTGCACATCACTGACTTTATACATCACTGCATTCTCTGGAAAATTGGTCTTAATTCACCTCAGGCGTTTTTTGTGTATCTCAGAAGCTATTATTTTTAGTTTGTCTCCTTTTTATGCCGTCTGATATGACCATTGACAGTACATATAATCTGACACTGACACACACATCTCAAACAGACATACACACACACTGTACGCTCACACAGGAGATTGCTAGCGGTTGCACTTACAGGTACAAGCTTCCAGTACCATTTGGAGGGAGACTAGTATCCAAGAGGCAGGAAGGGAAGGAAAGTTTTGGGAGACACAAAGAGGAAGAGCAGCAGACAAGTCAAGGGTCATATAAAGTCACAAGGAATCAGATCATCCCCTGTTGCCATGGAGATAGATCTGATCTTAAAGACAACTGGAGAGGGTTAGGCAGAGAGAGTCAAGAATGTCTACAGGCTTTTGAGCATATTGTAACTATCAATTCATGATTTCACTTCGTGTTGTCACATTATTTCAGACTAATGCAACCCCATTACCCTCTAAGAAGCAGCCTATCAAGACACTGTGCTTACACTCGTCTTTTAGCAATATACAGCTTTTCTGACTGGTTGAGGGGAACCAAGCCGAGTCAACATAGTGCAGAGGTTTTCAAACTGTGTGGCGTGCCTCCCCAGGGAGGCGTGGGAGAGAAGGAGGAGCGCAGAGTCATAGCTCAATCAAATGTGACCACGTGGATATGACAAACTGTGTCTTACACCTCAACAGGATCTCCGTTCTCCATCACAAATAAATGTCCATAAATCCACTCAGAAGTCGTAGAAAAAAGAAGCTCCCTATAACTCCAGAACCTGCCCGAGAATCATTGTGTTTTTTAGTTTTCTTCCGTATCGAAGTAATCCAGTAATAGAAGTCTGTACTACTGTCATTGGACTATGGGTACATTGCAAACAGGAACGATAGAAGCAAATTCACAATACTTTTACATTTACATTTTGCTAATTTGGCAAAATTATATCTGTTTACATCCCCAAAGCCGCCCAAATTAAAGAAAATATAATTCCAAAACAACAGTTAAGTAAAAATAAACATGAATCCATTAATAATATCAATTATAGACTTTTTTATGTTGCACTATAAATATTTTTGACAGTACTTCGACAGTATGACATGTCCCAACATCAACATAGTTCTTATATTCTTGGAACATGACACTTTCCACTATCCAGAAACATACTTGCCCTGTGATGAAAACCTGTGGACATACAGACAAAAAGTCAATAATTTTAAAATTGCGCCTCAGGTGGGGTTGTTGGGGGTTTTCTCAATTTTGTCCAAGGAAGAGGAGACACAGTGTCAGACATAAGCTATCCACACTTGGAGCGCCAAACAAAAAAAAAAAATAAAAAAATACATGAATCTGTGATCAAAAGGTGATGTGAGGTGCTCATCAGATCACAATGCAAACAAGATCCAATGACTAAACCTACACACCTAGTTAATACACCCAGTGAGTAAGTGAAGCATGCATGTAAAATCCCAGCCAGAAGGACAATAAACAAAGGCAACGACATCACTAAAGAAAGACACTATTCAACAGATAGGGGGGTTTTTCTGAAGCAGTGAGAAGAGACAGACAAAGAGAGTGTGAGGCAAGGGAATAAAACAAAGAGACACTCAGGGTGTTACCTTCTGGTGGCTGGGAGACTCCAGCAGATGTTGCTTCATTTTCAGCTCTTTTTCCATGATCTCCCTCATCTTTATGTTCACCTGTAGCAACAAAGGTACTGGCGGTCAAAACGAATACATGAAGGCACAAATGCACACATTAACACCCAGGTATGGTTCTTACCTTGTTGATCCAAAAGACCATAGCGTCTTCCAGGTCAAAAGGCAGCTCCTTGGAGGCACTGAAGTTCGAAAATCGCTTAACGCTGGACACCACCTTCTCTATGCTGATCATCTCCACTATATAAGCCATCATCAGGGCATCAATAAGGTGGATGTGGGAGCTCTGGAAGAACACACATTTTTTGTTTTCTTTGAACGTTACAATAGAAACATTTCCTGCCTCATGTCACATTTCTGTACAATGTAAATATGTATCGGAAAACAAAGGTCTGTTTATACCGCATACAACTATTGTACCACATTATTAATAGTAGTACATGCAGTATGCATGCTTTTCTGTTGACAGTGAAGACAAATCAGATTTTACAATCACAAGAGTGAGAGTTAAGAGGTGCTCCATCACTGAGTTGCCATGGAAACAGGGCAGAACTTCCTGCCTGCAACATGCAGCCTTCTAAGAGCAAAATCCTTGTCAGCCTGTGTCATTATTGTATGACTCACACCCTGTTTTTTATTGGTACAAAAAGTCCAAGGGTAAGCTAAGGCTGTACAAAATGAAAGTGTGAGTTTTGCTGGAAGCACTGGCACATTGATTTCTCTTTTACTTAGGGTGATTTCATGATAATGGAAAAGATAGATATCACTAGATTAACTCATTCTCAATCAACACTTCCTAAGATGACAGTCGGATAGACGGTCAATTAATGGTTGTCGAAGAATCTATTCCATCTAATGATGGTCTCTGTTCAGTTTCTCCACTTGAGTTTAATATGAGTCTATGTAGCTGAGAGCAAATATTGCATTCATAGTGACACCTAAAGACAACATAAACTGCTGCTTCTCAGCCAGCTTGTTGCCTTTTGTGTTTTCACACCTGTGGGATATGACTAATACCTCTGAAGAATGGGTTCATATAAATGACAAATACTGAGCCTTTGGTTCATTTTTGCTTCATGAATATTTTAGTAACACACTCTAAAACCTGAAAAACACATTCACTGGTGCATTATTTATTCCAATACTCCAATATTTGGCTCTGGAAAACAAAGTCACAATAGCTCGTTACCAGATGGCAAGTGTGGGTTGCCAGTTCACTAGGTTATACTACTGCAGTGATCATTTCCTGAGTGGCTAATTATCTAACAATTCTTAAAGCCTTATCAATTGAATTTTTTTGGCATTTGGAGGCAGTGTAACAAATTGTAAACCCAACACAGACATATTATCAGCTTATAAAGTAGCTTTGGTGAACGTGTTAGGAATCTTGATGAATGTAAGTCCAACATTCATTCTCCTTTTAACTTTTCTAACTCTTAAGGGAAATATCTGGCTCTGCAACTGGTAAGTGCTTCACTTTGTTGTTGTCTAACTTTTTCAGTCTACCATTTGTTGCTAAGCAGGTAGACAAACAGCCATCTGCTGCATCTGAAAACACTGATGAGAACGGTGAGACTGATCCAAAACTGTAAAATTGAGGGCCTACAATGTAACGACTGAGAAAGCACTGTTCTTTCTGACACGTTTGACCCTACACAGTATCATCGATCCAAACATTATGTTGAAAAACATACGATTTAGATGCAATTAACGATAACATCTATTAATGTTAAAACAAACTCTGAAAGGAAGGAAATGCCAAATAAAGGAATACCAAAGGCTTTTAAAAACCACAGAAAGGCTGTGATTTCAATGAGTTGATCTAGTGAAAATGATACCAATCACTGATGCTTATCATTTGAGTGACCACTTGAAGCACACAAGACTCCTAAAATACAGACAGCATAAATCTGCATGAACCAATGTGCACACAGGACAAATATAGTTAATACGCAGATTACAGGTTTCAGAATACATTAGGATGGGCTTGGGTAAAAGTCTATAACATCTGTGATCTAAACTAGACATAAGGTTAAGCTACCCACCATCTTGATGGGAGCCGAGCTGAGGTCCATATCAGAGACAGGCATGTTGTCTTTCTGCAGGACATAGATGCTTTTCCTGGACAGGGCCTGGATAACAGACTGATGGCTTTGGAGTGAGGCGGCCTGCTCAGCGTGCAGGATGAGCCCACACACCCGGCAGTAAAGCTCTCCAGACAGCAGCAGGTGGATGATGGGGGGCTTGATGTGTTCCTGCTCATACTGGTCGGTATAAAAGGGGTCCCGCAGGTCTGCAGGGATGTGATCTGGAAAGAATGACAAGCATATATGTATTATTAAATGAATGTGTACTTTATGAGACGGGGTTAGGTAGTGTGGTTTTTTTTTACTTATTAAGTCACAAATCAGACCATGTATCCACACTATTTTTGTGCCGACACGTGTCCACCACTGCCTCACCACGTTACGTAACAGAGAAGAACCCAAGACACAGACGTTCAAGGTATTAGACTGTCTTAGAAGAAACCAGTGCTGGAAGAGAGCACTGAGACAAAGTCAATGGTTAAAACAGTATGCCAGGTAGCAACCCTGAATACCAATAGGTGGACCAGAGGCTTTAAGCCAATGAGCTAACAGGACTTAGTGGGGATACTTAAGCGGATGGTGTTGTCCCAGCCAGCCTAGTGTTTCCCTGCTCATGGGGCATCTATTTTTATAGGTCTTGGACATGTTAATCCAGAGTTAAGGCCTGAATCACTCATGAAATGTAGCTTCCAGCACTTTCTGGGTAAATTCAGGCAACAGGGAGACTGTTGTCTGATAGAGTTAGCAACTGTTATGGTTATATATGATGAAAAGGAAAGGAAGTGAATGACTGGAATTAAAATGGGGTTCAAGATTAAATCTTGAATGATTAATATTACCAAACTGAATTGTTTTAAGAAAAATACCTCTTTTAAGAAAGATTTGTCTTATATTAGCTGTTTTGTCCATTATAACAATCAGTATTGATTACATTTCACCATCCAGATCAGCTGTGGTGATACATGGAGATGCCTACTTCAGTGAACATAACTTAAAACAATTAAGATACACATTTTGCAAAATACAACTTATTCTCTTTCCTACCAAGAGTTGATGCTATACATGAAGCTACAGCCAGAAGCATATTAGGGTTCAAGAAATAGTCATAAATTGTAATTTATACACTTCAGTTTTTGCACGGAGTAAACAAACAAGATATATAACAAGCTTTAGAGGTGCTTGTATCATTGGCTCTAGCTTTATAGTTAATGCACAGACATGAAAGTGCTATCATTCTTCTCATCTAACTCTTGGCAAGAAAGCCAAAATCTTAAACTATCACTATCTGACAACAGAGCAAGCTACTTTCTGGTGCTACTTTGACCTACCATTAAAACTGTACACACACTTTTATAATGCATAATGGTCATTTTGTAGACATTCATCATTGGTTGCAAATTAGAAATTAGGCTTTAAAATCCCCATATTTAATAAGAGGGGAAAATGATACATAGATCAATATTCAACCACTCAACAATGGCCTCATCTCTCATTTTGCTTCACGTTAGAAGCCAGCTGACTGAGATGAACTGGCAAAATAAAATCCATTAGTGGAAAACAGACACACACACACACACACACACACACACACACACACACACACACACACACACACACACACACACCAACCTTAGCTGGGTGTTTCATAACAGACTGCTTGTTTGGCACAGTCTACCTACAGTATCTATCTCACTCTCTGCTGCTGTGTGGTGCTGCCATATGGGCATGAGAATCTCAGATCACGTGAGAAATTGCTCATTATACATCCTTCCAGTTCTGCCCTGATGTGTCTCATTTGTTCCTCTCAACAAAAGCAAATCTTGCATGTCTCCCCCATGCAGATTTGCAAACACGTCTCTCTTTACCCTGCCACTGCCAGGCTGAAGAGCCTCAGCTGTCCCAGAATGCCCTCTCATCCTCCCCAGTTGCCGTGGAGATGGTGATGGGGGATGCCAGCATGGCCGGAGGTGGGGGCTGGGTTGCTGTCCCATCTCCTCCTCACCAAGGCCTGCTCATTGGATCATTTTATGGTCCCTGACATCAGGAGGTGTGGGTGTGGGTGTGTATGCATGAGTGGCGTGAAGAATTGTAGGGGAGGGGGAACTGCTCTCTAATCCTAGTTACTAATACTTAGATATTTATTATCCACCTGATCCAACTGTTAAAGCCCACCCCTGGTGTGCATGTGTGTGTGTGTGTGTGTGTGTGTGTGTGTGTGTGTGTGTGAGGGGAAATCAAGAGGAGGGGGTGCAGGGAAAGCCTTTGTTCCTATTCTTTCAGACACAAGGTCAGATTGATCAGCAGAGATCTTGCTGACAGTCAGGGCGAGGCTGTCAGACTCTGCAAGCTCTGCAGGGGAAAGACACAACTATCCTCTCCAATAAGAAGGCTTAATGGAGGATCCTCCACAAGACAGTATGTTTGGAAAACACAGACTTTAAGCCGATGTACCCTGTAGGCACACTTGGAGGTCTGACCCTGCAGAGACAATGAAAAAGCTGGTATATGAGGACAATCTGTCAGGATCTTTAGTTTAATGGAGCTCATACTTTCGATGTGCTATTCCACGAGTGCTTTATTCGCTGTAAACGTAAATATAGTTTTCACTCTCATCATGTAGTGTGTGGTTTGATTTAATGGCAGTGGTACTTCACTGCATGTTATAATTACTATACGTGCTCTCAGCAGCCATGTTGTGGACATCTGCAGTTCTGTATTGTTTACATCTCATAATATAATTACAGCCATTATTAGTTAAACGTACGATATGTAATTTCTGCCTTTATGGGGTCTCCCACAACAAAACAATAAGAACTTTGATGATGTTGTGAAGAAGCGTGCAATTGCGGGAGTTGTTGTCTTCACCACTATTGCTGTCATTGCAGTCAGCTTCTCTCGATTAGGATTCCTTCAGTGTTCATCGTTCAAGAGTTTTTTACCAGGAGCCCAATTATTTGCAGAGGTTTCCTCCTCTCCAAAACCAACCAGTGATTAAAACTAGTACCTTAAATATCAGTGTTATTCTGATGCTGTCTGGCAAACAAAGGATGCTTTTGAGGGGCTGTGAGCCGAGCGGCTGCTAGCATTTGCACAGCTTGTGTCCTTCATCCTGTTAAAATATATAGTTAAAAAGGATCAAGATCTAAAAGGCATATTGTAAAAGTGTGGTTTAAAACTGGATAAAGTTAGATAAATAAGCCCATTTATGACAGCTTCTGAAAGACAACCACAACACTGACACATGCACAAAGGGGATATGATGCCATTGACAGGCGACTGGTGAAACACACTGTTACTTGAAGAAAATAATGGACTTTTCTGGAACTTAGGAAATATGTATTGCAGAAAATATATCTTAAATTTAATTTAAAAAACGAATTAAAACTACATTGCGATTTAAGTGTACTACACACTTTCTCAGTGGCAAATGTCATTGATTATCATGTCATAGGTCTAAACCAACAAACAAACAAACAATGAACAAAGACACAAGCCTTCACGTCCAATCCCATTAAACACTTAAACATGTGACTGGCTGTGATGACTTTCACACCAGCACACAGAGACAACACAGTCCTCCCAGCACTGCTGTGTTGGTTGGTTTGCACTCTAATCTAATCTAATAATCTAATAAGAGTGTTTTGGTTCTTCTGACCTCCACACTGATTATCAGTGACCAGGGATTGTTTCACAGAAAACAAACATAAAACGGACACATTGTATTTCAACACGAGATGTTTCAAAACAGGAACACACTGCCTTTAAGTAGGGGTTGTTTATTGTAGACATTATAGGATTAACAAGAATAAAGCATTAAAGCTTTTTAAGTAGTTATAAATTGCAATTATGCTGCATTATGTGTCAGTGGGAATTAATTCATCAATATTTTGCAAGAATAAACTATAATATATTCATAAGCTCCAGTCAGTTAGCTGTCTTACGGTATCATAGTCTTTTAACCAAAATATTTAATTCTTGCCTAAACCTAAATTCCAAATCGGTTTTGGTACAGCATCATTGCAATGGCAACACAGAATAAGAAAGTATAAGGGCAAATAAAGTTGAGGGGCATCTCAAAGGTACCAAGCCTGACTAGGACGCACCAATCCGATTGGTATCAGTGCAAATTTCTTTGTGTCTGTCATTTTAAAATTCAGTGTTTCCCCTATGCGTTACATTCCTTCAATGGTGGCCGTTGCCAAGTCCCATGCCACAGTAATCCCTGACCTAATGTTAACTCACATAAATGATTCCAATAAGTTCTTTGCAGTGAGGTATACAGATATTAAATGGCGGAGAAAGAGAGCACTAGCATCGGATCGGTACATGGATCATTAGATATGAGTTTTTAACACAAAAATGTCAAATATTTCCTAGTTTCAGATTCTAATTTGTGAGGATTGTCTTATAAACCGAATATCGTTGGGTTTTGGACTGTTGGTTGTACAAAATAACCAATTTGAAGTTGCCACCTTAAGTTTCAAGAAACCCGTTGATTTTTCTGCACATTTTTTCCCCTTGTTTCTAACATTTTGTAGACCGATTGCGAAAGTAATCAGCAGATTTATCGACAATGAAAATAATCATTGCCGCCCTACATAACATTAAGATGGGTAGTGACTCTCACCAGTGGCCCCACCAAAGGAAATCAGGGTGAATGTCGGAATGGGAATAAATGGGTTGAGTGTAAAGCAGGAAGAACTGAATAGCTGATAATTCCATACAGATTATGGTTGCAGAAGGTACATAAAAAAAATCAAGTGCGGTTGGGTCATTTTATTTCAACTGGTACCTGAGTTTATCAAAAAAAAAAAAACTAAGCTATAGTTGAGATATACAAAACTACACCGATTGTACCAGCTCTACTGTATGTACTTGTTATGATAACAATCAAATCATATAATACTAGTACTGTAAGAGTGCAAGAACTCAGTCTATCAGCTGTAAAGGGCTCGTAAGTGTCCCTGGCACACTGACGTCAAGAGGAGCCAATCAGATTAAGGGAAGCAGGAAGCCTGACAAGGGAAAGGGCGATGGTTTTGTGTTTATTATGGGCATCTGATCTCTGCCCTGGAACAACACAGCGTTGGGTAACAGAGAGGCAAAGCTGTGATCAGCGAGACAGAGCTCTGGATATTTCCAAAATCTCTGTTAAACATAAAAATGCTCCAGCTGTTGGGAGATTAATGTGATCGGTCATACTGATGGTGCAATCACTGGATGAGTCACGTATTTGGAATATACTTCAGTATTCTTCACTTTCATTTTCACAATATCCTTAATGATCGACTGCTTTTAGGGATTTGTTCCCTCTCTCAGATTCAATTTACTGAGTCATCCACTGCAACACAGGAGACAGCACTGCAGGGCAGGAAACACTTAAACTACAATGAGTCTGGCTCATAAAATGGATATGATGACAAAGATTTTTCCTTCACTGAATCTCTGTCTCAGTGTGGCCTTCCAAAAACTGATAACAACACCACTAGCAGAGCTGCATGGTCACATTCACCAAAGAGCAGTCAGTGAGTGACACAAAAACCCACATTCAAGGAGTCATTTGCAGACGTTTGCTTACAGACTGGCAATGTGGAGCAATCGTTTTTAATGTTTCAGTAGGGCTCGTCAGAGATGGCAAGGCTAGTGACCTGTGTATAAAAGACTTTGGCTGATTGTGCGATGTCGGCCTAAATCTTCACTCACAATCATCAAGCTCTGGACTGCTGCTTTAATGTCACGGTATGAAGAGCTCAGGAGGTTTATTTACATTTACAAATGACAATCTTAGGGATGTTACTCAATAACTTTATTTCAACATTTCTGGGAACTGAATATTTAGACAAGATGTATTGTTATTGTCTTTTTGGACCATATAATATCAACGCTGTTTCTAAATGATACCAAACTGAGCAGGGGTTTTTTCTGCAGTGTTTTATAGCGGCAGTGAGCTACTTCACTTGTAAACAAAGAGCACTACACTATACTTTTAGAAGATAAAACATAAATCTTTATGAGAGAACAGCAAATGCGTAATTTCACAGAGCAAATGGTGTATATTTAGTGTATGTGACTACTGTGCGGGCAGTCATCTGATATCTAAATGGATCTCAAGACGAGATGCGTAAAGATATGGGTGGCTCACTGCGTCGGCTACACAACTCTCTGGGTTAAACCCTGTTTTAGGCCTCTATTATATCAGATGGTAATACCAGTATTCCAATATAAGGCTGCAAATAATGATTAATTTCATTATCAACTAATCTGCTGATTGCTTTCTTGATTCATGGATGACGACATGATTTTGGTCAATAAAATGTCAGAAAATGTTCAGAAAAAAAGGTTTCCTAAAGCCCAAGGTGGCTTTAAATGTCCAAAACCCAAATATATTCAGTTTACTTTCACATAAGACCACAAAAAGCAGCAAATAGTCACATTTAAGAAGCTGGGCATTTTTGGTTGAAAGGTGACTTAAAGGTCCAGTTTATAACTTTTAGGAGGATCTATGTAATATAACAGAATGATATATATATATATACATATATATACAGATGCTGCAGGCTGCCTTCCCTGGAGTCCACCATGTTGAATCACCATTTTTCTACAATAGCCCAGAAGGGACAAACTAAACACTGGCTCTATATAGGGGCATACTAGTTTTTCCTTTGTGCTCGGAAAGAGAGGGTGAAGCAAGAGAGATGTGGACCTTATATAACAACTGTGTATCAACACCACCACCATCTCTACATCCTCTCATGCACAGGTCGTGTACATTATGTACTATATATTCTATTTCACTGATACCAAACTGATGTGACTGGCCTTTAGAATATCAGCTAATAATACAAGTACTGGTAAAAATACAGCTACTGTATGCGTTGTTAAAAGATGTGTTGTTATTTTAGCCTTGGCTTAACTGTGATAAAGGCTGTTTTTGTTGTTCTGTAAGACAGCGTGCAACTGTTCAGGCTCAATCGACTTGGATTTTTTGCATTAACTAAACTGTTCATGCAACCACAGTGCAGAGTCTATATTAAGGCTGTATAGACTATAACATGTGCAGCTGCTGATATTTTATCATTAATGTACACATTCACCCTAGGCTGCATAGCTAGACCAGACTAAACTGCATGAGTTCAGTTCTCCAATGAATAAATAAATAAGTATTTTAAACAATTCAAAGTCTCAATCGTGAGAGGAAAACAAGGGGGAAGCCTTACCTATACCATAGGCTTTGGCAAACAGCCAGCGGAGATTTGCGTCTATTTTGGCTCTTGCAGAGTCGTAGAGCTCCAGCGGTACAACCTGAGCCTCCATGCCTCCTCCACCAGCATCATCCGCCGCCGCCGCTGCTGCTGCTGCTGCGGCCGCTGCTCTCCTCCTGGTGCTGTCCCTGCCAGCACTCACCTCCACATTCATCCTGCACGGAGGAGACACAGAAACATTACTGCCAGTCGCAGGCCGACGGCATTACATCATCGATATAAGGAACAACAACAGGGGCCTGGCTCTCTGACAGCACCTGCTCCCTGGATAACATGAAATACTACACATAGACTCACCTTGTTTAACCTGCTGGCGCTGTAGCTGTCTGCTGCCAAGTCACCACGATTCTTAAGCTTTGACCATATCTATATATATATATCTATATGCACTTTTAAATCCCACCCAAGCATCCTTTATTTGCATATTGTTTCGGCTGAGGTTCAGCTGGTGATGTGGAAGAAAAAGCTGCACTTTGGTACCTGAATGAGAGCTGCTCATTGGGTTTATTAGCCACCAAACATCAAATAAAATACTAGCTTTCCTTGACAGCTGGTGGTAGTTGGTTATTGTCCAGCCAGGTCCAGTGGAGGCTGGACGGGGGGACACCAATGAATGACCCAACACCAACCTCGCACCATGTAAGTTCATTCGTTAGCTAAGGTTAGCTACAGCTAAACTACGCACACACCCCGAAACATAAACCGACATAGCACGAACAAAAAAAAAAGCCTCACCTCTAAGACTGCATTGGGTCCTCTCAAGGCTTTTTAGTGTCTGAGATGTGTTGTTAAAACGCCGACATGATGGCTTCGGGTGTTAACGGTCAAATAACGGAGGGACTCCTCCCTGCACGGCGACACGAAATCTCCGGCCTCTCAGGATAAAGCTGGCTGGCGGCTGATGGTCGTTAATCCAATAATAAAAAATCTGTTTGGCAACCATCCGGATGTATGTTTTCGAGGAAATTATCAACGTACAAGAGCCGGTGGTTTCATAGTGTCGCTGCCATCGCCTCAGAGAGAGACAGAGACAGAGACAGAGGGGTAGCGGGTCTAACGGGCAGCCCTGTTGTCGGAGCCTGTCTCTATGGGGACGACTGTGGTCTTCTGTCAGCTCGGCTGCAATACAACTGTTCACCTGCTGGGGGCGCTGCAGGCCTGTATCAACGGTGGTCTGGTCTGGATGTTTGTGGCACTGCAACACTGACAGAATACACGTTTTAATGTTAGATATATATATTTTTTTTTTAAAAAGAAAAGAAAAAGACACTATGAAATAAAGAATAATATGAATAAGCAAACTTTCTTTTTTTTTTAATTTAATTATTTAATGTCTGTTTTATTTCATAATGCGATTTTTTTCCCCGCAAATAACTTGTTGTTGTTTTTGTTGTTGTTTTTGTTTTTCAGTTTTTAGCCTTAAAATTAATGCAACAGTTTGCATCAATCTTTTTTAATTATGGCAAATCAAAATAATGTATCTAAAATTAATAAATTAAAAGTTTTAATCTTGCAACCATGCATTTATTTAAGTAATAGGTCCAGTATACCCACTTATTTTTCAGTTGTCATTAGGTATACCTACTTCTATATCCTCCCTCATTCACTATTCTGAGTCATTTTTTTACTAGGATGGCAAAGGCGTGACATAATTGTCCAATTTTAATGAGTGAATGGAATAAGGAATAAGGAATTCTTCATGTATATATATATATATATATATATATATATATATATATATCTTTACATAATTATAAGAAGGCAGTTGTCTCCCCCCTCTGTGGGTCAGTCTTGATTCTTCTGTGGCTGAACTCAGTCAATATACAAGAGCAGTATTACATGTCCCTGATTATATCACAGGGTGTTTATTATTTGCTGGATGGGCCCTTTTAAAAGAAAATTTGGGGCATAAATTAAGAGTATACCCACTTCTTTAGGCACCACTACACCACTGAACTAACCAACACCAAAATACAAGTATTGGATCTGTATAGAACGTACAGGAAATATTTCAAGCAACAGTAATCTATAGAATATATGTAAGAAAAAGAAAGAATACACAATATTTTACAATTAATATGAAACTAATATGAGTATTTTTTCGTAATATATTATTTATTTGTTTGATATTGAATTATTATCAATACTGGAGGATTATGGAAGCCCTCCAGTGTTTGCTGATGGGATACCTGAGGCTATAAAAGCACCACTAATCCCATTCTCCACAACCTAAAACCCCCATTTCCCGACATTGTGAATTGCAATTTTGGCTGAACTAAAAAACAATGGCCCTAATCTATGGAATGTTTAAGTGATTAATGGATAAAATCTTTTGTCCCATTGTCTTCCAATTGAACAGCGTATATAGCACAGCTTCCTGTGATGTCCATGTGCTCACAGCAGGAGGTTTTTACAGACAGAAGTCTAAGGGAAACAGAGTAACCTTGGTTTTCTCGGTGTGTTAGGAGAGTTGCTCTGAATGGATTAACAGACTGTTCAAATTCAATTTCAGCTGTGCACAAAATGATTTTTCATACTCAAGGTTCCAAATAGTCAGTGGCTTTAAAACAAAGATAACAATGCAATCCCAGACAAATGCATATACAGTAGCGATCCCCGTAAGCAACCACATTTAGTGTGGAGAATTGAACATGAATACATATGAGGTATGTCTTGTGTGTAGACTGAATCCCATCATGACATTTGTTCATCTCTAGATAAGACTGAACCAGCTATTTTTCTGTCTTTTTCCAAGGATCCAGCGCACATCTATGAATCTGATTATCTTATTCTACAGGCAAAGAATAATATCAACATCCTGTTTGTACTAGTGCCTATGTTTTTATGGTTGTATCCACTCATTTATTCAAGACTAAAATCTTAGCTGAAATAAACTGGAATGATTTTCAGCACCAACAGTGTTGTCTTTCCTGTGGTAGTCTCATACTATCACCACTAGAGAGCAGCAAACACCCACACCTGTGGTGATACTTTACCTTTTAATGCCATGGGTGAGTTTGACTACTCCAGATGAGGTGGCCATACTGTCAGTCACATCATACTTCAGAAAATAAAATAAAACCATATCTTAAAGCTTGACAGCAGTTTTTATTGAATCAAGACAATTTTTACAAAACATTTTAATCAGGAAATACTTCTTTGCAAACTACAACTTTGCATGAACATTGATTTTTGAATTACATTTTTTCTTAAAAACATCTTTATCTCTGAATTAGTTTATAAAACATGACATTTAGACACCTTAAACCACACTCCTTTGCAAAGTGCAGGTGATGCCGTTAAACACACAAACAAAGGTCCCCATTTCTTCCACAAACAATGTTCTCCACTTCGAAGACATTTTTTTTTACAAGAAATCTCACAAATATGTTGCTTTTCTTAGGAAAAACAAAAATCACACTGGCACTATTTTAAACTGTGGCAAATGTAACATTTCAACTTTCTACAACAGGTCTGCAATGTAACACTTAACAGGTTAAACATGGTAACCATAATCACTGATTTGGGATACAATATGAAATAAAGAAAAAGTCCTTTCATCATAAATGATCACAAATCAATTACTCAGCACCAGCCCAGACCATTGTTCAATAAAAATAGGCTCAGGTTCATTTAGGTGCGTTTTCCACTCATTTTGAAAAGCATCTCTCAACTGATAAGGGATATTTGTTCTGTGCTTAAAGGTCCCAAATCTCCAAAATTAAATTACAAGATCTGCGTTTACTCAGCTCAGTTACTCTCCATCATTTTGCCAAGAGAGGACAGTGTAGCAAGCAACATTAGGAAGGTGACACTTTATATATATATTTGATCATCATCTAACACAGACTCAGTGATAAGACTTAGTGAAATGTAGTTCAGTAACAAAACCTGTGTCACTTTAAAAGACAAAGGAGGTTAAAATATAATTAATTAATACTGAAAATTTAAAATAATCTATAAAAGTTGAAAAAAATCTGTACAGACATAACGTAATGCAAATCCCAAAAATAAAATTTATGAAGGCCGATGCATCAAAAGATTAAAATAAATCCAGTGAATATAGCAACACAAGACACAAATAAATAGCCAGTGTACACATCTAGGAGTCTTTTTTTTCTTCTGATATACACTCCTTTTAAACGGTTTCTAATCTTCCCATACATTACAGAACGAAAAAATAACAAAAAAGCATAAATATAAAAGCATCTTCTTTATATTTCAGGTCAAAAAAAGCACATAAATAAATACAAAATAACTAAAACTGTTCTTATCGTTAGTATAAAAACTGATAATAAAAAAGGAGCATGTTCAGTCTGGAGGCAGGTTTGTTACTCTCTTTCTGTATGAACTTTCTTTATATATTGTTTTCCACTAACGAGTTTTGTCCATTTTACAAGTCTCTACTTAAACTGGTCTGGGATCAGATTCATCTGCGAATGGATACTTGTGGGCGGGCTGGAGATGCCTTCCGACCAATCGGACATGTTGGAATGTGGGGACGAGCTGGACCACTGGTCGGGGGAGCCGGGGGAGGGAGTTAGAAATGGATGATCAGGCACCTGTAGCTGGTGGTTAGGTGTGTTGTCCATGGGGCCAGAATAGCTGTGCTGGGAGGGAGGGGTGAGAAATTGGGTGCCGAGGATCTGTGTCTCCTGGGGCATAACAGTGTGGATGGGCATACCACGACCTGAGCCGTTGTTTTGTTGCATTTCGGAGCCGTTCAGCTCGATGTTTGGGAAGCTCTGTCCGAGGGACTGTCCGGCTGTGGTGGAGTTGGAGTTCTGGTGCTGGAGCTGCCGCGAGTGAGCTTGCTGCATCATGTGTGCAGCAGACCCGAGGTGGCTGGTCTGCAGATTCTGGTAGCCCATGATCTGAGACAGAGTGGCAGTGCTGACGCCATGCAGAGCACCCATCATGTTGTGGGACATGGGTTGTGCCTGAGCAAAGCTTCCTTGCTGGCCTACACCTGGGTGCATCCTGGTGACCCAGTCACACTGGCCTCCTCGGCTGCCACCTATGGATGTGCCCTGATTGTTGGGGCTGGAAACAGGCATGTGGGAGAGACGGGGTGGGTTGGGGTCAAAAGACATACAGCCCATATCCTTACCCATGCTCATCTGGCCCATATGGTCTCCATTGCCTTGTAGGTGATTTAGAGACATAGGTGGGGACTGCTGGAAGGGTGATGTCATGGGAGGAGAGGCCACATCAGACAGATAGCCATGCGGTGACTCAAGGGAATCAACCGGGGAGAGGACAGCCGACGTGTCAAGCAAGTTACCCTTCCCATCTAACGACTTTTTCTTCTTCATTCTATTATCTTTTCCACTGTCCTTCCCTCCTTTTCCACCCGAGCTAAGTTTGCGAACCTTCTTGACAGACAGGGCAGGCTTCAGGTTGCTAAGGTAGTCATTGGGGGAGCAGAGAGGTGGGGAGAGGCTGGAGGTGCTTAGGGGGGCGCTGTGAAGCCCGGGACTCCTAACAACGTTGTACTCATCCAGAAGGCGAACAATGTCATGGTGCATGCGCTCGCTGGCGATATCTCTGGGCAGCTGGTCGAGGTGGTCGGTGATCTCGCGATTGGCAAAGTGCTCCAGAAGAACTTTGGCCGTCTCGAAGCTGCCTTCCCGAGCAGCAAGGAAGATTGGTGTCTCCTCCTAAAAAGTAACCAAGAAAAAAAAAACTGTTAATACACGAGGCATTCTACTAGTGTAAATACTTGTCCAATACCTCCATCATAGTCACATCATTTCCCATACCTTGTTGTCTTGCATGTCTTTGTTGGCACCATTTTTCAGCAGCACCATAGCAGCCTCCACATTGTTTACAGCCGCGGCCCAGTGAAGAGCAGATTTACCTGCAGGGAGAATGAAAAGGGAGAGGGTTAATTATCATAACCGCACTAAAGGATCTTAATGGACTGTGAAGATGATGGGTTGATAAAAAATTCTAGCTACCAGAATCATCGGTGGCGTTAGCATCAGCGTGGCAGTTGATAAGCTCTTCCACCATGCCATCAACCGCCAATCGGGCAGCCAGAATCAGTGGTGTTGTTCCGTCGTGCATGCGGGCGTCAAGATCAGTGGCGCGGTTTCGGATCAAAATCTGCAAGGAAACAGACTTGTTTAGTTAACTGCTGTTATGCTGCTGGACAAACGTTTATCAGAAATCAAAGACAGATATGAGGCTCCTGTAGAAGAAGAAGAGGCGGTTACCTGGAACACTCCCTGTGCATCTGCAGCCACAGCAGCGTGAAGCGGAGTGCGGCCCATGTTGTCCTGAACGTTGGCGTCGGCGCTGGACTCCAGGAGGCGTTTGGCAGCATCAGAGCGGGCGTACCGAGCGGCCAGGTGGAGGGCAGTCTCGCCTGTGCGGTCAGTCTGGTTGTGGAGGTTGGCGCCCTGGTAAATGAAGTCAGAGATGATTTCTGCTGATGGATCCTCTTCCTCTTCACTGTTACCAGTCTCCAGTCCTCCACCGCTGCAGGAGGCGATCATAAGGGGAGTGAAACCATCTGAAAGAGGAAGGGAGAGAATTACAGTAAACTTCCAGTCATGTGCATGTCACATGCATGATTGCGAAATATTTTATGGGGTTTTCAGGATGACGAATGATAAATAATTTTGTAGATCATCCAAAAACAAGTGTACACACCTGGTCCTCTGACATTGACGTCCATGCAGTCATTCTCAATCTCTCCTTGAGGAGGAGTAGGAGCAATGGAGGCAATACGCAGGTCAGCTGCATCCAGATGCTGCTGTGTCCATTTTCGGTGGTCAGTATGGTCACCTAAATCCAACATGGCCTGTTCCTCAAACTGAAAGACACCAATCATCACAACGTCAGCCTCAGTACACTTGGAAACGGTAAAAATAGACAGTTTGTTAAAACAAAGAGGAGACTCATATCAAATAGTTTGTCTCACCCTGAAGCGCCTGCAGTCAGGATCTTCATCATCCCATTCATTTTGATTGTCATCCATAAGATTTATGTCAGGGTTTTTCATAGGCCTGTTGAAAAGAGGAGGCAGGTTAGAAGTTAAATGACATCAAATAGAGTAGACACATGTTAAAGTACGCTGCTTCCAGTCAAGGTTAAGAAAATACCCAGCTGCAGGTCAACTTTAAAGCATAGCTGCCTTCATATTCCACTTTCAAAGTCTACTTACTTCAGTCCTACAGAATCCTCTCCCAACGGCTCTCTGCGTTTCTTTTTGCTGGGCTCCGACACTTTGAATCCCTCAGGAAACCAGAGCTGACCGTGCTCTCGTCGCCGCTTACGGGACACCAGAACACCAAGGCAGATGAAACCCAAAGCAGCCAAACCCAGGAAGACAACATACATGGGGTAGAGCTCTGAGCTGGAAGGAGTAGGTCTCACACCTGGAAAGATAGTCAAAGTCACAGTGTTACTTGGTTTCAAGTTGGTGAACATTTGTAATATCACACGTTGAATATATATATATATATATATATGACAGGGTGGGAGATGAGTTACATACTGGTGACAGCTTCAATGTAGGGAACATGGAGATTCCCACTGGAAGCCAGTGCTCCTAGGAATGCAGCTACATCTGTGGCGCTCTGGAAGCATTCAGTAGACTGCTGGTAACACTGACGGTTGTCAATCTCCAGGTACACCACAGACCTACAAGCAGAAATTGGTGTAAACATTAACATTCATCCAAACTAATTACAATACAAATAATTGTATTTATCAAAATATTGCTCTGCTATGTTGTGCTGATAAAAATACAGAAGAAGACTTCTTTGTGGTGCCTACCCTTTGACTTGCACAGGATCCAGCTCTCTGCGTTTCCGAGGGCTGACCATGGCGGACACACTTTCCTTCATTTGACCCAAAACATTGGCTGGCACTGAGGCCCACTCGGGCCAGCCATCTGCAGAGCGCTTCAGCACATTATGTTTCACAAGGTCCTGTTCATTGCCATAGTAAGGGAAGATCATTGGTTCTCCTTTGGCATCACGGCGGAATACCACGTTGGTGTGGAGGACACTACTGAGTTCTCTGAGGAAAGCTGAAGAACGATTTTTCAGCTGTTCTGGGGAAATATGGACCACCAGAACTAAGTGCCCATCTGCCAGCTTCTCCGGCATATTGTTGGCACAGTCCAGGCCGTCCCATTCACATTCTGCATTGTTGCAGCCCTGATCACAGTGACCATCAGCATAATGGTCTTTGCAGTACTGGTCATACAGCGGGCTGAAAGAAAGGAAGGAGACTGGGTTAGTATTTGGATTGGACACAATTATATGACAAATTCCAAAATACTTCTACAATACAATAAAACAAGCATTTTTCTCTGTTTTCTAGACTTACTTGCATTGTCCTTCCTGTCCTTGACAATCAAAGCCATCATAGAGACACCCAGGGCTGTTGCACTGGCCATCACACTTCCCATCATTGAAGTAGCGCCAGCACTGCAAGGCCGCAGAGCAGTTTTGCCAAGGATCATCAAAATTAAGTGAGCAGTCTCCTCCATCCCAGCCACAGGCATGGTTGTTGCAGAGCGAGTCACAGATATGGTTCCCCGCCCACTCGTCACACTGGGGAATCTCGCAGCTCACCTCCACTTCCGGAGGTGGGGTGATGTCCCGACCAAAACCTCCTACAAAGGAATAGTCCAGGATGTGGCACAGCAGGCCGTTGAAATTGCTGGGGCAGCTGCACTGGAAGAAAGGCACGTCTGGGGTGATCTGGCAAGTACCACCGTTGTAGCAGGGGTTGGAGATGCAGAGGCTGTCGGTGGGGGTCTGGCACTCAGGCCCAGTGAAGGTTGGCGGACACAGGCAGCGTGGGCCTATGTGGCCTGACACACATGTACCTCCGTTCCTGCAATTAAGACTCCCGCAGGAGCGAGAATCATACTCGCAAGAAGAGCCGGTGAAGCCCTACAGGAACAGAAATGGACAGAGGTTACGATCATTGTGCTATACTTGAAAAAAGAAATATCTCTGAAGAGGCAATGGATCACACAGCTTTACTCACAGGTGGACATTTGCAGATAAATCCATGAGGTGTGTTACTGGCAACAGCACATGTTCCTCCGTTCCTGCAGGGTTTTCCTTTACAGCCATCAAACACCTTATCACAACGCTGACCTGAAAAACAGAAGCAATATCTCTGTATCACTATTTGTACATCATTTAGACACTGCACTCACATCTTGCTACGTGCTGCTAGGAGCACATCAGTACCTGTATATCCAGTGCGACATTCGCAGCGATAGCTGTTGGTGAGCTGAATGCAGTTGTAGGATCCTCTGGGGTCACAGGGGTCTGACAAACATTCGTTGACATCGCCCTCACAGCGCTCGCCTACGTAGCCTGCCGGGCACACACATTGGTAACCTCCAATGCGGTCCACACACTTGCCATTGTTGAAGCACTTGGGCTCATTGGTCAGTGGGTCGGTGGAGGGGGTGCAGTCATCCAAATTTATCTCACAGTGGACACCTACAGGAGGCAGAAACTTTGGATTAGACCAATATCCATATCCTTGTTTTTGTGGTCGTATTGATTTTTTTGTCCAATGTATGAATGTGCTATGGAGGTATATACCTTGTGTTCCTCTGGGACAGGAGCATTTGTATGTGTTGATGAGGTCGATGCAGGTGCCTCCATTCTGACAGGGCTGTGACTGACATTCATTGATCTCTTTGGAGCAGTTCACACCATGGTAGCCAGGGACACACTGAAGCAAAAATAAAAATGATTATTGAAATAATTTATCTGATCTGAATTTTTATGATCATATTTTGTACAAATACACTTTTACTTCATTTCACTTTAAAACAATCTACCTCACAACTGTAGCCTCCTAGATAATCAGTACAGGCAGCTCCATTCTGGCAAGGATTGGGTGAGCACTCGTCCACTTGTTCCTGGCAGTAGCTCCCGGTGTAGCCTGCCTGGCAGCGGCAGTAATGTGTGTTTCCAGCATCCAGACACTGGCCTGAGTTTCTGCACAGGTGAGCCACCTCCACGCCTGAAATCATAGAGAAAGGAGTTAGAGAATGTATCAACCACACACAGGACTTATACATTCAACAAGTTTAATATAAAAAGCTGTATTTCATGGTGGGAAACATTTGGCTGGCTGTCGTACCTTGCTGTTTGGCTGCGACCTCACAAGACACACTGGGGATGTCACAATAGAGACCAGTCCATCCAGTCTGACACTGGCAGGTGTAAGAGGCTCCCTGCTGCCAGCACGAACCTCCATTTTTACAGGGGGACGAATCACACCAGCGAACAAGATTCTAACAGGCAAACAAAGATAGAAAACACTTAACAAACTGTACACATGGAGGCAATCTGTGAAACCACCACTACCACAACTAGCCTGACAAAAGATGAGTTCACGCTACCTGACAATTGACTCCTGTGTAGCCATGGGTACAGGTGCACTTGTAGGTCCCATAACTGTCAAGACAAGTGCCTCCATTGAGACATGGTTTGGAGTCACACTCATTGATATCATATTGGCAGTAGCTGCCAGTGAATCCAGGTAGACACAGGCAGGTGAACGCATTAATTCCATCCACACAGGTGCCACCATTGAAACAAGAGCTGAAAAAACAAAAGAAAATAAAAACGTTAAAATGTTATCAGACTTGCTTTGGGTTGATTATTCAGCAAAGTTTGACAGTTAGGTAAGTGCAGAAAATATTTTGACCAAGGTGAGCTACCTGTCTGTGCAGTCGTTGCTGTTGATCTCACAGTTGATGCCATTGAAGCCAGGTGGGCAGGTGCAGGTGTAGCTGTTGACACAATCGGTGCAGTTGGCGCCATTCCTACAGGGGTTACTCTCACACTCATTTATGTCCTGCTCACATCTGCCACCACGAAACCCAGGCAAACAGGTACATGTGAAACTGTTGATGCCATCGCGGCACAAACCACCGTTACTGCAGGGATCTGAAACACAGAGAAGAGGAAATAAATTCACATGTAATCATGTTTCTGTGGACAGGATGAGAACCCGTAGTGGTGCAATCTGTTACTTACTTGGTTTGCAGTCATCAGTGTCTGTCTCACACTTCTGGCCAGTGTATCCAGGCTGGCACTTGCACTGATAGCTACCCATAGTGTTATGGCAAATAGCGCCATTGCGGCATGGGCTCTTCACACATTCGTTAACATCAATCTCACATGTTTGACCTTGACGGGAAGAGAAAGACAGTTGAAGAAAAGTTAATCACATTGTGCTGTGACTGGATGGATTTCATGGATGCATGAAACAGGCGAAATAGAAATGGATGGGTACCTTGCCATCCTTCAGGGCAGATGCAGGAGAAGCTCTGGTAGTCTTCTGACTCCTTACATACTCCACCATTTTTACAAGGTCTGGGGCTGCAGGGCGCCAGCAGGGTCTCACAGTTTTCACCTGGTGGAAGTGAAAAGAAAACATCAGTTTGCATTGCATTGGTAATATGGAGCAACTGCTTCACATTTCAGTATCAATATTATTTATTATTACATTTCCATATGTTTCCAGACTCCTGTTAAATATTTAATTTTGAAGACTGATTTAAATCCCAGTTTACATCCCACTTCCTTATCCATTTCCATGACGACTTAGCCAAACAGGAAGGGCCTTCCTGTTTCCTGCTATTGTGCGATCACAGACAGGAAACAGGAAGTGGGAATAGGGCTTGGAGCAGGCTCCAGTTCTCCAGCTATATTAGCCACAGTGGCATGTTATTCCAAAACACACACACATACTGTTATCCCTGCAAAGCAGACAGGCATATCTTTCCACACAGAGATGCCAAAAACAGACATCCCTGTTAGTGGCCAATGGCTGATGTTTTCTAAAACAACACAAGATAGGACGGGATAAGCCTTCTGTGTGGAAAGTGGAAGATTATCTTAACAACCTCTGCAAACAGCTGAGTCAGCAGCTAACTACATTAAACAGCCCAGGTAGTAGTCTGATGTTTTGCGGGAAAAGTAAGTAGCTACATGTCGTACCAGTGTAGGGCAGCAAACAGTTGCACTTGTATCCAGCCACATCGTCAATGCAGGTGCCCTGATTGAGGCAGGGGTTGGAGGCACACTCGTTGATGTTAGTTTGGCAGTTAGGTCCTAAAGTGGCAGGATAAGAGAACACACTTGGGTTAGATATAGGTTAAGAGGGCACACACTCACTCTCAATGAGCAAAAGAAAAGAAATAGAGTGACAAGAAGTCATAAGGGATATAACTGACCGGTGAAGCCAGCTCTGCATGTGCAGTGGTATCCGCTGGTCATGTCCTTGCAGGTTCCCCCGTTCATGCACGGATTGGACTCACACTCGTTGTTATTGATGTCACAGTTTGGGCCGCTCCAGCCAGAGTCACAGGTACATTTGTAGCTTCATTGCAAAGGAAATGTCAGGTCAGTGAGGATGTTTTTAAAATGTTTATTTAATGACTTTTATTCATCCCATGTCATTTTTTTTCTAAAACATGGATCTGTGCTCACCCATTGATGAGGTCCTGGCATCGGCCGTGGATGCAGGGGTTGCTGCCACACTCATCCACCTGAGACAAACAGGTGGCGTCGTTGTAGCCCTCTGGGCACAGGCAGGTAAAGCTGTTGATGCCATCAACGCATGTGCCCCCGTTGTGACAGGGGTTGATGGCACACTCATCAATGTTGATGTTACACATTGCTCCTGAAAGACAATGAGGTATGATTTTAGCACAATGCAGAATATATTCTTTTTGAAAGATTTAAGAAGTTAACAGTTATCTACACTGGCTGTTATGGATGTCCCACAGCTGGACGCTTTGATTTCTGGTATTCTTGGAGCCTTTATAAGGTCCTAGCTGAGGTGCACTCTGTGGCAGCTGGACAATAGAGAGAGCTAACACTAAAGACTCCCTAAACATTCAACAGGCAGAAGCTGTAGCAGCTCCAATGTGTGCCTAGCCTGGCGGCCCCTGGAGGCCCCTTTGCCTCTCTTCCATTGATTGAATGGGGCCCTGTTGAATAGGCAGAAGGAAGGTTTCAGCTGGATCTGAGAGGGGGAGGTGCTGCCAGGAGAGAGGGGGGGCTGTAGCTACTCTGCCTATTCACACAACACCCCCCATCCAGGGAGAACTAACCTCACCCAGAGCTGTTTACAGGGACAGAAGGCCAGGCCCATTTCACACACAGCTGAGTAACAATTAAACCCCCCTCTGATCCCCTACCCAGCTCCCTCCTCCTCTGCTCTTCATCAATCAGGAGGGGAGGGCCCAACTGCCTGATCTTCAGTTACAATAGTCCTCTGTCCCTCTGTGTCTCAGTCCCGCCGTGCCCTCCACACTCACCCCGTCAGCACAAAAAGATGGAGGGGAGGAAGAGGAGGAGGGATGCACAGAAGCCTGCACACACACACTTGTTCCTCCCTGCCCCCTTTCTAGCATAATCACACAGCCACTACCAGTCAGAACCGGCTCTGTTGGGCCATGAAAGGGAGGAAGACAAGTGGTCCACTTGCTGGAATAAGATTGCCACTAAAGTTTTATATCCTAGATTATGTGGAAATGTGAAGTAAATGAGGTGAATATACTATTATTACAGGATTTGTCTTGCAGTTACACACTAATAAACATCAGCTATGTGATTAAAGGCCAGGCTCCTTTCCTTTTAAAGTATCACCTTACAGACTCTTTCCAGGCTCAACGTCACAGCCTTTTCAAATGGCAAACAAAGTTAGCGCTTTGTGTGTGTGTATCAGGTTGGGGACTATGTTCCTTTGTCTCTCCCCCCCAACATCCCACACAGGCAATCTGACACCATTGTTCCGCAGGAGTGGACCCGCCAGCCACCTGTCCTACCTGCCCCTCCCAAAGCTCAGGGGACCATCCCCCTGCACCTGTAAACTCCACCCAGTACTCACCTGTGTAGCCGGGCTCACATGCACACTCGTAGCCGTTGATTTTGTCAATGCACCTCCCGTAGTCGCAGGGTTTGCTCTTACAGTCATCCAGGTTCACCTCACAATTGAAACCTGTAGATTGGAAACACATGTAAGCATAAGACATGAAGAAAATCTCAACATTTTAACTGGAAGAATCTGACAGAGTTGTTGAATGTTGTCGAAAATGTCTCACCTGCTGTGCCTTTGGGGCAGGCACACATATATGTGTTCTCCCTGTCCTGACAAGTACCACCATTCTTGCAGGGCTGGCTCAGACACTCGTTGATGTTGGTCTCACACAGGCGGCCAGTGTAGCCAGGGCGGCAGTAGCAGGTGAAGGAGGCTAAGCCATCCTTACAGGTGCCATAGTGGCAGGGATCAGAGTAGCACTCGTTGATGTCGGTCTCACAGTGCTGCCCTGTGTAACCTGTACAGGAAAAAGAGAGCAGTATTTAATAGAATAATGGAAATGTTCTTTTGGAGAAAAAACTTCGATAAGATGGAAGAAATTTGCAAGAAAATTCAGAATAACAAATTGTTTGGTTTACCTTCAGCACATTCGCAAGTGTACTTGTTGGGACCATCGGTACACTTAGCTCCATTCTTGCAGGGGGTGCTGGCACACTCGTCAATGTCCACTTGACACAGATTCCCAGAAAAACCTGCATATGCATTGCAAAAAAATACCGAACTTTTCTTCAGATTGTTGCTTAAAAGTGTGAAATTCAAAAAGGAAATGTACCCTGTATATCATAGCTGAGCATGATGTGAAAATGGAGAGCTAAAAATCTAATTTCTATCTGAAGTAGGTCTGCAGAACACTGTAGGTCTTAAAAAAACATTTCACAACACTCCTTCCTCCTCCACCCCATCCCCCCTTCCTCGGCTCTGACTGTGCAGTGAAATCTTTCTTTCAAACCACAACACAATGGCCTCCAGCTTACCGGCCATAAACCAATCTCTGCCCCCAAAGTTTGGCGCTAAGCTTTTACACAAACTTCTCATGCCCGCCAAATATGCTAATATTTCTGCAACCTGACCCGCTCTTTCCTGTTCACCCGTAATCCCTTCAGTGGCACTATTAGAAAAAGTAAATCATTTACACTCAATCTGTGAACCATATATGGTGTGCTTTACTCATTGACAGCTAGGTTAATGATCCACTCCTTAGTAACCTCTTCTCTGCTCCCATTGTTTGACCAAAAAGGGGTTTAAAGAGACCTAGAGGATGCAAGAACCTGTTCCTTTCACTCCATTAACTCTATTATTTTTCACATTCCCTGATATTTTCTCACCTTTGGGGCACTCGCAGTGGAAGGAATTGATCTTGTCGATGCACTTGCCATTGTTGAGACAAGGTTGGCTGGCACACTCATCTGTGTTGATGTGGCAGAACACACCCTCGTATCCTGAAATCCCAAAGACACGAGAATAGGAGTCATATCATGTTTCATTTCTTACTCTACTCACTGTCTCAGGGTTAAATAATGTTTCAAAATGATAAAGTTACATGTATTTAACCCCCTCCACCCTTTCCTCTCCATGCAATATTAACCAATGCTCTTACCTGGCATACAAATGCAGTGGAACCCGCCAATCTGATCCAGACAGGTGGCATCATTATGGCAAGGATTAGACATGCATTCGTTGACATCCATCTCACAACGAGGCCCTTCATATCCTTGAAGACATTTACACTGGAAAGAGCCTTTGGTGTTGAGGCAGCGACCGCCATGTTCACAAGGGTTGGCACCTACAACATTAAAGATGCAAGTTGTCATACATATGTGGTCATTTATGTATAATAACTGTAAAGGATTTAATTTCTAGACTTTACCAGAAGACCACTTTATAACTTACCAAGGGAGCACTCGTCAATGTCCAGGTTGCAGGCTGACCCAGTATAGCCTGGGGGACAGGTACAAATTGCCTTGCCATTGACTGGGTTGGTGTCACAGTTGGAACCCTTTTGGCATGGATTGCTGATACAGGCGTCATCCAGGTGGCACAACAAACCTGTGAGCATCATAAGAGCAAATGTTCACCAAACTGCATCATTACATTTAATCACTTCATTAAGATCATAATCTGAGTGTGCAGTATGTCTGGAACAGCCATGGAGACTCGTACCTGTGCGCCCGTGAGGACACTCGCAAAAGAAGGAGGCTACGCGGTCGTGGCAGGTAGCACCGTGGTAGCAAGCTGCACTGGCACAGTCGTCAATGTTCTCGCTGCAGTCGTCGCCCGTCCACCCGTTGACGCAGACGCAGTGATAGCTGCCGTGAGTGTCATGGCACGTCCCTCCATTCTGGCACGCATTGGGCATCAACTCGCACTCATCCACATTTTCTGTGCAGTATTGACCTGAAATTGTTCATAAGGTGAAAAAAGGCTTAAGCACAGTGGGAGGGAAAAGTTTATCAAAGCTGTATTTGTACTTTTCTGATTTAATTTAGAAAAAAACAGGGGGAAAAAAGGTCTATGGTTAGTCTCTTAGCAAAAGGTCACCTGTGTAATGAGGGGGGCACTGGCAATTGTAGGTATTCACACCATCCACACATATGCCACCGTTCTGGCAATTGTGGCCTGGGCAGTCATCGATGTTATGCTCACAGTGAGGACCTGTGAAGCCTGACGAACAGAGAGAGGGAACAAGACAAAACGAGATGTGAAAAAGCGGGGAGTTACAAAGGCACAGAAAAAGATCTAGCAACATTTGCTTTAAGTTAATAATCAGACCCTTTCTTCCTCTTGTTATCACTGTGCACTTAAGCGACAGATAAGCTCTCTACATCCTCGTGGCAGATTGTTTTAATGCCCTGTAGACGACAGTTCAACTTGTCTCCTCATCAAACATCAAAGGCTTGAGTGGGAGTTTTACAACCACGATAGTCTGATTAACTATCAACCCGTGGCTCTGCAGGTGCCGTGCAGCTTCGCTATCTAGCCGCATTCCAGCACGGACACCCACGAGAGACACACAGCATGGGTTAAACTTTAACACACAATCCCACAATATGCCTCATTCATCTGCATATCTAAACAACTTGTGCTCAGTGCTGGTCATAAGCACTCAGTCAGAAAATAACACAGCCGGGCTGAAAAGCTTAAACAATGACCAAATGTTGAACTTTTCACAGAAATTTGGTTTGGAGAGGAAATGTTTCTTTGCAGCTGCAGGATTGCCTCTAAGAGCAGTAACCACAAAGATTAACCAAATTTTTACCCAACACTGTAACGGCTTTGGGTGCCAACACAATAAAGATGCAGAACGGCTGTATTTAGCAGAAAAACAAGACATTTGTGTGTGTGTGTGTGTGTGTGTGTGTGTGTGTGTGTGTGTGTGTGTGTGTGTGTGTGTGTGTGGACCTTAGTGAATAGGGTGTGTATATCTATACGTTTATGTGTATGTGCATATCCCTAGTGTTGTGGGCTGGTGATTATCAGAAGGAAACGTCTGTGTGACTGCATCCTGCCAGTGCAGGCTGGCAGAGAGAGATGGGAGAGGGGGTAACCAGAGATTACACATTCCACTCAATAAGATTTTACTACAACAACAGACTGTTTTTTAGGTCAACTGATGTCATAGGAAAACAAAAGTGTGTGTTTGTTGCTGCACTAGCCATATGCAACTCCGTATGTCAACAGAAAAAAAACAACTACTATTGTTCTGCATGTTTTTATGTAGATATATATTTGTCTGTTACCTGGCAGGCAGCTACAGTCATAGGTGGTGTCTCCCTTCTGGACACAGGTGCCTCCATTCTGGCATGGTGAGGGGCTGCATGGCATGTAGGGAGAGTCACAGTGTTGGCCAGTGTACTCTTGAGGGCAGCGGCAGTGGTATGAGCCGACCTCGTTCACACACACACCACCGTTAAGACACAGGGAGGGAGTCTGGGCGCACTCGTTGACGTCTTGCTTGCAGGTTTGGCCGTGGAAGGCTGGTGGGCAGGTGCAGATGTAGGTGGAATCGAAGGCTGAGCACTGGCCACCGTTTGCACACGGATTGGAAGCACACGGGTTGGCGAGTTGGCAGGTTTTACCTTGAAACAACAAGACAAGGGGGATTAATCTTGATGATTTAAGATGAAATGAGGGAGTACAAAATGTGATAAAATTTGATCTACATACCTGACCACCCAGGCGGGCAGCGGCAGCGGTAGGTAGTGAGGGTGAGGAGATCACAGGTTCCTCCATTGCGACAGGGGGAGCTCATGCAGGCATGGTTGGTGGGGGTCAGGCATAGCCGGTCTGTGAAACCCAGGCGGCACACACAACGGAAATCAAACGTGTTGCCATGGGAAACCGCCCGGCATTCGCCACCGTTGCGGCAGGGTGAGGGGCTGCACGGACTTGGAAACTGGCACCGGTTGCCCACGTAGTCACTGGGACACCTGGGAAGAGACAGTGAAGGGAGGGAAGAAGTGATGAGTAGAAAACAAGGGTTTTTTTTTAAATCATGGGCCATTATCTAAACAAAAGGGGAACATGGGGAGGGTGGGAGGAGGGAGTAGTGGAGGGGCACTAAAAGTTTCCCGCCCAGGAAAGTCCCATTGCAGCGGGACAGGGACAGCATGTTGTTCTAGTGTGTCTCTCTGGATTAGACTCCCTCAGAACCTTGAAAACACATTGTGCTGGGACAACAGACGCCACGAAATAGTCTGGCCGTTAACAGCCCGTTCCCATCTACCTTTTACCCCCACGCTGTCCACACTCATCCTGAATGACCCTAGAGATCAAGGGGACTGTGCCGGCTCTGGATGTCCTATATGAAGCACTGCATTCAGGCCCTAAGCCCCCGGGTGCTTCCCTCCCATCCAGGCTAAGGATGGATGCTGCTACAGCCACATAGCTCAAACTGGCTGATAATGAGGAGTGAAGACATAGAAACCCAGGACAGGAGCTCAACAAAGAAGACTGGCCTTCCCTTTTTTAATATCTGGGTAGTTTTACACCCAAAAAACTAATTACAGGGAATTCATATTGATTCCCAAACTGCTCAGACATCATTTAACAAGCAACTTGTACATAGCGGTGAAGTCCTGTGTGTCACGTGTAGGAGCATTTAAAGTCAGCAAAAAGGTGTTTATGTTTGAATTGGGGCTTGTGTGAGAGTGTGTAGTTGTGCATATGAGCGTATGAGTGTTTATGCGTAAGGGACGGCATCTGTTGGCCTCCGAGTATCTCCACAGGGAGCAGGTGCGCATGTTAATGAAGGCAGCTGTTGGACAGGACTCCTCCTCCTCCTCCCCCCCCCTTATCCCTCCTCCCACCCTCCCACCCTCCCCTCTGTCCCCTTGTCAGATGGGGGTGCTGACAAGCCAACCTCTCCTCCAGGGACATAAAGAACCCATGTGAAGTCAGCTGTTGCAACTTCTGTCTCTTCAGCCCCCCCACCCCTTCAGCCATCACACTCATTCTTAATTCCTCTCTTCCTTACCTGTTCCTCTTTTTATTTCAAATGTCCTTTTTGAGACCAAACATTGACTCTTTCCCTGCAGTCTTTTCCCTGGCCCTGCTTCAACTCAGCTCTTCAGCTTCATTCATTGCTCTGATTTTCGCTCCTCTGTGTGGTTTTTACTACTCCCAGCAGTTCGCTTTTTTACAGCGTTCCCCTTATGTCACACGGGGCTGCTGAAAACTCCCTTGTTGACTTAGTTAGGTGAGACCAATCAGGGAGTTTGTTAACAGTCCCATGTGCCCCACAGGGAGCCCAGACAGTTGCAATTGGCAGAAGACTGTAAAAGCATTTGGGGTGGCTTTGAAGTTTCCCCTGCTTCCCATTTCACTTTACCATGAAAACGCATCGAATAATCACTGATCATTGTTTTGGTATAAAATCCTCACTTCTCAGTTTAATGAAACAGATGAACTGTATGTGTGTGTGCACTCGTGTGTGTGTGTGTGTTTGTGTTTCATCCCACACTAACTAACTGTAATAGATCCCCTTTTGTCCTGAAGTCAGCCTAGCCGGAGACAAAGATCCACCCACATGCTGAAAAGCTAAGCAGCACACACCACGGCAACAGGTCTCTCCCACCGATGCAATGTCCCCTCAGGCCGGAGCAGATGCTTCCCCGACCTCTGACCCCAAACACTTTTGTGACTGTGGGACGGCCTCTTTGCCTTCTCTCCCCTCTCTCCTCTCTCCCTGCTGGGCCTGATCTACCATCTGCCACTCTGGGGGTGACTTTATCCTCCGACACAAAACCAGCCCCACTGTGTGCTGGAAATGCCACCGCTGTGGAAAATGTTATGTAAATGTCTGAGGGCAGCGTAAAGTTATTATGTGTGTGTCAGTATGAGTTTCATACTCTTGGGTTTTCTTTCCTCTTGTTTATGAAAGTGTAACATCACCATCTTGCTTTTCTCTTCACTTAAACTTCTACTCCCCCCCCTCGCTTTTGTCTTTAAGTGGCTATTTGTTTCTGCCTTCCTCTCCTCATTCATTTTGTCTAGTTAGCTGATGTCTAATCATTAGCCAAGGTCTGACCCCTGGGGTCCACATCTGTGAGCAAGACTGAGAACAGTGAGGTTCTGCCAAAATGAGAAATGTGCTGGGTCTGGAAAGTTCTGAACTCCCATCACAATGACTGATCTGCACTTTAATATAAATAATGGATGTGATACAACAATATAAATAAAGAATTTACGATAGATGCAGTGATATATCCAAGTATCATCATTTTGATAGTGATTAAGCTATTTCCCGTCTCACTGTCTAAAAGGAGTGAAGTGTGAAGATTTATGAGTCAGTAACCAGACCTGAGCACCTGCTTGACTAATGACTTGCAGGATCACTTTCACGCACAACATACCAGTCAACAAACAACAGGGTCGTAACTTAAACAGTGTCTGTGCGTGTGAGTGACGCACCTTGTTTTACTGGTGGCAGATTCATTTCCGTATTCTATAAAAACTGTGGCGACACCCCACCTGACAGACAAACAAGTCAAAACACCTGCCTGCCACTCCACTTCTTCTGATGGTTATCAGTGACAACACACTGCTAAAGTACCTGTAGACTGGAGTCCATTACACAGGTTACACTGAATCAGGTTGGTACAGTGCATCTTCCCAGTCTTTCTTGCCTCTTGTGGCAGATATATCAATTTGCAATATGGTGACATTAGGGATAATGAGCTGTAATTAACTCATGATAATATTTCCTCTCATGTATGTCATTAAAACACAGATAGGGAAACATGCACTCACACAAATGCATCTAACCTGTTTACAACATTGCCTAATGCCCTGTAGTGCAACATTGACCAGCCAGAAAGGTTTGTGTTTCGGCATTTGACAGCCCGTGCTGGTGCCTGTGAACTTTCAGCACCCACTAGAGCCAAATAGCCTCTTATCTCTTTGCTCTGACAGCACGGCTTTGATCGGCCGCTCTGAGGATCTCCAGACTCACAGGATCCTGATCACTGCCCGGTCCACTCTGAGGCCCCTGTACGGAAATATTTGCCCCCACAGCAGCTTTTTCATGGTTGTTCTTAAAACTGAAATTCAAACTCAACATAAGGTTTAAACACTGCTCTCCGCCAGCCTCATTCACTGCTGTATCAGAGGGGCCCTGGCATCTAGGGAATGGGCCCAACCAGGGGAGTGGCAGCCTCAGAGCTTTAACCCCAATAAAAGCCAAACACCAGCAGGCACACTTGACCCAGTCATGCTCCCGATTCACTTAAGCCCACATGGAGCTGAGCTTTAACAGAGACCTGTTCGGTAATCCTATAGGAGGACAAATGAAGAGCGGCATTCCTTGAGGGAGAGTGGAACATCTTTTTAGTTGTGCTGGGTTCGCTCTAGACGGCCTTTATGTGCGAGACATTTTATCATCAATATGCAATACTGGACAGCTCTGTGCAAGGTCATAGAGGTCCGATCACACCAGCCACCGCAGACTTTCAGTCAAATTTTCTGTCTCAAGTCTATTTCTGTCAGACGTCTTGCAGTATTTGAGGCATGTAGTGAGACAGTTGAGATGTTTTCTGGGTTTATTATTAACAGTCACCTCAGACCAAAACAGTGTCTATTTCAGCAAAGCAGCATCGACAGTCAGTCATGCAAAGGCAGGGGTTGAGGGCAACAACCTTTCAACCTCACTATGCCCTCATTACTGTCTCACAAGTGGAAACTAAATTTGACTCACACAACACTGTGCCCTTACAAGTTTTTAAGCTGCCTACAGCGCCATGGGAAACAGGAAGCCCCAGACCTTCAGATAACCTCTTACTTCACAGAACTATGGCAGAGTGCTTCCCCATTACAGCAGCTTTGTGTTGTTTCCGTTTGTCTGCTGCTGCCACCACAAACTGAAGTACACTTGAAAAGTCTAGACAACATTGTGATTTCCCCAAAAATTAAACCTGTAATGAAGTCATTTGTGGCATAGATATGATTTTAAGAAATTATGCATAGAAACCTTAAATGGAGTTCACGTGTAAGGAGATAACAATAAGTTGATGTCTTCAATCAAACACACAAATGTCTATTCCCCATCCAAGTTTGAAGACTAAAAAATACTCTCTGTTCATATAAATGTAAAATTTCACAGAAAACAAGAGTGTTAAATTTGTAGTTACACATCTTAAAACCAAACCTAACAATCAAACCACACAGCAAAGTTAAAGCAATAGAGCCAAATCAAATGAAAAGCTATAGCTGGTGACAAAACCATTATTACTGTGCCTAGTTATTTCCTGTAATTGATATATATCAGTTTTATATGCGGTTTGTTATCCCACATAAATAGGCAGTGGCTAAATTAAATCATTGAAAAAAACAAAAACAGTTATGCTAAAAGGTAACTAGTCTGGCTTAGCAGAGTAGCTGCTATCAGAGTACGTGATTGTGAACTTTGTGTGGTGACGTTACCTTTAAATCACATATCACTATGTTTTCCTCTCATGTGTGCTGCTGTTTGTCCAAAAGGCAGAGTGGAAGTTTTAGGTCTCATCTACAGTATGGTCTATGCCACTTTGTTGTCAAATAATTGGCCTTAAAATTCCTAAAATTAAGTTTGCCGGGCTTCCTGAAAACTTTAAACCCTACCCTTTGTAGGGCAGATACAGGAACAAGAGTATCTCAGGACAAAAGCTGAGCCCAATCGACCCCAGAGAGATAAATATACAGCAAGTAAATAAACAGGACACAAGCCAGTTCCTGATTTAGAGAGGATCTGTACTGAAAAGATTTAAATTAAGAGTGACTAATTTTAGACTCCAGAAGGACAGAAAACATCCTTTCTGTAGGAACGGGTAATCAAATACCAATTTTGTCTCAACATGGACTTAATCCCACTAAACCCATCCATAAGACATCTGATTACCACAGTTTACACCAAGCCTAACCTTGTTCTCTATGCCAGCATGTGATTTCACTCTCTGTTCTCACACTCGTGGGAAACGGCACTGAAAGCGGATTTAAATCTACCTTAGCACTCAAGTCTGTGTCACCATATTCACACACAGTGCTGCACCAACCACAACATGACTCATGGGTAACTTCAAGAGCTGCATGTGTGGGTTTAAAGCATTTTAACTTTTTATGTGTTTAACATTCCCCTTTAACATCATTGTGTGATGGTAACAGCACAATCTAACCTCACACAACACCAGTCTGAATGTGGGGCATCGGTTTCCCCTTGGCTGCCACAGCGCCAGCCTCTTCTTCCTTTCAACCAGTGTGCAGATGCACAGAGTGGACTTTCCACTTATGTCACTGCATATTTTCCAGACTGAATTTATAGGTTAATGTGACACAAAACTTAAATAACGATGACAAAAACAAAAGTTGCACAGTTATTGGAAGCCCCAGTATAGACGCTACACTCTGACCCTTGAGCACTGATGCTGAATCTCCCAGTGCAACCCCGTGACTGATGGCTGCTTGGCTTGGCAGGGATGAATGATTAATGGGAGGAAAAGCAAGGAGGAAGAGCGAGTGCGGGTGGGTGAAGTGATGCTCTTATCCTGTCTGTTTTTAATTGGACTGAGCAGAAATGAGGACCACAATAACAGCTTTGTGGAGGAGGAGGGTGGAGGGAGAGTTTCTGTGTGCAAGTGCGTGTACACGTGCGGCGGTCTGTGTGAGTGTGTGTGTGGAGTGTGCAGATTAGATATAGTGAATTGGTGGCCCTGGTCTAGCAGCATGGGCTCTTCAATAGCTCCCCCTTGTCCCTGCAGAACAGAGAAGCGCCTGCCATGACCACATGCCCTGAGGGTAAACCAGGCCACCCCTGAGCTTCTTTACAGACGGATAATAATGATGCCACAACTGGAAAACTTTCTCTGTCTCCCTTCAGGACCATCTATGAGTGACACCTAAAAACTGACATCATCTTTCACCTCATATTTTGTCTTCTTGCACAAGAACATTCAAGGTGCATCAGTAAGCTCACAACCTTATATGTAGGTCAAATTTAAAGGGAATATATTAGCATATTGAGTGTCTCCCCCACAAACCATTAACATCAATCCATAGCCTAAACAAATACCCCACAATCTGCCAATCTGTCTGTCTGTTCCCACTTGTTTGCCTTCAAATTTCTGCACTTTATTCCAATTAATCTCACTCTCTTGACATCCAATCCAATTACATTTCACAGCCATCTGGCTTTCTAATGGAGATCATAAGCGGGTAAGGTGGGGGGTGGAGCAGAGGTGGTGGAGGAGGGGAGGGGGGTGTAGCCATTCAGAAAGCAGGAGACAAGTCTTTTGGAAGGGGTGGGGGTTATGGCAGGGGTTTGGTGTGTGTTGTGGTGTTTGGGGTGGCTGTGGCATGATGGGAAGCCCCACTCAGATTAGTCACACAGCATTATTCTGACTGCAGGACAATGGGTGACGGGCGGCGGGCGAGCCCCAGCTGTCGTCCATGAAAGGGCAGAAAAACAAGATTTAGGGCTGGACGCGTCCTCTCACTTTGCTGGTGAAGGGGTCTTGCATTCATTAACGGGCCTACTGATGGGGGGGCGGTGGGCTTTTGTCCAGCTACCCCTCTCTCTCTCTCACCTCTCTGGAACCGCGTTCTCTTTTTATTTCTTCACTTCTTAAACTCTTTTCTTTTTTGGGAATGTGTGCAGCCACACAGAGCAATGCGGCTCCTGGAAGGGTACAGGAGCACACCAGCCCAGAAGAAGCTCAAGGGCCTCTCTGGTTGCCGGGCACAGGGCCCACTCAAAGGCTGGAATGAAAGAGGGGAATATGTGGCCCCTTCTCTTTTCAACCAAAAAAGCACTTTCAAGTACCAAAATTACACTACACTGAACCTCTAAGGATGCACAGATTCCAAAACACAAGAACAACACACGTACACACTACACAAACAGATAACAGGAAATGTTTATGTTGCGTGGTGTAGCGGTGCAAGATCTGGTGCTGCACATGTTGCTGCTTTTTAGTTACATACCTGCACTCTCCATTTCCATTTGAGGTGCCCTCACACCTTCCTCCATTCAGACATGATTCAGTGGGTAGGGAGCATTTTAGACCTGTTGAGCAGTGAAAGAATATTAGAACACATCTCTGACCCAACATGAACTCACAAAGCACACCCCCACTGTATGTGAAATCCACACTGTTAAACAAGCTGTTAGGATTAACAAGGATTAGACAGAGATGAAATTATTCATCAGTGAGATTTTTAATACATCTTTATTCGCAGGAATTTAATTTTTAACGCGCACGCTTGCACATCCCAATCTTAAATTGATTTGTTACACAGTTGTCCGTGGGGGATATTGGGAAGCCTGTTGTGGACACCGGTGAGGCCAGAGCGCGTGGTGCGTGGCTTTTTTTTTTTAGAGGGGGGGTGTTGATGGTGGTGGTGGGGGGGCGCACGCTTTTGCGGGGAAAGCGCAGCAGCTGCGGGGCTCAGATGCTGAACAAAAGAAATCAGAGTCCAGCACGAGCCATAAAACACTCTCCTCGGGCATTGTTTACCGGCAGACGGGAATGAGACCTCCTCCACCCCCACACCCTCCACCCGGCACTCACAACACTCTCCCATACATGCAGACAAAAGGTGTCCTACCCCCCCACCCCTCGCATCCCCCAACCCCTGCGCGTCCCCCTCCTGCCCCAACACACGCACCAACTTCCATTTATCTTATTTAAACTCGTTTCTTTTTTAAAAAAAAAGTTTATCAAGGGGCCTAAATCCAAAGAGTACAACTAATTAAATATCTTTAATTGGCCGTACAGCCAATGAAATGATGGGATTGTGAGTATTTGATAAGTAATTGCTATAAATAAAGTATAGGGCCGGTTACAGTGACCGATCTGCATGTGCAGACAAAGTAAACAGTTAACTTGTGTAGAATAACTTTCACAAGCGTACACTGGGGAAGTCAGCAGCCAAGCGCACCGCAGCTTTTGGCTTCTGCCCTTCATGATTTCATTCCCACGACCGAGAAAGACTCTTAAAAATAACCCAATGAAAGTTTCTTAGAGGTTTTTATTATCACTTTCTAATCTTCAGCTCATAGTCACATAGCTGTTGAAGTAGGATCATATAAATGCAGCCATTAACCATCCAGTAATCAAAGTTCTTTAAAGTCTGTATTTTAAGTGTTCAGGTTTAACCACTGACCAATGCTCTGCAGCCTGCATCGTGAAACCCTGCCACAAATCATTTAAAAAACATTTTACCTTGTGAGACGACGATTGCAGGAATCAGAAATGTTAGTTTCACAAAGAAACGATACATTCCTCTTCTTCAGCTTCACAAATGTCGTTGACTCCCACGTAGGGTTCGCATAGATCCGCAGTTTGGTATACTCCAGATGTTAAATAAATATCCTTGGCAAAAAATAAAAATAAAAATAAAAAAAAGCAGAGAGGAGAAGGTTAATCCAACAGAGAGAGCAAAAGTCTTGAAGAGGACTCAGTTCATAGATGTTAACCTGCTGCTTTCCGAGTTCTCAATGAAATCTGCAGTCAACTCTACAAGTTCCTCCCACTCCTCTGCCTCCCCCCTCTCCTCCTCCTCCTCACCCCCTCTCCTCCTCCTCAGACCAAATAAAACCTGCCTCTCTCTCCACATGCTGCAGGAGGAACAAACACCCCCCCCACACACACACACACACACACACTGTCCAATAGTACAATTATTAACATTGAACAGTGGTGGAAAATAACTAACTGCATTTACCGCATGTAAGTACCATTTAGAGGTACTTGTTCTGTATTATTTGAATTTTCTACTTACTTTCTACTAAATTTTCAGAGGGAAACATTGTACTTTTTACTCCATTACTGCATTTATCTGACAGCTATAATACTAGTTACTTTACTTATTAAGATTGAACACATCCCTTTAAAGTCCTCGCAAAAAATTAACAAAAATCTATTTTTTTTATATAGGCCTCTATCAAATGATGTAACAGTAAGAATGAAGAATCATACTGGTATATGAATATTTAAATCAAATAATGCAATAACTTAAAATATACGATGTGGACAACAGTAAGTAACATAAGTTTATATTATTTATACATAGTTTGTTTATTATTTTATTATCATTTGTTCCAGCGCGTTTTTAGACACAACAAATCATAACTTATTTCAAATATATGTAAGAAAAACATTAAATATGTCCTCTTAAAAACAATTCATAATTAATAATTACATTAGCTAGCGTAGCAACTTTTAGCTTACCCTCAAATGACACAACCCGTGTGGTTTTAGAAAATTATTTGACCCTTGTTAAAAAAATTAATTGTTGTATTAAGTTACATAATTCTTTCAGTAAGACCTCTGAACTATTAATATGTCGGGAAAATATGCGTTACTTTGGAGTGACCTTTTGTTGCAAACTTTCTGTAAGGAGGCGAACTGAAAAGGACAGACTGCTGAAAGACAGAGCGACATCTAGTGTATTGTTTGAGCACAACATACTTAAACTGAGCGTTGGAGATGATTCAATCAAGTTGAGCAGCTTTTTTCAATAAGATACTGTAACTCAAAATGTGCTCTACCAAACAGTTGTATAAAATACCGTCAAATCAAATATGATGCATCGTTATAGATTTACATTATATTGAATACTTGCTTTACCTTGACAAAATGCAGCAGGAAAACTCAATTAAATTCTTAATTAATCGGTCATAAAAATCCAATAATACAGTAATATTATAGTATAACACTCACGGGCCATTTTCTTAGTGGAGTACTTTTACTTTTGATACTTAAAGTACATTTAGCTAATAATATACTTTTACCTTTAAGTAAGATTTTCAATGCAGGGTATCGATTGCAGAGTATTTTTTGACTGTAGAGTGTTGTTACTTTTACTAAAGGATCTGAATCTTTTCTCCACCACTGAATGCAACCAAGTACATTTACTCAAGTACTGTACTTGAGTACAATTTAGAGGTATTTGTACTTTACTTAAGTATATACCTTTTCTGCTACTACTATGTTTATTTGACAGCTTGGGTACATCCAAAGCATATAAACTTAACTTTTTCACAGATTAAACTTCCCTATGGTTTAAAATTACACTTCTTTGCTATCAGTATAATGTATAATAACAAGTACTTTTACTTTTGATACTTTTAAGTGCATTTTGTACTTATTGTTATGTTTACATACTTTTGTTTTGCTACTTTTACTTGGGTAAGTAATTTCTTTCACCACTGACATTAGAGAAGCAGAAAATTATGTTCTAGTTGAAGTCAGATAATAAGGGAACAACCAGAGAAGCCAGTTCATCGTGTTTTGGTCTCCAACAAACTCCACACTTGTGCATCTGATGTGAGAATCATAATCGTCATGTATGTTCTTGAAATTTGGACGTTCCAAACCACCAAATCTTAATTTCATGAAAGGAGGACACGTGTCAGTTCCTGTTACAGTTTCATTCTCACATCATAAATCGCTGCATGGATCCTTGTTCTACTGACTCTTCAAAAGGCGTGACTACTTGTAACATAACTTTTTCCACAAGCATAACATGAAACATGATATTTCTATAGTATTTCAGTAACAACATTCAGTATTGTGCAGACACTTAGAGCATGTCTGTGCCAGATTCCTCCTCTTTTTTTCTCCCTCTCGGGGCGAGTGAAACTGTCAAGGAGTAGCTGCAGAGTTTCAGCACCCCAGGGCAAAGATTATTTTATTATGAAGCCCACGCACATGCTGGTCCTTCTGTTGGTGTGACTGCCAAATGGACCAACGCCAAAAGGGGCTAGGTCTCTTGAGGTGCACGAAGTGTGGGAAACACTGGGAGAAGAGAGAAGGAAAGAGGGAGTGAGAGCAATCAGCTACAAATTTATTGCGTAACAGAAAGGCAAATATGAAGTGTTGGATGTATGAAATAAAAGAGATGTGTACAGGCATGTAGGGTGGTAGGAGGAAAACACCTGACCCACCGTGAGAAATGTCAAATCTATCAGGCACACACTCATATTAAGTCATGCGTGCTGTTAACACATGCCCTTTTGCATCCCCAATACACATAGTAAGGTGTGGTTGGTCTTTAAATCAGAAAGTGCTGATTTGTTAGAAGTGCTGGCAGAGCGTGCTGTCTTTTATCTGTCATGAAATCGGAGCTGCTGTTTTTGTTTGTGAAACTCTCTCTGACTTGAGAAACTTATTTGTTTTTGGGGGGAAAATTTAAGGCCATGAGAAAACGCTCTGTAATGGATTCACAAGGTTGGAGAGGGGAAGACCCAAAGCTCGGAAAAACAAACTCTATCAAAGCTTAATATAGAAACAAAACCCGCAGAGGTCGACACCAAGTGCAAGAAAACAGAGTAATTTCTTTGAGATTAAATATAAATGCGACTGACCTCTGCAGTATGAACTCTGGCCGCTCAGAGCTACAAAGTCTGACCTGCAGCACATTGCAATTCCTTTAACTCAGACTCCCTTCCTTCCTCCTCTGGAAGCAGGAATGGAGCGAGGCCAGAGGTTTTGATAAAAAGTAGCTCTCCTTGACAAGGACTACATGATGTCATCCTACTATCAGACCTCAAAGTCTGAGGTATTATTCTTGGTTCACACCCAACCAGTGGTGACAAAGTCTTAAAAAAGCACTATAACACACAGTATGTAGCTGTATAAAGCAGTCAATGAAAAGTGTTGTTTAGTGTCCAGTAAATAAGTTTTCATTCATCTCTAGAATAATGTTTAAATGTGACTTCCTAAAAGCCTTCAGTTGAATATTTTAATGGTTTAAGTGCAGCAAAACAAGAATGATCAGTTTTAAATGTTTTGTAAATTACATTTGTCTTGCTCACATTATAGTCTTCTACTTGGTCCTGTTATAAAATGATCAATAAAAATGAATTTACATTCTTTTTGATACTGATGTTTATTGCTTTTCCAAACTTTTATTAAAGTAGAAAATAAAAAGTTATAAGGGTCAAGTTATACTAATTTAGAATACATTTGACTTGATTGGATATATAAATTAGGCATAAATAAACATTTACACAAGTTAACAGAGTTGTTGATGATATGATATATGATTTAGGCAAAATAGTTAAGAATCTGTATCATCATAGCCTTTAATATATTACATTTTGACCAAAAAAAAGCTATATCATATGAGAGGTATTAGTGCTACTACTCTAAATAGCATGGTCAAAAGTACTTGATCATGCATAAACACATTCTTTTGCATGCATGCATAATATATTGATAACTTAAATGTACTTTATTTTTAATTTTGGTGACTTTAAGTTACTATTCTTCTAAAAAAAAAACATTTTTATCTTCATTCATTATTCAAATAAAAGTATTCAAATAATGATTTGGCTGCAGAAGTTGCAGGTTGTCTAACAGCTAGTGCTAGTTTTTCTAAAGGCAGGATTTTTTTTAATTAAACGTGATACAATTCATGAAAAATAAAAAAAACAAAAACAACATCATATCAATTTACAACCGAAAACCAATACCGCTCCTCCAGTAATGTTTAAGGGAAAGAAAGTCTTTGTGCTGTTGCTGTAGGTACTTCACACCGTTGTCTCTATCAATCTGATAGCCTAGTATTTACTAAAGGGCTTGGACTGAATCGGCGGCTGTTTGTTGGAAAACAACCCCTCTAGTGGTTATGTGAAGATAAGTGATTGGAAAACCACATCACTTTATCAAGAGTGGATGTGGAGCCTCTGTTTGTTTTCTCTCTGGAGTATACGGTCCTGGATCAGAGAACAGAGGTCCTCAGGTGTCCCAATTATCACCCTCCGTTGATGGCCGTCACATTCAGTTTTTAGACAAGCCTCTCATACGTATGTAAGTCATGCTAATGTCAAACATGCCCAGACACTTAGTAATGAGACAAGAGTGTTACAGATCAAGCACTTTGCCACATGTGCATCACATCTAATTCCTAGTGGTAGGGCAACACAGAAGACAGTCCCCACTTATCACTGCATATCTGAATATGAATGCGACATACACAAATATAATTAAAGTAGTACTCCACTGATTTAGCATTGTACTTCTATAACGTCGGACTCGTGATGTATAGTTCAAGAATCAAAATCGATGCAGCCGAACAAAAGATATCATATTATATATTTCACGCATTGTTCTTCATCATCCAAACCTGTTGCCTACATTTCCCATAATGCCACTCGAGTATTAACAGGGGGGATTGGCCATTGTTGCTGAATGTTATAATATCATCTTAAATATTCATTGGCTACATGTACGTGCTTGCAAGTATATGTTTGCTGAAGGACAATGGTGCGCAGGAAGGGCCCGGCTCCGTGCTGTCCTAGACAAGCCATACATACCTACATGCACATACACACAAGACAACGCCATTAGTTTGGGTCCTTCCCCCCACCTATATAGCCCAGAGTGAGAACAGTGCAGGAAATGGGCCCTCATTCACAACCTTGTGTCAGAAAGGACAACTGGAGAAACTCAACCACACACACACACACACACACACACACACACATACACACATACACACACCCAAATACAGAAATCAATTGTATCAGCAAATCACCAAAAAAGTACATAAATTAGATTTGCTGCCCCAGTAAGCAGAGTTCAAGGCACTTAGAGGGAAACATTTCCTGGTTGGCTGAGGTCTGGAGCAGTGCAGCAGGCCATGGAGTTGGCCTTTACAGGCCCACTGATCCGATCCATAATAGCTGCACGACTGGGTCAGGGTTGCACAGTTGGAGGCCTGTGCTCTGTTCTGTGGCTCACTAGCAACCCATAACCATCCCTGTCTGTCTGCCTGTCTGTCTGTCCACTCAGCCTTTCATATTCACTTCCACACCCCGCCCCAAGGTCTCTCTATGGGCAGTGTGTCGGTGTGTGTGTCTCTCTCCTGCCAGCCAAGTACTGCAGCACTGGAACAAAGATACTCGTTATCCTGCTGAACCCGCAGCCCCCCACAACCCATCACACCAAACCCTGATCCCTCTCAGTGCAGTCTGTAACTGGGTCTGACTCGTGTCCTTCACGAGTGAAATAAAAGAGAAAATGAAAGTGCAAAGTGAAAATATGACCTCCACACTCATTTCCTGCTGACATGCTGCTAGACCGCAGAAGAGAGAAGACGTAAACCAAAGTCTCAATCTAGCAAGGGGATCAAAGACAAGACACAGCCTGGCCAACTAACTGGAACTGTGAGCCTGGAAGCTTTATGTGTGTGTGTGTGTGTGTGTGTGTGTGTGTGTGTGTGTGAGAGAGAGAGAGAGAGAGAGAGAGAGAGAGTGTGTCTGCATGCACACAAAGAGTGAGAATATTCACTATGAGAGGAGATATTTGTTCAGCCGGGGAATTTACTGATGAGATTAGCTCTGGTTAGGGGGTTTGGGGGTGTGGAATGTAAACAAAAGGCAAGCGGAGAGAAAGACTTTAGGAGAAGATTCGGCACCCCCCACCCCCCCTTCCTCCCCCCCACCACCACCACCATTATTCCTCCTCCCCTGTGGCTCCAAAGACAAGTGGGGTTCAGGGACCAGCCCCTGTAGCATGTGTTAACTTTATAAAGTGTATTTTCTGCAAACATTTGTGTGTGAATTTATGAATATACATACGCACAAGTGAGACAAAAGGGAGCAGGAAACACTAAAACTCCACAATAACTTCAACTAGAATGGCAACAAGACAGCTGGACTGTGTATTAGTCTTGAAAGAGTTTGGAGTGCAGTCTGTCTTCTCTGTCATAACTAACTGAATGTTGATGTTCTTTGAATAATGATCTCCCTCTTTCACGCACATCACCAGTGTTGGTACTAATGGACACTAATGGATGCCAGTATGCCTTCGCTGTCTCTCTTTGAGAGCTGGCCAAGTTTTGGGGTACAAAGAGATGGTTCATGCAGTGTCAGCCAAATGAGGATGGCAAATTCCATCATTAAAGGATAATTCTGGATTATTACAACTTGAGTTCATATTTTTGGCAGTCAGTTCTATCAGTTTAGATGACTCACTGGAGGGAATGCTGATATGTGGGAACACAGTGTTAATCAGACAGGTTATAAATAAGACAACAGTTTAGATGGATTTTTCAGTTCACTATTGTTTTCTCTTTCCCAAAACCCAGTTTGCCTAACATGAACATTTATTAGAAACCTGCATGATTGTCTGACTGCTCATGTTTCTTGCCCACTCTGAGCTTGGTCAATACAGTTTTATTACAGTACAGATAGGAAGGTGGAGTGAGACAGCCACACTATGACTCTGTGATTATTTAAGCAAAGCTTGATTTGAGGTAAATGCTAAAGGTCTCCGGTTAAAATAAAATTGTGATATGCTGGTGACGCTTGATGAGAAGTCAAAAAACACTCTTCAACTCAAGATGGACTAAAAAAAGAAAATCTAAATTGATGCAGCAGAACCAGAGATATTCTACTCAATCTTACTTAATGTCAAGACCTGGGGCCTACATTACCCACAATTACAGAGACCAGACATGGACCACACATGTGTGCGCGCATGAACAGGCAGTAAACTTAAGGGTCTCAATTTAAGGGTTTGAAAATATAATCACAATACAACTCGACCACTGACAGTTCGGCCGATGGTTCGAGTGTGTTATGCTAGAACCAGCTAATGTAGCCTTGAGCAGAGATGAGGAGCGGGCTACAGAGGTCTGGTAAACTCACTTCTTTTGCACTCCCCACCCCCAGATTTTTAAACTTGCAATCTTCAGCCCTAACTGATGCTGACTCAAGTGACTTCACATTATTCAATTTATCAGACACAACAACATATTTAGTAGTACTCCTCAAGACCCATAAGCAGACTTTGATGTGTGACATGAATGGAGTTTCCCTTTAACCAAAAAGATCAACCCCATGTTGTGGCCGGAGGAAAAGTATCACCAAAATCAACCGGCTTCATCATCCTGGCACTTATATCTGGACAAAATGTTTTGGCAATACATCCGGTAATTGTTGGGATATTTCAGTCTGGACCAATGTGGTCAACCGACAGACAGACCATCCTTGGCATCCCTCGTCATGCCTCTAGCCTGGCTATAATAACAACAACAAAGTTGTAATATACCAGAATTACTTTAACAAAAGCATCACTGTACAGCAATACACACAGGGTCAACATGTGACCTTGTTTATCAAAGAAAACATCCTGTTCAGGGAGCCAGTAGACGCACTGTGCACGTCATATTAAGTCGTATCAAGCGTTAACACGCCGCTGCTTATTCCATCCCTTTTATACCTCCTTAAATTCATACACTGGCGCTGAAGGTGTGTGTGGAACTTGTTGGGACTCATTTGGAGATTGAATATCTGGTGTCCAGAGAGCCTCATCCCATTCCCCCACTGTTTATTTTAGGGACCTCCTGACATGCAGCCTGACTGTGGCGAAGGAGAGAAACATTCACAGAGGGTCTCTTATCATGATCCGGACCCCAGGGTGGGGCAGGATGCATGCAGGAGGGTTGACAGGCCTTGCCACAATGAATATGATTGAAAGAGTTATGGGCACCGCATGTCTCTGTGGTTACGAGACAACCTCAAGAATCTGTTCTGTGGCCTCGAGATGTTGACTGTAATTTGGTGTGCGTGTATGAGACAGAGAAGGGGAGAGATAAGGAGACACAGATGCTGAGATTTCCATTTAGCCCCGAGTTCCACGTTCATTACAAATCCGTCCAGAGCAAAGTGAATGTTAAGACGCTCCAAATTAACCCCGAGAGTGACAGAAGCAGCGTCAGCTGTCTGTGGTATCACTTTCCATCCAAATGGTATGGATGGGTGTCTAACAACTGTCACCCTGACCTTGCTTCTACACCACTCTCCCAAGACTCACTAGACTCTATGCGGCGGGTGGGATGAGATTACCAACATTCACAATCTCCCCTGTCTCTCCAAAAACACAGCCATCTGTCAATCACAGAGATATAGTCATGATGGGGTAGTTCAAATGAAGACACTAACATGTTAGGATCTCAGAGTATGTCTTCATGTTTTTTTATTTAAAGGTCCAGTGTGTGTCGGATTTAGTGGCATCTAGCAGGATAGTTGCAGATCGCAACTCCACCCAGTGCGAAGGAGAAACTATGGTGGCCACAAAACGCACAAAAACCCTAACCCTATCTAGAGCCAGTGTTTGGTTTCCTAAAATCACAGACTGGACCTTTAAGATAATTGTTTGTGTGCCTCTCTTGCATGTCACCTTGAATCACAGCAGAAAGTGACAACTAGTCAGACAGAAATTGCTGACCGGATGATTGGCTGATTAGTGAACTCCATCTGATTTACAGAACTAAATGTCATAGAGATAGGTCACATACTCTACACTCTACATCTTCACAAAGTAGCACATAACTTCGCTCTCTGCACTCATCTTCCCTGTATCTTTATTCTCATCTAATCATATGTCCACATTTTCTTTTAGTTCTTTTATTCTTCATCTCTTTCTTATTCGTAAACAACACTGCTTTGCTGTATTCAGACACAGTGATGGGAGCTGAATGGTAACACATCTTAGTTTAGCATGTTAGCACACTTACATTTACTAATGAGCACAGGTCACTACAGGAAAAGTCAGGGGATCACTAATGTCATTAGGTCACTTTGTCTGAGAACCATGGATATATGTACCACATTTCACAGACATCCATCAAATAGTTGTGACGACATGTCACCAAAAGACAAAAAATGTTAGCCAATTGGTGACAAAAGAGGAAAAGTCAGACAATCACCAAAGTCATTAGAATTATTCTCTGGCAACCATAACATATTGTGACAATCCATGCAATAGTTGTAGAGGAATTTCAGTGTAGACCAATGTCGCGGTCTGACCAACCAACAGAACGACATTGCCATCCCTAGAGCTGCGCCACCGGCGTGTCTAAAAACAGAGGCAGCTGAAAAATCACATTGTGTTTTTTGTTGAGCCCTGGAGGTCGTTACAGTCAGGCCAATCAATGAGAAAGGTGATGTGGAAAATGCTGTGACAGGAGCCACTAATCCTGCTAATGACAGACGATATGATATTAGCTGTTGTGCTAGAATGAATAAAGTCTGTACACGTTAGATATATACGGTATACACAGAAAGTGGGTGCTCCTTGTTGACACAGAATTTATATTTTCAAGTTGAAGCAGCATTGGCTGCAGGCTGTCAGTACCATCCGGGAGCAATCAATTAAAGCCAGAACCCTGTCTTCACATTAAACTGGTGTATGATATTTGATCGAGGCTACTGGTTTCAACCAAGGCCAAGTGAAGGGGGCGAGGGAGGGCAGGGTCCTCAGGGGGATGCTGGAGGGTGTGTGAAGCTGTGGCCTGCGTGCCGTCGGCCAGCCGCCCAAGAGAGAGGCACATGGTGCCAACAGCTGCCGTGGTGAAACGCTAACCCCTCTAAATGCTCTGTCCAGTAAACAACGCTGGACTGAACACATGCCAACGGGGGAGCCTGGGTGAGGAAGGGGTGAAGAAGACGGTGAATGGGACGACCCAGCTGACGGCGTGGAGAAAGGAGAATTGACCCCTGTGAAATAGCTTATTAAAGTGAGGTGGTCACCATTCTGGGGGGCCAACACTGGAGCAAGACAGTGACGGAAACTCAAAACCTTCTCTGGCAAACTGAGCATGGTGTGGGCCACAAGCCGCAGACAGGAAGCCCCAGACACTTTTATTGCGTGTATTTACATACATGGAGCACACCACATGCATGAAATGCTGATGACAGATGCTTTTATTTCCCTTGCCGTACCCAAAGACTAAGCATGCAGAGTTTATTTTAACACACAACTGGATGATGGGTGGATCAGGATTTGAACTCTGCTAAGTATCCATCCTTTACGCCTACGAATACGATGCATTCAGACCAATGTATGGTTTCTTTTACATTTTAAATTGATAAATGAAGTGGACTCTGTGAAGCCTGTTGCAACCATTGGAGCTGCTGAGGGTTCCCATGCTCTCAGGCCTGCTAGGGAGTGGCAGGAACAGATGTGACATCTATACTCCCCCACTTTGCCTGTCCCTCCTACCCACAGTCTGTCCCTCTGCTCCTTGTAAAACAATCCATCTTCCACTTGTAAAAACATTACTTTCTACCTTCATCATCTCTTTCCATAACTCTTGCTTTAATCAACATGAAAACAAAATTATCGCTAATCTTGTATCGTGATAATTGCATCCAGTCCTCATTGATGGTTAAATGTGATACAGGACCGTTACAGTAATCTAATAAGCATCCTTCAATCTGTCATTTCATTTCACTCTCACTACTTACATGCGCACTCAATACAGCACACATGCACACACATAAACACCAATCTTGAACTTCTTTCTCTAAAAAAATGTTAATTAAATGGCTCATCATGAAAGGGAAAAGCCATTCTGAATCAGAAAAGTGGCATTTCTTTCCCAGTACTTTTCATCTGTGTCTATTGGCAAATTAGCTAAATTCGCCATTGTTTTTATGATAAATCACATGAGCAACAGCGCCCCCATCTGGTCGTGTTTTTAAGAGCCTGAAGACAACGTAGCCTGTGGCTGACCTTTTCTCACTTTACTCACATGTAAGCATCCTTTATATGAATATCCATTTATAATAGAAAAAACACAAGTGTATTTAATTACCTAAATAATGACAGCATTGGATTTAGGTTTCTCCAGTTACAGACTGGTGTTGTGCATGCTGTTTCACTTGCTTCCTTAAATGTTATTAGTGACAGCTGTGCTTTTCTCAGAGTCAGAATGTGTACTAGGAAAAACAACACACAGTATTCCTGAAACACTTCAGTTTATTTCCACTTGAAATTTATCAGTGCTTCTTATTATTGAAGAATATCAATTCAGATGGTATGAGTCAGTGATTTTCCTACTTTTATAAATAAGTAAGAATCAGAGATGACCTTGTTGCTAGTAGGACGAGAGCTCCAGTGGGTTGAATTTGACAAGATTATGATCCACTTACATGGATTCTGCTTACCAGGGGCAGATCTAGAAAGGTGCCTTGTATATAATTTAATTATCTGATTTCTGACATTTTAGTGGCTGAAGTCTGAAGAAGTTTAGACATGTATTTGGAAAAATGTCGTAAGATTTGGAATGAAAACAATTCATTGATTCCTAATGCCACCTTTAGATATGCTTTACTAATGTACCCCAATAATGTAATGTTTTGGGGGCTTTTCCAAGCAAATATTGATGATTTTTTGCAAATAAATCATCACACTGTATATTTCTGCAGTCTCCATGCCACCTTCTTGGCATGACTATTCCTTGAGATCTGACCCTGCTGCTTACATGTTAATGCATCATAATACAATATTATAATAAAATAACATTGAGTGGGACCATTCTGAATAAGGGGTACTTCTACTTGTATTAATTTTAAGTGCATTTTGTTACTAATACTTTTGTAACTTTACACGTTACAGAGTAACAACAAGTGCAATTTTGAGTGGAGGTCTTTTCTTACTTTTACATTTTATTTATTGAGTATTTTTTATTGTGTTTTATTGCTATGCTCTAGGGAACTATGTACAAGACATGTTTTTCCTTATATACCAGCGACATGAACACTTCTTTATTATGAAGGGATGTGGGAGATTCGCTGATAGGAGGTGTTTTAACATCATCCTAATCTTTGCATCCTGTAGTGTAAAACCAGGTCCACACCTGCCCATACAATCTTTTCTATCACTCTATTAACCACAACTCTGTGTGTGTGTGTGTGTGTGTGTGTGTGTGTGTGTGTGCATGTGTGTGTGAGACAGAGAGATTGAGAAACACAATGAAAATGGCTCTGTAGACCTAAATATTTGTTATTCCCTCCTCTGACAATTCAAAAAATTATCTCTCTGCTGACTTCCTATCTCAGTCATCACACACCTGCCAAATTTGACAGCTGATTACAAGCATACGTGCCTCAGCAGGGATGAACTCACTCCAGGGGCTATTGTTCAGAGACCCTGCGCCATTAACAGACCGCAGGGCTCAGGTTGATATTTGGGGGCTTATCAGGAGTTTAGATAGTGGTTAACCAAACATGCCCACTCTCATAGTTTTCCTGTAAACACACACCTTAATGACAGGGTAGATAGAGTCTCTGAGGACAAACAATGTCAGTGTCACATACACAGTGTACCCATAGGAAGTGATGTGGGCCACAGATATCGCTGATTGGCCATGGACTGTGCTGAAGATATGAGGTTTGAGTGCCTCTTCAGCGGAAAGCAACTGCCTCTTTCCTTTGAAACATGAGAATTAACATGGGTCCCTTAAGAGTTCTCAATTAATTTAAAATTGGTAATTTTACAGCTTTTTCTTTTTGGAATACAAAAATATTGCTTTTTTTGTATATTCTAATTTAAACAACACACATTAAACATATTCTTGTAATTCTTTCTGTTGTCAATTGAGCCAGGGTAAGCTGAAACATGAAATGAGAAAAGTGAGGTGTGTGGTTAGGGTGTGTGTATCTATAGATGAGGGTGCAGATGTTGCCTACTGTGGTGAGTGAGTGTGAGAAACAAAAAGTGTACATACTGTACCTACATGTAAAACCTAAATAGCAACTTCAGTAACAGCACTGCATCCTCAGTTATGTGGTTACACTTTACTTTACTTTATCCCCTCTGTAGCATTTGCACTATAGAAAGTGTTTGTAACACACTAAAATAAAGTTGTAAGCAGATACAAGGACATGTTTAAGTGTTTATAAGAGTGCAAGAGTTGCATGAAGACATATTTTATAGATTTTTTTGTTCATTATCAGTTAAATAAGAAAACACCTTATATCTTAATGTAGTATTTATGTTTTTATTGAATATCTATATAGTGCTTTTAAATTCTGAATAGTGGGATGAGAGTGGGGGGTTCAAGTGAAGTGTTGTTATGTTTCTGTTATTCATTTCCATGTGAACCACTTTTTTAAATTCTCATTTTATTTAAAAAAAAGTTTGATTTATTTAATGTTTGCAGAAAAATTTAAATGTAGATGAGCAACTGATGATTGTCAAACTGTTAAAATAAAAAGGCCTTTCAACACTACACTTTACCAGACCGTGTCATAAAATCACATTATTACATCAAGTGATTAGTACTTTATAAGAGATGTAACACACATTAGCTAATCATACTTAATGCAGCGATTGTGTTGCCATTGCCTCATTTCATTGATATCAAGGGGACTCTGAATAACTATATAGAAATGGCTAATTTTCTCTCCTTATGTTAGAGGCATCAGTATTGAATTGAGACTGTTTCACATCCACTTAAAAAACTCCTTGTGGTCGTTTGAAATAATCACATCTGTCATTACACTTGTATAATTAATGAATTAATAAATAATTGTTGTTTGTATATCTGGAGTGTTGTAACGAAAATAATTTCCCCCTGGGATTATTAAAGTATTTCTGATTCTGATTCTGATTCTGTAATTCTTGGAAGGGATGACTGTAGACTAGTTATAATTATCAATAAAACCTGTGTTAAAATTATGTTACATTAACTCTGAATGACGTGAAACAGTCAGTTTAATACTGTATTACATTGTGATTCATCCTACTACTGCAAGATACAGTACCACATTCTGACAAGTTGATCACCAGCTACAAGTCTTCACACAGATGGAGCTTGGGATTACTCAACACACTGATCCTGCACCAAGAGGACAAGCCAGGGGGTTTTCAGTGTAAACGTGAAGGTCTGTTTCAACCTGCCCCGTGGCCCCATAGTCTCGAGACACAGTCTAGTGGGAGGGAAGGTTTCGGTTAACAAGTCTGAGCAAAAAAAGGAAAGAGAGGTGTGTGAACAGGAGGTACATTAGATTGGCGTGTATCGTGGGTGTTTGAACTCTACTCTAGGTGTGTGTGGTTTCTGTCATTCGCTTTATTTGACCATAACTTCTCAAGGTAGAATTTTCCATTTCCTTTGAAAACAGGGGATGACTTTCATGTACTTAATGTCTCATGTAAATTGCCCATGATGAGGGGGATTAGTGGTGGAATGGAAAGTCAGATAATGCATTATTATTATGAAAAGGAATGTTTTTGAGTTTAATTGTTAATTTAGATGCTTCATACTGACATACACACGCAACATATTATAACATATCAGTAGACTAGATGTTATAATCCATAGTCACATCAATCAATCACATGCCTCAGATATCTGTATTTGTAACAATTTTTTTTATGTTTAGTCATTTCATTCAATAAAAATGAATGTCCTGTTGGTATACTGCCATAAGATGTTTCTTGTATCAGTGAACTTATAAGCCAAAGAGTTTCCATATTGAACTTGTCAAAATAAAGGTTTTAGATGGAAAGGAGACCAGATTTGAGACCATATACTAGTATCTAGTATCTAGTTGCATGACACTAATTAACAATTACTCAAAACTTTTTTTTCAATGTGGTGAACATGCCTTCAATGAGGTACTGGAGAATATATAGATAACACCATAGCGCCCCCTGGTGGACAAATGCATACAATAAATATTTTATTAAATATTTTTGCCTCTTATCTTTTTTGGCTCTTACCTTTTGGACTATAATGTATTGCATAAGTAACCTTTCATCTGTTGTTGCATATACACATACATCTTGACTTTATAATGTACAGTGATTTGATGTTTATACACATTATTCTTGAATATAGTTCCTATGCATACTTATAACTTTATATATAAATATACTGTATTGATATGACTTTGTTCTGGAGTATAAGTAACCTGCTGTACTGGTTTTCCCCATATGGTTCATTTATGCACTCAGGTTTAGGGTAATGTACTGTATCTAGCTTTCTACCTTGATTTACTTGTTAAACCTGTAATTTGAGCTATTGCACCACCTAAATTTAGCCCCGTTGGGATTAACAAAGCCCTACAATAAAAATGTGCAAATGACATAACAAAGCTGTCTGCTTTTTTAAACTGCCAGGTAGCTCTGAGTGTCTTATAATTTGTTGGGGCTGGACTGTCACAATTAAAACATAGAGAAAAAGAGAAAATGGAAAATGTATTAAAAGAAATATGTAAAATATACCTATAATCGACATGTGTATCAACCCTGTATATATAATATCTATACATAGTAAATCTAGAACTTTACTTTCCATTTGGACTCCAGTTAAACTGACAAAACATAACCATACATGACAAACATATAACAATCCCCTCCCACCCCTCCATGACTCTGACAGCACAGACACAACTGACTTAAACAATCACAACAACAAAAAATATATACAGATAAATAAAAAAATATGTTTTTCTGTGGATTGCTGACAAATATGCTGGAATAATATTATTTATCTCAGATTAAATTGAATGTATGGCTACTGTGTTATAGGTTAACTTTACTGGATGCCTCTTAAAGTAAATAAAGTATCTATCTATCTATCTATCTATCTATCTATCTATCTATCTATCTATCTATCTATCTATCTATCTATCTATCTATCTACCTATCGATCTCTATAACACAACATAAATACACAGAATCGACCTTTAACAAGCCCCGCCCTGTGGTGACGAGCTCGGTGACGCCGCTTGTACACGTAGCCTAGTAGGATGTGTTCACTGAAGATGGTGGCGGTGTGTCAGACTGACTGTCCTGCACATTTGTAAGAATTTATTTCAATTTGTACACATTTCCGACATCGGGTAAGAGTACCATGAACGACGTTTTACTCTGAGCGTTTCAATCCGGCGTCTGTAGCGGGGCCCGAAGCGGTTCCCCCCCCTTCTAGTTAGCATCGGCTAGTTAGCCAGCGATGCTAACCAAGCGCCGATGCTAACGCTAGCTGACCAGGCAGTGAACCTGTTAAATTATGCTCGACGAGTGGCCAGCGACCTGTAACGTGAACTGCTCGGTGTGTAACCCTGTCAGTGTAGAAAATGTACACCAGAAATGACAGCTGGTTTTGTGTGCGGGGGTAGTGTTGTTGTTTTTAAAGTCCCGGCGACTTTAACGTGAGATTGTCAGTGTGTGTTTTTTTTTTTTTTTGCTGGGTATGGCGTTTGGGACATGTAGAGCAATGTAGCGATACCGTTAGCTGTCGAGACAAGCACTGTAGACCTTTCCTCGCAGGCAGCTTCAGCTTAATGTGTAACTTTAACCTCGATGTCGTGTCCGAGCAAAAGGAGTCAAGTATCGATTAGAGATCAACAAGTTGTGGGACGTTTTTGTTTCACGTTGCCGCTGACGTTCACTTAGCTTCCTGGTGGGTTTATAATCCTCCAGGGTGCTTGAAGGATCCGGGATCGAGTCGGTAGTGGTTATCTGTCCAAGACTACGAGCTCTTTCTTCAATTTATCTCCCTTTTTAACATTTAAAATGCTCCCTTAAACTACCAGCTGACAGATACACAATGTGTGTGTGTGTGTGATTTTTATATAAAGCAATCTCATCAGGGGATCGATCCTGTGGTATTGTATTTGTGGCACATTTTATCAAAATGTCACGCCAATAACTAACGACACACACACACACACACACACACACACACACACACACACAAAAGGCAATAAAGCTTCACAAAAGCACAAGTTATTTGACACTTAACTGTTGTTTTAGTTAGTTCCTTGTTTAGAAAGTTAAATCATGAGATCAATGTTCACTTTATCTGAACAGATTAGCTGTGGTACTGTGGTACTGTGGTATCTTGTCAATAGTTTCTAGATGCCACCAGATTCAAAATTACCTTAAGGAAAGACCTGCGATCCCAAAAGCAGGTGTTTTTATTTATTTGTAAGTAGTTAAGCTTTTTAAGAATTTCCCATTTCCCTCTGCTGTTGAAAAACGACCTTGTTGCTACCGTATATGAACTCATTAACATGATTTAGCACTTTTTACTACAACACAACTCCAAATGTTTGCATCTGTTTGCGTTATCGTGTTTCTTTTGATTCTTTGCGTGAGAAAAACGCCAAGCTTTCATCGAGCAGATTGCGTCATGTACAGCAATCGAAGTTGCGTTACAATCAGTCAGTTGTGTTGTACTCGGTGTACTTCACGCATGTATTTGTCTTAATATCTAGGTGCTCATGTAGAAATTGCCACGTTGTACCGTTGGTTCATAGACAAATATACAAATAAAGGTGTGGTGAACTCCATCAGAGGCGTGTGCAGCTTTCTGTTAACCAGTCCCTCTCTCCTTTTCTTTACCCAGCTTTGCCTGACTTCAGTCTCTTCAGTGACATCTACTAGAGTGACCTGGTCCCTGGACCCGTTAGCTCTGCAGACATGCAGCCCCCTCCTCGGACTGGACCTCCAGGAGCCTCTGGGCCTCCTCCTTCTGGGCCCAATATGTTCCGCAGGCCCAGGCCTCACAAGCATACAGCAGCGGCTACTGCCACAATGCCTCCTGCTACTCAACCCATGACAAACCCTTTCGCTTTTGTTAGAGCTCCTCCCCCTATGGCTTCAGGTGGTCTCCCGACAATACCCAACAGCAACCCTCCACCAATGCAAGCCCCACCTAACACCATGTACTCTCAAGCTGGCTCGGGGCTGCCTCCACAACCACATACACTGGAGGATGCCACAGCTGCTCCCCCTGGCCCACCACCGTCATCTCTGCCAGGGGTGACCCTGTTCAACCCTCACAGCGTAGCATCCCCTGGTGTTTTCCAAGCACCCGGTCCAGCAGGATATGCATCCCCTCATAGTGAACAGGGCTATTTTAATTCAAGAGAACAAACACCATCCATGGCCACAGAACCACCACATGTGGCCTCGCTCCCGGCATCGGGTCAGACACCTTTTAACCAGGATTTTCAAGGACAGCCTCCTCCTCAGCCTGTGCACTTCCAGCCTGTGCCTCCCCCCACCTCCTCTTCCCAGTGGGTCCCTGATCATGGAAGTCGTCCTCCATCAGTTCAGAACTATTTCCAACCTACTAGTGACCCTCCACCACAGCCTTTTAATTTACCTCCGCAGACCCAGATGTACCCTTCCCACACCCCATCACCCCATCACAACACCCCCACCCCTCCAACACAACCTGGACATTCCCTGAACCAGGCTCCTCTTCCTCTCCAGAACCCTGTAAAGGCCCCTAGTTCTCAATGGCCTGACCCAAATGCACCCCAGCATCATAATTCCCACTTCCAGGGCTACTTCAGTCAGAGCTCTACCCCCCAGGACTCATGGTTCAACCAACCTCCACAGGACTCAGGCTACCACCAAATGGGGACTGGCCTGGGCCATCCTCAGCCCCTGCCTGACTCTGCTGGATCTCAACATGTGTCCAACCCTGGGCCTGGGCCTAGTTCTGCGTCCGCCTCAGTCCCATACTCTCAGGAGTCTGGTACACTCTCAATGTTCTTCAAAGACAATGATGTGGAAAATGAAGAAACACTGGCTGGAGAGAGAAATAAGGCAGTGAATGGTAGTCCTGGATCCTTTCAGCATCACAGCAGCCCACAAGCCCACGGTGGACATGCAGATGTTCCATTGGATTACCAAGGACCTTCTGTGCAAGATCACTCACCCTTACCATACATGAATGATGGCAACCATGCATCACAGGGAGTTGCCCAGAAGCCCCCTGATTCCCAGTACGACCATGTGGAGAATTTGGATGTTCCGAACCAGGAAGTATTACCGAGTGAAACCCATGGCAGCCCTGCTGCTGCGGCCGCTGCAGCAGCTACTGCAGTGCATGGAGCAGACCAATTTGAAACTGGGCCTAACCTGGAGACTCCAGATTCTATTCCAAGACCAATGAGACCTGCCAGTGTGTCATCCAACTACAGCAATATGAGCCATGGAAGTGGAACTGGCTCTCGTCGGCATCAGGGAGTAGTAGGTACCTTTATTCAGCAGGAAAGTCCACGTCTCACTGATGAAGCTAACCTGTCTGCTGCCACTGGAGGTTACTTTGAGCAGATTGACACTTCTCCAGCTGGAGATATGGGTGCGCGACAGACCTCCCTGGAACAAACGTGGCCTCCCACACCTAGTCCTCCCAAACCGACTGGTATCTTTCAGGCTAGTGCTAACAGCTCTTTTGAACCTGTGCGCTCACATGGGGTTGGGGTGCGTCCTCCTGAAGTTGATAGGGCTAAAATGGTAGTAGAAGGGGTTGCAGATTCTGCATCTGGCAACCTGGAGCAGCCACCAGATAATATGGAAAATATCTATGGTCCAGGGCACCCCCTACCCGCCGTAGCTGGAGTTGGTGTACCTCATCTGACACACCCTGTGGTTCATTCTCACTCCCGACCTTCATCCCGTGCTTTTGGGGCCAGTCGGCCGTGTGAGAGCCCTGCCACCACTCTCTGGGCTCAGAATGATCCTGCTAGCTTAGGGGCTAACATCCTCCTAGCCCCTGCTGCCCCGACCGTTCTTGCCCCTTTACGAGAGCCCAGTGCTGATGTCATCCAGCCTCCAGAGGATGGCCCTCTGGACCTGCAGCCCCCCCAGAGAATCCAGCCAACTTCTCAGCAACATTTAGAGAATCTAGAGAATCCACCAAAGGTGAGTGAGGCAGGGCCAACTGACTCTCAAGGCAACCTTGGCTATGCGTCTCTCCTTGTGTCCGACTCACTCCACCAGCCTGTTTTGATTGCCCCGCCAGTGTCCAATTACAGTGTGATTCCCCCCAGTGCCCCTGATCAAGCACCCAGTCTAAGTAGCCCTAGGGAATCTACCACACCTGTGAGGTCACTCGCACAGGGGCAGGGTGCCAGTACCTCCCAGCCACCTTCAATAACATCTAATCAGAATCCACAGTTTGTCCCTGGACCAGTAAGCTTCAGTTCTTCAGTCTCTTACCAGGGCCCGCTCAATCTGACCAGAGATAACGCAGAAGCGGCAGTGTCAGATATCACAGCTCCACCACTGTCTCAGCCAGTCCGCCCTCCTCTTTCAAGGGGCCAATCATTGGGTGGAGACAGCCACTCTGCTCTCCAAGCTAATCCACAGGCTTCGCTCATGACTGCTTCTGTCTCTAATCATAATCAGCCATCAAATTATGAACTGCTTGATTTTTCTATGCACCAATCACAAGCCCAAAATCCAGCATCTGGCCATCCTTCCTCTCTACATGAGTCCCTACAATCTAGTAATGGATTTTACCTACAGGTCACCAAAGATGCTCAGCAGGGGTTAAGAGCGAAAGGAGATCCCCCAGTCCAGACCCCTGCCTCTCCATCTACCCCGCAGGTACCACCAACACCCTCCCAAGCAGCTGCAAACACCCAGCCGCCACCAGCTGAACCTTCTCAGACATCAGGTTCTCAGGCTGCACTGCAGGGACAGAATGTTGCTCCTCCTGTTGCAATGAGTGGAGCGCAACCCTCCAGTGGCCAGTATCCAACTCCAGCACAGGGGCCTGCTGCAGGGAGTGCCCCTCCTCCTGCTGCTGCATACCCTCCTGGGCCTCGAGGACCAGTACCTCCAGGAGCTTCCCAGCCAGCTCCTGCAGAGCCACCTCGGCCACCCTCTGCTGCAGGCAGCCAGCAAGGCTATGGGCCGCCTCCTCCAGTGCCAGGGCAAGTGTATGGAGGCTATTATGGTAATTATGGAGAATACCCGGATAGCAGAGCACCATATCCTCCTGGCCAGTACCCACTTCCACCTGGGGATCCTAGAGCACAGCAATATTATCAAGTACGTGGAAAATCTTTTTTAATTTGCTAGCTTGTGAATGTATTCATCTGCCACTTTTTTTGTAAAGATGCACAAGAAGATCATGCATGAACAACAGCTGCCATGAAATGTAAACATTTGAACAGAAAATGCCTTATTGATGCTTTTATCTCCCAGGATGGTCAGTACAGGAGCAGAACAGATCCTTGGTATGGCAGATATGAAGGACAGACCCCAGCTTATCGTGATCCAAACTACCAGTACAGAGAGCCTCAGCCAGACCGACCCAGCTCAAGGGCCAGTCAATACTCTGACAGGCCCTCATCCAGGTCAGTAAAACCATTTCTCAGTCTTACAACATCATTTACATTTGGATGCACTGTTTTCATTATTTCAGTGAGTTTGACCCTCTGAAGTATGTTTATGGTTCTTGCACTTGACCTGTAAATCTCATCTTTTGTTTGCTTTCTCCCATAGGCAAGGCTATCCTGAGGATTACCACAAAGCAAACCGAAGTGCCTATAATGAATATTATGCAGACTACACCAAGCACTATGATTATGGAGGTACAGAGTTACAAGCTGACATTGCTTACTCGTGTGAATCTCTAAGATTTTCCCCTTCTTTTTGTCTGAATTTGTTGTAAATCTGTCTGTGTATATAAATGGTTTGTGATGAGAATCTCCCTCTTCATATTTTCTGTGAGAAGCATACAACTATGGACAGTATGACCCGCGCTACAGAGGATACTATGATCAGTCGTACTGGTCTAATTACGATGAAAGCTACAGAGCCAGAGACCCCTACTATAATCAACAGATGTATCCTCCTACCAGGTAGAGAACTTTAAGGTTATGGTTACTTTAAGACATGTTACAATGTTTATTTCTGCTGTGTATGTTACATTTATGACTTTTCATGGACTACATGCTACATTGCAACAGATAGTTTTGCCCAATTGCTTCATAAAGATGGAAGTGCTGCTTGATTTACACTGTACACTCTACTCACAGGAAAGAGGGCTATGATGATCAGTGGCGTTACTACCCTGGTTATGATGCTAGTTTTGATGATGATTATCGTCGTCGTGGAGAAACGTACGGTGATGACTTTGACCGGCGCAGCGTTCACAGCGAGCAGTCGGCACATAGTGTGCACAGCTCTAACAGCCACAACAGCAGACGAAGCAGCTTCAGCTCACGGTCACAACAGGTACATTTTAATTTCACTTTCATCATAGCATACCTGACTGCTCTGTCTTTCCTGCACTTTTGTGCTGTTCTTGTTGAAGCAGTCCCAGTGCTCTTATATGACTTAATAGATGGGCTGTGGATTTCACAGAAATAGTTTAAAGACTGCTATGGAACTCATTAACAAATTAAAATGGAAAAATGTCAGTGTTCTGAAGATTATGGTTTTGAAATGGGCTTTATTCAGATTTAGATATGCTCTTCAAAATGAATTGTGTGGTGCTGAAATTAGGACAACAACATTGAGCAAGTATTGGATTTTTCGGCTCCCTCTGTGAGCTGTAGTTGTGTGTCTAAACATCAGAAATGAGTAGGGAAGAACAGTGTGGGAATGTGTTTAGTATAGCTCTCATCTTCCCTTAGTTTATTGTAAGGTTGTTAATTTCTGCTAGACACAAGAGCAATTCAGACAGCAATTTCCTACAGTATAGATTTGCTAAATATGAATCTACAGCCAGCACCTAGTTAGTTTCACTCAGCATAAAGACTGGAAACAACGGGAAACCATTTCATATTCATAAACATCAGAGTTGTATTGAGAGGAAAGAAAGTGAATAAGTGTACTTTCCTAAAATGCGGAACCATTTGCTTCAGGGGATGTTCTTCTGTTACGTTGTAACATCGATTTTTTTTTTTTTTTTGAGGGTGCAGCTAGTGGTTGCTTTCCCATGAAATCCCTACTCTACTCTTTACTATTAGCTATGCTTTCAAGCTGTCTCATGATCATTCAGCTGCTTCATCCATAACAGTTCCTTGACAATTTTAGATAGTCAACTGTTCAGAAGAATGTGTATGTGTAGAGAGTTTAGGAAAATAGGATAGCTCTCTGCTCTCACTATAAACTATAAAAACTAGATATAGATACTGATTTAGCAGCTCATTCTGAAACTAAAAAGTGAAACGGTGTTCTCTTTAAAAATGAGCTAATTGTTGGCCTTCTAAATATGCTCACCTTACAATATGTGGGTCTGTGCTTTTATGTTTTATTGGTCTTCCTATTTAATAATCATCTCTTTTATATTTGTTTTCCCACCCTGCAGAGCCAGGTATACAGAAGCCAGCCTGACTTGGTGTCAGCAGTCTACGACACCACAGCATCCACTTTGGCTGTGGATTACTCATATGGACAGTACCCAAACCAGACTGATGCTTCCCAGAACTACAGCCAGTATCTCTATCCCTCCGAGTACACTGCAGACAGCACCTGGATCGCCCCTGAGCAACGTAAGTTAAATCCTTAGTATGACATTTAGTAATTGAGTGACAGAATTTAGCAGAGTTCAGTCAAATACTTGTTAAACCACTGGATTTGGGTCATTATGCTCAGGCTTCTTTTCAGGCTTCTTTTCTCGCTCTTAGTTTGACTTATGTTTTTCCTCCAGCTCCTCCTCGTCCTGCAACCCCAGAGAAGTTCACTATACCCCACCGTTGTGCCCGCTTTGGACCTGGTGGTCATCTGGTCCAAGTTCTGCCCAATCTCCCTTCAGCTGGACAGCCTGCTCTCGTTGATATCTACAACATGGAGGTGCATTTTTAACACACTGTATTTCAGCAATTTACTCTAGCGTTGCGTTTATTTCATGAAGATTTGGTGACCGCAAGAAGTGACTTAAACATAGGGTGTTTATGTTGCTGTTAAGCTATTTTGAAGTCATAAGTTGTGATGAATCATCATCTACACAGTGGAAAAGAGAACAGAATATGGTTCTCCTAAACTACAGGCCTGTTGTTGTTGTTGTTGGGCTGATGTGCAAGAAGTTGCTTCTTTTTTTTCTTCATGGAAATGATAAATGCAAACTAATATCCCCCTCAGAATGTAGAGAATCTGTAATTTATAGCATTAAATGATGTAAAACTGTTGTAACACTACACTGCTTTTAATTAAGCTCCCTAACTGCTTCTTTACGCCCTTCTTCTTCAGAATATGTGTAGCAACACGCTCAACCTTCCAGGAAAAAGTCAGAATATAGTAGCTTTCCTTGTGCATTCTTTTTTTTCTGATAACTTGCATATGACTTTAATTAAAACAATTAATAAAGTATTATTCTGAACCTGAATGTCTGTGTTTGCAGACCATGCTCCAGGATACCCGGGATCAGACAGAACTACGAGCCTTCCCTGGCCCTCTTGTTAGGTAAGTGCATTCTGCCCATTTTGTCCATCACAAATAGCTTTGATTCACTAACCTTTAAAGGGTAAGGCTGTCAAAATTCTATATTTTTGTTATTGACAACAAATTCCATGAAAAGACCAAAAACAACACCAATGCATTCGTCTTTATACTTTTAGCTTCTCTCATAAGAAAGTGAAACATGAAATGAGAGGCAGGCATCCACAAGGGATATAGGATTGATTGTTTATTCAAAATTTGCATGGTGGATATTATATGCTTATTGGAGGACAACTTAAAAAAAAGTATATAATAACTAGTATATATAATAACTGGTAGCTATAGATAAGCAAAATCAGTATGCATTCACTCACTCAGAGACAATCAAACATATGGTTTTCCTCAAACTTCTTCATTTTCCACTCCTTAAAATCTATAGAATCAGAGGATGTCAGTGTTATAACTCGGTATATAATTAAATAATAAGTGCTAATGTCAAAGTAATGGTACATAAATAATAAATATACATGCAAATATAACAAATGTATTTGACTTGGCTTTGGCTACATAGACAAAATCAATTCTTTGTTGTTCTTTGTCTTTTTATGTGTTTTTGTGATGATAAGAAAAACACATCCTCAACACTTTCTACCACTTTGCATATTTTGCTCCAAACCACCTATTTACACCAACATTTAAATAATGCCATATCATGTATTTATATATCCGAAACAATGCATACTGTATGACTAGTCACTACTAAACGGGCACTCATTTTGCATCCTGTCAATCAGGGAGGAGACCCATAAGGTTGACGTGATAAAGTTCTCCCAGAATAAAGCGCTGGAGTGTTCTCGAGACAGCAACCTCCTGGACAGGGACTCTGCCCGTCTGCTCTGGGACTTCATTATGCTGCTCTGTAGACAGAACGGGGTAAGACTGTGCAGACATAACTGAGAATATGTCAGACGTAAAATTGAAAGCAGTGTATGTTGTATAGTTGCCTGAAACAACACTCTCACTGACATACTCTTTTCGTTAAGACTGTGGTTGGCACAGACATCGCTGACCTCTTGCTGAAGGAGCACCGCTCTGTCTGGCTACCGGGCAAAAGTCCTAACGAAGCAAACTTGATCGATTTTAACAATGAACCGCTGGCACGAGCTGAGGAAGAGCCCGGAGCTGGACCACTATCCCTCCTTTCGGACACCTTCATGACAGTCCCAGAGAATGTTGGCAAGGAAACGGAACGCTTCAGGGAGCTGCTGCTGTTTGGCCGCAAGAAGGTAAAGAAATAACCCTCTTTAACTGTATTATAGTATTTAACTAGTATGTTGTGAAATCTGAAATTAATTTCACTTCTATTCTTCTGTCTATGAAATAGGATGCACTAGAAGCAGCTATGAAGGGAGGTCTCTGGGGCCACGCCCTGCTGTTGGCCAGTAAAATGGATAACAGGACACATGCACGTGTCATGACAAGGTAAAGTACCAGTGACATAAAAGGCTGCGAGTCATAAACTTGGTTGCACCTTTACTCTGTTTGTTGTTACAGATTTATAGATGCAGTATTACATTTTTCTATCTTTGTTGTTTAGGTTTGCCAACAGTTTGCCCATCAATGACCCTCTCCAGACAGTGTACCAGCTGATGTCGGGGAGGATGCCTGCATCAGCCACTGTAAATATTTATCTTGTTATAACCCCTTGCTGTTTTTTCACAATGATTTTGAAGAAGTGGCATAGACAATGTTTTTTTCCACTTACACATATTGTTTTGTATTCATATAGTGCTGCGGAGAGGAGAAGTGGGGTGACTGGCGCCCTCACTTGGCCATGGTGCTATCTAACCTCACACACACATTGGACCTGGATACTCGCACAATCACCACCATGGGGGACACTCTCGGTAGGATTGCGTTGAAAAGGCAGTCTGTCACAGCACTGCAAAGGGTTTTTTTTTCTTCGCCACAGCAAAACATGTTATCTTACCTTCTGTCTTATTTTGTGTTGTGGCAGCTTCCAAGGGCCTGATTGATGCTGCACACTTCTGCTACTTGATGGCCCAAGTTGGTCTTGGATTTTTCACAAAGAAGAGCACCAAGATGGTTCTGATTGGTGCCAACCACAGGTTAGAGGCAGGCACACACACAGCTATATGGGACCTTTTTAGACCACAGTAGTTTGCTTCTAACATGCCTCACATATAACCTTATCACTGTTTCTTCTCTTCAGTTTGCCCTTTTACGAATTTGCGACCAATGAAGCCATTCAGAGGACTGAGGCCTATGAGTATGCTCAATCTCTGGGCTCCCAGCCGTGCACACTACCCAATTTCCAGGTAGATATTTTGGTATTTACAGATAAATTAATAAACCAACAAACACACAGTTTGTCTCTTTATAAAGGTGTAATTGTAACAATTGATTGCACTGATGATATTGAAAAGGTCCGTGTAGATGTCTAAAGAAGTGTTTGATTTTCCCTCTGTGTATGGTATAGAACATGATTTTGAGATTATAACACTGTTCTCTGCCCTTTTATTGTCTCTCATTAGGTGTTCAAGCTGATCTATGCATGCCGCTTGGCTGAAGCAGGCCTGTGTGCTCAGGCCTTCCACTACTGTGAAGTTATCTCTCGGACTGTCCTCATGCAGCCTGCCTACTACTCCCCTGTTTTCATAAGCCAAATCATACAGGTATGCAGCTCCTCTATTCAGAAAACATATAGATGCGTACCAGGTTTGGTATTCTAACAAATGTAATTTTATGTTTTTTGTTGACAGATGTCTGAAAAGCTGCGATTCTTTGACCCACAACTGAAGGAAAAGCCAGAGCAGGAGTTGTTCAATGAGCCTGAATGGCTGATCCACCTGAGACAGCTGGACGGACAGATCAGGGTGAGGAGGAAGAGGAGGAGATGTGTTTGTCGATGTTTGTTATTGTATGTGCTTATTTCTGTTTACACAAAGGATGTTCAAAGTAAGGCATTTTGTTTTGGTGGTATTTTTTTGTGTCTGGAATTTCAACTTACATTTATGGTATTTGAACCATTCTGTTTTTCACAATGATTCTGAAGAACTGGCGTAGGCAATGTTTTTTCCACTTGTTGCTACATGAAATGATTTGTGCTTTGATTTTTTTTTTTTTTTAGACGGGGGTGATCACATACAATGAAGACAGAACAACTCCTACACAGTACGACTGCAGCAGTCCCAGCTCTGAGTTGGACCAGGCCAGTCCATCTGAACCTTACAGCATTCCTGGGGAGTTGGATGGTCCACCGACTGACAACCCACTCATGAGCTCATTAATGCCTGGGCCTCCACCACAGGGAGTACAGCTGATGCCTCCAGGTGTGTGAGTGTGTGAGTGTGTGTGTGTGTAAATGTGTATGAGTTGTAATAGTGCTCTTGTGGTCTCCTTTTTACTGTGAGCTAGATTTAAAATTCATCAAATCTCAACTCTTCTACATTTTCTCAGCTCCCACCTCCATCCTCCAAGATGGCATGGCCCCTCCTCAGCCTTTACCCTCCAATGATGTGCCCCAGTTCTACCCAGTGCCCCCCAGTGGACCACCAGGCCAGATCCCCATCTCAGGCTACCCTCCACAGGATCCTGGCTTTGCCCCTCCTCCCTTCCAGCCTCAACCTGAGCAGTCAGAAATGTATCCAGGAGCCCATCAGCAGCCGAGCCAAATGTCACCACACATGACCCCTCAGATGCCGCATTCACCTGTACAGATGAATCACCCTACACCCCAGATGCCTCAGCACATGCCTCAGCAAATGTTTCAGCATATGCCCCCTTCTCCTGGGCATATGCCACCCATAGAGCAAATGTCCCAGGCCCCGCCAGAGATGAACATTGGTCAACCAATATCATCCTCCCCACCCAGAAGCTCCTTCACACCGAAGATGGACTTCTATGACCAAATGGCTCACATGGTCATTATCTAGATGTTTAAATATCTAAAAAAATATATAATTTCAGCAATTCTCTGTCCATAGAAGTGTACTTGCTGTGTTGTGTTGTGTTGTGTTGGGTACATGTAACAGAAAATGCTAATAACTATGTTGTATTTTCTGGTGCTGCAGGGTCCTGGGAGGAGATCAAGGACTACATCACAATCTTCAATGCATATGGTACGTTTGTGTTTCGCATACAAACTGCTAAAATATGTTAGACTTGATGGTGGTTCTTCTGTTTAATGTGTCCATGCCTTGTTTGTCTTTGCACTTGTTTTCAGTCTTTTCGTTTTTTAGTCATGTGCCCAGGAAAAAAAGTATAGGGCTGCACAGCTAATTATACATACATACATTTTAACTTGGCTTTAGTTTCCAGAAAATGAATTGAAACTCTACAATTTGATTGTTAGTCGATTTAGCATTGCAGTTCTTTAACATTTTTGACTCGCAATGAACAGTAAAGTAGACAAATAATCAGAATCGAAGAACAAAACCAGAGATATCATCTTTTTTATTACTTCTTACTACATATTACTATATAACTCGACTGTGGTTTGTCTGTAGCGGCAATTGTAGCCTCAAACCTCAAACTTCAAGCTGAGATGTGGAGCTACAGAGTTCTGATAAGCTCACTTTTTTCTAACTCCACACCCACAGATTCTTTTCATTTTCAAACTTGTATTCTTCAGCCCCAAATGCCCTATCACTTTAACCTCTAAATGGATACCATATGACAAATACCATTTGTATTAGATACAAAAGTTTCTTTTACATAGGCAACTACACTGTGCAATATATTTTATCTACGGGGGTTTTTTTTTTTATAAAACGTTTTTTTCTCTCTTTTATATTTGCATATCTATTTCTTGACTGTGCATACTGCCTCCCCTTTATTCCTGTTGTGCTATGTGCCATTGCAACGTAATTTCAAATGACAAATAAAGTCGTTCTAAGTCTAAGAGCAATTTATCAAACCGGTGTAAATGCTGTGCTGCATGTAGTTAATACAGGAGGCTTGTCCATGTCAAGGCACTCTAAAAACAGGCTTGTTCTACTTGAGACTGTCTCTATGTATATAATATTCTGACCAGTATTTTCTGTTCTACAGCCTTCAGGACGTCGCTCGCGCACCACCTCTGAATCCTCCACTCACTCTGGCGGAAGAGAGCGGAGCAACTCGGCTATCAAACAGGTCTCTCCCCCTCCGCCCTCTATTCCTGAACAGCCCCGCAAAGAGGAGCCTAAGAAAGTCAAGAAGGACTCCCCGAAAAAGGTTCATACTCACACGAGCATTCAGATCTCCAGTTGGTGCTCCTACAGCGTTCACTAGTGATCAGTGCGGATTCCTTTCTTTCACGCAGGGTGGTGGTGGTAGCTGGCTAAGCTGGATCTATAGGAAAGGGAAGAATGAGGCTCACTTACCAGATGATAAAAACAAATCTGTAAGTCATAGCTCTTGTATGTGCAGGTGTTATGTTAGCATTCGTCTGTATTCATTGTCACATTTTTTTCATAAGTTTAATTAATGTACTATTTAACAGCAAATATGTTCTTTATTGTCAGATTGTGTGGGATGAACAGAAACAGAAATGGGTCGATTTGAACGAGCCTGAAGAGGAGGTCTGTAATGTTACACAGAATTATACTTTTTTAGGCAGACTGAATTTTCTTGTCTAAACTGATTAACTTAAAGCTTTATAGATCAACCAGTTCTGATGTTATGGTTTCCTTATAATCTGTCAGAGTAAACCCCCTCCACCACCTCCCTCTGGCTTCCCCATGATGCCCGGCCCTGGAGGGCCTGCGGCACCCCCGACTAGTGGTCCTCCTGTCAACATGTTCTCCAGGAAAGCAGGTGAGATGAGGGTTATATGCTGTGACTTCACAAACTTACACATACACACACTTTTGACAGTTGAATTACAAGTTGTGGAAAAAGTAATCATGGAGACAACAAATTAGTCAGCGTTCACACCTGTTTGCTCCGTTTCTTGCCACTCAGATGTGTTTTGTTTCCTCTCAGGCACGAGGAGCAGATATGTGGATGTTCTGAACCCCAGCAGAACTGCTAAACCAGGCGGATTAGCCCCTGCTCCTGCAGACATCTTTGCTCCTTTGGCACCAATGCCCATGCCCACAAACCTATTTGTGCCTAGTTCAGGTAGTTGTCTGGTCATTTAAATTATTATTGTAAAATGAGATGGCTTAATTTATATGTGTAACACTATAGTCACAAGCAAGGTACCCTTGAGGGTTGCACATGGTTTTGGAGCCACTGTACAATTAAGGCTTGAAGTAATAAAGTATTTTATTTTTATTTCTGGTGTAGCTCCTGATGATCAACAACCTCTAGAGGGCAGTGAAGGAGGAAATCTGGAGCAGAATTCACCAAACACCAGCGCTGGTCCACAGGTATCTATTTCTCTTTATCGGTGAAAACTAGTGAGTTTATGTTTAAGAAAACCTTTTCACAATGTTGGTCTAATACTGAAAATACATTGTGGATTTAAATACTAACTACAGCATTTTGACCTCATTTTCATCGTCCTTCTCAAATTATGTAATTACTGTTGTTGAAATGTGAAACCTAAGGTCACTACAGTATCCTGTTTCCTTGGGAATGGATTTCCTCACACCTAATTTAGTAAAGTGTGGTCAAATAAAACCTAACTAACCCGTTGCCTGATAGTTTGTGTGAGATGATCTCATCTCTGTATTGTAAATATGTAGCTGGAGCCAGCTAACTTAGAGCCTTCCTTTCTGTTCCACTTACCATCTATTTAGATGTTCAGCCCAACATTGTTACCACCTGCCCCAGAGGGTCCTCCTGTGCCTGATGGCTCACAGTCTGGAGAGGTAAGACAAACTTGTCAGCAGCTACTGTAGCCATCATAGTACCATCACGCCACCACTGAACCATGATGCTCGACACCCTAACAGCCAGTGCGTGCAGTTTTCTTATTTGTATGAATGAAAGTTATCGTGAGAGAGTGTATGAAAGAACACGGGAATGCATGCATGTTAACTTAAAATCTTTGCCCATAATCATGCTAAATGCGCAGCCTCAATAAAATGTAAAATCTCGGTTCCATTTGCGGTTTGAATCAAATTCTCTCCATGTCTGTTTTTTTTCAAGAATCATAATTTTCTAACACTGATTTATTTTCATTCTGAACTGGTGGATAGTGGAAACAGATCTAATCCATTGCATGGGAGATTATTAATATGGGTTTGTGGTTTGTGTTTTTGTTGTCTACTGTTTCTTTCCCTCCTGCTGTCTTTAGCTCTCACGTTCTAGCTCAATGAGTTCTTTATCACGCGAAGTGAGTCAGCATTTAAACCAGGTACCTCTAGCTGGGCCTCAAACGGTCCACTCTCACCCCTGCCTGCCACCCTTCTAGCTCACCACATCACTAGTAGCACGCTTCACCATCTGCACACGAAGCTTCACCACCCATCCAAACCCAAATATGTCTGCCTGCTCACCTGCCTGCTGTTTCCAGCATTACTAACTCACTCTGTATCTGCAACCAAACCTGGCTAATGGTCAACAAAACTAGTCAAAGAATGTAGTTCCTTATTTATAGCCACGCTAGCAGTTTGACTCTTTCACTTTCCATCTAGCGCCATCATCCAGACAAACTCAAAATTTGCTTGATATTTTAGTTTATGACCAAATACAACCTCAGCTGTACTTTGTGTTTAGTAGCGCCACTGTGCCTAAGTAGCCTCACAGAGCTGCTAGCGTGGCTGTAGACTCTTGTTTATCCTACAGTAGTGAACTATCGACTTCACTTGAAAGTTGCTGGGTAACTGTGAGCCATGGATTCAGAGTGAGGCACGCTGGAGACAGTTGCAGGGACGACTCCCTTGCTTGTTGTCATGGGAACACACAGCTTCAATAACCCGTCATAAAGCTTGCGTTGTTACTAAAATGAGTGAAACAGTGGTTTGTAATGCTGCCTCACTGTGGATCCGAGTGCTCCTTGCCATTACCTTTCCACTTTTGTTTTGCTTCTGTTTTATAATGAAACACATTGGACGTGCATTTACCGCTCCTCTGCCCATAGAAGTAATGGGACAGTAACTCTGCACACACTGTAGTAACTCTGTCTGTCCTTTGCAGACTCATCCTGCCCAGGTAGCCGCACCTGCTGGAGGCGTCACCTTTTATAACCCTGCACAGTTTGCACAGGTGAGGTTTGATAAGTTTGAATAGTTTTGCAGTTGTAAACGGTTGTAAACTTTAATTTGTCTCCCTTTTCACTTCATTATGTCCTTCCTTGCTGTTGTTTTTATCCCCTTTTCCCAGACAAGTGCACCATCAGGAGGGGGACACCGCCCTGGTCGCTTGGGCGGTCAGCGCCAGTACCCAGTGTTGAAGTAAACCTCATGTTGCAGAGAGATTGTGTGAACAGACTTGTTGGAAAGAGTGATATACTACCTGGAAGTAAATGAAGCACATGGACATACTGCTCTCTGTCTAAAGGACCCTTGTTTTTTTGCCTGCACCTAAGAAGAGCATAATCACAGTCTCCATGTTGTCAGTCTTTGTCCAACAGCTTAACCACTTTTTTCATCTTTTTCTTTGGTTCATTAGATTTCACTGGTGTAGTTTTAACAGGCACGGTGTTTTCTTGAAGGGCTTTATCCTGCATCCAAACAGAAAATGGGTTTTAACACACGTAAAAGGTTTATCTACAGATGCATTCATGTATGTTCATGCAGGCATAGTTTAGTGTACAATAAATAATGTTACTCCTCTAAGCTGTCCAGCTTCTCCTCACATATAACACTGTTAACGGAATGATCATCCCAGGTCCTCTTTTAGGTTTCCCTTCGTGTCTGTAGTCCAAATGTCCATGTTTGTTTGATTGATTGATTGATTGATTGATTGATTGATTGTGTGTGTGGTGGGTAGAAAGAAAATGGCACCTTTTTTTAATTTCCTATTGTGGACTTGTATGTGCATTTGCAGCTCTTCAGTGTTGTTCTGTCAACTGGAGGTAGCAATTTGTGTGAGAATGAATGGTGTCAATAGTGCATTGTCTGCTGTGTTGTGTGCTTTTCCTCAGTCACCCTCCAGAAAAGGAAGGAATGTTGGATGACACAGGAAAGAGACTCAGACTAGCCTCACAGCCTGAGAGGTGGAGAGAGTCGGCATTGTTAGGACACCACCTTTCAGATATTTATTTAAATGTCCTCCCCTGCCCATCTGCAACTCTTGACTTTAAAGATGTGTCAGGGTCTTTTCGTCCAAGTTAGGCTTCAGTTTCTCCTCTGAGTAATTTCACTGAAACGACGGGTGGTCTTCAGAACAGCAAGAATTGGGATTAAAACTGCATTTTAAATGTTGCTAAAAATGAATCTATCCAAATATTTGTATATCAGATTGATTGTATTTATGAGCTTTAGGCATAAAGGTGTGTGTGTGCGTGCGTGTGTGTGTGGAGAAACTAATTTTTCCTGATTAGCTTTTAAGAAATGCATTTATGATTCACCAGAGATGATGTGGATTCCTATTCTTATCATTTGTTTTGGCCGCTTCTGCAGACAAATAAAACTTTATCTAAATCGTGAAATGAGAGCTAATTGTACTCTACTCTAACACTTTCCCTGTCATTTTAGTTTACAAATATGATTTTTAATCCAATCATTTGTCCACCCAAATGTTTCTGACTCAATGATTTTGTAGGCACCAGATTATGATGAACAAAAAGTCCCCTTTTGTTTCAGAGAAGCAGTTGTTTTCCCCAATGTTTTAGAATTCCTCATGTAAAATTCTTGACATAAAAACAGTAAATACAAAAGGTGGAGAAGAAATGGTAATAAAGTTATTTTTTGCGCTCTGTAGCACTTTGAAAGAGATGTCTATTGGTTTCATTCATTACAGGTTTTGTGTTTTAAAATAAAGTGACTCATTAAATTAAGCAAGCATGTGTACTTGAGGAAAGTCCAGCTGTTAATTAAACTACTGTTAAATGTGCAGAGCCAGGCAAACCTTACACAGTGCCGGTGAGGAGATACATAGGCCAGAACACACACAGTGGAAGGCCAGTTAGGTTTGCATTTGATTTCTACCTAATATAAGTACAAATAAAATGTCACTGGGGTGACCAACTTAAGAGGTTTTTCTACGTTGCTAACAGTCAGTTAACTACTAGCCCCAGCTTGTGCCTCTCGTATATTAATGTTATATTCAAGTCACAGCGCTAAGCATTCTTTCCTCTAAATGATAAATACTCCGTGATGTTTGATCCAGTAAAAACATACTCTGACTCTGAATCAACTGATCATGAACCAAAGTATTGGACAAACTGAAATTTCAACCTGATGATGGCGCTAGATGACAAGTTAGGGGATCATCAAAGTTGGTGGGATTTATCCTCTGGTGTCCATGAATGTCTGGACATAATTTCATGTCCCTCCATCCCATTGTGCTAAAGTGCTGGACAGATAATGCCATCCATAGAGCCATATTGCTAATGTAGAGCTTCTTTAGTTTATGTATAATCTGCTGTATTTTTTGTTAGCAAAGATATTCCACCAATTTATACAGTTAAATCATTATGAGTACAGTACCAAAACAAGCAAATCATCATAGCAGGACATAGATAAGCACTTCTCTCATAGACTTACAGCCTGCTGTAAACAATTCCATCAAGAAACGATGAGTCTAATGTCTTGTTGTGGATGTTTGGCACAATGGCACTTATGTCCAGTCAATTTATCTGAGAAAGATAATCACGTACCAGCAAAGTGAGCATACCCGTATTAGAAAGGGACAATAACACCAATGTAATCTCAGCTAAGAATAAGCTTACTAGACTCTTCAATTATTTACAGTACGTCCAGTAAAACCTAAAACTGTCCACAGGTCACTCAAAAATCTGTATAAAACACAAATAGCTGGTTATGCAATAGGCAACTTGTATTATCACGATCTCCTAAAGTGGTGTCAGCTCTTCAAATTCATCAAAGTCATTAATTTATAACTGTGTTATTCTGTGTGTAAAATGTTGTCGTCCTCTTCTGTTCAAGTAGAGAGAGTTCAATTTTAAGTATCCAGTGCTGCTCGTGCTTTCTGAACAGCAACCTCCAGCATTGTGTGGTCACTGAGCAGCTGTTGGAGAGCAGCTGGGTCCATCTCCAGGAGCATACCTACACAAACAGATTAATCTTTATCCACACCTTACAAGGCCTATACAAAAACTTTATAAAACTTCCAAAGATACTACATCTATGGCTGATATCTACAGAGAATGCCACTACAGGCAGTGTATCAGGTCACCTGTAATATCATTAGCATGAAGTGGGTCCAGCTCCTCCACCAGCGAGAAGAGCTTCTCTCCCAGCCTCTCTGTGTCGTCGGCATCCGATGAGTCACTAATGTCCGTCTCCTCCATGCTCTGCCTGAAGAGACGCAGCAGGAACGTTATTTCAAACAAGTGATTTTACTGTAATTTATCAATGAATATTGGTTGGTTTTTAATATTTTATTGTGTAGATGTGAATTAGAAAATGGCCTGTAAAGTACAATAATGGTTGTGCTGGAAATGTACTGTATGAAGATGCACCTTGAGAAAGAAAAGGATATGGATGATAATGTATGAATATGCACTTCTATGCAAATATGGGTATATTCTACAAACACTAATAAGTCACATACTCTTTAAGTGTCTTCAGGGCAAAGTTCACCTGCTCTTCCAGCAGTTTTGGATCAGAGAGAAGGTTTAAAACGGCCTCTTTGTGCTGCTCCAGAAGCATTCCTGTTGAAGAACAGCAACTATATTTTAACACATCGCTCACTAGTTTCTCATAAATTCATTTGAATCAGAGCAGAATCACTTTTATTGGCCAGGTATGTGCACACATACAAGGAATTTGACTCCGGTTTTACGTTGCTCTCAATGTACATATGGAGAATAAGCATAAATAAACAGGACAACAAGCTCAACAACACAGACAAAGACTGCTATGTACAGATATACATACAGTTAAAAATATAAATAAATACAAAAACAACATTTGTAGACAGTAGCAAAGTGCAAAGGATGGATAATATATATAAACAAGCATATAGATGATAACAAGACTAAAAGTCCACAGCCATGCTGGCGGATCTGTGAGACTGTAGTTGGGCACTGCGATGCTTCAAGAATTAGAATTAATCCTGAGGCCAATATAAATGTGTGTACCAAATTTGATGGCCATAGTTGTTGAGCTAAGTGCCTTTCTTAAGCAGTTAGTTAAACAATAAACTGGAAAATCAAACTGAAGAAACCAATTCTCTATTATTTTTTTTGCCATTTACCAAATGATATGAGAAAACATAACATTGTTACAGAAATCACCTTGAACTTATTACACAGCTGTTACAGATTAACTGAACTTGTTCTAAAACATTACGTGCGTGCAAATAACTCATCAGCTGCTTCACGTATAAGCCGTATTTTGCTGCATAATATTCAGTATTTGCTGAGTCAAATAACGGGTTGCTCACCTGTGATTTTCTGCGAGTGGCCGGTGTTGTAAACATCCACCAACTCAAACAGCTGCTCACCCAGAGAGTCAGAGGACACCGACACGTCATCCTCGTCCTTACATGTCACCTGGCTGCCAAGAGGTGCAGTCACATGAGGATACACAATCTGAAAGGACCTGACATACACGCTGATGTTTCCTGGGCAGAACTACTGTTTCATGGCACAATACTCTAAGTTATATTACATAATCCCCCTCATGCACTGTCCCACCAGCCTTTTCATAATGCTGGAGGTCTGGCAACCCCCTGCCCCACTGCTCTACCTGGGCTCCTGTGCCAGCTGCAGGGCTCTGAGGGCTTTCTCCACGGCTGCGGTCAGCGTGGCCTCGTCCTGCAGCATCTGACTCAGGACAGCACCTGGAAGCTCCAGCAACATCCCTGGAGACCCGGACCGGGGATTAGGAACTTTGATGTTCTGAGAGTCACAGTTTATTTGAATTAAAAAAAAAAAAAAAACAGACAACATGCAATGCAGGATCTCCTCACCTGTGAGTTTCCCAGCATCCTCTTGGTGGTTGGGGTAAATCAGAGAGTACAGCTGTTCACCAAGTGTCTCCAGGTCTTCTTCCTCATCCATGTTTTGACCTCTCACATTAAGTGAGTGTCACATCACTGTAACTTTATAATGAGCAGTTTTAAAGAGGGTTTCGACCTCGGACAACTTTTTTGGTTTCACATCAACACTGAGACAACATCCACAGGGACCGTGCTTGTCCTCCAGCTGCACTCATGTCATAATCTAAAGTAGGACTCGGTGTTCAGGGTGACAACAGCTGGAAACTGCTCGGTGTTCAGGGTGACAACAGCTGGAAACTGGAGACTGATTTTTTTTTTTTGGACGGATGTCTGTAAACACGCGGCGCGCATTAATGACGTCGGGTTGTCACCGAGAGCCGTGAGGACGTGTTCCTCCGCTGAATTTGAGGATATCTAGTACCCCGTGAAATTGCATTAAAAATATAATATAGCGTCGTAATATTGTTTAAATCGCTATTGTATCGATAATAATAATTGATTGCATATGTTTTAAATGTATTAAAAAGTGGGTTCGGTCGTAAATACTTTGCTGTGGGTGCGGAAGGATCTCTGAGAGAGGGTCCGTAAAGCGGTTTCCGGTCTCTCCGGTCCTTTTCCTCCGCTAAAAGGTAACGTGGTCGCTTCGGCTGCTACTAGCCGCTCACTAAAGTATAATTATTGTGTCTCCCTACTTGTATTTAGTCGCATAAAGTAAGTTAGTATTGTAGTGTTGGTTGTTGTGTACATCCCAGGTGGCAGATATTGTCCCTGTTTAGTGTATTTAAATGGGAATATACGTTTATAAGCACGTCGCCGACTTCAGGCCTCGTCGTGCTGCTTCAGTCCCTTGTGCTGAGCCGTGGAGCTAACTTTAGCAAACTGTGCTTTAACGTGTGAATAAAAAAAACAGCTCTGTGTTTTCACGATATGAGCGCTCACGTTAAAAGAAGCTGTATTTTGTGTTGTAGCTGTTAAACATTGGCTCATAATCTTTAAATCGAGAGACTGGGTGAACACGTTGAGCCGAGAGGATGTTAGCTGTTGGATGAAGTGACTGTTTAAAGTCTCTTCCCTTTGGTCTTGTTATTTCACTAATGCTCCGTCCTGCTGTGTCCAGGTTCATCATGTCGTCCCATTTGCAGTGGATGGTCATCAGGAACTGCTCCAGCTTCCTCATCAAGAGGAACGGACAGACCTACAGCACCGTGAGTACCCCACCTGTCCTCTGCCCCCCCCCCGACTGAAACACCTGGGTCTCTACATGACCCATGAAATCTAACAGTTTGAGGAAACTGTATGAATGTTAAAAGCCATTGACTGTGTGACGTTGATGAGGTTTACGTCAGTGGTTTAAGACTAATGATGGACTACTTATTAAGAGATCAACGTAGATTTGTTGTGGGGAACATCTACGTTATGTGTCATTGAGATGTGGCAACGCATTCCTGGTGTTAAGCCCCTAAAAAGAAAACATGAAGACATCAAGAAAAGTAATCGAGGTCAGCATTTTAGTGAGATGTGGCGTCTGAATGACGCAGGAGCCCCAAGATCGTGGCTAAAGTATGAAGGTCAAAACCCATGATTCAGTTTTATGGCTACTTAAGATAAACCTGCTGTTGGCAAATAAGCCAAAAAGTTAATTTTGGATCCTGCAGTCAGTACACTCTAGCAAACAGGATATGATCAGACTGATCTTGACAGGGAAATTAATGCCCAACGGTCTGAAAACGCAATCTGTCAGGTGGGTTATCTAATTTAAATCTGTTTTTTTTTTTTTTTTTACAGGAGCCCAACAACCTGAAGTCCAGGAACTCTTTCCGCTTCAATGGTTTGGTGCACAAGAAGACTGTAGGTGTGCAGCCAGCAGCTGATGGCAAGGGAGTTGTCGTCGTGCTGAAGAAGCGTGCAGGTAAATATCAGACGCCGCTTCGATCCTCAGGCGCTTCTGTGACGGTTGAATAAGTCATGTGTTGCTTGGAATAAAAACTAGCTTTACCTGATGTTCACAAGTTACTTTTATAATGCGAATGAACACACGAAGTAAATCTTCATTGTACAATCTGACTGCTGCTGTTAATGAAAACACTTTTTTTCTGAAAGGAAAACAGACCTGTAACTGTCATCAGTTGTGTTTTTAAGAGACAGCAGCAACATTTTGTCTTTAAGTCAAGTGTGCTTACTTCCAGTTCAGTCAAAGGAGAGTTGCTCATGCTCTGAATTGCACAGAGTGAAAAAAAGACTGTTTAGGTTGCAGTCCCAGGAAGGAATTTAAATGTCTGTCCAATTGAATTATCTTTGTACTCATCGATTCCTGGAATTGGCTAACATGCAATGAATTGAAAAGAACAAACATGGTGCAGATGAGCAGCGCCTGTTGCGTAACCTCAGACTTCTTGCAGTCATTTGTTTTTGGAATTGTTATAGCTGATGTAGTTACATTGGAGTGTGTATGTTTTCTTGATGCACAGGCCAACACAAACCTGTCAACTCTTACGAGAAGATCACCATCAACAAGAACTCCCGCGCCACCCTGAACAGCCTGAGGCACATCATTAGCAAGAACAAGTACAGAAAGGACCTGCGCATGGTGAGCATAATATGTAGTTACCACATTGTTTTCTGTGATGCTCTTTTTTTAAAATTAGTATTTGCATGATTTAAGTCTTAATTTGTCTCCCCAGGCTGCCCTGCGTCGTGCCAGTGCCATTCTGAAGAGCCAGAAGCCTGTTGTGGTCAAAAAGAAGCGCACCAGGGCTGCCAAGACAGCATAAACTGATTCACATGATAAATAAATAAAAGATTTTTGTTTGGAAAAAACATTACATTGTCCTGAGTCTTAACTTGCCCAAAGATTGTTTATGTCTGTAATACAGGATTGTGCAAGCATTTGGATTTGTTATTCCATACTTGTCACGTAATTACCAATATTTCTGGGAACGAGTAAATGTGTGAAAGTTCCTCGTAAAAGCAGCCACAATCTGATCAGTCGAGGATTAAGTCGGGGTTTACAAATGGAGAATTAGTACATATTTGTGATCTGGTTGAGAAAATGTAGGCTTCTTTCCCTCAAGAATTGAATGAATTGTACAGGTCTTGTGTGTGGTGTGTGTGTATATAGTACAAAACAGAATTTTAAAAGACAGCAAATGCCTGATTTAAGAAGCACAACTAAAGATAAAAACAACCTGGTGTAAGTAGTTTGGCTGTTGTAGTTAGAAATAGGTCAGTAACTGGGCTCTAAGGTTTTACTGACCTATTTTTATTGAAGTTTGTTGCACTCTGCTAAAATATCTCAATACCAGACCAACCTCTAGAGGCTGTTGAAGTGTCATTGAAATCTACACAGTTACTCATATGATTGCAGGAATGGTTTTCTTTGTTCCTGTCAAACTCCTACGTGTTTTTCAAATATTTATACACAGATGGACTGAAAACACCTTTGCCACAGTGTCCTGATGTCCCTGCGATGATGTGCATGCTGTACTACATGTGACAGAAATTAGCTGCAACTAATTAAAAACCAGGAGGATGTCTGTTGGTATTGATCTGTGCACCCAGTCGGCTCATAGCTTCCATTTTTACCAATATCCTTGAACTTTATTTTACATAAATCCCAGAAGAACTGAACACTTAAGGGTTGTCTGAACATCATATGTTTTAAGCAGATCATTTTCATTTGAAATAGATTATACTGAAGCAAACAGGGCCTCTGTTGCTTTAGCCACTGTGACCGCTGATGTGGAAACATTGGATAGATTTTAAAGCAGCCCACTGGCAGCTTTCCACCCATGGCTTTGGAAAGAAAGAACAAACTGTTGTCACCTCCCCTTGAGTTTAAGCTGATAAAGTATACTGCACCAATCATTTCTGCAGTGAAGAGCACCTCTTGCACACGGGATCCGGACGCACCTATGAGAGGGATTAGTGTCTGTGAAGATGTGATAGAGGCTGAGCACCGTGGTCGCTATGAAGGGACTGAGGCCGGTGTTTTTCTTCGTGGCTGGGACTCTGCTGGTCCTGCATAGCTGGAGCTTTGAACTGCAGGACACAATTCATGCACTGATAGAGGAGAATATCCACCTTCACGACCAGCTGGAGAACCTCACCCAAGCTCTCAGGGAACTTAAACGGATGCTCTGGCATCACTCAAATGGTACTGAGTTTAACATTTGAATATACAGTACAGATATGGGTCAAACAACACAGCTAAAAGCTTTGAGTACCTGTTGTAGTTATTGAATAGGAAAATTGTTATGGAAAGTTATTTAAGGGTACATGAGAAACAAATATTCAACAGTATTTAAAGTAATTTTCAGAGAAGATTCACCGTATTAACTAAATTAAAAATATTAAACCAAGAATATGTGTTGCATAATGTTACATTTTTTCAGTATTGGCTGTTCCAAACATAAACAGGGAAAGAAATCTTTTAGATAATGTGTTTTTATTTAATGTATAGCCTTCACATTTCTTCATTCTCGTTCTTATCTGTTAGTATTCGTACTCTGCATTTCACTACACATATTGCTTGTGTATACAAAAAATAAATCCTCTAAATCTACCCGAAATCATCATGTAGCATTATTTCGTGATTCCATATATTTATACTTCAAGACACAGGGTGTATAATGTATGCCCTCTGGTGCATTGTGTTTTTAAATGTCCTACCCCCAAGGTCAAAACAACTGTCCGCTCTTCCCTTTCACTTTTGTCCTCTCCCTCTCATTTCCTGTCTGTGTCTGTTTCCTCTTAATCCTTTCCCTTGCTTGTTTTCATTCATTCATGTTCTCCTGTAGCTTCCTCTTCATAGTTGTTTGACCTCATCCAGACAACTGATACACATTTCATAACATTAGTCTTCAGGGCATACATTGCAATACACTTCCATACCCCTATCTTACCATGGTGTGTGTTTAATACAGACCCAGATCATCACGAGCACCACGAACATCGCAATGAGGATGCCCAGCACCTGTGGGACGAATGGTCAACACACGGTGCGTATCATGAGTGAATTCAGAGAGCTCAGGTAGCAGATGTTAGAAAAAGCTTCCAGCAGATTCACTGCCTTGTGTGTGCAAGTTGTGGCAGAGCCCATACCATTAGTTGGCATTGATTTCATGGCCATATATATAGGCTGCAGTTAGGCTTAAGGGGTCATGTAAGCACCAGAGGCATAATGAAATGTTTTGTTTATCAGCTCTGCCACAAATGAGCCTTCCAGCAGCACAATATTTGTTGGGTTAAAGGTGCTAGATACACGAGATGGTGTGACTGTATTTCTCCCTCTGCGGCAGGCATCAGTGCAGAGACTCATCTCCTGCTGGAACATGCCTTTTGTGGACATGACCTGCACGGCTCAGCTGCTCCCTTCCATGAAGAAACAACCCTCCTCCTGCTGCTGACGCTATCCTGTCTCACCCTGCTGCTGCTGATGAACTATTTGTAGGCTACATTAGCCTGGTGTCCACTGAAGAGCTGCACGCAACTTCAGTTAATTTCTTGTGGCCAATGGGGATAAGTGCAAACTAAACTAATAACTGAAAAGTGAGTTTTGATATGGTTCCAGAGATTAGCTCCAGCCCTGGCTCGCCTTTTCAGAGTGATTATTGAGTGAACAGGATTGGATGAGTTGACCTTTCCACAATCTGTGTTCACCTCTGGGAATTTACTGAACTGGAAAGGAGCCTGTTGATGCTGGTGTGTTATAACAGAGGAAGCTGTATATATATATATTACAGCAGGTTAAACCTGGTGACTCACCTAATTACGGCCATTGTGGTTATGTGGGCAATGTTTTTTATAAATCAATTACTTGTGTAGGAGTTGTGTCTACCACATTTTGATTATATTGATAATGGGAATTAATTACATGAGATGCTCTAAAACCACTTTTAAGACTACTTATTTCATCTGTTCAGCTATAAACAATGAGGAAAATGGAGTTTGGATTCCTTAAGAAATAATCATGTTATAATCATTTTCACAGGACACTGACTTGTCATAGCAGGAAAGGCAAGGAACTAATTGCATTAACGATGGCTTTGTTGTGTGAAAAAGGTCCAGTGTCTGTAAATACTAGTAGTGGATACAATAAATGGCTACGAATGGGAGGAACTCTGCAGCCCATTGTGTTCAACCACTGACCTACGTAATGAAAAAAGTATAAGAATATCAAGTAGTGCAGCTTTAAAATTCCTGAGCTTCTTCTTGTTTATCATCCCTACCTTGGAAAATTCTGATAAATAAAAAAAAAACAATAGACAGAGTCCAAACATTTGTTTATTTTTCCCACTATTTGAAATGGTACAGCACATATAAAAGTTATAAAATTAACTACAAGTCAGTGAAGAATTTGTATTCTACAGAGTGAAACACATTCAATACAATGAAGATGCACATGAAACAAAAAAAAGGGGAAATAAATGAATAAATAGTTGACAGTCATAGCTCAAACAAAACATTTAACCTAACAGCTACATCATTCTCGCTGTGAACAACAGGTCCTTATCGATATTGATAATGGCTAGAATTTACTTAAATATAACTCATGGAATGAAGTCGTGATGAAACTCAATGATGTTCTGTGTGCATTTACTTTTGCCTTCAATGCTGGTTGTATGTTGCTGTGTGAGTAGTAACATGGCATTCCAGGTTCAGTCTGTCATCACTACGGGGGGGGTCCACATACATAAAAATGATCTATAGTCCATGCAGACTGCGTACGAATATTTTCCAAGCATATAATGCACGTTAGCTATTATGGCTCTAGTCTATATCAAGGTCAGAGTCCTCGTCGCTCACAGTGTTCTGTATGATGGCTCCATTGCGAACCGTCTTCGGGACCATGGGGGGCTTGTCAGGCAGCAGGCCGTACTCCTGCAGCAGGGCCTCCAGGTCTACGGCAAAGAAGTCTTCCCCGAGCTGGTCTGTGAGCCGCACGAAGTTCCCGATCAGGTCCCCTCCTTTGTAAACGAGCAGAGCGGGCAGAGCGCTGTCTCTGAACAGTGCGCTGGTGCTGATGGCCGAGCTGCGCACGCTGCAGAACTTGACCAGCGGGTATTCCTGAGCCAGACAGAGCAGGCTGCCGCTCATGGCCTCACAGCCCGGGACGTCCGGTTCGTAGATGTGGATCATGACCAGCGTGCTTTTGTCCTCGTTGTCCAAAGCCTCCAGGAAGTCCTCTCCGCTGTTAAGCTCGTAAACCTGTGCAAAACGTTTGCCGCGGCAGAGCTGGCGCCGCATCTCTTCAATGCGCTGCATACGGTAGTGCTGGAGGAAATCTTCATCATCCTCTTCTTCCTGAAGCATGTTGTACTCTTGCATGGTCATCTGTGGGGTAGACGAAGAGGATAGGCAAAGACAGGTGGTTAAAGGAAAAGTTAGACATTTTGGGAAATAAGCTTTATTGCTAAGTACGGTAAATATGAATCTACAACCAGCAGATGCTTAGCATAGGTTAAACTGGAAATGGGAGGAACAGGTAGCCTGGCTCCGTCTAAAGGTAACACAATTCTTTAAAAAATGGACTGATCTATAATTAGACAGTGTCAGAAAATACAGGATAAAGGCAGAGGGATTCCACTGTTAATCAGGTTGTTTTTAATTAATACCGTGCCTATATTTAGGCTTTTCCTACAGCAAGTGTTCCACTAGCAAGTTTGGCACAGTTTGAAGAGGAGGTCAACCACGCACTTCCAACAATGGTGTGAGAAACAAGACGTTTAAGCCAAAAGGAGCCTTTTATAAACATTCTTCCCCATGTTAGGCACTGTCTGTATTTTGTACCCGTCCTACTTACTTTGCCTTTTATTTTTTCCTGCAGCTCTTTCTGTTTCTCTTTGTCTTTTTCCAGGTCGAGGTCAGAGCGGCAGCTCATGGACAGCTTCTTGATCAGTCTTTCCATCTCTCTCTTCTGCTCTTGTTTCTGCTCCACCTCCAGCTGCTTGTACTTCCTCCAGTCATTGATGACACCCTTTGGTCCTGGGAAAGAATAACCAGTGTCATTGCTATGTTAACTACTGCAAACATGTAATATGCTCTAAATAAGTACTAAGCTCATATAGTTTCTAACCCTCCTTATAATAATAATAACCACACATCTCAATGCATTCATCAAATATTTTGTATTAACCACATACATAATGTTTTATATCTTTAATACAATGATGTCTTATAAAAACTCTTCAACACTAGAGGTTTATTGTAATTTTTTGTGTCGTTTCAGTGACACTATGGGACTGACGTGAAGCATGGTCACTGCAAATCTTGCCTTCTCATTACCTGTCTTTAATTCCCATACAAAATGCTGCACAGTGGTCTCATCTGGACTCTTTTCAGTGTGCATGTGCATGCAATAGTTACCCGTGTTGACAGCGCTCCCATCTGCGCTGTAGTCTATCTCCGGCTCCACGGCGTTTGCGTCCCGGATGGTCTTGTTCTCCCCATCGTCATCCTCGTTGTCGCTGCCTTCGTCCTCACTGCTGCTGTAGTAGTACTGCAGCTTCTCTCCCAGGATCTTGTCATCCAGAGTCGTCATGACAACGGCCCACCTGAGGGTTGCATTTGTTAATGGTCACAGATGCAACTTACTAACTTCACACATGGGACGGTATCCTCGTGTGTGTGTGTGTGTGTTTATTAACGTGACTGAGAGCTCATCCTTCATCCCTGTACTGCACACAGAGGAGTTCCTTGCATTCACAGGCTGTTGGGTGATTTGACTAATAATTTACATGGCTAATGCCCTGCTGCCATTTGCTTTATTTTTAAAGCCTCATAGAAAAAAAAAAAAAAACACATCTTCAGATTAACAACAGCTTTGTCTCATAATAGAGAGCACATTAGTCAGTGGCGCATAATAATCCAGACTGACAGCCATCCAAGCTGTCATAGGTCGGATAGAAGGGGCTTACTTCATAAAATAGGACATCTACACTATACATAGCTTATAGCAAGTGTGTCAACACACAAAACTTAGGCTGAGGGGTCTTTAATGATGCACTGAGCCGTGTGTAAGCCAACCCATTTGCACAAATGGAGAAGCAAGCAGGCAAACACCCTTAATAAATAAATCCCTCTCACTTTTGATTGTGGCCAGGCAGCAAAATGGAAGATTACAGTGTCCCCCAACTACAGTGTACAGCTCCTTTGTTTGGTTTGGTTGCCATTATGTGACAATACAAACCCAATATCTCTGCACTGCCTTTGAATATCTCCACTACATGTAAACAGAGAGGGCGAAGGCCTACAGCCGACACACTAATGTTAGGTTGTGTGGAGAATCCGTGCCGATCTGACAGCGAGCTTAATCTATTATATAGTAAGCGAGCGCCTCACGGATATTGTTACAGCTTTCTAAAGGGGATAGCGACAAACCAATTAGCTTGTTTACTAAGTAGGACACGGGCCGGACCAGCAGGCACTACTACAGCGTTTGTGACACTGAGCTAGGTTAGCATTAGCCAACTGAGCCAGCTCTTCTCACTTCCTCCTGACAACCCGTAAACATCAGCTAGCCATAAGAAATGTTAAATTAACTCGACTCCAAATGTACACGCTGCTATAAAACCGGACAAAATGACTCTTACCTTTATGATATGGTCAGCTAGCGGTAGTAAAGTATCTCCAGCTCCCAGTGAGTTCACACCGCAGCTAATCTGCTCTCTCCCGCAGTGTGCTGCCTTCAGGGCTCCGGGAAATGTCGTAATTATTAAATATGAGCGCAACGAGAATCTTATTATTATTATTATCATCTTATTTTATAGTTCAGATTTTTCATCCTTTCTGTGTGTGGACATTCTGGGAGCCAGTCATCAGTGTCGCTCAGTGTGTGATGTTTGCTACAAATTTTTCAAACACAAATATTACTCTTAAATGCACACATTTTGCAGTTACTACAAAATAACTAAACACAGACCACAGCCACTCAAAAATTGCTGAGTAATGAGTTAATTCTGGTGCTATTGCAATCCAAATAGGTAATTCAAAGAATAATATGTGAGGGGGGTCATATTCTGAAGTATATCTATAAATTTGGACTTTACTGAGAGCACCTAAAGGTAACACGATACCATGGTGCATCCGGGTGCATCCCACTGACGTGGTCAGTGTTGTCATACAGTACCCACCTTCACAACTAGAGGGCAATATGACTATAAAACATGACACAGACTACTTGTTCTATTACTACCACAACTATAACACAACCACTGTCTGCAGGCTCACAAAGAACTGCATTTTAAATTGAGCATTACTCCCTTTTTGTTTTTACAAAAGGTACCATGATACCAATGAGAGATTCAAATCACAGAATTCAACTCATCTGAAAAGTCAGACAGCACCAGATCTTGTCAAAAGGAGTCTGTAGATTATTTCTTGTTTGTGTCTGATATTAATAATCTAATATGCATCCATGTTCTGAGCTATGAGGTAACCATGCTTTGTAAACCCTGAGTCGGTTGTCTCCAGTATTCAGCCTCAACACAAAAGAAACAGTGTATTCACAAGGATTAGTGGGTGGGAAGTGTGAATGGAGACTCATGAGAGGAACAAAAGAAGGAGGTAGTTAAAAGAAAAAAAGATTTGAATCGCTGCCAATTTAAATAAACAGACAATAATCCACTTTGGGTCTATAGTTTTATTTCAATGAATGGTTATATTGCATTGCAATCACTTCTTTTAAAATAAATCTACAGACAGTACATACCTTTATTACTGCACAGTGTGAACATGTTTTTTTTTTTTTTTGGATAGTATTTCAGTCTTCAGGCACAAAGCGTTAAACGAAAACCATATGTTTATGTCCTCACTGTTTGCTCAAGACAGACAGTCTTAAGGAAGAGACGAGTTTTCATACTGAGCTCTGAGTCCCGTGTGATTCTCCAGTGCTGTTCAAACAAGCATCACTGTATGTTCTCCACACAAACATCAACACATGCTGTGTGTTTTAGCAGCAGCCTCCTTTACCTTAATTTAGGGATGTAAAACCATAACCTTCTTGTGTCTGCGAAGGGTCATAGCTCATCAGTTCTTACTTTACTGTCATCACTCCCTCTTTGTGATTGCTCCTCAGCTGGTACTCTAAATGCCACATAGGGACACGACTTGGTGTTTAGACAGACCAGCTTCTTTAGTGTGGCGGAGTTCACTATGTCAAAGCCGACTTTGCCTCCAAAGGTACTGGGCTTCCAGTATTCAGGAGAACATATAGGGTTTCCCAGGAGGCCTTTAAGGGAGAAGGGGGCACCCATCTCCACCATGCTCTCTCCAAATATGGTGCCGGCTCTTGTTTTCTCCAACATCAATCCAGGATAAAACTCAAGAGCTTCAATGTCACCGTAAAACTCTTCAAGCTCGCGGGCTATCTCCTCGCTATCTGCAAACGGTAACCAGGAGTATTGCACAGTTAATACAAATATTAAAGCATCAAGGATTCATTTATAAGCACTACAGACGGCAGTCAGAGTCCACCACTTTGGTCCAGACTGAAACTGGATTGATTGCCATGAAACTTGCCCCAAAAAATATTCATGGTGATCAGAAGATGAAGGCGTATAACTTTAAAATACCCCTAGCTTCTTTCGTTAACACCACCAGCAAGTCAAAGTTTTACTTCTCAACATTTACTGTATGGATTGGCACACAATTTGGTGCAGACGATGAATCCTAATAATTCTGGCAATCCTCTGACTTTTGCTCTAGTGTCACCATGAGGTTCATACTTGGTGGTTTGGAGCAAAATATCTCCTGTGCCTAAGTATAGCCTCACAGGGCCGCTAGCATAGCTGTAGATTCTTATTAATCACATATTTTGTGATTGTGGCAGGGAACCTTTTTCACAGCAGCCATTGTCACATGAAATAGGGTAAACACAGGTGTTACCAATAACATTAACTGAGTCTCTGTTTCATTTAGTGTAGTAGAGCCTTTCCAACATGCACAACAGCAGCACCCTGACTCTGTCTGCCCAGAATGAAATGAAACCTTAATTAGTATTATCACCTGTGTTTACCCTACTATTTCATGTCAAAATGGCTGCTGTGAAAAAGGTCTATTGTCCAAGTTGTGCATTTAATGAAATTAATGTCATGCAATTCATCTACAACTTGATACAGAAATGTCAAAGGAAGACATTGTAACAGCAACGATGGAAATAGGGAACGGTCTTGAAAAAAAATGCCTTGAAAGGGAGCGGATGCCATTTATTCCAAGAATGTATGTCCAGCTGCTCTCATGGACTTGTAAAAGTTGTAAATCACATGCTTGGTTACACTTCGTGCTGTGTGGTCTGTTTTTCTTACCAGTGAATTGTCTGAACGATGTGTATGGCTTCAGATTAAAACGCTTCCTGTACTCGTTGAAGGGCTGCATGCGGAGTTGGCGGGACTCCTTTATGGCTCCCACGGCCACTTTGGTCACCATAGCATTGATGTTATGGCCACCACCAATCTGTAGGACAAATATTGGAAATGAAATATCCTATTGGAGACATTTTAAATATATTCCGTGTTTCATTCCCTTGCAGAGCTAAGCAGCTCATGTGGACGTGCTTTGATTGTCTGTGTTGTATATGTTTACCTGTAATGTAGGTTTGTAATTTTATAATCTATGTTAAGACTGTAATTAACAAACATTCATTTAGTTTCTGATCAGTACATAGATTTCTGGATGTGACAAGCAAGGGAACCCAAAAACAATATTAATATTTGTTTCTGCTTAGCTCATAAACCGTTTTTGTAGCTATGACTACAAATATTACAGTCACCACCAATCTCAGTTAATCACTCAACAGTACAAAAGCATTGCCCAAGTCACCCTCAGTTATCAACATTTAACCAAGCCAAGCACCTACATGATACAGTTCTAGAAAAACAGGTAGAAAAGAGTGTGACTGCCAAAAACTCTCTTTGTATCGGCTGTGGTTACCTGGCCAGCAGCTTGCCGAGAAAAGGCATCCACCAGTTTCTCAATGCCATAGTGTGTGAGAACAGAAGTGTTGAAGAGGAACTGCGGGTATGACAGTTCATCTCCGTTAATAAAGAAACTGTCGGGCATCAAGGGGTGCCAGTGATAGAGCTGGCTGAACTCTAGGGCAATACGGTTCCCATACTGGAAGTTGGAGTTAAACAGCAGGGTGGGATCAAACTTCAACTGCAGCAGGTATCCACTGAGGTGCTGTACGTACTCCTCTATCACTATCCGTATTGTTTCACCTGAGAGAAACATGCAGAGACACAAACAGGGAGGGCAGATGAAAGAACCTAGCTGATTCTGACTCACGACAGAACAGGTTCAAACTCAAGATGGCTCAAATAAAATCATCATTAGTGAGTTTATTAAGAGGTGTGCTCACATACAGTATTATTAAACACCAGCTCTAGACAAACAAAAGATTTTGAAACATCTTAGAAGTAGTTTGAAATTTCGGAAAATATGCTTTTTTTTCTATTCTTGCTGAGTGTCTGATACTCTCAGCCAGCAGACGGTTAACTTAGCTCATCATAAAGAGGGAAAACCGGGAATAAGCTGGCCTGGCTCTGTCCAAAGATAACAAAGTACACTTAATGGTACGCAAGTGTAAAAAAATTCCTTTGTTTGTCTTCTCCCCAGTCAGGGAAAAAGTTACAGTGCAGCAGGGGAGGACTTCGTCATGTATAAAATACAGTCCTTTCCATCCTTGTGTGACAGTCCCCCCTGGCACTGTAACAAAGTCACCCTACCAGCACGTTGAAAGCTCACTAATTAACGCATGATATCCTGTTTGTTTAATCTGCACAATGGCCAAAAAGTGGATACACATAGTCTAGAACATTACCCCGTGTAAACCACAAACTCCATTTTTACACCTAAACAAACAAGATAATGTTCATTTGTGAGCTTAAGAGGGGCTGGTATTTTGTTATCTTTGGATAGAGACAGGCAAGCTGTTCCCCTCAGTTTCCAGTCTTTGTGCTAAGCTAATTGGTTTCTGGCTGTAGCTTTATTTATCAAATAAAGCAAGGAAATTAGCATATTTCCAAAAATGTCAAGCTATTCTTTCAAAACTGTGTCCAGCTCACCAATGATGATGAGGCGTGTGGTCTGGAAAATCTGTTCATCATCCCAGGTGGGATGTTCCGCCTTCAGGATGTCACATACTCGGTTATGCTCCCTCAGCCAGAGCGTGGCATACATTCCCAAACCAGGGAGGAGCCCATACACTTCCTGACCAATAGCCATCTGACCCTCAGGAGGGATCCCTGGAGGGTAGCTCATCTTAATGGGTGCATCAGCTACAGAGGGAGGGTACATCTCGCCGTCAATTAACTGATGGGAAAACAATAATTATACATTACAACGCATTGCAAATCTGGCTTTCTCAACCTTCTCCACTTTATCTGACTGTATAGTGCCAGTCCTACATACTTCTGCATTTATAACTGTATACATGTATAACTTCTGGTAACTTCAGATGCTTCTTAGAGCTAATGACAGCAACAGATTTGGCTAACATGCTTGTTTGGTTCATGGAAATATCTCACATAACACAATATTGTTTCACTTTGCCCTTGAACGGAAATTATTTGTTCCAATCTTGATCGACATGTAAAGGTAAGTCTTTGTGCACACGTCTTTTTCTATTCAGTTTCGACTCTTTTACCTGATACTTGAGTTTTCCGTCTTGGTGAAGCCTGAGCTGGAGCTGCCGTTCCAGGTTGTCTCCATACACGTGCCCAGCATCCACCTGTATGTGTCACAGGACAAGACAGAAAATGAGGTGAGAGAATGAGAGGAAATAATTAAAAGCATGACTAAATATGAGTTGATGACATTGTGACTGATTTTGTTCCCATTTTTAGTGCTTATTTGATTTTTAATGGTGTTCAATCAGGTTTTTTAGAGTTTGCCATAGTAGCAGCTGGTTAGTTTAGCTTAGCACAAAGACTGGAAAACAGAGGGTCTGGCTCTGTTCAAGGTAACAAAATCACTGTATCTCATTTGCTTAATCCCATCTCTTGCTGATTTACATAAAAGCTCTTCAGGCTTTTAAATTTTCACTCCTGGACTATTTATTATGATACGTTTGCCATTTTATGTTTTAATCTGCTTTCTAACTGTATTTCAGTGTCTCCATATCTTTATGATTCATTGCTTGTTTTAATGTTATTGATTTTTATACTCTCTTTTTTGTTTTTTCCCCTGGGAAAGCACTTGAAGGTGTGGTAAATTTAATCTGCAGTCCATCCGTTCCTGCAGTTAGCCGTCCCCTCCCTCCTCCCCACGTCACCACACTGAAATTCTGCTGCCTGCCCTTAAGGGCCGTTTCTTGGTGGAGTTCTCTCTCCTCATTCAATAAAGTACTATTGAAAGGAGGGACTGTGAGTCAGACTCTAGGGCTTTTTAACACTTTTTTTTAAATGCCTAGAGCAGCATTAAGAATTGTGCTATTGAAATAAAGTTTATTGTTATTAAACGGACAAAAGTTTTAAATGGACTAACCCCATGTGCTATAGCCTTAGTGAAGCCCAGACCCATGCGATTGTAGGTCTTAAAGAACTGGTGAGTGAAGTGTTGCGCAAAGAAGGCGAACATAAGGTTGGAGCCCTGGGGGTCGGGTCTAAACGTCCTTCTCTTCAGCAGCCTTTCAACCAGCAGCTCAGGGTCAGGCAGCCCAGCCCCGCCTGAACAGGAAAAAAAAACACGTCAAACACAGCACGGGGCACAACACACATACACCACACCTTTAGTCATAATACTGAAACAATGCGTCTGTGTAAACAGTACTGATACACTTAACACATGACACTGCACTTCTGAATCGCCCAAGGTCATCCAATCTTCATTCATGATGCTGTGGTGGAAAGTTTAGCTTCAACTGAGCAATAGACATGTTCTGCATTACATATTAGTGATGCAGTCACACATTTGTACCTCGTAATGAATTATATCAAAATTATGCAGTAGTGGAAATACTTTACTATAATTTTAAGACACTTGTAGTAGACAATTTGAGTGTTTACTCTACTCTACATCTGTGTTTTTACTCCAATACTATCTTCACTTATCTCAAAGCTACTTGATCATCTTACAAAATACAGACTGAACTATTACTACTGTAATAATACACAACATAGTGCAATTATCATTGTATTAATATAAATAGGTAGGGCAACATTTAAGAATTCATGGTACTAGTGCCAACACTAGCACAGTTTCGGTATTGACACAATACTTTTATCGATACCTTATCAATACTCTTACTTAAATATCAACACATTCTGCTGCTCAAGACAAAGGGAGCCAAAATCATTACATGTTAAACGTCTATTTCCAGTGGCAGAAAACTATTTCATTTCAACGGCCTCTGAGCTAGCAACCTACGCACTGAAAATGGCAAGTTACCCTGACCCTACCCCAGTCTTTAAGAGTAAAAATATAAACAAGCTAGCAGTTGTTAACTTTTCTTTTAAAAGGATTTAGCCATTTTAATGCCAGGGCTTGCCTACCCATGTCCAAATGTTCCACCAAAATGACTCCGCCCCCAAACGCTACATTCCTGCATCCTGGGCTTAGCATTGCCAAAGACAATCATAATGGGTTTAGACCTTTCTCCAGTGCTGGCACATCGCTAATGTGAAGTGTGAAGATAGGTCTGGTGCTCAATCTCTGTGGGTTCGTCCCTATGAGTCACACCTTTCACATCGCACTTACTAATCTGATCCATCGGTAATGTAAAAATATGAATTATTGCAGCTTTAAACTTAATATAAATGAGTGGCTTACCTTTAACCCCCAGAGGTGTAGGGCAGTCCTCTGGCACGGGGGGCAGAATCCGGGTGTAGTAGCTCAGATTATAGTAGGATTCCCAGCTGAGGTAGTTATATTTTGAGTTGTAGGTTGGAGGAGTGGGTATTAAGTTGGCTCTAACTGTTCATTAAAAATATAAAAGGACATTAGACATTGAATATTTGACAGCCCTGAGTGAATTTCTTTGAATAAATTGCTGACTCTGGACCTGTTAAAACCAGCCGCATGAGAACGTCCCGTAGGAAGGTGTGGTTGATGATTTCCCAGAGCCAGTGAAAATGAGTGAGAATGTAATGCACCACATCTGGGCTGGGCTTCAAGAACTGACGCACCCTGGTCCAAAACTCCGCTGTGGTGGGAGGACAAATGAAAAAAACAATCTTGTTACTGGAAGTCAGGGCTGCTGGGAATTTAGAGTGGAAATTCACAGCTGACAAAATCAGTATCTCACAGGACACTAAGCATTCACTAAATTGCTCAGCCATTCACTGAATAAAGTAAATAATATGACAATTCAGTATGACTATCAGGCTAGGAGTTTTAGCATCATGGGGGCAAGGCTGGATTACCAACCAGGCAAAGCAGGCAACTGCCCCAGGGCCCCCAAAACTCCAGGAGCCCTAAAAGGTCCAGGCTTACGGTGTGTCAGCTGGTTTGTTTGCGATAATGCCTCATTAAACGACAATATCAACTGAACCGAAACAAGTTTTAAACTCATTAGTGACACATTATCACCTTTCAAATTAATATGGAGAACTAATTAGCAAATATTTGCATATTTACTCATCAGGCAGTTACACAGCAATACTTGCTTTCACTGGGAGTAGTGTTTTTTGAACCCCGAATGTTAAGTAAGTAAATCCGATGTTCACTCTCTTTTGGCTCTGTTTTTGGTATAAATATCTGTAACTTTAGCTGTTAAATGCACTATATTCACCAGCTAGTTGCTAACATTGTCTGTCTGCTATTTGGTGCAGAGCAGTTAGTGTAAAGTGGGCTTTTTCTGAGGTTGTTCACTGAAAATAACTGCCTGTTGAGGCTGGAAAGAATACTATGAGGATGAACCAAAACAGTTGCTGGACAGCTAAACACCCAGTTGAAGCATCAGGTTCGGGTGATAATACTATGATAAGTTGGTTCATCACATCTCTTTCACATTGTCATTTGATACATTGTTATTATAACAATATTGACTCTAACTGCTTTAACAGAATAAATATAACATGAAAAGCCTAAATACTGTACCAAAGGTAGGAATGTGTGTTTGTGGACCTATTTCCAAAATCCCAAAGCTCCATTAAGATGTTTCAACGTTGATCCTGTTTGTGTAAAACGAGCTACATGTGTGGCTGTTCTACATGGTGTAAGAAGTAAAAAATATTATTTAAAGTAAATCTTATCACTCAATCCCATTTCCCCTGTTTGCCATTGCTTGTCTTTTCCATCCTTCTCCTCGTTCTTTCTGTTTTTCTCTGCACAATCAAAGGTTGATTGCTCATATGCCTGATGAGCGTGATGTAACTGCATAACTGCCTGCCAAATACATCACATCTGATTAAGCACTACAGTGTGTGAGGGTTCCCTGTTAATGAGAAGCAGACCAGCAGAGTTAGTAGGTGGTTCAGGAAAGAGATCAGCAAAAGCAGCTCGGATCCAGCTGGTCTCTTTCTGGCAGTTCCTCCAATTCTTCCAAATATTTGGGTCTAGACATGGAGTGCTAACCCTGTCGGCCAGGAGCTATGTTGCTCTATTTCCTGAGTTAACAACAACAAAATAAAACCCTTTTTCATCAGCCACCGAGCCCTTTCCGTCTCATGTACAAAAGAAAAGCAGAATATTTCAAATTCCTGAAAAGTGCAATAATAAGAGGAGGATATGAGAGCTTGTCTTATGAGGATAACTGGACTCACGGACAGTGCAGTTTTCTCCGTAGTAGCCGGTGCGAGTGCAGTCGCACTCATACTTGTCTTCACTATACCTCACACACACACCCGAGTGCTGACAGGGTAAATAGCAGCATGGGTTCACTGTGGAAAACAGGAAGAGCTCACATCAAAGACAGTGAGAAATACTTACATAAACTCATATATATGAAGCTGTGACATTGTAAGAAATTGAAAAAGAGATCAAGATCAAATATTGACTTGACACTTGCTTCTTGCACAGTGATTGAGTTCCCGACAAAAACTATCATTTGCCTTAGCACAAGATAGGATCAACACTTTTACTACTACTACTAATACTTTTAACCAGACGTCAGATCTCAGATTGAGCCTTTAAGGACTGACTCAAAATAACGTCTAAAGTGTAAAAAAAAAGAATTCGACAGACTATTTCTTGGAGGTACTATGCCTGGTCCACCACATAACTCTAAGTTTAAGGAACAAATTATTGTTTTTGCACTTTAAACATGAAATATAACGTTATTTAGTGAGACTGAGAGGTGCTGGTAGGTGGATTATGTTACCTTTGGCCAGAGCCAGGCTGGCTATTATTCCGTTTCCAATCTCTATGCTAAGCTAGCTAAGTTAACCAGCTGCTGGCTTTACCTTTAAGGGTAACTTTATTCAACTGACAAATGACGTCCATTACAAGTGCTTGCTTATAGAGACTGTACAGAGCGAGAGTTCTGCAGCCGTCAGGCACAAAACAAGCTGTAATAAAATTTGTGTTTTTGTTTTTGTTCAATGTTTTAAAAGGTCAGTGGAGTCTGATGGCTTTGAGCAGAGCGATACAACGTCTGTTTCTGGTTAAACAAAAGGGATCTTACTCTTTAACAAAAAGTTCTATCTCTGTAGGGTCCTTTCCATAATGTTGTCAGACACTTATATTAACAAACTGAGCCTGTCAGTGGAAAAAATAACCACTTTTAGCGGAAGTACATTGACGGTCCCTTCTCTGAAGGGATTACATTACTGCTTGTTTCACAGCTGCCAGCTGCAGCACTCTCACTCGATACTAAAACCGAAATTTAAAACCACACAGATGTAATACAATTTTTTTAATTAAAATGTATGTCTGTATGTCTATAATCTAAAGGGTGGGGGAAAAATCCTCTTGGCTCAAGTCAGTGACATGAAAAACCTTTTCTAAAAAATGCATTGACAAGTTACAACAAGCAAAGTTCATACATTCAGGTTTCAGGGTAAGAAATGAAATCCTCTTAAATTACAACATGATGACAGATAAGAGTGTTTTTACTAGACATTCCTCCATCCCAAGATGTATGCATAAATAACTACAAGTTCCTTTTGTCATAGAATAGTTCAGGGTGTAGCATTACAGATATGTATGTTATGATAACCGTGCGATAAACTACTCATCCATGTAAACTCTGACAAAAAGCATTACTCAAGAGAAGTTGTATAAACTTCCCTGAACGTGCAAAAACATGCCCCTCCTTGCCCTCGTAGACCCCCCATCACTATGTTATCTACACAGGTACCGTCTGATTTAACAGGTCAGAATGAGTTCAAATCCCACAGATAACATGGAAATTCACATTGCATGCGACCTAAAAATATATAATTAAATTTGAGAATGATTCATTGCCACTGAATCAGCAGCTTATGTTGAAACTTTTTCTCCAATGACTCAAAAGATCCAGGAGTCTGTGTGGGCCTTAACTGCAACAATGACATGATGTCTGATTCAGAGACAATTTTGGCAGCACATAAAAGCAGAAATCGCACGAGAAGAAGGTGAAAGTCTTTGTTCACATGTGTGTAAGCGGATGTTGTGGTTCCTGAGGGCCTGATGGTATACTGTGTACATGAGGGGGCTGCTGTGTGGATGTAGTACAGGTCGGGCCACATGTCTGGCCACAGGTCAGGCAGGAAAAGTCTGTTTGGGGCTTACACTGCTACAAATATATATGTATATGTAGGCCTATCCAGTTTCACAAATCTGTCAGTGCAGAGAGTCTTGAAATTGTATCTTTTAGGGGACTAAAAGGCCAAATTCTCAATACAAATAATGACTCTGTTTCACTCAAGTGAGAAGAACAAGTTGATATGCATTGTCCATAATTGCCCCCCTCACAATGCTTAGTTTTCTATTTGTGACAGTGCTAAATGACATCATGCCTGGAGCAGGCTTGCCAGGACCTGTTTTTATTATCAGGGTTACCAGAATGTCTAGAATCCATAATCCACCAGGTACTGAGGAAGGCCTGATAAGACCAGTAGCATTTCTCTGAAAACACTGATTCATACTCCACTGAACATCTGTTTCCCGCACCGACCTATGCCAGCCATTGAAGCATCAAATACTCAGACAAACAATGGAAGGCATAACACCATGTCCAAACCCACTGACTTCTCACCTACCTGTGTTTGAGGCGACCTCATCACCCCGGCATGCAGGCTCCCTCAACAGCAAGAGAAGAGCCAAAACTGATCCTAGGACAGAGGCTTTGACAGCTGTGTAGAAATCAATGAGTGTTTAAGTACAGAAAGGTAAAAACACACTGCAGACACACAAGCAACAAATCACAGATACTTACATCTCATTTCAGCAGCCTCGGTTCAGGAAAATTTAATTCCAACAAATAAAACTGTGAGAAAAGTGGCAAGGTCCAGACTTCGGGACTGATTCAGAGAGTTGTGGGGAGGAGGATCCAGCTGCTGACAGAGAGAGAGTGAGAGTAACAGAGCAGGAGGACCAGCAGTCCAACAAGTTTGTCTCTGAGTGCTGCAGCCCCGTCGCAGTGCGCCTTCACCTGCCGTCACACGGAAAGGAGAAAGTGGGACGGAGACTTCAGCCAAGTGCGTGTTTGCCCCTTTTTTATCGCCCCCTGTTGGTGCATTCTCATGATTGCAATTTAGTGGGCTTCACGATGCATTCAAATGCAAAAAAGAAATTTACAGTCATGCCTGTGGCTCTGTTTTTTTTAGATAAAGTTAATTCAGTTCATTCAATACATGAACTATAAGAATCAGAAATATTTTATTGCTAATTATTTAATTTTTATTGGCGAGAAATTGAGTCACAAATGCTCCCATTCTAGAAAAAAGAAACATTATAAGAAATAAGAAGTATGTAAACATTGCATGCAATATTCTATGATATATATATAAATATATATATAGAGAGAGAGAAAATAAGGCATGTAAGAATATGTATACTACAATATAACAGTAATAATATGTTTAGAATATATTAATAGATCAAATTGTACAACAAATAAAATATATGTAAAGAAAAAAGGGAAAGAAAAACCTTTGGGTCTGTTAGAGCAAATTAATGTCAGTCTTTGTTAGTATAATATCTTTTAACATTTTATTTTGAAAGGTTCTTCTGTAAATTAAACCCAAAATAAGTACTAGTGACGGCTTCCATCTTAGAATCACAAAAAGTGCATTTGTTGTTTAAAGTTGGAAAGAAATGACAGACATTAGCTTTATCAGGGTAGAATCTGTGTGATCAATTAGCTATATGAACACTAAACACATAAGCAAAGGCTCGGGGAAATGTCATTATTTTGGCAAATATTTGGTCATAATAAATACAAATGTTGGCCTAAAGGAGTCTCACTAGATGAGAAGTCAGAGTATCACCAAAACCATTAGGAGTCATTCTTTGGGCACAACAAATAGTTCAATAGTGTCATTAGCATTGCTGAAAAGATGCAACATGGTGGGCTTTGATACATAAAAAATACTCATAAAAAAGAAATTAGAACATTCAAAAAGCAGAATAGAGAACCACAATACACATTTCTGGCTCACTGGTTCCTCAGACAGTCTGTGAGTTGCACATCCTGGCTCTAATGTTTACTTTATCACTTCACACTGAATGTACAGAGAAGGAGCACAGCACCAGCACAGGTCACAAGGCCAATGTAGAGGAGGTGTGTCAGGACTGTGTGGATGTAATGGATGATATTAACCTCTGAACTGACCTGACTGAGTTGCACTCTACAAGACTCTTGTGTCCACAGCAGGAAGTATTATGCTGAGGTTTGATGTGTTTTTGGTATGCTGAATCAAATTAGATCACCAAAATACACATTGTACTGTATAGTTCACTGTAAACCAAATCAGTTATGATACTGAAATTGCTTTTTGGTGTCCTTTGGAAATAACGGTAGTCTAATTCTGCATTATTTAGGTATTTGTGCATTTTATATTTTACAGCTTTAATTGCAATAAAATGCTTTTACTACATTAAGTTACATTACACACCAAACTGGGAGCACTTTTATACTTTAAACAGGAAAATAATACATACATATTCTTTTTCATTATATTCCCCTTAACTTTAAGAACTGGAGGTAAATATTTATATTTAAACATTAATATTCTCTTTATTAAGAAAACTCTAACCTTTTAATGAACAGTGTTTCTGTTAAAGACACATCCATAGCAACCTTATCAGCACTGCAGAAAATAAACAGATGTGGTGAAGTACAACTTTAAATTGGAGTATTTTGACAGCCTGGAGGAGAAACCCTGCGGCAGGACCTGGAGATGTGTTGAGAAATACTGCTGCCGTGAGATCCCTGCAGGCTTATCTGTGATTTATGCAACACTCTCTCTCTCTCTCTCTCTCTCTCTGCAGCATGCTGTTGCAGATATGTTAGACTTGGCAGATCCACCAAACACATTAAAAGATTACATTTGTTAATAGTGTACCGACAGGTACCAGGAATTGGAGAAAGGAGAAAACACAGCTCTGAAACCCCTTGAAGGCATAATACACTCTTTTCAGTTCAGGGACAAAAGAGCTTCACTGTTGTACCTGCTATGTACCAAAGTTTCATGACACATTTGTGTCTCCTGTGGACCAATTGTTACTAAATGTCTGTTAGCTGGAAAACTATTAACTCTTCTCTGATAAGGGTCACTGTCCTGCTGGGAAATTAACCTTCTTCCTCACCAATTTCAGCCTGAATCTTGCGTCAGCCTCTGCAGCAGAAAGCTTGACTGCTGGTTTTCTCCACTGTGGTCGCTGTCTTCAGACGTTTTCCAGCTGCAGCCATAAAAATTCAAACTTTTGACTCATTTGTAAACTCCCTCCAGTCGTCATCGGAGATATTTCAGTATTGTTTGGCCCCTGATAAATATTTAGACTTATTTTGTTGTTGAAGATATTTGGAAGCTGCTGCTCTGCTGTTAAAGCTGCAGATTGCGATTCATCTTCCAGCTGCACATTTACGACGTGAAGTAGCTGAGTCTGTATGTTGCAGGGCCCCTGTCCAGCTTTGGGCCCCCTGATGCAGCCATAGTAGCAGTGCAGTGTCTATCAGTGTGCATCAGTGTGTATTTAGTGGGGAGCCCTATTTTTTTCTTGCTTGTGCTTGGTTTTTAAGTTCTGTTTTTTATTACACTGCAGTTTGCACAATAAAAGTTTGCTTACATTGTGATTGCTTCATGCAGCATTTTGTGGAGACATTAGTCAAACTTTATAGTAATCAACGTCTTCAGTGTTGTACTCCTGACAGAAGAATCAGCCACTATAAACTTATAAAAAGCGCAAATGCAATAAAAAAAATACTGTGAAACCACCAGAATCTTAAAAGACATTGTGATACAATTGTTTGGTCGTACTGCCCAGAATTACCTATAAGGATGTTATTTTACAAACAACTTTCCAGTAGCTGAAGACAAAAAACTGAGTACAGTTCAAGTGAATGTACAGTATATTGACTCTGTCTAAAAAACAAGGAGTAACATCAGTGAGGAAACCTTTACAGATTAAAATGTGACTCTTTTCTACATGCCTATCAGATATTTAACCAATAGCATCATTTATTTTAGTTTTGGACAGTCCTTCCAGAAAAAAAGAGTTTTTTTTGTGATTGTTGCGGGCAAAAATCCTTGATTATGCGGCACGTTTTCTTAATTCTTTTGGAATATGCGGGATATTTATGCAATTTTATACGATGAAATGCAAAAAAATTTGATTCCCCCAACACCCTGTCCTCACTAGGCTACTACCTTAATGTAAAGAGTCATTTCTTTTTACTTCCTATGATAAACAAACATACTACATCACAGAAAGTGCTGGGAATATTTAAGCTCTCATCTTGTTTTATTTCAGACCTTAGTAAACACATGGCTTAAACTGACAACACATTGATGAGTCAAACATATTCATTCTGTAGCTTTACAAAAGGAATATGCTGCAACTTCTGTAAAAATGAATAAATAAGATATAAAAAAAATAAAATGTGTGCTCCCTGTTCTACAGAGGACATCTTCTGTTAAAATAAGTGCTTCCAATGCACAAAGGGCAATCTCTTAATGTAACGTAAATTTACATACTACTAATATATTTACCACTGTCAGGTTGTCATCGAGGGGTTTGCAGCTTTTCGTTGACGTTCACCTCGCGTAATTACGTCACTTCATAACGTTCCCATGGCAACAGGGGAAAATGGCTGCTCGAGTGAAGTAAACGCAACATTTTTCAACTTTCTGCGAAGATATGTGAGACTTATTATGAAATCATGCAAGCCCCGCATATTTTACGCGGAAATTGGCAATTTATGCGGCGAAAGTGCGGCGTATTTGAAAAAATGCGGCCCCCTTTGGCTGATTGTGCATAAATGAACTCAGGTGTTAGGGACATTGGACCCAGTTCCACCATAAGAACATAAGGTTTGTGCAAACTTTATGTTTGATTATCTATATCTAGATCAGATCCAAATAAGTTTTCTTGATGGGAAATCTTTCCATTAATTCCTGAAGCCTTTGTTTAAATGCTCTGATGTGCATTTTCATCTCATTCCTATTCAAGCCATCTGATTTGAAGGAAGGGAAATTAAAGAGGACCACCTCAAGCCCTGTAAAGTTATAACCAGAGTAGCTCCTGTACTGAAACAGCAGTTTCCCCTTTTATCCACAATAAGCAGTTTGGAGTTAAGATATTGGAAGACTCTAAGGTGGGGGATTAATACTTGTAAAGTTTCACAGCATTGTGGGTTTAGCTCAGTGCGTTTCCACATTTGAAGCCAGTAATTTTGCAGATTTGTTCATGTATTCAGAGCGCAGTAGAGAGAACTCAATCCCAATGATCTCAGTACAAAACCTTCAACATTAATACAGCAGTTCATGTTTCTGAAAACACCCTTTATTTCAGGTTTCTGTTCACAACATCTGAAACTCATTTACTAGAGATTTGCACAAATGACTTCATGAATCAAAAAGGGGAATAAAGTCTAAACACCCTGTGTATATTTAATCTGACATCAATTATATCCTCTGTCTTTAGCCATCACTGACCAGACAATACGGCTTATAAAGATCAAGAGACAAGACTGAAACTCCTTTATAACATCACATTTATTAACCAAAAATGTGTCTTTTAGGATGAGCTGGAGGCGGCCACTGCAGCACGTCTGGGTTTGGGGGTGGTGCCTTCCCGGAAACCATTCCTGGAAAATAAAAATAAAAAGTAGTGAGGTTGACGCAGACAAATACCTTGTAATTTACAGGTAAATCCAAATGAAAGACATAAGTCACTGTATTTGTCATTCCACAAAAATACTTAAATATGCTAAAAGCTACCAGTTTCCTGTGTGCTGCCAGTAGTTGCAGGCTGGTCAGCCAACTATCCAGGTAACTGGATACAATCACTGCAGCTGTTAAGAGCTGATGATTAATTCTTAACTATAAATGTTTATTACTCCCTGTTTAGACAGAGCGATAAACAAGAAGTCTGTGGCACAAATGATGAAACCATGACTTAAAAAAAAAAGGATGCTAGTGTTTGTGGTAAGCAAACAAAAACTGGCATTTCTGTAAAAATGTCCAATTGGCACGCAATCTAAGTAAAAGGACATTTTGACTTGTAAAATCAGGTTCAACGTTAAAGAAGGCTCAGTTATACGAAAGTGTCCCATTTAGCCTCCATACACAATTAATATCTACATTCATTTTGGTAAATTTACAGTAGAACCACCGGCTTAAATATGCTGATAAACCTGATTAATATGATAATTAACATGTTTTTATTCATTTTACTTTACACACACTTTAAAAAAAGAGACCCACAGGCTCTCCACAGAGTCCATTTTAATGTCACTGACTTATAAATGATGCTTACCTCAGAGAAAACATTGATATCACTTTGATTCATTTGTTCAGACATTTATTTTTCACCATCATTGGTAAGCAGCATCAACAAGTGTTATAAACAGGACCACAGGCGGGTTGCAACAGAGGCTCAATACTGAATTTGGCAAAACATAAAATTTCCCTACCAAATCTGTTAGTGGGTAAAAACAGCAAATAACACACTGAATAAATCGAACTGATCACAATAAAGCAGACCAGACTTCCTGCCACTGTTGGCTTGAAAAGCACATTACACACAGATACGGTCTCATTGTTTGAGGCACATTTTGTGGATGGACCACATTACCAAAAAGGTATTTAGTTTACAGCTTTGTTTATCATCTCCATGAAAAAAAAAGCTCCCACTCGACTATCAAAGCAGTTCAGTGATGACGTTTATCTTGTGGTCTTTGTAAATATTTGTTTAAAAACATTTAAACCCACGTTTGTTGTAGATACAACATTACCACGATTTTCATGATGTAACCTAACCAAAAGCAACGCCGATGATCACATGTAATGTAACCTGACATTTCTTTTAAGCATTTTCACATCGCAATCATGTAATCAATATAACCATCTGTATGGGAAAATATACTAATATTAGCTTCCTGTTGGCAGTGAAAGGTAGGCTGCAGGAATCTTGCGTTTATTCTCGCTGGGAATAAATCAACACAACTCCGTGTTTGTAGTTCATAATTATACATCGTTTACTACAACCAGGAATACTCGGGAAGTGTTTATCGTGTTATTTAACAGTTTGAAAGTGGTCTTAATTACACATTTAACAGTCTTAGCATCAAGACATTTCAGTGTTTGCATTACTGATGCCAAGATAATAAAAACCCATTTTAGCTTTTTGGCTCCGACAGCAAACTACTTTTCATTGCTGATAATCAACAAGCAACAAGTAGCACATCTAGAAACACTTGTAGTTCTGCTCAATGTTATCCCAGCAGAATATATATATATAAATAAATCTTACCTGAATCTGCGGTAGACGACCTTCAGGTGTCTCAGACGGCCGGTACCAGTGGTGTTCCTCCTCTTGGCCTTAGCGCTCCAGTTGTCTAAAAAGGAAAACAAGACGAGCTGGTTAATGCTCTGGCAGTACTACAATGTAATGACACAAAGTATTAGGAAATTTAACATATTGTTATACATTTAATTGGTGATTATACATAGCAAAGTGATACAACGGAGTATATTCTACCTGAGTGGAATAAACAAACGACTGTGCCCATATGGACATTATAAGAATCTATTAAACCCCACATCACCCATTCATTAGTTAAATAATCAGTGAAACACATAATGTTGAGGCACCTTGTCGTAACTAAGTCACTGTGTGCCGCTACGCTCCACTAAAGGAAACCAAAACACACTCAAAGACAGCCTATTATTGAGCGTTCACACTCACATGCATCATTTTGAGTACAAGAAGAGAGCTTTTAAACATCAACCCCGTATCAATATGCAACTTACACTTTCTCTTGCGCTTCTCGGGGTAGCCACACTTGCCACAGGAGGACTTCTGCAGGTGGTAGGCCTTGGACCCACAACGACGGCACAGGGTGTGCGTCTTGTTCCGGCGCTTACCGAAAGATGAAGTTCCCTTCGTCTGAAAGGCAAGAGATCAAGAAATAAAAGAGATCAGAGGAACAAAAGTCACCCTTAACAAAAGGCTTCAAAAAGATCTGATAGTCTTGTCTCAGCACAGAAGGATGAATCACAGGAAATCATTTGTTCAGACATTTGTGTTTTAAAGACATCACTGACAAGACTTGTGTGGCTGTAACCAACACTTGGATGGATGGGATGGGTGCAAAGCTGCTCACTACTTAAATATAGATTATAAAGCGAGTAAAAGATTATATATTTGGTCTAAATTCAAGCCCTGAGCGTTAGAAAGGAGTCTAACAGTGTGAGTGTGGAGGAAGCACACTCAGCTCGTTGTGCTCTCCGCTGTATTAAAGCTAGAGAGCCATTAAAGTAGCTACCGCCGCCTTTTATTAGACGAATAACAACACCGATACAAAAAACAGAAGATATTCAGAGTAATCTAAGCACTGTGTGTGTGTGTGTGTGTGTGTGTTTTCTCCTGGGCCCATTTTGTACACTGAACCTCATCGCTACGAGCGGCGACAGAAAACTGTTAACTATTATTTAAAAATGAAGCTTCATCTACAAAAATACTTTACCCAAACGGTAACAGTGTTTATCCGACATCGAACCCCCAACAGCCCGAGTCGGATACACGGCACATTAGACAGATGTTAAAAGATTTCGGTCTGCCAGCGTTGCAGCTTACCATTTTGGTCCGGTGGCTAAGGGAAAAGAGACCGGAAGAGGAGCGTGCGTCCCATCAAATTAGATCCGTGGTGCTTCCTGTGTAACACAGAAATGGGACCCCATAGCATTTTATGGGTAAAATGCATTTTACTGATGATTTTTAATATATATTTTTGTATGTACGTTTTTTTTTTAAATATATATTTAAGATTGTGTCGCTATTGCATTGCCTGTTTTATTTATATAGACTGTAAATCGAGATTTCTACTGTACGCAATTGTTCTGAATAAAGTTTGAAAAATAATTTTGCCAGTGGATGGATTTGAAATGATTATAAGAATAAGTATTCGTAAATATTCAGCGAGAGGAGATGATTCCCCTGCTTATGCTTGTGTTTGATGTATTTAAAGAAAATAAACATTAAGGAGGGTTAATTTCCATATAAAGTGTCTAAATCTATTTTTTTTTATCAGAATCAGCTCGACTGGACAAGAGTGTTTAAGCTACACATACAAGGGATTATTAAATTGCTCTCAATGTACATCACCAGAACAAGTTACTGGAAGATGGAAAAAGACATAAAACTATAAAACTAAGACAACACAGCTGAATAAAGATGGGTAAAATTAAACATAGTTATTATGAATAGGGGGAAATATGTATAAAGATCAACAATGTTCAACAACATACCCTCAAGTCAAGTCTTCTGTAGATTGTAAACAAAACAAATTGTACAAAAAACTGCTTTGTATACATGAAGTGGGTGGTTATATTGGCCTACATATGCATCACGTCTATACACAGGGTGCAGGATTTATAGCTGGATGACATAATGGGAAAGCCCAGTGTGTATTTGAAACTGTAAATATTTAATTTGTAGGTAAGTGGATGTGTTTAGCTTTACAGGGACATTATATTATTGATTTATCAGAGTGATAGCCTCTGAAAATACTCTTCCTGTGTCTGATTGTTTTGGCTTACAGTGCTCTGTAGCGCCTACCAGAGGAGAGAAGTTGGAACAGGTTGGGTCCAGGGTGTGATGGGTCTGCAGTGATGTTTTCCGGCTGTATCTTGACTCCTGAGTCCTGAATGGAAGTCAGTCTGGCACCAGTAATTTTTTCTTTAGTCCTCTTTTAATTATGAACACACAGACGGCCTCATGATGAACCCCAAAACCTCATGAAAGACTTTATACAGCATTTTAACACCCAGGAATTTCCGATCTGTTATGATTTTTGTTGTTTGTAATTAAAACTAATGTACAACCTTTAAAACATTCGTTCCCAACATGTTATATACTGTGATTGCCCCTGTCATTTCTGGGATGCTGTTGCTGCCCCAACTGAATCAGTTCAAGGACGCTGGTCTTGTTCATGAGTGTAAAACAGAGCACAAGTTTAAAAAGGAAGATTGGTGTTGTGTTGGTAAGAGTAAGGGCTCGTTGTCAATAATTTTAGTTGATAATGTGTTTACATGGTGCATATTTGAAATCTGTGTTTAATTAAATTAAAACAAACACAGCAAGGTGGAGGCTCGGTAGTATATCGGTATACTCGCTGGTATTTGGGATTCTGGGCAAGATATAATTGAGCTTTTATCCATATCTCACATCTTGAGTTTGCTCAGTTGTCATCCTGTAACATGGATGAAATTTTGGTCACATTATATGTATAATCCCTAAACTCTTGTAAAGCTGACATGTGTTATCTGATTTGTGAACTGCATACTTGATGGTATTTTAATTGAATACTTACACAGCACATAGAGAGTGGAAGGAAGCGGAGGTCAGTAGGGCCAAACTGCTCATTTAACATCCCAGTGCCTGTCAGATTTATCTGGCCGTGGACGACAAGCTTTGGGTGGTGACATAAAGATATACAAGACAGAAATGAGCTTCCTTTGCAGGATTTGTTGGCTCACTCTGCCAAGGGGAGTGGATGAAGTCTCTTATACAAGCTTACTTTTCTGAGATATTCTGTGCATGTCCAACTTGTAGCAGCTCTAGGCAGACTCAGAATATACTGGAAGGACTAAATATCCAATCTGGCCTGGGAGTGCTGAAGGCCATGGCTCGAGAGAAGGATGTCTGGAATAGTTTGTCACAGCCTGCTGCCTCTATGGTGGTGATGGATGGCTAAAAGTAAAGAAATATATTCATAAGAATTCAAATTTATGTGTTTCCTTATGACTTTTGGATGGTTCAGTGATGCAGATTACTTACAGTAACTTTACTAAAATGATGTGTGTTCATTGTACAATATGTGTCAGTAAAACTAAAGGCTTAACATATCTGTGAACACACTCACTGATCACTGATATCAGATCAGGCTGATATATTCCCACATTTCGAATCTGACACCATTATGACTATATGATGGCTCGTTGTAAAGATATTTCTTCTGTCACATCCACCTACGACTCTGCTGCTTGTGAAGGTGTTAATGCAATGCCGACTGTACCAGATGGACTTTGATGACATGATCAAACAGCTGTCAAAGTGGACACAAATCAATGGCACTAATACTAATCCAGTGACTTCTGTCAGGAGTTCGGCTCTGAGAAGGTACTTCTGTCATGGCATCAGGGTTTAGCTTGTCACATTGTGGCTGTCAAGGTTTGAAATTGTTCCACGACCTGACAGAGACACTAAAGTTAACTTCAAATATTACCGTTAAGATATCATTAAAGTCCCCCTCCTCTCAAAAATATGTTTTTCTGCTTGTTCCTACAGTTGGATGTTTGAGCTTCACTGTGCAGAATGATGTGTGCGCAGAGTTTGACACTAGAAGGATGTTTTCACATCCATCTGCTAAAAGTGGAAAGATTTTAAGGGGCCTACAAGAAGGATATGTGACATTACACAAATTTCCGAAGTCAATCCTGGTCCACTGTACAACTAAGTCTGATGCAGAAACCTGAAGCCACCAGTGCAGTGAAAAGCAGGAAAACTTTAGAAATGAGCAAGATTTGCATATTTATAGATTCTTGAATTTGTAATGAGGTGGAAGGAGAAGATTCCTTATTATGGATTTTAATGTGTTAATTATACATTTTGCAGACACACATTATTGTTCCAAGTCGACTATTTTTACATATGTGTTAAAACATGTCTGAATTGGGTCTTTATTGCAGTGCAAGAATCCTTTGTCCATCATTTGACTCTGAGAATGGGTGAATACTGAGGAATAACCACAGCTAGCAACCTGTGATACTGCGAAATAATGTGCAGTGTTGCAGCAGCATCAGCTCTGAAAAACCTTACAGAGAATATTCTGTATTTTTTTAAGATTATATAATCTGCAGTTAAGTGTCGGTCTCTGGTAAATTCTTGCAGCCTAAGGAGGTCAGGTGAATTGTGCTGTTATAATATATTTTGAGTGCGCAGGTGCATCAGTGTAAAGGAGACCATGACCTTGGGTTTTGGCTGAGTAAGGAGCATCTGAATGAAACGCGGCGCGCCCCCGGCTGCCAGGCTGAGGAAAGGCGCACCCTCCTCCTCTTTTACATTTCAGTCACGCAGCTTTGCTCAGATTTGAGATGAAGCATGGAGGAGGTGTGTGTGTGTTTTTTTCCTGTCGCAGCTCGTATCAGTAATTGAAAAAAGACAACAAAAAAAAGAAAAAACATAATCGCGTTTGGCATCGATGCCGTTGCTTTAGCCCTTCTGATTTAACATTGCGGGATTAATTCTTGGAAAAATAGCCTCCTGAGCGCCTTATTTTGGATAATCTGCATTGCTTGCATCCGATCGAGCGACTGCGCCTCGACACGAGTAGCGCACCACATCCGATAGAAATCAACAATCCGCTGCGGGACGTTTAATGTTTCTGCACCCGTCCGTTTGCGAAATATATAAAGATTTAGGAATAATTTAAGGCAGATCAGGAATACAGGGCCACTAATGCTTTGCAATTGAGGTCACAATTACGATGCTTATCGACAACAGCAACGATGCTGCGGTATGAGAGCTGTAAAATAGCCTAGAAAGGTGACGGACAATGTCCTGTCCAGTGGGTACAAGGCAGAGGCGCTCCTGGTCCTGAATGCAGCGGAGAGAGACACCTAACCGGGTGTCACCGTCAACCCTGGATGCTGCGCCGAAGAATGGCATACTCCGACCCATCGTCGGGCAAAGATATACTCGGCAATAGATCTCTTTGTTTTATATTCATTTGCGCATTTGGACTCGTCACACTATTGCAACAGATTCTCTATGGGAAAAACTACATTAAGAGGTAAGTGTCAGGTTATTTCTGTTTATCCTCATTAACAAAAGGCAATTAGCCCGCAGGAGGCCTTTGCTGTTTGTGAGAGTTGTACACAGTGTAAGGATTAACATTTAGCCTTTAAAAAAAAAGGAAGCATGCTTTTAAAAGCCGTTTTGTGCGAGGCTTTTTGCTCAGTTTTGATCTTAATTAATGACTGAATGATGAAAAAATGATAAATTGTTCAGTGTAAATGGGAGTAGACTGGATGAACTATATGTCGGGACGCATGAGGGGGGAAAACAGGCTTTACTGGCTGAAAAGAACAATAGCAATTAACCATCCATCTTTTTTCTCCAGTGGCAGTTTCCATTGGATTTATTTTTTTGATATTTTCTGAAAACGAAGCATCACATTCATACCATACACAGTGCTCCAGCTGTGTATGGTAATGTTTTCCCTTTCTTTTTCCAAAGATCTTTATTTGATTTTCCGTTTCAGCCTTCTTGACTGGTCGTAGCCTACATCTTACAGAGGCATCAGATTAGCATAATGCAACTGAAAGCTATTGGAGCTGATGATGATTACAAATATCAATATGATAAAGATGATGTGTATTTCTTATTGGTCCCTGTTAAATAAATCATTCTACCAGGCTGCACTCACAGCCACTGCAGAGCCACGTTTTATAATACCTCTGCAACAGCATTATCTCCCTGATATGGATTCTTGAGCTGAACCCTGGTTGGAAGTCTACTTTTGCATATGTATCCACTAAATTGCAGCCCCCCCCTCCTTTGCCTTTACAATCTCAGACAAATTTCAGTGTGAGACGAGCAGATGCTGAGAAGCTGGGATGTTTGATCTTTAGGTGGTTTAAAGAATCTCACAAAGAACACCAATTCTCGCTCCAAACCAAAGAAACAATCTGAAAACTTTATCCCCACCTCCAGATATTTTACAGACAGCACATATATGTTTACCTCAAAGCAAACATACATGTGCTGCAATCTGAAAGCTCCCCACAGCTAACCCCACCCCTGCCACCCTGCTGGGCTGGTCTGACAGTACTCAATGTGGATTCATGGCATCCCGACCTCTGCGGTGAGATGCATGAATTCAGACCCGACACACGCACCTTTCTTTCTTCGCCTGTGCCCTTACTTTGCTCCTAGCGCTTAGCCTAGGAGGGGGGGGAGTGGGCTCAACGGCAGCCATTTTGCTACAGTCTGTCTGCATACACACACACACACACACACACACACACACACACACACACACACACACAACACACCTCAGTGCAAGTGGGGGAGAGAGAGAAAGAGAGGAAGGAGACAGGCGAGAGAGAGTGAGAGACTGAAAGGGAGTGATGAAATGACTGCATGTGTGTGTGTGTGTGATGCAGAGACAGAGGGAGAAGACGTCATCTTATGATATCTATACAAGTATTAACAATCGTACGTCGTTGACCACATGGGTTCGACCACACCCAGCCTCTTCCCCTACACCAAAACCAAGCATGAGAGCATGCTTATCGTGCGCTCTTGTGTTTCAGGGCATCACAATCTAGGCTAGAACGACAACAGAGGAGACATTTGGGTGCTTTGATTGGGAGAAAGCGTAAGGAGTAACATTTTAGATGCATCATCAATCTTACAGCAATTTGCTTTGTGTATACGTCCATCCCAGATGAGCAAAGGGCAAAGGGCATCTCCTCTAAATGTATAAGGACGCCCATTAAAAGTCAGACTAAGTCACGAACATAGTTATATGTGATAAATCTGGCCATTGAGTTTCCGTGGAGTCACATTATGGTGTCACATAATTCAGCCTCCTGCCTGCCTTCACTCACATTAGGATGAAGTTGTGGGGGATTGGGATCGTAAAATGGCAGTGCAGGATTCCACAGGGAAGCTTATTATATGATCACAGGGAATGGCACACTTTTGTAAAGGAAGACATATTAACTTTCAACTCCATTTGACTTGAGGAGGGTGATTTCTAAAAATACTCTCAGCTGCAGAGAGTGGCACCAGGCTGGAGGGGGTTGGTTAGCAGCCATCCGAAAATGAGCATTGTGCATTTGGCTGCAAATAATGAACATCATTGTGAGTGAATCTGTAGATATTTTTTTTCATCAGGAAAAGGTTAAAAATGCTCAGTTCTCCAGAGGCCAAGTTGGCATCTCTGAATTGCTAGTTTGTCAGTCCACAAAAGCAACTTATAATTTATAAAGATACAAAACAAAGAAAAGCTTGATAAATGACATAAACTACAATTCAATTATCACAATTTTTGGCTTTACAATAAATACTTGACTAATAAATTAACAAACAAATCACTTCAGCACATTAAAGATGGCTTATTCCATCATTAAAAGATAATTCTGGTTTATTATAGTTCTTTTTTTAAATATTATCAGTTAAGATAGTTGACAGTGCATGTGACTCTGTTCATGAGCCCTTCTTCATGCATTATTTGGGTTGTGTCTCCCCGATTCAGAGCAGCTTTCTGCATATTTTTAGTTCCAACATGCAGTTGACATGCCAGCACATGGAGCCACTAGTTCATAATTTATAAGTCAGAGCACTTACACCATTTACAGGAGTGATTCCCTGTTCCGAGATTATGCAGACAGGAAACAAGAAAGAGATCGAGAGGAGATCGCGTTTGTTTTCATAAACAACTGCGTTAAATTCCCTCTTTTGCCAAGGACAATAAAGTATTCCCATCTTAAGGAGTCTTTACAGGAAATACCCCTGGATATTATAGCAACTGGACATATGAGTGAAAGTGCCTGGCCCTACCCAAAAACCAAACTCACATAATCAAATATTATAAAAGTCCTTCCTGCTTCCAAGTCCCATTAACAAGGCTCAAGGGCAGAATCAGAGCACATTAGTCCTGCACAGCAACTTTGTGCTTATTATTTGTCTGATCTAATGCTTAGTTATTACTGTCTGTATTGTGCTCATAATTGAGTCAGTGGGGTTTTGAATGTGAACTGAATACAGTGTATTGATCTGTGAGTCAGAAGTAGTCACATGAGATTGATTAGGGACATATCAGTATTGTATAATCTCTGGTTGATATTGATCAGCATTTTAGTTAGATATTAAGCTACATAGTGTTTTGATGATTAAGATAAATTGTATATACGATTAAAATTATGCTGGTTTGATTAGCAGACAGCTGTCCTCTTTTAGGCCCGCATCCTAAACCGAGGCATAAGCATCTCCCTGATTTTAGGTTGTTCTGTTCTGCAGCCGGTTGCAGAGTGTTATTGAGATGTTGAAGTAGCACTCAGAGAAGCCAAATGTGCCTGCAGAACAGTATTGACATGAGTCATGGCCTCTCACATAATGCACCCAGAAAGGCTCTTTGAGTTTAGTTTTCCTGCTGAATTTAGCACGACGCCCACAGAGCACTCACAGAAATGAGTCACACATGAATACTTGCATAATAATCAGTCAGAAATAGGAGAAGTTGTACATCCACTGATATTTGAATGTATGGAAACAGCTATATATTTCTTATTGTCAACAAATCCCACAAAAAGACCAAAAACAACAATGAATCGATCCAGGTGTATCCAAAGCCTGGTACAGCTTATTCCTCTGTTTCATAGACCTCCATTGTTGTCCATGCAATGAATAAACATGCGCCATTGCCCTGAGTGACATGTTCCTTCATTGCAACAATGTTTATTTTGAGTCTCACACACACCCTCCTGATGCTGTACATACTAGCCAATGCATAAAATCGGTGGCTGAAAATAATTTAAACAAATACGCAATTTACCTCTATTTTAGTAACGTTTGCTATAAACTACAGTTTCAGGAAATCACAGAGCCTTTAATAAAATAAAAGTATATAGATTTACGTCTTCAGTAGGAACCACTGGACTGAGAGCCACAGACGGTCTGGAGAGATTGAGTTGCACATTGTTGGTTGTTGTTGTTAATTTAGTAAGAATAGCAAAATGTATGATATTTTCAGCCATATTCTTTAAGTCACATTGAAATATATTTCCTTTGTTCTATGCCCCCAAAAACGGCTACAAAAGGCTCTGAGCACACTCCTCATCTCTTTAAAATGTGTTGGTTTATTCTCCATTTACAACAACCTCCTGATGTGAACCACTTGCACCAAATGTCCTCCTCTGATAAATTCACTGTGATGGTTTTAATAAAAACTGATGCAGCTGAGGCCAAATTTATTCCAACTTCTATATTTCCAATAATGCAGCCAGAAGACCTTTTTCACAGCACGTTACTAATGGTACTAACTGAGGTCATTCAACATAGTCAGAGTGCTGCTATTGAGCATGTTGGCTCACTTTAAAGGCTCTTCTACACTAAATGGAACGAGACCTTGGTAACACCTGTGTTTACCCTACTATTTCATGTCAAAATGGCTGCTGTGGAAAATGTCTTATATATTTTCATTAGACACAGACAAGTTTCTGATTCAAATTTGTAGTCCAAGTTGAGGCAAACCCTGTCAACATCACTGGTGTTATTTTCTCAGACTGGACAGAGCTCCTACCACAGTCACAGAAAAACAGTTTTCACAGGGTGAGTAGGAACTAGTAAACTCATTTGTACATCTAAAGCCCCTTTAACAATAATACCTGGCAGAAAACGGGGTCCAAATTGGCAATTTTATATGTACACTTGGCAAATCTGTTGGCATCTCTTCCTCAGAAGTAATTTGACATTCGCAGCAACGTTGGCAACGTTTATTGTTCCTCCCTTAAATCACTGTGACTTTAATATATTGAACTACAAGACTAACACTCCTGCAGGCCAATATTGCAGAGTGTGAGTGTTTGAATCACACTCAGGATAGTGGCAACAGCCCAGCAGAGCATAAATTAACCATTCAAACCATGATGTCATTAACGGAAAATTCATTCTAACCATGTTTGGTGTCATACGTTGACTGTTTTTCTTGAGCCAGAAAGCTGGTCCTCTTTGATGCATATGTGTGCGTGAATGTGCAAATTTGAGTTTTGTGAGTGAACAAATGAGCTTGGTTGTATGTGTTTGACATTTGCACAATAAGGACAATACATCCAAAAATAAACTGACTCATTTTCTTACTAGTGCGCAACAGTTTAGCCGACTCAAAGGGGACGAGACAGGAAATTGGACCGGTCCTGTTAATTTCTCGGATGATGGATCTCTGAAGCCTGCCAGAAATGGAAGGAAAAGGTACCTTTCCAGCGTGACTGACTGCACAACACCTCTGAGAAAAAAAAGAGTGTGTGAGAGAGCGAAAGAGAGAGATAGAGTGAAAGAGAACACAAGTTTCAAATCCATCATAGTAATGACCCAGCCCTGCATGTGTGGACTGGGCTGCTGATACACCCACCAGTCTCCTTCAGATGCTATAGAGTGAACACAAGCTGCAGCATATTTACACATTTTTTCTCTATACTTGTTTTGAAGGTTTAGGAAGTTAGCAGGGGTGGTAATGTCACAGGGCTACATCACACATTTAACTCTAACTTAACCTGTCTGCATGTTGACAGATGTTTCCGTCAGAATTTTCAGCCAGATTCACAGATCTCCGTAATAGTCACACCGTGCCTAGCCGATATTAAGAAGAAAAAAAAACGCCCTCAAAGGTAGGCCAGTCTGAAGGCATTTTAAGTATTTTCACAGAAACCCAAGAATGCCTTTTTTTTTCATTAGTTTGAAAGGTATAAACTCTCATATTTTTTCAGTGGTGGTTGCACTTCAGATTTGCTCTTGCATGCTGTCTGATCCCGTTCACCTCGACCCCAGATTCCCATCCCCCCTTTCAGAAGCTGGTAGAACCACGGTCTCCTGTTGATGTACTGGCTTCTCCTCGTACCTCTGTGTCCCATCCAGCACCCATTTCCAAATGCCTTGTCCTCCTCAATCTGTGTCTCATGTGTTCTGCACAGCTCTGTATGTATGCCATGTACATAGTGTGGACACTTCTCTCTGCTCCCCCTATCTCCCCTTCTCACATCTGCATTGTCTCTCTCTGCGACCTGGATTTAACCCCCTTTTCCACTTTACTTTCCTTATTACAATAAGATGGGAACGTTCCAGATTTATTTCCCCAAAGCTCCAAATCCTCATTGCACTGGGCCGTAGATGTCAGTATCTGTGGTGAAATGCTGGTTAGTCTGGATTGGTTTTGAACCAGCATTGTACAGTTAAATTAAGATGCCATACGAGATGAAATTCATCTCGTCAAGTTAATTATTGCCTTGCTTTTAGAACTGAACCGAGTACACTTGCAAAGGTTTCATCATCTTAGCTAAAACAAGCATGAATAGCCCTGTTCAAATGCAACCTCAGAAATACACTGCATCATCAGGTGGATGTAGACAACCAGTTTCATTGTTCCTTATTTGTACGATTACATCCCAGCATCTTGTTCCTTTACTGCATCCCGCCATTGTATTGCTTGTTGTGTTCTTTTACTATTATTGTTTTCTTTAAAACTCACCTCATTTACCTCCACAGCCTCAGGTAATACGTTGCAATATTATCCATCTCCCAAAACGCCACGCTACATCCTATCTCTCTGATGTGACAAAAAGACAACATTCATTCTAACAAATACACATTGCAGTTGCTGCCATTTTGGCATTAAATATATTCACCTTCCCTCAGGCATTATACGTATTATATATATATATATATATATATATATATATATATATAAATCTGAAAGATATATTACAACATTTAGAGCCCTATAAGATTCAGAAGGGTATATTTTGAAGCTATGATTACTGTACATATTTTAATAAAAGTTAAATAGAAGAACTAAATTTGCTTTATGGTTCAATATCTTTATTTATATAAAACACATTTATTTAAATGCATAAATGCAACCAGAGAGAGATAAGTGTTTAGAGTTTGGTGGCCCTCTGCCCAAACCTAAAAGGAAAATTATAGATCTGGACTAAAGAGAGAAACCCTCTGGGGTAAACTGTTGTCAATTAGACAAAGTAATTCGGCTGATTTAGAAACTTAATATACATCACATTTGCATTTCAAAGGTTTTTCAAATTATATTGTGATGCACTTGTCATTTATGTTCAGTCAAAAACCAAATCCATCATATTGTACAAATTAGATGTAATAATGTCAAAGAGGATTCTTTGTGTGTTTGAGTTCCCTACTTCTATCTCAGATGTTTATCTTCTGTTTACATCTCAAACATCAAACTGAAACAGTCCATCAGCAAGTCAAGTAACTTCACATTCACATCCATTTACTCCAGATATTTTTCAGCAAAGTGCACTTAAATTAGATTTGTTGTTTTCGGTTAATCTGTAAAGCATAATAAAAATCCTAAATTGCCCTACATGATTAGAGGATCTTGTAACCACAGAAACCTCCAACCTAACCTCTCCCATCCCTAAAAACACACAAACTCACACACGCACACATTTTATCCAGACTGCACACTGACTGCATGTAAATACAATGTTGTGCTGCCAGAAATGAAGCATCAGTGCACAGATAAATGATAACTAATTGACACCTTGAAGTATGAATCCTTTCAACTCTCTCTGCAGAACCATTTTATCAAATCCACCGAAACACAGTCACACCACCATACTGAAGACATTATTTTTGTGTGCTTTTGGTTAATGTTGCCATTTGAATGTAATGTTTTATTTATATGTGTAAAATAAAATTCTCAGATTCTTTAGCTCTGGTTAAAAACATTAAATTCCAAAAACTCTTATTAGTTATTGCCTCCATGATTACCTGTTTGCATGAACATCTGTGTATGTGTTTATGCGCCTAATGTATTAGAACATTAAGAAATCAGCCACTGTCTAAATTTGATGTTATTGCAGCAAGCACAACTGACATACAGTATACTTTTATGCAGTTAATTATATAAATGTATTAATATGGTGCTCCCCCACGCTGAAGCATATCCACCAGACGCTACACTGCTATAGCCATCTAATCTATCAAATCAAACCCTTTTCAGACTGTTTTCTGTCTCTGTCTTCTAAATTAATATACAGAATACATGCACATTTTAATCACAGGATTAAAGCATTGTGAATTCTCATCATAACCAATTAAATTAAGTACAAATATGAGAGGTCTTATTTCTTAAGATAGTGTATCTCATTGGTTTAGACTAAGATGTAACAGAATCTGGTGCAAGTGTCCAGTAAACAGTATGTAACTATCCTGTTTGTGACGTCTAAAATCAGTTTCATCACTTCTGTCATTTGTCATCCCACAATGCTAAGTCAAACCATAGACATTTTGCAGTAAATATAAGATATTTTTTCCTTTGCACAATTGTTTTATATATTGCATTTTATCCACAGTTTGTTGTTCTGTTGATTATCTTGTGTGTGGAGAGGTTTAGGCAGAGGATGACTGTGTTTATCCCTCCAGGTATCTGGAAAACTATGATGGCTCCTTTGAATACAACTCCACTGCATGCAGGGAGCTCAGACAGGAGATTATGGACGTCAAAGTCCTGACAATGTGAGTGATCATTATGATGTGGCCAACACCTATGGTGGACAGCCTTATTTAGAATAACATATTTTTCCCCCTTAAGGTGTTCCTCAAGCTCCTGTCAGGTAAGTAGAGAGAAAATGCCCCCCTGATTGATTTATAATGTATGAATATACTTTAGTAAATTATCCTTCAGGTCTGAGGAACCAAATAATAACTGTCCCTGTAATCCTAAAAAGCAACCAAAAATATTTGTGGGACCTTAAACAGAATGATGACGGCCTTTAAAATGTGTTCAGTGAGAACTGTGAAAAACTCTTTTACATTTGAGCTTCTTGTCATTTCATTTTTGAGTTCATCAAGAGGCTGAAGGACTTTCTTCTAACGCCCAAAAAAAGGACTAGAAGAGAGAATATAGCGTTAAGGTTAAGAGTCTGTAGCCATGCTGTGAGGTTGTACAGCATCGCTTTGAGCTACATGCGAAGGTCAGCATGCTAACATGCTCACAATGACAACGCTAACATGCTGATATTTAGCAGGTGTAGTATTTACTGTGTTCACCATTTTAGTTCAATGAGTTAGCGTGCTAATATTTGCTAATTTGTAGAAAATACATAGTACAAATGATGGGAATGTTTTGCAAATAGTTGGTCAAGAAACAAAGTATTGGACATATTTCAATTTGACATGACGGTGGCGCTAGATTATTGCAATTCACCGAGAGGGGAACATGAATGTGTGCATCAAATTCCATGGCAATCCATCCAAATCGTATAGCTATTGAGACATTTCGCTCAAAATCTCAACCTCAAGTTGGCGCTAGATCACAAAAGTTATTAAGATTCATCCTCTGCGGAACGTAAATGTCTGTACAAAATTTTATGGAACATCCAATAGTTGTGTTGTTCCAGTCTGGACTGGAGTGGTTGACCAACTGACCGACAATGCCGTGTAAAGCCACTCTGCTAGTGACAACAAAAGTGTATATAGTGTATATATGATTGGCAGTACATGCCATCATTTTTATCGCCGGCATTTCTCAGCTGAAAGTTGTTACTGCCATCTTTTATTGTCAGTTTCCAGCACACTATAAATAACACATTTTCACATAATGTAGGCGATTATTGGTGGGTTCATTACAGTCCTGATTCCAGTTGTGCTAATGTAAATGTGAGCAGCACATTTCATCTTCTGTGAATGCGAACATTGTCCAGTGACCTTTTGTGCGTGTCCCTCAGGCTGCCAAACTTTAATTTCAAACCCGTTGTTGGAGCTTGATGAAGGGCCACGAGCCACTCTGGCTGAGGCAGAGAGCAGCTGCCGGCACTCTGCCAAACAGACAGAGAAGTAATGGTGCCACCCTGCCTCCCAGAGCGAATCACATCTCCATATCATCTCAAAAGAAATGTCAGTTCAAGGACAGCTATTTACAGACATGCCTGATGAAGCCACCGTCTCTGTATTAAAGGGTCTAGACCGCGTGGCATCTGTAGAGCCATCATGGAGTAATCACTGCAATTTTCTGTCCCCTTGTTTGTCCTTTTGAGTGGTTTTTACGATGTTTCTTCAATTTACTACCCTTGTAGAAACATTAATCGGAAAGTACATGGCCATGGCTATCCTTCCTCATTCCACAAGTCTCTCTGCCTGTCTGCCAGGGTGAAAACCTCAGAGCTGTTTGAGAGATGGCGAAACCTGCAGGTGTGTAGATGGGAGCAGAACAAGGAGGAAACCAACAACTTCAAGTGAGCATCACTCAGTCCTAGCAGAAAAAATTTACATCTCAATGCATAAATTCCTTAAATCTCCTTGACTTCTTCATTCCCCCTCAGTTTGCAATTTTTTTTTTTTTATTTTGTTTTACCACAGTTTATTCTGTGAATATGAAATGCATTTAGTGCTTCTGAGGTTCTCATTGGGGTCCTAAACAGCCAAAAAATCCTTGTTTTATCACTTTTAGATTTGCTCATAAACACGATTTTTAACTAATTATATGTTTCAGAATTCTGCGACAGAAAATGACACATTACTTATGTTTGAAGTGTCAGAAACTTCAACTGTAAAACAGAATTAAATACAGTAGAATTTCATATTTTCTATATCTGTATTTGTGTTAACAGAACTTTTTGTGTAAGACTGCTACAAATAAATCTATTTAAAATGACCAGAAACACATCACTGTGTAACATACTGCACATTTCTTTGTCTCTAAATTACTTTTTGACAAACAAAAGGAATAGATATTTGTCTATGTATAACTCTATAACATATTAAACATATTAGGTTTTATGGTGATTTCTGCATTTTGCCTGGTTTCTAGAAAAGGGAAACTATCACCACTTAAATACTACATAGCATATTAGGTTTTAAAAGGATCAGAAGAAAAGAAAAAAGCATTTAATGCAAAGAATTGCTTTATTTTTTCATCATTTTTACACATACAGAAATGGAGTCTGTGGGACTCCAAACAAAGAGGGGGTAAAGCCAACACAACACAATGCAACTCAACACAAGGATTCAGCTAGTTTTGTTTTTTTGATGCTGCCATGAAGCCATTAACAAATAAACTAACTGTTTCCTCTCTTTGGTGTCTTCCCAAAGGATGTCTCTGTCTCGCTGCTGTAATGCTCCTTCGTTTCTGTTCACCACCAAGAGGAACACTCCTGCAGGGACCAAGCTGAGGTACGAGGTGGACACCAGTGGTATCCTTCCTATCACCTCTGAAGTCTTCAAAATGTTCCCAGATGTGAGTTTGCCACCTATTTATGAGTGTTTGCTGTGTTCCTCAATATTGGCTTTTTTATTATACCTATGGTCTGATGCTGCTAAGATAAAATTTACTTTATAAATCCCCAATGTGTCTTTTCTTTTTTCACTAAACCTGACAATGAGAGCCATGTGATATCAAGAGCCCTCTATGTTTTCTGTCTGAATTTAACAAAATATGTCTGCTTCATCCAGGATATGCCGTATTCCAAATCACAGTACAAGAAATGTGCTGTTATTGGAAATGGCGGCATCATCAAGAACAGCAAATGTGGAAAGGAAATTGACTCAGCAGATTTTGTGTTTAGGTACAAAGGATATAATCTTTTACTGTTTGTTGTGTGAGGGCTGCACAGTTACAGTTACAGTTAATTCTATTTTAAATCTAACATTTCCAACAGAGCATGCAGTCACATAAAATTCCTGTGACATTACACTTTGCCAGCGTCATAAAGATGCTCTTGTCTGTGACTGGCCGAACCTAAGCCCTTAGTAACTGTTGCTATGTCTGTCAAGCTTCCTGTTCTCGCACAGCACTTACGTAGTTTCCATTGATAATGGTGACTGGTTTTCCCACTTGAAAGTCTTTGTAATTTTGAAACAATGGGTCTTTGTTTACAGACACAGGCAAACAAAAGCAGGCTTCTTATTTCTAGTCGGCGACTGGCTGAAAAAATTTGTTGCTGGTAGATTTTATTAGGTAGGCAGATAATTAATCTACCATGAGCTCCATGAGTAAGTTAAAACACTGTCACTGGTTTACTTTTTACTGTTTCTCATTGTAAAAATGGGAAGGGGTCTTGCCGTGTGCACTTGATGGCTGCATACATGAAATTGTGCTAAAAGATTAAGGGTAAATCAATGTGGACCCAAAGAAACAACATTGTGCTTCTATTGCAGTGTAGCACTAATTATTCCTTCCATCCAAGTACGATGATGAAAAATGTGAGATTAGTTTACACAGTTGGACAAACAAGATAGAGGTTAGATTTATCCTTTATTGTTCCTGTTTTCAAACTGTAGACGTGCTGTCTTTAAATGTTTTAATGTAACCTTTAACTCATTTTGTAAAGTATAGGTAGCCTAGGTTAGTTAGCTGGACATGCTAATGTCTGAAGCTTATGTTAGAACAGAAAAACTTACTGTCTTATCAATTTCTTACACTTAAGTTGCTTATAAGACAAACTCTTTATATATGTATATATAATATAATAACGCTCTGCTACAGTCCCTACACACTGCTTCAGTGTGGAGAAATCCAAAGCTTGACAGGCCTGCCATACCTAGTTAAGGTTGCTAAGCTATGATTTTAGCAAACAGTAACATTTGGCTGAACTATTGTATGATTAATTGTGCAGCTCTTCAGTATGTCTCACCAGCATGCATAGTTTAAAATGTGTCAAGACTAATCAAATACATTTAAACTGCTTAATCTTTTTGCAGGTGCAACATACCACCCATTAGTGAGAAGTACACAGCTGATGTTGGGACTAAAACAGATCTGGTGACAATAAATCCGAGCATTATTACTGAGAGGTACTGTAAATATGGGTGTGAGCGAGAAATCAGATCTATATTCCCCCGCTCTCTCAATCGGTCTCTGTCTTTAGTCCCCTTCTTCTTTTGGCTTTTGTCATCTCGTGTTTCACTTCCTCTGCAGATTTCAGAAACTGGAGAAATGGCGGCGCCCGTTTTACGAAGTCCTCCAGAATTACGAGAACTCCTCAGTGGTGCTTCCCGCTTTCTACAACACCCGCAACACAGATGTATCTTTCAGAGTCAAGTACATGCTGGACGACTTCGACTCCCAGAGAGGCGTGTTTTTCTTCCACCCGCAGTACCTGCTCAACGTGCAGCGTTTCTGGGCAGTACAGGGCGTCCGGGCCAAACGGCTCAGCAGCGGCCTGATGCTCGTGACCGCCGCCTTAGAGATGTGCGAGGAGGTCCACCTCTACGGTTTCTGGGCGTTTCCCATGAACCCCTCTGGCATCTTCATCACTCACCATTACTATGACAACGTCAAGCCGCGGCCGGGCTTCCACGCGATGCCCCATGAAATTTTCAATTTCATTCACATGCATACTCGTGGGATCATCAACGTACACACGGGGCAGTGCACGTGATCTCCCACTCCTCTACTTTAACATGGAAGCTCAATATTTTACATTTTAGTTTGTTTACTTTAAATCAGGTTTGTCTGTTGTGTTTTATTCCAGTGACACACTATTTAAAAAGAGAGTTGACCCTCAGAACGTACACTTCTTTGCTCTCACTAGTTCAACGACACGTTGAGGGTTGCTTGCTTTAATTGCCAACATACTTCTATTTTCGATGTGTACCATAAGTTGTTTATTTAGTCAATCAAATCACTATGGTTATCTCTGACTTTCTAATCACAGGATGCTTGTTTTTAATGTGAAAAGTGGTCTTCATAGTGATGTTGTTTCTGTGAAGTTTTCTAGTGGCTCTGCTGTACAGAGGTGTTGTTTTCTACTCAACGTTGCACAGATATTTACGCTCAAATGAGCCGCAGTGGGTGTCCATGTGGCCCTTCATACCCCCCTCTCTTTTCTCTTTATCTCAGACACTCTGTGGGTGTGGCAGCTTTTAATGTTTGTGTTAAACAAAACCTGAACCTTGATATTAAGCTAAAAAAGATTTAAAAAAAGATAAAGTATAACATCCAATTGTCTACTTTTGTAATCTATTTCCTATTCACCAGATTCACTGGGTGAATATTTTAAAAACAATATTAAAATGGCCTGTTTTCAGTGGCCTACTTCCTCCCATTTAAAACATTTCCTCCAACATTTCTGGTGATTAATAAGAGTGTGTGAGAAGAGGCAAGAAGAGGACATTTTGGACAAAAGCCAGATGAATATTTTACAATGACACCACCTCCGCAAAACTTTGACTTTCAAGGCCATCCAATTTGTAAAGCAACATTGCTCTGTTGAGCGACCCAGCCTCTTGTTGTCATTCATGTCTTAAGCCATGCTGCCTTATGAGATATCAAACCCCTCTACGTGATATGCAATGCACCCATGTGTTTTGCTTATCCACAAATACATTAACATCAAACTAAATCTTAGTTTGTCTCTTGAATCAAAGGATATTTAAGACTCTCTAAGATAGAAATTAGAAATTCATGTGCATTTTTCAGCTTATATTCTATTGGAATTAGCAAAGTCTTTCTCCCTGTAAACTCCACTCATAATCATGTAATGCTCTGCATGACTTTAATCTATACTTGGCTTTGTGTGTGCCTGCTTCAATGACCACTGAAATATGTTTACACTTAAGCCTCGACTGAAGTTCACAGTGCTTTTGGATCTTTTCACAGAAAGATGAATGGATTTGTTGGAAGTGAGTTGTATAATAGTAGGTTCAGTTCTCAATGATTATAGATGCAAGAATGAAGATGGTTGCTGCCCTTTTGTGAAATGCTACGACATTTTTTATTACTACTGTATTATTTCACCTTCCCCTTTGAACTGTGAACATTTGGTTTGAATTTAAGCACTGGAAAGCTTTGTGGGTTTTCACCGTTTATTTTGTTGTACACTGCGAACGGTTTTAAGAAACTGTAAATTAACTCCTCCGTTCATGTTCAGCTGTCCTTTGTATTTGAACGACATCATTGCTAATAAGATTTAAACAAGCAGTTTCTTTCATCACTTATTCTCTTTGTGTATTTATACAAAAGAGATAGGATATGAACACCAAAAAAACTTTGGCTTGACCACTAAATTGTTGTACAGACACAACTGAATCACAACAGAATGGAAAAGGAAGGGAACTGGTCTGTGTACTGAATGGAGGTAATATACAGTATAACACAGTGCTTCTTAACTGACTCTGGATCATTCTTTATACTGGTATTGTGTTTGTAAATAAACTTGTTTGGATTTTCTCACTTGTCTGTTTATGGATATATTATTATTGTGTGTGTCCAATAGTGTGAGTAGGGATAGAACATGAGCACACTGCAGCACTTAAGCTTATATATTGATATATTACATTGATATATATATATATAGACATGATTTATATACATTTGCCACAGATACAAATAGGCATTAATATGCTGCCTGCCTTGTGGTGACCAACACACGCTGTTCTTGCTGTGCACCACAGAGGAGACAAGGTGCTAATTGAGGTAATTGTCTCAATTCAGAGCAGTTAACCTGTGGTTTGTCTGCTCCAATTAGCTCGTTAAGCAAAGCAACTGTCAACACCTCAATTATTAAGCAGTGGCCGGTGTCAGTGTCCTCTCACCAACTTACTCAGCGAAAGATGGCTGGGAGTATAGCAGATCATATCTGACTTGTGCTTTGCCTGTTGAGGTCCTCAAATTCCATCCTGTCAGCCAGCACAGGACAGGTGACTCCAGTTAGAAATTAACATTACCGAGGCAACTGAAGTTTTATGACAGCTAGTTTAAGATTTAAAGATAGATTTTAGATTGATTCAAGGTAGTTGACTGGGCATACTCATAACCCAGTATGTCTGCATATATTACACTGGAGTAGCTGTTGAACGATATCAATTTCTATGTAATTAGTATTAATTACCATCCTGATTAAAGTTGATTAAATTGAACAGTGGAACATGAAGGTTGCAGTGTTAATGAAGGAGTAGGCCTTGAGCTCAACTGACAGAGTACAGGAACAGCATACTGTGATGATGAACAACCTGTCTGAATCGCAGTCACTGCTGCTGTAGGTTTAAGGTAAGTTCATCATTGAGTAATTAAAAATTAAGTTTTTGTTGAAAAGAATGTAGAAAAGCTCATGATTGATTCCATGAACTGGAGCTATGATCTGACTCAAGACAAAACAAGTGACCACCAGCAAGTTCAGGTAAATTTAATATTATGACATTATGCAAACTATGCTTCATATAAATCGTAAAACAGATCATTTATTAAGCCTTTTTATAAAATCTGATTCCATCATAATATTGTATTACATTAATATTAAGGTGATTAGTCAGGAATACTGTAGTATTTTCACTTTTATGTTAAAAGAATGATTCCTCAGTGCACTGGGTCAAATGAGGTTTGACACTCTGCTGTCACCTGTGGGTTTGGTAATCTGATGTTGAAAGATCAATATGACCAAACTCTGCCCTTCCCCTTGATGCCTACATTATCAGGTGTCAGGTGGCAGCAATAAGGCTAATGGGATGATTTGGCTTGTAGTCAGGTGCATATGTGTGCGCCAGTGTGAAGGAACTGCAAACGGAAAAAAATGCAAAGAGTTCATGTTATATGTTAACGATAAAAAGACAATAGTTCAAAAATATCGATAATAGCATTAATTTCTTATAATGATATAATATGTTATAATATATTATTTAGATTTTAGATCTAGCATTGCATTTTTCAATACAATTTTCCAATGTAAAGAAATAAAGTGCTGCACATTTTTAACTTGAACAAATAAAGGGAAGAACATTTCTTGGATGTTTCTTATTAGCACGTTAACTATTCTTCTTGAATATCAACATTATGATTGAATGTCCACTAAATCAAAGTTCTGATTCATATTGATTGCTTATTTCAGTAATGTCACACATAGAGTGCAACTTAATTTAAATACAGTTACTTCTCCAGACAATATTGCAGTTTCATTGTTATTGTAGTTGTAAGGAATAGTTACATTGGACAGAACCAAGCTCAATGTTTCTTTCTGTTTCCTGTCTTTATGCTAAGTTAAGCTAACCAGCTGCTGGCTCCAGCTTGATTTTAAGCTTACATATATGCGAGTATCAATCTCTTCATCTGACTCTTGGGAAGAAAGCAAATATTTTCCCAAAATGTTGGATTGTTCCTTTAAGTGGACACTGAAGTTGGCTGAAAACAGCCATGAAAGAAAGAAATCATTGCTGTGTGAATATTTACTCATTCATGGTAAATCTTAAGATACAGTAAATGTGTTACAAGTCATGAGTTTCTTTTACACAGGAGCTCTAAATGTGCTTTATATGGTGCGACACATTGTTATATCAGAATAAACAAAGTGGAGCAGTTGTAAGAGAGAGTTTGTGTGTGTGTTTATGTGTTTGTGTGTTTGTGTGTGTGAGTCTATCTGTCTCTGTGCGTGTGACTGCAGGTAAAAGCGAGACGCCCCCGGCCCGTAAAGCGATCCTAACACCATGAATAATGGAGAGTGCCGTGGCAGAGAGGATAAGTTCTCTGTACAAGGCTCCTTTTTCACAGGGCTTTCTCCCGTGGGTCACGTGAGTGCTGAGGTGACAGTAATTTTTCATGAGTGGTGTGTGTGTTGGCTGTATGGCCATATATTGCCCAGGTAGGAGACATCAAAGCAGCCATCACTCCCTCTGCATGTCTGTATACGTGCAGCCGCACACACCCTTGCTGCTCTGAACCCCGCGATCCCAGAACCTCCCTACGGCCAGGGGTCAAATGAATTGTCTTACACTATTAGAAACTCAAGGCAGCACTTACGAAACTAAAGGCCAGGGAAGTGGATGAATAAAAGATGCCGTCGAAACAGAAAAAATCCACAGTTTCAGAAGAAACCGAAGAGGTGGATGACGAAGTGGAGGAAACGGAGCCAAAGTTAAAGGAGAGGAGCAACGGTGTGACCTGTGGGGACACCACAAAAGGAGAGAAGAGTAAGAGGAAACACAAGAGCGCAGATAGCTCCGAGAATCAGGAGGCCCCAGAGAAAGAGAGGAAGAAAAAAGAGGGAGAAAAAATAAAAGAGAAAAAGAAGAAAAAGAAACCAGAGGATGATGCCGAAGCTGGTGCCGTGATTGAAAATGAAGCTGAGGAGGGTGAGCAGAACAATAATGACCCCAAGACCACTTCCAAAAAGGAGAAATCAGCGAAACTCAAAGAAGAAGTGACTGAGGGAGCGAAGGAGGAAAAGAAGAAAAAGAAGAAGAAATCCTCTGCAGAGAATCCAGAGGGCGAGGAGGAGATGGGATCCAAGGGTAAGAAGTCGAAAGATGGCAAGAAGAAGAAGAAGTCTCACAATGACGATGACGAGGAGCCCTTGATTGAGGAGCAGGAAGAAGAGGAGGACTCAAAGAAGAAGAAAAAGAAGAAGGCAAAGAAGGGATCAGCGGACAGTGACGAAGATAAAAAGAAAAAGGGTAAAAAAAAAAATAAACAGGTGGACTATGCTGTGATCTACCAGAATGAGCTGCTGGACTACCACACAGATTCGTCTGATGGATATGAGGATGAGTACTACAAAAAGAAAGGTAAGGATTTAACACTGTAGAGCAGACGGAGGTCACCTGTCAATCTCAGTTACATGAGAAATGTATGTATCTGTTGGAGGGGCCCAACTGGTCAAATTATGAATATAGATTTCCTCCAGTTCCCTTCAGCTTCGAGCCGGAGCACCCCAGGGAATCCCTCTGTGATTGTTCTTGGATGAAACCTCAGTTATGTTCCACATGAACAGAGCCAAACAGAAGCTCTGGGGCAGACAGGTGCTGGGTGCCGTCCCAGTCTCAGGGGCTGGGAGAACCGCTGGGGCCAGACGCAGGGCCCAGAGCCAGAGGAGCTTTTCTTAAAGTAGATCATAGATAGACCAGGCACCCCTGCAGGAGGCTGCAAATATTTTTATTTGGTTTGGTTCGAGGGGAACTGAGTTAGATTGTCATCCAGTGAAAGTCATGAATTAGTAATCATTTATTATTATGTTAACAGTAAAGGTCTACTCACTACCGTTTCATTAGCTTTCTAATGCCTTTTGCAGGTGAAGGCTGCTGCGAAAGTCAGTAAATGGATCGTTAAGTTAATGTTATTCTGTTCCACTACTTTTCCCAAGGTCAAGAACGAATGTCCATCCTCAAATTATACCCATTAACAACCCTGTCTCCAAGAAATTACATTTATATGACTAATTTGAAATAGCATGGGTCGCCCCAATAGCTCTTATAACTACATATCAAGGCTGCGTCCTCATCGCAGCAGCCCTGGGCCCTTTGGTGCATGTGATCTCCTTCCTTTCCTATCATACTGTCACTATTACAGAGAAAAGAAAAATTTAATAAAAGTCTCATTTAGTTGATACAGAATGTATCTGCAAAATGTTTACTGTCAGCTTATTTATTTTATTTTTCTGACAATATTTTATCTTGCAGTAGCAAATAATGCATCTGCTGAAAGCAGGAAGTTTCTCTGTGCCCTTTGAAAATCTGATTTTAAAAAGTCCAGTCCTGGTCCAGTTTGCAACTTATACAAGTGTGATGTAGAAACTTGAAGCCACCAGTGCACATACACTGAGAAGACTGAGACTTTACAGTGAAGTAGGAGACATCTTGTATCCAGCAGGAATTTTTATGAGGGAGAAGGAGTAGATGCCAATTTGTCAGACACATTATTGTTCCCAGCAGACTATATGTCTTAATACATGTCTGGAGGGGATCTTTAACCTTCACCAAGGTGCTTTTGTTGCAAATTAGTTGCATATAAATGGATGGAAAATGCAGCACTCAGCTGTATTCAAAGGTGTTTTGAATGAAGAAATTGCACATGAGAAGTCTTTCATCTATTTCCTCACAATATGCTGACACAGAGAGAGCTGAAAATTTGTCATTTTAATGTATTTTCCAGAATTTTTACCCCCAGATAATGTCTACCATAAAGTAGCTGATTAAAGTTAATGTACTTTTGTCCTCTGATCTTTGTGCGCCTAATGAAAGGAATATCATTATTTACCACCAGTAGCAGTGATACATGTCTGTGTACATGTATTTCTTACCTCACTGGCTCACTCAGGTCTCTAACACTCCAAGGAGTTTATCTCAGTTTTACAAGGTCACTATCTATCTGATTTTATCAGGTGTACCTCTTTCTCCCTAATCTGACTTTAATAGCTCTGCTCACTGTTAATTAGGTATCCATTTCCGTCTCGGAACGACTTTGGTCAAATTGCTCTTTATCAGGTCTCTGCTTCTCCTTTCCTCCTCTCCTGGATGTTTTTAGGTCATCTATCTGTCTTCTATCTCTGCTTTTCGTGAATGCTTCATTGAATTTATCATCTACTATACATTTTATACATATTTACCACCCTACATTTTCTTAACGTTCACCCAGGATACCCTACAGAGGACCAAGTCTAACGGAGTCTACCTGTTCAGACTGGACACCACGTTATCCTCCATTGTTTCTGTCTGACTACATTTGACCCAAAGGGTGTCCCATACCGTTTATCTTATATAACCACAGGAGAGGGGAGTTTACGTTTACATACAGTAATGCAGCCGGACTATAGAATTACCAGTGCATAGGCCAATCTATTGAGTCACAGGCAACAGCCAATCGCTGACTAATCTCCTACTGAAGATTTAATGTTGTTATTGTAACTCATACTCAGGCTGGTTTGCAGGCGTGACTTTTAAAATCCTCTCCAAAAAGTACAAATTCTTTGTTAGTGTGTGTTGGGAATTACATAATAAGAAAAATACTTTTATGACTCATTATCAGCTCTTTGGATTAATGCTGACAAAAGCTGAATGAAAAGTGACTCACACAAGAAGTTGTTCTTATTAATACATTGTCAATAGACACAAGCATAGGCTATAGTCTTACAATGCTAAGAGTCTACAGCCATGCTAGCACTTCTATGGCTCTCTAGGCACAGTGGGGCTGAGCTATCTGCTGACATAGGTGTGCTAATATGCTTACAGTGACAATGCTAACAATGCTATGTTCCCCACCTTAGTTTTGTTAGCATGCTAACATTTGCAAATTAGCACTGAATACAAAGTGCAGCTGAGGCTGGTGGGAATGTCATTAAACTATATATATGGTGGTGCTACATAAAAAGTCTGGATGTCACTAAAATTGTTATCCTGACAGGGACATGAATGTCGGTACCAAATTTCAGGGCAAAATCATCCAATAGTTGTTGGGCCTTTTCAATCTGAATCACACTGCCATATAACAGTGATCTCAGATATGTACACTGTTCTCATCCTCTCCTCCATACAAACACCTAAAATCAGTCATTCCCACAGACTGGGTCACAAATACATTTGCACAATTTTTTCCTCCTGCTAAATTAACTTATTTCTTCTCATTTATAAAGTATTTCAAATGTGTACAATGTTTTTCTGATGATGGGAAACTGAGATACTTAATTCATTTATGCACAAATTTGCTCTATCTGTAAAGTGCATCATCTTGGTTTTTAAAAAGTAGGTCCCCAGGTAAAACATTTGGGGAACGCTGCCTTAACGTCCTGAGACTGCTGAGTTTTCATCCTGTTTACCTTCCCATCAACTCAGTGGCCTGGTCAGATGAAGAGACACATTTGTGAAATGTGAGAGAAGCTTGGCTGGTGTATGACACCAGACATGGATTCGCTGCAGATTCGCCGCATTGAATTCCCTGGCAACCGTGCATGGAAGGAAACACAATGCTACCTGATGTTTATAGATTATTGGACACTGTCTGAGGATGTGACTTTGTGTTTGTCCTATTTATTTGAGGTTTTACTTTTTTAATTATCAAGACCTTGTTAGACAGAATTTATTCCCCGTACTTGCTCTCATTAATTCAGAATGGTGATGTGAACACTGCGCACATCTTCCTCTGTCCTTCTTCTAATCTCCTTTCTCCTCTCTCTTTCAGTGTACGAGGTGGTCACTATCACCGGTGATGTAAAGGGGGCCGGGACAGATGCTAATGTGTTTGTCACCCTTTTCGGAGACTTTGGCGTCACGCCCAAGGTTCACTTGGCAAGCAAGTGAGTTTAAAGGGTTTATGTTGATGTAATTGAATTACAGTATACTTTTATTAATATGCTGTCTTCAAGACTCTAAATCAAGTCTCAGTGACTCACTCTGCTCTGATTCGTTTGCACTTATCATATCAGGTTTAATGTGTAATGCTGTACCTTTGATTCAGTAGGATTTCATTCTGTTTCAGTCAATGCATAAAGCACAATCAGTAAGCTTAGTAGTTTAACACGTTTTCAATATCAGCTGTTAACTTTTGATCTTTTCTATTCCTCTTTGATCCTTCAGCACAGAAAAGAGGTATTTTCTAATCAGTCTGCTAAAGGATGGTTATGATTCTGTCCTTGTGTTGGGTTGTATTGTGCATATAACACTGTATGAGAGATAACTCCTGCTCAACATTAACCCGATGCCTTGAATCAAGACTAAATCAATTTGCACACTGAACATGTTTTTGTTTGTCAAAAACCATATCAACCTGAAACTCAAAAATCTGTTGATGTCAGAGAAGCAGCACTTGTTCATAACAGAGGTTTGGTTGTGGTGCAGGAATCTCTCTTCTATACAGTCGTATAAAGTGTCGGACACAGAATATCTGGAGTAAGGAGTAACTATGTGACATGGCCGGTCTTCTTTTTCATTCAGAGGCAAATGAAAGAAGACCACGATGTCATTTATGTGGATGATCAAATGACTCTCAGGGGATCTTATCAGCAGCAGGCTCCCTTTATCTCTGCACACATTGATTGACAGATAGGATTACCTGTGCAGCGTATAGGATATACCAACTTATTGTAAGCCACTCTGGACTGTGTCACCCACACCTTGTGGTAGTCTCATTCATCCACTTCAGACAGCATCAACATGCTATGTATTCAGTATCTCTGCTGTGCGGCTGTAGTGTTGCTCAGCTGATGAAATACTATACATGGAGGTTGATGAGTTGCTTTTGTCATGTAAGTTAATAAACATACTGCATAGCGAGGAGTTTCACCTTACTCCGATATATATTAGGTCCTGCCTGTATTGTGTAATGATCAATTCAAACTATATAACATGATACAGGTAAGGGAGGGCTGCTATGTCTCCAAGTATATTTGCCCAATTGAACAGTTGAGGCAGATTAAAAATGCAACTCTTTGGAAATTCAGTGTGATTCTAACAAATTCAAATTGCATGAATTCCAAAGTCTGCATTGAGTTTGCTTTTTCACATAATTCGTGCCTCCCCGTCATTCTCTTACAGGTGATAAGAAGAAACAGAGAACGAGGGCATGCATTCATGTGTGTTGAACAGTATTTCATTCTTGACAGTCTTTTTTACAGTATATGACACCGTGCACCTTAATTATGGGAGCGTTGGCATTGTCTGTGGGTTGAATATTGTAGGGAGAGGAGGACAGATGGAGATGTGGGTCAGAGACAAAGGCAGGCATTCTCTGTTAATGAAAAAGAGGGTGTCTGATTCGCTGTGGTTGGCAGAGGGGCTCCTCTGTGCACACGGGCCCAGTTAGTCTCTGTGAGGGGTAGAAGTACGTGAGGAGGAGGAGGAGGTGGTGGTGGAGGTGGAGGAGGGAGCGTTGAAGTGGCCGGGCCTCGGGAGGTTTCAGATTATACCACTGCCATGAGACCACCAGGGTACGCTAAGCCAGATCAAGGAGATGTAATTTACCATTCCAGAGTTCTGTTCATTTCAGTCTCAACTGTGTTTTTTCAACCCCCATGCTCTCCCTCTCTCTCTCTCTCTCTCTCTCTCTCTCTCTCTCTCTCTCTCTCTCTCTCTCGATAAAAATAGAGCAACTTTCTCTTTCTCTCTCATACACATAAACTCAATGCATCCGTCTACCAAATTCTCACTATTTCCATGTTTCCTCCATTTACAGAAGCCGAACTGCATTTGAGAAGAATAAGACTGATGTTTTCCGTATCAAAACACACAACGTGGGGCCTCTGAAGAAGCTGAGGTACTGTACAGCAAATTAAATGTAATGTGACCCCACAGTTATAACTAGTTGACATACATGTACATAATGTCCCTTTGGTGTTCGCATGCCTGCAGCACAGACCCAGAATGCACAGCTACAGGTCACTGACAACATCACAGCTTATGCTTCATAGTTAAGTGTACCTCACACAGGATAACAGCAGCTTACAGAGAGGATCTCACAGGAACATTTCTCACTTATTTTCCAGCTGTGCTGCTGGCCATCAAAGGATTTCATCCAGTGACAGAAGGTTAAGCCCCATCTGTTGTTGGGAGTTAGTGTCTTACTCCAGAGGAGGCTGAGTTACATCACAGCCGGCTGTAATGTAACTCTGTGAACTGTGAAATGAGGCAGCAGGATACATTTAAGAGTCACTGAGTGCAAAAAGCGGAGAGAGGCCGCACTATGCCTCAGAAAATTAAGAACTTTGGAAGTGTTGCTAGTAAGTGGACCTTGAGTTGCAATTGTATTATACAACTACAACATCTAGCAAGACTTTTCACTCCCCAAGCACATTTCAGTTTACTGACCTAGAAACGGATAATTTCTAATGCTGTGAGAGAGTGCAGACTTTTCTACTTATGTTAAACTGCAGTGATCCTGAAACAAAATTAGCAACAGGTGTTGAAGGTTATAGGAACTTGTAGTAATTTATATGTTCATCTGTCAACATTTGACATGGCAGCTACTCATAAACTGAGTGCATTAATAGGAGTCTGCAGGTGTCTGGATTATTGTGTCAGAGCTGGCAAGCAGCTGTTTTGATAAGTGTTACAGTTTTGGAGCAAAAATGAATGTTTTTGCAGCTGTTTTGAGACTTCAGTTCATCTGTTTGTCATATCATCAGCTAGATTTCTTCAAATTCTACACATTGTTCAGATTCTGGAGATGAAATGTTGTAAAAAGTGAGTATTTGAAATTTCAATTTCTACGACTCACTATGGGTCCCTGGTTTGAATCCAGTGGGGGACCCATGCTGAATGTCCTTCTCCATCTCTTTCTCCTTTGACTTCATGTCATTTCTCTACTGACTTGTTAGTAAAGACATAAAATGCCCCCAAAATAGTTTTCCACACTTTCTATGACAGTAATAGCAATAATAGCACAATAATGCATAATGAGTTGTACAGGTTATTACTAAAGTACTGCACTGAAGTCTGTGAGAGTAAATAACCTAATTGTACATAGTGTTTAGTGTCCATTGCTGTCCAAGAGAAACTGTGTTGTCCTGATGGCTGAGTGATCTAAGACATGTAGCCTGCAACTGCACGGCCACTGGTTTGACTGCAGCTCTGAAACCTATGTTGTATGACAGTCTGTTGTTCACCTATAAGGTGAATGAGTTATTCTACCCCATCGTATTCAGTTGTCATGTTATTTTCCATGTCTGAACCACAAAAAAACAATAGTCTCTGTTGTTACATATTTGCCACTGCAAAAAAAAGTCATGGGCGCATGTGATGTGGCAAGCTCATTTGTGATTACCTGCCTGCAGGGTGAATTCATGTCACACTATGACGGTTGACTCCCCAGGATAGAGCATGATAACACCGGGATGAACGCCAGCTGGTTCTTGGACAGGGTGGTGGTGACCGACATGAACCGGCCCCATCTGCGCTTCTATTTCGCCTGCAACAACTGGCTGAGTCGGGAGGAGGGTGACAACCTGTTTGTCAGGGACCTGCTGGGCAGCTTGAACCCCATGGATGTCCCAAAATGTAGGTCACTCTGGGACAAACACATAATACAAAGCAGACACAAAGGTTCACAAAGGTTAAAACAAAATAACAGTTGATTGAAATTCCATATACCTCAGCTACATTTCACTGGAGAAACCACTGGATTTGAAAACAGATAGACTGTGTCCAAAAACCAGTATAAAATTAAATATATGAAAGCCTTGACAGCTCACAACTAATCAGACAGTCCCAGAGCTCTAATAATATCACTGTCAATTTAGCTCTAATGTTAAATAGATACTGTACCTCTGTACTTGCACCGTAAATTCTCTGATCAATTGAATGAGCCACATAGAAAGATATTTTTTGAAATAAAGCCACCACAGATGAACAAGTAAACTTGACAGTGTTAGTACTGTGTGTGTGGTCAGTTGTCCACAAAGGTGTCTGACGATCTACAGATCTTCCTACTGTTTCAGGTTGTAATTGAATTCCATCAGAGTGTAATCCTCAGGCAAACCAGCCCATGTACCCTCTGTTGCAATGTGATCTAACATCTTGGTGCCTGCAGTCAATCAAGCAGAGCATCGTGAAGCCAAGGCTCAGATAAAGATATGAGGACACCAAGCTGTGAGGGAGTGGTTAGAGCAGTATGGCTGGAACTCACACAACACACACACACACACACACACACACACACACACACACACACACACACACACACTGTTATGAATATTTAACCTGGAAACCATCAGAGTGTGGATTAGCAAGGAACCTGCGTAATGACAATACGAAAGTCCAACTAATTACATAGTGCTACTAACTGTGTAACTCATCTTTGCAGAAAATTGGTCCTGAAAGATGCAGATTATTAGTCTTTACTACTCTGTTTGCCTTTCTGTTGCCTTGTTTATATAAATTACTGTATTTTTGATTTCCTGTTTCATGATTTGCAGTAAATAAATACATAGTGAGCGTGTTCACTGCTGACATGAAGGGAAGTGGAACTGATGCTGATGTCTTCCTAAACATCTTTGGAGAGAATGGTGACACAGGTAGGGCCAATGATTTTTTTCTTAATGATTTTTCTAATAATTAATAAACCACATAGTAAAAAGAGACAACTTACTTATTTTTTATGATTTACAAACCGAAACAGCAAATTTACAGTGACATAAAAAGAGAAAAGTGGTACATTTTTTAATCTATTTATTGTTACTGTGATTACTGTAGCTATATCATCACTGGAATTTCAATGTGTTCGATTCCTATTCCAAAATACTTTGTTTCTTATGAAAGGAGAGAGACGACTGGACAGTGACAAAGACAACTTTGAACGCGGATCAGAGGACAAGTTTACAATAGAGTCGCCAAACCTGGGAAGGCTGAGGAAAATCACCATTGGCCACAACAACAGAGGCTCCTCAGCTGGATGGTTTCTAGATAAGGCTTGTACAATCTACCATGCATACATCATCTTTACAGATGTGCACACATGCATTAAAAACACTCATGATCATACATACTGTATCTCTCTCTAGGTGGCAATTGATGACATGGGGAATAAAGAAGTGTATGAGTTCCCAGTTAATCGCTGGTTTGCCATGGATGAAGACGATGGCAAAATACAGAGAGATGTGTTGGTTGGATCCATTCAACCAATGGGTGAGAACAAAACAAGACACTTTTTCATTATATTCGAATCCTCCACTTTTTTTGTTAGGAAATCAATTTTTTTTTAAATTTATTTCAAAGTGGAAGCTAGATTAGCTTGCTAATATTAGCATTGATTTCCACTAGATATTAGCTTTTAGTTACCTTCGATAGAAAAGACGGGGTCTAGCTACCATTGGCTGTCTCTCTATCATGGGTGGGCAGAGTCACAAAGTTGAACAATTTTTCATGTACACACAGATATTGGGCCAGTTATATTACAGTATTGACATCTCTTTGAACCAAAAATCCCCAACCCATGGAGAACGGTAATGTAAGACATGCTGTCATTGCAGAAAATAATAAAACTTAAATGTATTCTTTTTGGTAACACTGACCAAACAACACCAGACAAAAACTCAAAGGCTATATATGCTGATTTCTTAGAAAAAATTTAATTTGAATTTCATTTTTAAATATTTTAATATATTGTTTAATATATAAATTACCATTTTTCCTGCATCTACTTAGGAATCGTATACAATGTACAAGTGATGACTGGAGATGTGAGGGGTGCAGGCACCAACTCTAAGATCCACATGGTCATGCATGGCACCAAGGGCTTAAAGAACAGCGGCAAAATCTTCCTGGAGGGTGGTGCTTTCGAGCGTGGTCTCATCGACATTTTCAACGTGGAGATTTGCGAACTGATCAGCCCACTCAGCAGGGTCACCATCGGGCACGACAATGGGGCTGTGGGTGCTGGATGGTACTGTGAAAAGGTACTTCACGTCTGTTTTTGGTAACAGAGTGATTCTCAAAGTTTTCATTCACAAAACAAGCATCCATTTCCCTTCTAGGTGGTGATATACTGTCCGTTCACGGGCACTGAGCAGACGTTTCCATGCGGGATGTGGCTGGACGAGGACGAGGGGGATGGACTGATTGAGAGGGAGCTGTACGAGATGGTTTCCCTCAGGCAGAAAAAACAGAAGAGTGGGTGGCTTCATTCAACTTCCAGATCTCTGCTCAGTGAAAGAAAAGCAAATCACACATATTCTGTTTTCTGAAAAATTATTTTAAGTTTTATTGAATTATACCTGATTCTGGGAACATATTGGCTTCTGATTAAGATAATTTTGAATGGTTAAAAAACTAGGCTCCCTTACATTAGTATCGAATCTAATCTTCTTCTACCTCAGAGTTCCCATGGTCCCTGTGGATTTGGACATCGGATGTGAAGGGGGCAGGGACAGATGCCCAGGTGTTTCTGCAGATCTATGGAGAGAAGGGCAAGTCTGATGAGATCAAACTGGAAAACAACTCAGACAGTTTTGAACAGGCCCAGCTTGATAAATTTGTGGTAAGCCCTGGATCGTCTGCTAAACTGAGCGTATTACAGCTTTTTCCACTGTGTTCTCACTACATTTTTTGGGATCACTGTAGATTGAAATGCCAGACATAGGAAGACTGCTGAAACTGCGCATCTGGCATGAGAAGAGACACCCATTCTCTGGCTGGCACTTGGCAAGGGTGAGACCCGTTGCTCTGTCTGTCTGACTTGTCAACTTGTCAAAAGTCTGTTGTATTATGTCCCCTCTTAGCACTAAGTAACCTGAATTAGAGTTTAATCTTGCACCTGATCTCAAAAATAGAGAAGAAAGACACTGTGTAAATGAAGCTGCAATGCAAAAGGTTTCACAGGAAGAAAATCAAACCTTTGCAGTCTTCATTTGTCTAAAGGTTAGATCACAAACCAGAACATGACGTTGTGTAATGACACATGAGGTCTGTGATTTTCTGTAGGTCACTTTGCTTAAGACCCTGACGATGGAGAAATATTCTTTCCAATGCGGCCGTTGGCTGGACATCAATGAAGACGACAATGAGATCACCAGGGAGCTTCCAGCTACTGGGGCGTTAATCGATGAGCCGCTGCTCTGTAAGAAAAACATGGCAATTTGCTCAGTTAATCCTCAATACACTCACGTTTTTTAATGGAAAGTCACTGCAAATATTCAAAGTCAATGTTAACAGTCAGTAGTATCAAGTACATTTACAATGATCACGACATAATGTGAGTGTCCTTGTCTGTTTCCTTTTTCAGTGATAAAGTATCGTGTTACCATATGCACAGGCAACGTCAGCGGCAGTGGTACTGATGCCAGCGTCTTCCTCAATATTATCGGTGACCTGGGCGACACAGGGGAGCGACTCATGATTATGAGCAAAAATAACGTGAACAAATTTGAAAAAGGCAATGTGAGTACATCATTACCACACAACAAAAGCAGATAATGAATAATGCTGCACTGCAAGCAAGAACCGGTGTTCTCTCTGTCTTCTCTCAGCATGATGAGTTCCTCATTGAGGCCGTGTACTTGGGCCAGGTGCACAGAGTGCGAGTTGGTCATGATGGCCGCGGTGGGGGCTGCGGTTGGTTCCTTGATAAGGTGATGGTCAGGGAGGAGGGCCAGCCAGAGACTATGGCCATTGAGTTCCCCTGTTTCAGGCAAGGCAATAATACTTTACTTGTGACTTAAAGGAAGAGTTTGACATTTTGGGAAGTACAGTCATGTGCTTTAATCACTCTCTGTTAGCTTAGCTTAGCTAAAGACTGGAAGAAGGGGGAAACAGCAAGCCTGGCTCCAAAGGTAAAAAATGCACTTATCAGCACCTCTTAAGTTCTCTAATCAGAATGATACATCTTGTTTGTTAAATTAAAATGTGTGGTTTTGCAGGGTGTTTTGTGCCAGAATGTTTGTTGGTGTAGTCACCGGCTGTGAGCCTGGCTTGCCAAAGACCGTCCGAAGTAAAGGAAATTGTCATTTTCTTCGTACAGATTAAACAAAATTAGATGTTATTGGCAGGCAGATTTCTTAAACTTTGGACACAACTTCTTGCTTCCAGTCTTTGTGCCAAGCCAAGATAACCTGCTGCCGACTGTAGCTTCTTATTTACTATACAGACATAAGAGTGGTATCAGTATTGTCATCTAACTCTAAGAAAGCGTAGAAGGGAATTCCCCAAAATGTCTGACTATTTCTATAAAGGAGAAAATGTCTGTATGTTTAATGCACAATTTCATATCCTTTTTAAAACTGCTCTATAACTCACCAAAATACCAACCAGCTGGACAAAATTGTCCAAACAGCCATAAAAGCCTCCTAAATTGGCCGCGCTTATGTTCACTAGTTCTCCAGTGGCGTGTGTTTAAGTCGTTAGGCAGCTGATGGATGAGTTTGCCACTACAAATAGGCACTAAATGCACAGTGGTCAGCCAGCTCTCTCCTGCAGTAACTCGAGCCAAACCGCAAGGCTGAGGTGCAATGTTACATCTGGAAAGAGGCTCTTCCTGTCTGTCTGTCTGTCCTATAAAAAAAAGTGAAATGCAAAACAATGTTTTGAGTGTTTTGTGTTACTTGTACTGGTTGTGTTCAGATTTATTTTTTTGCCCCAGATTAATTGCATTCATCTTGAGGCGAATGGTGATTTAATTTCCTCAAGCTTAAGCTGCTAAACATGTTTAGTTGTTTAAAATAGGAGCTCATACATTAGATAAGAACTTGGAAAATGTAATTGTTATAATGCTCCAATGTATTTTAATGTTTGGGACTTCACATTTCTCCCCTATTCCTTGTGTAAACTGAATATTTCCATGTTTTTACCTTCTGGTCCAGAAGAATAGTTTCTTGAATTTGGGAGATTTTGTCAATCTCGCCATTCTGCCAGAATAAATAAATTAAGAACATTTTATCTTCTTTCAAGTTTGACCTCATCCTTTGTTGTACTGATCTAGGATTAAATTTATCTCTGTGTGTTTTTCTTCAGGTGGTTGGACCGTAATGAGGATGATGGACAGATTGTACGTGAGCTAGTTCCAGCTGGAGACGGCCTGCGTCTCTTCAGTGAGTGCATAAAGAACACTTTACAGCAAAAATAGGCTAAACAAATGAATGCTTTTAATGCTTGTATAATCACTTTATGTATAAAGTAATAATTTCCATCCTCCTTAGATGTCGGCTACCACATAGCTATCAAGACAGGCAGTGTGAATGGGGCCAGCTCGGACTCCAGGGTGTTTGTCAAGCTGTATGGGGAGAAGGGTGACACCAACAAGACGATACTGGCAGTTTCCGACAACGACCTCAGGAACTACTTTGAGACGGGACGCACTGACATCTTTATCCTGGACACCTTTGACATTGGACAGGCAAGTTCTTCAGGCATGTATACACTTTACACTACACAGAGTTTAAGGATGTTTCCTAATTCTGTTTTATCCTCTTATGTCCTCTGTGTTTACAGATCAACCGTCTCCTGATTGGTCACACTAATGAGGGCTTGCGGGCTGGATGGTTTCTGGACAGTGTGCAGATCTCTGTACCGGTTCATGGGCTGGAGTACATGTTCCCATGCCACCGCTGGCTCTGCAAAGACGAGGCTGATGGGAAAGTGGAGGTTGAGATCTATCCCAGTGAGATCTTGGACATTGAAAAATGTAAATAATGACAACATGAAAAGTACTCCACAGTCAGAATTCATCATTTTAAACAAAAAAGCTGTGATAAAGTGCATTGCTCTGCTCTACATAATCTTTCTTCATGTCATAATACAGTGATCAACTATGAAGTAACAGTGGACACAGGGGACGTGCGTGCAGGTGGCACCAATGCCAATGTCTTCTGTCAAATCTATGGCGATGAAGGAAAAACTGAAGTTCTCGCTCTTAAGAGTCGCTCCAACAACTTTGAGCGTGGCACCACTGAGATCTTCAAGGTCTGTATAAAAGCCTGTGTTGTCTTATGTCGACGTATGTAGGAGATTTAAGTTGCTGGTTTGACCACTGTTTCATAACTACATCCCAGATCGAGGCTCTAGATGTCGGTAAGATCTACAAGATACGCATCTACCACGATGGGAAGGGTATCGGAGATGGCTGGTACCTGGAGACAGTGGACATCAAGCGGCAGACCATGGCTATGGTGCAGGTTGAGGTGAAGAAGGAGGAACCCAAGAAAGACAAGAAGAAGGACAAGAAAAAGAAGAAGAAAGAAGAAGAGGAGGAGGTGGAGTTCGTTGAGGTGCTGCAGGAAGTTGTGGAGACATTTAATTTCCCCTGTAACCGCTGGCTGGCCAGGGATGAGGAAGATGGGGAGATTGTGGTTGAGCTGCTGACTGAGGACAATGAAGACCTGGAGGGTATATAGAGCATGAATGTAATGTGTTGAACCACGGTTATTTGCTTCCACAGGCTAGTTGTTTTAATTGTGACATTTTGATTTAAGGCAAATGTCATTAGGTGCAATATTGAAATGTCACTAATCTGACTGTGTTTTCCTCTCAGTGAACTCATATGAGGTTCATGTGTTTACCGGGACTATGTGGGGTGCGGGGACTGATGCCAATGTTTACATCGATATCTATGGAGAGATTGGGGACACGGGAGAGAGACGGCTCAGGAAGTCAAACAACCTGAACAAATTTGAGAAAGGCCAGGTAGGCTTTGTTTTCTTTCAGTTCTAGATGTAATAAGATAAATACTCAGTTTCTTGCAGAGACTTTGATGACAAGATTCATATCACTCTCATATCTGTTAAATATGAGGCTAGAGCCAGGAGACGCTTAACTTAGCTTAACATAAAGAGTGGCTCAAATCTTGGTCCAAAGGTCAAAAAACCTGTAAAGTGTCAATTTGTGAGCATTAGAGGTGCTGGTAGGTGGCCTCATTAACCTTTGGAAAGAGCTAGACTAGCTGTTTCTCCCTGTTTCCAGTCCTTATACCAACCTAACTGTCTCCTGGCTGTACCTTCACATGTAACAGACAGACGACAGTGGTATCAATCCTCTCATCTAACTCTTGGCAATAAAGCAATTCAGCCTATTTCCTTTAACTGTCTTATTATCTCTGTGACTTGTCATCCTTGACCTCAGAATACAGAAAGCTTAAAATAACTGCAACCTCTCAATATGCTCACACTTCTCGTCTGCTTTTTATATTGATCTGGGTACCACTGAGTGGTGCCAGGGAGCTGATTAGGGGCCCTGCCAAATGCCAGAGATTATATTTGTTGTCATGTATTTATTTATTGAGCACAGAATTTCTAGTACTGCCCATGATTGTGCAACTTAACTGAGTACCTGACATATTACAGCAACTTCTCTTCAAGCTTCCTTCTTCCACTGTTGGTCATAATGTATATTTGTTTGACCTGGTGTGTTCTACATGCTCATGATTTTTATCAATGATACTGCTTCCTGGATATGTTTCTGTTGTTAAACAAATGTAGGATAGAGCCTTGCAGGTTAAATACAGATCAAATAAATAAGTAATGAGGTTCTCATGGACTGCTAATCTAAGACCTGTGACATTTCTTGACCCTTTGTCGCTGCCTTGTTCACGTGTGACCTAGGAGGATGTTTTCAACATCACAGCAGTCGACCTGGGGATGCTGAAGAAACTGAGGATCCGACATGACAACAGCCAGGCCGGTGCTGGCTGGTTTTTGGACAGAGTGGAAATTGTAGACAACAAAGATGACAGCACGTAAGTTATGATGATGATCTATCAGCACTTTAATTCAGATGTGTAACTGCATCTTCATCCAAATCCCTTGAACAATTTACTACAAACAAAAATGTGCATCATTTATTTCAGAGATAAGTTATTTACATCTTGCTGAGTCATTTCTAGACAACAAATCAATGCCACAGGTTTCACAAAACAACATCATCCTTTAGAACCGTTACACATAAAATGTATGTAGAGCGCCACTTGGTGGTGTGAAATGGTACTCTGTTTAAGTGACTGCCCGTCTGTATAGACTTAGGATCAATCTAAATAGAGATGGCCTTTTTTGGAGCATTATTTTTGCACATGGTAATATTTGACAGTCCTAAACAGAGACTAAACTAAGATTACTGTATTGTTACTATGCAGATTGGACACTGCACAATATATATATATATATTGTGTTTTAGGTACTTTTTCCCTTGTAAACGCTGGCTGGCTATTGATGAGGATGATGGACAGCTTGCCAGGGAACTGGTTCCTGTGGATGAGGCCTTTATGAGGAAAGGGGATGATGATGAGGAAGACTCTGAAGCCACACTTGGTCTGGAGCAGAAAGGTGAGAGCACTATTATGGCTGCCCTGAGAAGGACAGAAATACTGTGCTGAAGAATCAAACTGATCTTTCGAAGGAGACATTAAGCTTGTTTAATGTTTAATTTATTTTGGTTTCTTTTTATTACAGCCATGTCAACAACATACACAATTAGGATAAAAACTGGTGACAAAAAGTACGCAGGAACTGATGCTAATGTCTTTATGATCCTGTACGGCATCAAGGATGACACAGGTAATCCTTCAGACTGTCACACCGCATTTATATCTGTGTGCATCAGGTATTTAAATCATTCAATTTCTCTGTGATGTGCATATCTACAGGGATAATTAACCTGAAGGCTTCAAAGACTCATAAGAATAAGTTTGAGCAGGGTATGACCGATGAGTTCATTGTGGAAGCTGTGGACATCGGACCACTAAAGAAGCTTCGTATTGGACACGACAACTGTGGTACAGTAGGACAGACTCCCTGCCTTCGCAGTGAATGATAGCAATTAGTCAGAATACAGATCCATATGTGATCAAGATAATTTGTGTAAATTTTAAGGAGGAGGATCAGCAGGTTGGTTCCTTGACTGGGTGGAGATTGATGCCCCGTCTCTTGGACAAAAACTACGCTTCCCCTGTGGTCGCTGGTTGGATAAAGGGGAGGATGACGGGGCCATTATCAGGGACCTTTTCCCAAATTCTCTTCAGACGGAGCTTTACACACCATGTAAACCCCACTGAGACACTGCACAACAGTCTATACATCACACTTGAAGAAATATATTTGCCATTTGATGCACTTAACTGGTTGTATTTGTTTTTTACTTTGCAGTCGTTCCTTATGAGATTAAAATCTTTACGACTGACGTGTTTGGAGCTGGCACAGATGCAGATGTCTTTATTGTTTTGTACGGGCGAAATGCAGTTTGCACCCAGCAGAAGTCTCTCTGTGTCAACAAGAGGGAGAGGAGGATGTACTTTGAGAGAGGAGTTGAGGACATGTTTATTGTTGAGGTACAATAACAGTTTATAGCCATAAGTAGAATCAGTGCATTCATCAAGCTCTTGGGACCAGTGGAGAACAACAAGGCCATCAGTGTATTACTGCATTGTTCATTTAGTGATGTTTCTGCTTTTCTGTGCAGCTAGAAGATGTGGGGGATGTAATTGAGAAGATCCGCATCGGTCATGACAACCGCGGGGTCAACCCAGGCTGGCATCTGGACAGAGTGGAGATCAGACGTCTGCTCAGGAAGGGAAAGGTACTGCCTACAGAGGTGGAGGAAGTACTCAGATCCTTTACTTTAGTAGCAATTCTGCTAAATAAAAATACTTTATTACAAGTTCCTGCATTGAAAATGTCACTTGTGTTAACTTACATATTATTAGCAAAATGAAGTGTCAAAAGTAGAAGTATTCAGGAGAATGTGAGTGTTAACTTACAGTTGTAGTGACTTGGGCTAATTTTAACTAACTATATACTTTAATCTATAACAGTGCATCATATTTTCAAAAATTATGTTATGTTTTGGATACTAAATCTTAATCTGTTAAGTAACTAGAGACTAAAGCTGTTAAATAATTAAAAGTAAAATATTTGCCTCTGAACTGTAGAGGAGTAGAAGTATAAAGTAGCATTAAAGGTGAAAAACCAAGCACAGAATTCAAGTACAAGTACCTCAAAATGATACTTTAGTGCAGTAGTACAAGTAACCAACCCACCACCAGACAGATGAGTGATTACACCACCACATCATAAACATCAGGTCATCTCAAAAGCTTCAGACTTACAACTGATAAAGATTTCAGTATCTATATCCTAATGCTTAATAAACAACATATAAATTTTTATTCAATGTAGAGCACTTATAGTTAGTTTATTGTTATTTGTGACACAAGAGCATCATTTTTGGTCAGTAGGTGGAGATGTTCTCTTCACAGATAGATGAGGGTAATCCAGCACTGTCACATACTGAGCCGAGGCTCAGACACAGACAAGACACTGTGTTCACTGATTCTCTTGATTCTCCTCTAAGGCACACCTCCCCCTTCTCTCTCTCTCTCTCTCTCTCTCTCTCTCTCTCTCTCTCTCTGTAGGGTTCAGAGACTGTCATCTTCCCATGTGAGCGCTGGCTCGCCAAGTCCGAGGACGATGGAGAAACAGTGACAGAGCTGGTGCCTTCTGACATCATCACTGAGAAACTTTCACGTGACGGAAACCTGAAAGTCACTGAGGTCGAGGTGGAAGATGCCCTGGAGAGTACGTCAACATACACAGACATACACAGACAAACACAGACAAACAATGCATTCAATTACATTTATACCCACAAACATGCAGGGATATCTGCAGGATTTGTCTCCCTGTTGTGTCCTGTTTTTTCCCACTTTTCTGAGCATTAGTTTGGAAACTAGAAAGATTTTTCCCTGAATGAATCTCTGTTATATCAGTGGCCTCAAACCGTGATGGAAAATTGCTTTCTTTTCACTCTAAAATCTGCCAATTGTCTCAAACCGATCCCCTGTGTGCTTGTTTGTGATCGTCATCCATCCCCGCTACAGCTCACACATACAAAGTGTCAGTGATGACAGGTGATGTGTATGGAGCTGGCACTGACGCCAACGTCTTCCTCACGATTTACGGGGACCTGGGGGACACTGGGGAGAGGAAGCTCAGCAAGTCGGAGACAAACAGCAACAAGTTTGAACGAGGATCTGTAAGAAAGCACACATATTTTCATCATCTGTACTGTACTCTGGAAACTGAAATTACCACAAATATATCAAAAGAAAAAGTACAAATTGCATAATTATAGTATTTTATTTCACCAGTGGTCACATTTTATCTCCCCAGGTGGATAAGTTCACTATAGAGGCCGTCGACCTAGGACAGGTTTTCCGGATTAAAATCCGCCATGATAACAGTTTGGTGAGTGCCGACTGGTACTTGGACCAGGTGGAGGTGGTTGACGAGGATACGGAGGAGGTCTTTCTCTTCTTATGTGAACGTTGGTTGTCCAGGAAGAGGGAGGACCGGCGCATTGAGAGATTCTTCTATGTCAAGGTAGATATCTCTGAGTAGGTAGATGTTAATATACAGCTGTAGAAAGGAGAATAAAGCATAAGGCACCTTTAAAATTGAAACACTATAATGGTCTCATGATATCAATATGACATACTTTGATTTATGTCCTGAGGAAGATTGATTATCCTAGATTTTAGATTTAGCATGTAATGTTTACCATGTTCACCATCTTGCTTTACTGTCTTAGCATACTAACATTTATAATAACCACTAAAAACAGAGTACAGCTGAAGCTAATAGGAATGTCATTAATATTGCAGGAATTTGGTCACAAACCAAATACTGGGCAAATTCTGATGGGCAGGTGGCACTACATTAAAAGTCAGAGCATCACCAAAGTCATTAGGATTCATCCTATGGGCACCATGGATATCTGTAATACATTTCATAGCAATCCACCCAATAGTTGTTGAGATACATCAGTTTGGACCAAAGTGGTGGACCAAGAACATCTTGCCTTTCCAGAAAGAATATCCTGGTTACCCAATCCTCAGCCCTCACTTTGAACATTTGTAATTAGACAAGCTTTACTCAAAAAAAGTGTCACTGTTCCCAGTGAAGTCAGTGAATTATCATAACTAATCTTACTAAAACTAATGTATTATTTTAAAATTCTGATTTATTTAAATTAAATGTACCCTTATCACCTTCACTTTCCAAATAAAATATATAACTGCAACTATCTGCATAGCCAACACTAGGGGTATATTAAGTGCAATTATACTGCATAATGTTTTATTGGATACATTGCTGCCAAATTAATTCTATATTAATGTAATTATGTATATGTATGTAATTAATTGTGTTTCTATAGATTTTAGCATGTATCGGTGTTTGTCTGCATCACTGCGTTTGTTGTGTTCTTTCAGGGTTATGAAGGAGTTAGAGAGAGCCTTAACAGTAAAAAGAACTCAGCCCTGACACTGAAGAGTGTTGACAGTAACATGAACAAAAAGAACAAGAAGAAGAAGGAGGAAGAAATTGAGCTCCCGAGTAAGAAAACTCACAAATCTTCAGAACTGCATTCATCTTCTGCTCTGTGAATGTTTGTCCTTAATATTCTAATTTTACATCTTTACATAATCTCATGAATGAATAAGTGTCGTGCTCTTCCTGTGCAGTCATACCATACCACATCACCATCTGCACTGGACTGGAGCGCGATGCGAGCACCACCAGCAGGGCTTATGTGATCATTGTCGGGTCCAATCACACCCAGACAGACAGGCTGTGGCTGGACCTGTTGGACGGGAAGCAAGGCTTTGAGGCCGGCTCTCTGGAGAGCTTTGAGTGCCGCGGTTCAGACGTGGAGGAGATCAAAAAGGTCGAGGTGAGGGAGGGGGGGAGCTTTCAGAGTTTCAGTGACGATTGTGCACTCTCATGCATCCACGCACACATGAACACTCATGAAAAATACACCCACGTTGCTTGAAGTGATTGTTTCTCTCCCTCCCTGCAGCTCGGCCATGATGGGGCCACTCCTGAGAGCTGCTGGCTGGTTGATGAGCTCTCTGTTGCTGTGCCAACCAAAGGGGTCAAATATATCTTTGCTTGTAAGTGCTGGCTGGCCAAAGATCGAGGAGATGGTTTGACTTCTAGAGTATTCAACGTGTTGGATGCAGAGGCCATTTCCATCTCCCAGAAGGTATGCAAATGTGAACAAATTAATGCAAAGCACAGTCATATGGCAGAGGACATAAAATCAGTTACAGCTAAATTACCACAACAGAATAGTGATGAATCAATTTCCAATTAATACTTTAAAATCTGGTATTTCTCCTGGTTTAGATGGGATTTTAAGACATTTTTGAGTACATTAACAGACCCCTTCCAGCTTGTTACAAATATTCAGATAGATTTGAGATGGGAAAGGTGCAAGTGCCTTACATTTTCCCTTATCTAAAAAAATGGAGATCCTTAACATGATTGTGGTATGACACTAGAATCTTATCTTAATGTACTGCCACTAGAATTACATAACAACATTATTGATATACATGCATTTATTGAAAGTAGATTTATTGGTGAAGGTATTAGACATCTCTAGAAAATTTGTGATTTTTATGAAAATGAAAATTTTCTAGGGCTTATCCTAACTGATTTTTAGAAAGTCTTGTACACAGTGTTAGATGGGATTATGTCTGTAAATGTGTGGAGCCCTTTTACCTTGGTCGCCCTTAAATAAATTGGGTGAAAGTTACATACAATAATACTGGGTATCAGATAGGGTTGTTACCTTATAATTGCTAAACATATAATTGTATGTATATTGTTCATCCGCTGCAAGAGAATTTTAAATCCCTGTCTAGTGATGTTTTAGAGGTAAAACTGCTTGTGAGAGATAAAGAAAACATAGTGAGTAAAATGTCAAATATTTTCATGTCAGATTATTTACGAGGTGACCGTAGTAACGGGAGATGTGCAGAACGCAGGAACAGACACCCTGATCTATATGTCTGTGTTTGGAGCCAATGGCAGCACAGAGGAGATGCTGCTGCAGAAGAACGAGGACAGGTAGCCAAACATGGACATCAGAAGCAACATCAGAATAAAGAAACTGTTTCATTATGCTGCACATTATCATTTTTGTGTTGTTTGTGTGGGGGATAACAGGTTTGAGCGCGGTCAGGAAGACACTTTCAACATGGAGATCGATGACATTGCCCCACTGAGGAAAATGAGGCTTCGTATCGATGGCTCCGGCAGTCGACCTGACTGGTTTCTGGATAAGGTCAGTTAACCTTAAAGGGGAACTCCTGCAAATCAAAGTGTGTTTACAGGTCTTGGCGAACTTAGAGCCAAGACAGATAGAAATGTGTTGAGAAGAAGTTTACATGCAAGATAACTGTCAAAGATCACAACAAAAGGAAATCTTTAAGCAGGTTTTAGTCTCCAGAATAAAGCTCAGTTTTCTTTTTCTGTTCTTGTCAAGAGTTAATTGGCTATGAAGAAGAAACTGCAGATCTCATCCATAAAACATAAAACCAGGAGCATAAAAAGCAGGACAGCAACTTCTAGCTGCTCCCAAAGTCAATAGTACAACGCAGTCACAGGTTTGTGTTTTTTACCCAGGCATCATATGCTGTAGGTCACAGGATCATCAATCTATTATATCACACAGACAAATACACACACACATCTATTCCTGCCTGCAGGAGAATGGTCAATGATTCACCCACCCACAAAGACACAGACACAAACACACACACATACACAGCAGGACCCAGAGTTCCTGGAGTGAGCATATTGACCCATTTATTCACCATGCTGTTGTTGCTGGCATCACACACATACAGTACACACACACTCACAATAATAAAGTAATGAAAGCAGTGTGTTTCTGTATTCTGTTGATTGAGACATTTCATTTTAAATCTCCTGCTAGTGCAAATATCACACATTTTTAATTCGCAGTCCAGCAATATAATCGACTGCATTAATATACATTGTTTCCTAAAATGGTTCAGTACTTTTTTCTATTCGGCTGACCCTGTGAGGACAACATCACTGCTCACCTCCAAATTCAGTCTGATGTCTCAGGGCAAATGCTTTGATGAAATAGAACACATTTCCTATGCAAATGTCTTCTCTGGTAAAGGCACCATGCCTGCAGAGCAGCAGAGCAGTCAGGAACAATACCAAGCCCTGTCCGTCCGTGCCTGGGACTCAGCAGCCGCGAACATCTCCTTGACTTGACCCTGCACAGAGCCTTGTGTGTTCAGCATCACAAGCAGATGTGCTGCCTTTATGGATTGCTGGGTCTGTGTATTGAAATGGACACAACAGTGCACCAGGCGAACTGCCAGCATAGTAATCTGCCCAAATAAATATGCAGAGTGGAGAGCTAATACGAGTGCGGCTTGCCTGAGCCGAGTCTTTGCCTAGTAATGAAATGTTTCCCAGGACTAGTGATCAGACATCTTGGAGGAAGCAGGGTTTGTGTACATACAGGTGACACAGTAGTGTCTATAATATGACATGGATGGCTCATCACTTATTCATATACGTATATTGTTTTGAGCCTTGCTAATGTCATAGCTCTAGGATGGTAATGTCTACTATTTTGGTTCATACTGAAATCGCTCAGCAAATATTTGATGTATTTTTATTTTTTTTTACATTCATGGTCCCCAGAGATTGAATCCTACTGACTTTGGTGATCCACTGATTTTTCCTGTAGCGCCACCATGAGGTCAGCATCTGTGGTTTTAAGTTAAATGTTTCACTGACTATTGGATTGCCATGAAATCTGGTACAAGCATTCATGCCCCCCAGGATACATTGCAATAACTTTGTAATAACTGTTGATCAGTTACCTTTTTTTAAAATTTTTAAATTGTGCAATACTTCCTCAGCAAAATCTTCCTATTCCAGCACACTAAACTCATGGTGAATGCATTATACCTGCTGAAAATTTGAATGTTAGCATGCTGATATTAGGATTTAGCACAACGCAGCACAGAGTACAACCTCATCAAGCCACTAGCATTGGTTGTAGACTCTTAGTCCACATTATACCAGAATAAATTGTTAAATTTGCCCTTTCTGGCACTGGTTGAATATTGTTGTTAGGATTGGATCCATATTTATTCAAGACAACACTTAGGTTGATATAATGGCAAAAATGGAATATAATATTCATAGGTATGTTTTCATTAAGAATTGTTATGTTTTTGTTACCTCAGAATGAGCCGTACAAATCCTGTGGGTTAACTTCCATGGAGTCCGCTATGTTTCTAGAGTAGCTCAGAACGGACAAACACTGGCTCTGGATAGGGCCTTCTGTGTTTTTTTGCGTCCACCATAGTGTCTCCTTTGTGCTTGTGGAAGGGGAGGGTGAAGCGATCTGCAACTACACCGCTGGATGGCACTAAATCTTTCTCACTTTAATCTTTGCAATACACCTTAAGAACAGTTATTATAATTGTTAAGTCTAAGTTAGAAAAGTGTGTTTCCATACACTTTTGATGTCATACTCCTGTGAATTTTTGTGCTTTGAATGTGACCATGGATCTTAAAAACCAATGTCAGGATTGTGACATTTAAAGTGACTGTGATATTATACTTGAAGAGTTAATTCTGTGTATCCAGGTGATCACTCGTAACCTGACCACAGAGGAGCTGTCCGTGTTCACTTACGAGGAGTGGCTGTCCAGGACACGTGGACCCAAGAGAACCATGATCTGCGAGATGGGTGCTGTGGTGGACGAGGAGATGATGGTGGAGCTCACCACCTATATCATCCAGGTCAAAACCAGTGATGTTGCAGGTAAGTCTTCAACCCATGTCAGCTGCTGTCAGTAATATTTAATTTAGTTTATTGAGTTGTCCCATCCAAAACATGTTTTCACACACCTTTCTGACATAACAAGAGTTCAGACAAGAATGTGCATATTAGTACATGGCAGTGATTGCAAACATTTATGTGAAATTTATGCATATGCTTAATGTATGTCTATACCAAACCTATAACCTTTCTGGCTTGTGAGCCCTTAAAACAAAGCATGGTTCACTTGTGACTTGTCACCACAATTTGCATATGTCATATGCATGTTTGTTTTTTATTTTTTATACTTTTTTGCAGTCTGCATATATGACATTATTCAGTAAAAAGCAAAGATTAAGAAAAAGTAAGTAAATATAAACACTTCTTGTGCAGCAAAACTGTTCTGCTTTCCTCTGCTGTAAATCTTCTTGGTTGGAAAGCACAGATCTAAAGGGTCTCAGTAATATCAAGTCAAATATATTTCTAGCATTTACACCAGAAAAAGAAGGGAACCATGGATGGACATTTGAGGAACACCTTTTATGTTAACATTTTGATCCTGTGAAGCGCAGGAACTGAAGAGTTCAATCCTAATACAAACATTATTTATCAAGCCATCCATCCATCCATCATGCATCCATCTGTGTCAGCGTCAGGTCAAGTCCAGGGACACTCAGAGGGAGAAGAGCAGCTCAGACATCAGTAATATTCTCTGCTTGGTATTGTGGACCTCTCAGATCAGTGAACTCCTCACCCTGTAACGCCAAATTAGTACTACAACCTTGTAGTGGCTATTTATAATCTGTAATCTCATTCTTTCACATCACTATCCAAAGCTCAAGGCTGAGATAGATATGTTACATAGATCCTCATCCTAGTTTGACCTGTGCAGATGTTTGTGTTTTTCCAGGAGGAGCAAAGGTGGAATATTTCATGTTTGACTCCAACACTATAATGAGAGAAATCCTCTTCAGAAACCCTCCACGCGGCTATGCTCCCTCTTTTCTTCATGCAGTATTTTCTGTAGCTCAGTGCCGCTGCTGATCAATACGATAGCGTGGCGAGAAGTCTGAGCCGACTTCAAAGGACTGTTCTCTGCCCTTGGCAGTTACTGAAGCTAAGATGTAGCCCTGCACCACCACTGAGGCTCTGGGAGGAATAATGAGCCTGGCTGATAGACACACACACACACACACACACACACATACAGGGACACATATATTACAACATTACATAGGCAATGCTGCGCATAAGGTAATGGTCTCCTTTGGGATCATTGTGGGGGGGATTTGCATGTATAGTGTGAAGCACTGAATGTCAAGTATGTATATGCATAAAGGGAGGTATGTGAAAAGAAAATAATAATTGAAAGGTAACAGAAACATAAAATGCAATTCTTAAAGGTCCAGTGTGTAACATTTATTAAGATCTATGGGCAGAAATTGGATATAGGCTAATATTCATAGGTATATTTATTTACACACTTGACCTTTAAAGTAACTTCAAAAAACTACAGGGGTCTTAATTAAAACGGAATTTCTAGTATCTGTATAGACACATGTAAAACTAGAACACTGAAAACATGCAGCAGACTGAGTGATGTTTGTGCTCATCAATGCCTAATAAACATTCACTTAGTGTCTAACCCACTGTAATGAAATAATAAAGCACAGAGGCATTAGAGATGTGCTGTCTGAGTCAGAGAATGTGACATTGCATGGTGTGGTTGAGTGTTAGCTGATTAGTTTCCTCAGGGCTTTGCAATCTCATTATTTATTTCATTAAATAGTTTAACAAATCCCTGCAATAGTTAGATGCATTGCAGTTTAAAAAGCACTTTTAAATTTAAAATCACCATCACTAAAACCACTGTTCGCAGATGAGCTCAAGTGCCGTTTTTGTAGTTTTGTAGTATTGACCCAAACCAAAGCACCTACAGTATATACATATATATGTATGTATATATATACATATATGCTTACAGTTTGTCACATTGTTGTTGAGTCACTCTCTCCTGTCTCCTCAGGGGCAGGAACTGATGCCAATGTGTGGACCGTCATTTTCGGTGAGAACGGAGACTCAGGGACGCTGGCATTGAAAGAGTGCAACAAGTCCAACAAGTTTGAGCGCAAACAGGTGGACACATTTCACTTCTCCGATATCCTCAGCCTGGGAGAGCTCTCCAAAGTACGAGTCTGGCACGACAACACAGGTCAGCCTTTCCGATAAACAGTCACCCTGCATGGTGGGCTGATTAAATCTGCACCTTCTGTCATGGTGAGATGTGCTATATAGTTTACTTACTAAAATGACATGTTGCAACTTAAATTATTATCCCACAACGTAAGATAAATCGGGCCATGTCTGATTTGGATGAAACCTGAACAGCTGATGGCTTAATGGAGCTGTCGTCCAACGTAAACAACTGCTACATCACTGTCTGGCTTTGAGGAAAACCTGAAGAGCTGACACAGCTTTTTACTCATTGGCCTGAAAGATTGCTGCTTCATCATTCTTGACAGCATTTACTTTTACTTACTGTCTTGTTTTGTTTCCTGATCCCATTACACCCAGGTCTTGCTCCAGGATGGCACTTGGAGTATATTGATGTGAAGGATGAGATCATGGACAAAACATTTCGTTTCCCCTGTGACCGCTGGCTTGCCAAGAATGACGATGATGGCCAAATAATGAGAGAACTGGCCTGTGCTAACAACGACTACTTAGACCTCAACGAGAAGACGAGTAAGGCCAGAACATAAACACATTTTAAAGTTGGATCAGTTAAGACTTTTTTGTCCTGGTTTATTTAGAAAACAACCGTGGTTACTGTGGTAACGGCATGGGCAGTTTAATACTACAGGTCCCAGATTTCCTTAGGCAGCTGCAGCTACTCTGTCAGAAATAGAACAGACGTGTAAACTGGGTTTGACAGTGCAGCCAAACAAACTAACATGGCTTTAATAAAGACGTCTGTCAATAATCTTTTCCCATCATGCCATGATCAAAAGCAATCTGATTTTTAATGCTGCACAAAGGGCGCCTAGTTTTACAAACAACAGCACATTAGATACATTTTTGATGATGGCAGTCAATGCTAACTTCTATATTAATCTGGTATTTTTGTATTAGCAGTAATTTACAGTTTAAAGAAAGTGAACAGTAAACAAAGCAGCTCAAATCAATGAGACAAAATTACGCTGGATTACTTGCTGCATCGTTTCCAGTGCAGGAATGGCGGACTCCACCACTAATAATGAAACTACAACATAGAGAGAAAATTACTGAATGTAAATACAATAAATGGCTGTAGCAGAAGAAATCTAAATCTATTAAAATATCAAAATCAAAATAGTGTTTACTTTCATGAAAATCTTAACTTTTAATTATCCGATATATTTTTGTTCTAAGGCATCTTGTATGCTGTATATTTTGTGTGGAAATGATGCAGTGCATGACCTGTCTGAGTAGAACTGAGACAATTTGCTTTAACTGTCAATGTTTTCTCTCTGAAAGAGTATGAAATTTGTATCACAACTGGAGACACGGATGAAGCCGAAACCAAAGAAAATGCCTGGATTGTACTTGAGGGGAAGAAGGGCCGATCAAAAGAATTTGTAATGGAGAACTCCTCAAAGAAGAAGAGGTTCTTGCGGTAGGTATTTGGTGCAAGATTAATTCAATGAGGTGCAACTTGTTTGCATGAAAAAGCTTAAAGAAATGTGCTTTCTATCCCTCTAATTCTCCCTTTACACTTATTATGATAATCCCACCAGCACCAAGTACTTGAGCTCAGACCAATGCTGCAATCCACTATCATGACATTACACCATCCTGTAGAAAATTCATTCTGACACAGAACTAATTGGCAGTGACATGAATTCAAAGTATGTGGGCCAATTAAAGAGAACAGCTACTAACTCTAACATTCTTATTTCCCTCTCTTTTTAGGGGAAACGTTGACAGGTTTGAATTTTCGTCCAAGAACCTGGGTGACATCGCTGGTATCTGCCTGGGCCACACACCCAAGGATGGAAAGAAAGTAAAGGGGGAGGTTCACTGGCATGTGGAGGAGGTCGTTGTTACTGAAAGGGAACTGGGAAACAAGTAAGTCATCGGTTACTGCTCTGTGATCCACTTCTACATCCATTCAATCTATTTTTCTTTCTACCATACTCATAACATTTGTTGCTAAGTTGAATTCTTTCTTTTCTGCATCTTCACCTCCAGGTACCTCTTCATGTGCAATGCCCTCATCCCTCTCTCTCCAAAGAGGGATGATTTCTTGACCTTTGAATGCACAAAGGCCATCGAGAGCTTTGCCAGTAAAGCTCGAAGCCTGGTGCCCGTCAAGTATGAGATCATCGTCATCACGGGTGATGAGAAGGGAGCAGGTACAGATGCCAATGTTTTCATCACTATCTACGGCTCCAATGGAGATTCAGGCCGTCGGCAGCTGCGACAGAAGTTTCGTAACCTTTTCGAACGTGAGCAGACGGACCGTTTCCTGCTGGAAATGTTGGACATGGGAGAGCTGCAGAAAGTTCGGATAGAGCACGACAACTCTGGCCTGAACCCCGGCTGGCTGCTGGATCGTGTGGAAGTCACTAACACAGCCAATGGTGTCACCACCATCTTCCTCTGTGGGAAGTGGCTGGACATAAAGAGGGCTGACAGGCAGATCGCCAGGGTCCTCCACCCGAAATATTAGAAAAAGTGTTATTTATAAATATTCCCATTGCACAGAGATCTCCCCTCGTGTTTCAAAGTAATGACCAAAGACATTCTGCTATGGCAAGTTTTATATCTCAGGAACTGAGAAACATTTTTACATTCATAGTTTTTTTAAATTATATTGTAGTTCAATATTTAATTGTACCTGGGAATATAGCCAGCAATGAAATACTGTGACAATATCTCCTTTGGTCAGGAAACTGAATGTGCCATTCTTTATAAATTTCATATGTCAGGGATGGTTTGCTCAGTTGCTTTGTTATAATGGAGGTTTTATAAAAGATTAAACTCTTTTGTGATACTCAAAATCCCAGCTTTCAATCTGTCTGATTCACAAAGATTTATCAGCTGGTTCCTCTCTGGTTCATTGCAGCTCTGTGGCGAGTTTTAGCCTACTTAAGCTCATTGTTTTGGTTGCAACTTAACTGTTTACCTTCACCGCTCTCATCAATCTGTTTCCAGCAGCAGACAACTGTTTTCAGTGAAAAAGCTCTGATAAACCCATTGTACACTACCTACTCAGCACCAAACGGCAGACAGGCACAATTAGTAGCAAGTTGTTGAAAACAGTGGACCATAGCTGCTAAAGAGCCACATATTAAAAAAAAAAAAAAAAAAAAAAAAGGAAGGTGAATATTGGACTTATTTTGTGTGTGTGGGGTCTATGAAAAGGCAACTGTCAGCTAGCATGTTTATATGAACAATAATAAAAACCTATTTTATGTTAATAGCTTGTTCTGTTGCCCCCAGTGGCCAAAAAGCAGTCTTTAAGTAAATATGTCAAGATGAATTTGAGAAAAATGTGTATAAATCTATACACAATACATCCTTACAAACATACAGTTTCCACATGATGTACAAGTTAAGCATAAAGAAGGTTGAATGTTTGTATTTTACCTAATAACAGCTTCTTTAAGTGTAACCAGAATAAGACACAAAAACAAGTACTTGTCCATTTTATCCAATTTATTACAAAAAGAGCACATACAAAAGGATAATATACAAGCCATGAAATAAAATTAAAATTAAAAAACAGAACAGTTTGGGTTTAGCAATGCAACTTTTGAAATCATTATCATTATTATTAGTAGTAATAATAAATAAAGTACAAAATACACATGTGAATCTAACATTTACCCATAATATGCTCATCCATTTCTTCATCAACACACTCATCACCATTAATGCGCTATTGCTTTAATATTAATGATAAATAGTTCTATTTTCAGATAAAATATCCTATATTGAAAAACATTGCGCAGTCACAGCTAAACAGCAGATTTTCATACAAGGATGGCGGCAGCCCTTTCACTGGCACTTTTTGGGATATTTTCTCTTCAGCTTTGTTTTTCAGTTTCAAACAGCAACAAAATTAATTTTTTTTTTCTGTTATATTCTTTGTATATATTTTCACCATATACTATTAAACCATTGAGACTATATTGAAACCTGAGAAAACATGCATTTTTAGAAAAGGTTGTGCTTTAAAATCCTTGCCTTCCTTTTAGACTGTGAAAGGAAACAGAGGATAGTCTGAGAGGAGAGATGGACGGTAAAAAAAAAAAGAAATGAGTAAAGGTGAAGGAGATAGAAGATAAACAGAACACAGAAATGAACTAAGGAAGAATTTCTGTAGTATTTGTAAAGCCCACAGTGAAACATGCCTCTTTACATAACTATTTCCACAACACATAATGCTTCAAGCACGACAAACCAACAGCTATTTTGGACAGTTTGACTTGAATTTTGAGGATAATGGCTTTTGTACACACCTGTCAAATGTTGTCTTAGCTCCTTCACAACTCATTCCTTTAATTAATTATGCAACCAATAAGGCATGGTGGCTTCATTGACTGATTGTTATTAATGGTTTCAGTAATATGGAAATATCTCCTAACACTCAAAGCGAGGCACTTGTTATGCTTAAATCTACAAACTATTCTGGAAAAAGAACTGAAGAGAAACACCAGAGAGATGAAAATTAAAGATAGACACAAAGAGTTAAAGCGAAGAAACATGCTTCACAGATGATCATTATTAAGACCCATAGTGCATTGTGAGAAGCAGAGCATTTAAAAAATAAAAGCCAGAGTTCTTAGTGATAATATTAAATTATCTAAACTAACTTTTTTGCCAGTGAGAGGGTTCCCATATTTAAAACAAGTGAGTGCAAAAAAAAATAATAACACAAACTAAAACCAATTCACTTCATTGCAGTTTGTCCACTACATCACAGCATGGGGGATCAGAGAAATTGCATTGAATGGAATGTAACCAAGATCCACAGCACCACATGAGAGAGACTGAGAAATACAGAGAGAGAGAGAGAGAGAGAGAGAGAACGAGAAAGAGAGAGAAAGACGGAGAGCGGGCTCAGTAGCTCAGTCTTGGACAGTAAACATCGCACAGCCAGCTTGTGGAGATCAAACAGCAGGGCTCTTTTTTTTCTTTAACTTTAGTGTTTCAAAAAAGTACAACTGCATGCAAAGCATTCCCATTTAAAACAATGCAAAAATGAGGTAATAGTTTTTTTCATAGCATTTTTGTGTTATTTCTAAATAAATAAATTATGATTCAGTCGCCCCCCCCCAAAAAAAACTATATAAAATTAAATACATACCCACAATATCTACAGTTAGTAATAAATTATGATTGTTAAATACTTAAGGCATCTCAACTGACAACACCCTGTGTAAACTATGAAAACTTCATCACAGATGACTCCACTACAGGAGGAGGCAGTGTCAACACCGGCAGTGCACAAGACAGGGAGAAGTAATCCTTGTTAATTGATCCATGGCCCACTGAGGCTAAAAGAGTCTCTGGGCCAAGTCTTATCCTTTACTATCACAGTGCATAGGACAGTGAGGGTCCTAAAGGCAGGCTTTTAAGACACAGCCCTGTGGAACTGAAATGATAAGTCGACACAAAGGGTTTTAAAAAAGAAAGAAAGAAAAAAAGTGAAAACTGGTCGGACCAAGAAGCGAGTGAGGGGGGGTTCGACTTGTTGTTAACAGCCTGAATGTTTTCCGGCTGTTGTGCTGTCTCACGTCTGTGTGCACTGCGAGAGGGAGGCTGCCTCCGTCGCACCACGTTCTACATGTTCTAGCAATACAGCATAGCAACCAGCATAGCAACCACGAGGGGAGGTCTGTCACACAAATACACAAGATCAATACGCAAGCTCCTCTCTCTGCTGAAACACTGCATGAATCTATACCTAAATATAAACCAACGCAAATGCAATACCAAGGAAAAACCTTTTGTTGCTATAACTATTGTCACATGTGCTTGTTCTTTAGGCAATAAGGTAAACATCAAAAAGAAGATCCCATCGTTGCCACCAAAGGGGACAGGGATGAACACACGCTACAAGTCAGGGAAGCAGCCACTGACACCGTGCTCATTTTTTTTTGTTTGTTAGTGTTGAGAAGATAGTCACAGCTCAGATTAACTAAGTCATGCAAAGCCATCTCTGTACCTTTTTAAATTGAAGAAACGCTACCAAAGCTAACAGCCCAAGTCAATGATGAAACATGCATTTTTAGTACACACTGTTCTGCCACTGGCCCCGCGCCAGATGAAGACACAGGTACAAGGGCAGCTAAATCTTCCTCCCACTCGCTCTGCAGCGCACCATAGTTTCCTTTTTTCATCCCTTTATTTTTTTTGGCTTTGTGTTGTATAAGCACTCCAGTGGCCATGCTATTAACCTACAGTGAATTAACGTCCAGGTGTTGCCTCGAACCCTTGAAACAAGCTCACATTTGCACTTTCTGAACATCCACACATTTGTTAGACACATTCTTTAAGTCACACACAGCAGGGCAGAGCTCACACACACACATGTGAGCCTGCGCGTCAGGCTCAAGCTACACCGTGACAAAAATGCATTTTGGTAAAAACACTTTCTACCTATTTTGAAATTTTAAAACACACAACGACTCGATCACTCATTTTCCGCGGCAGTGAAAGAGACCTACTCACATAACACCATCTCACATGACACCAACCCAAGGTAAATGTACAACTGTATTGCAAAATGTCAAAGCTGCATGATAGAATTAAAACACTCAGCTAGCTGGTGCTTGCCCCCGAGAAGGCGACAGCACACCAGCTATCACTTGTTGGTTACTGCTACTCTACTATGACCACAAATGATCTTTAGGTAAACATGGCATCAGAGCATTTAGTTTCTGTAAAGTTTCCTCGTGTGGCAGAATATTCACTTTGATTGAAGTGTGTTTGAAAAGAGAGAAATATATATATATTTATATATATAGAAAGAAAGAGAGAAAAAGAGAGAAAGTAGCCAGCTCAGTGTGGGGTTATGTGTTTTCCACTCTCAGGACATTAAGTCATGGCTTTGAGGACATGCTACACAGCCCGGGGCTACCTACAGTACAACACCACAACAGCAACAACACCCCACTTACGACCAGCAAGCTACAAGTAAACCCTGTGTATATGAGTATGTGTGTGTGTCTGCATGTCTTTTGCCTCCAGAGGGATGTGCTTCTATATAAAGAGAGTCCTTTTGCGGTCTCTCGTGCAGTTAGTTATCCTGGCTTGGCTCAGTAAAGCGTGAGTCAGAAGGGTGGTGATGTCACATGAAGTCTGGAGACATTTGGCAAAGCACCCAACAAGGGGGGGAGGGCCGGCAAGCCGGGGTGGAAGAAAGCAGGAACCTCACGAGGGTGATTGACAAGGAGGGGAGTTTGAATCTCATCAGCTGTCAGGGTTCAGCTGTGTTTCGATGTCAACTCGACAGATTGGACACTTCCTGCTGGTGGCCAGCCATTGGTCCACGCAGCCCTGGTGGAAGAGGTGCATGCAGGGCAATCTCCTGGAGGACAGAGAGACAGAGAGACAGAGAGACACGGGGTCAATGTTGATTCACACTGGCAAGCACAATTCTCCCAGTGCATAGTTATGTGCCTACAAAGAACTTGAGAACTGGAACCGGCAGGGAGTTAATTTCGTTCACTCAGGCATGTAGAGACAACTTCTGTTGAGTCATCAATCCTACATGCCTCTCAGACAGCTGAGACTTCATACGCTGTAAACCGACCCCCTTTCCTCATCCCAGGGCACAGCCCTTCACTGCTGAGTTTCACTCCCCCAACTTGGTTTGAAATCCATGTGTAGCTGCACATGCTCATGTCGTTGCTTAAAGGAAGAGTTCAACATTTTGCTTTCTGGCAGAGAGTTAAATGAGAAGATGGATACCGCTTACATATCTGTCCATTCAATATGACGCCAGAGGCAGCAGGTCGTTATCATAGCTTAGCACAAAGACTCTAAACAAGTGGAAACAGCTAGCCTGGTTCTGTCAGACAGTGTGAAAATCCGCCTACTAATTGTCTTATCTATGGCTGTGTCAGCTGTTTAAAGCTAAATCAGGCAGATTAAAGATGGACTAGTTATAATTTGCAGTGACACTCTATGTCTAATGTGAGCAAGAGGAGGGATTTGGCTATTAGTTAATGGTTTGTGATATACTTAGCATTCGCTGACAAATTTAATTAACAGTAGATGGTCCACTGAGTCGAGATCTAATTTACAAATGATCGAGTGTGTAACTTTTTCTGCAAACACATAATCCCACAATATCCCTTGAATACATGTGCATCTATACATATGTATTTATTTCATTTATTTAAAAGAGTTGAGAGAGTGGCATCAATCTTTTCATCCAATTTCCCAAATTGTGAAACGTTTGAATTAAGCGTTTAAAATTTCCTTTAATGAAAAGTAATGTTCTGGGGCTACGGAGCATTTCTGACCTGACGTCCTCTCCATCCTCCAGCATGGACAAACAGATGGTGCATTTCTCATCCACATCTGTTTCCTCCTCCTCCCCAATCTTCAGATGCAGGGGCTTTCTCTGTTAGTAGGTCGGATTACAGAGAGACAAAAGGCAAGGTCAGAAACGGCCAGTGTGAATATATTCAACTCTTTATATCTCTGTATGTTATTAACATCCAGTAGTTACTGTTATCCAACCTACCTTCTTGTATTTGTGTGGAAAGGTGAATCTTTCTATGGTAGTCTGAACAGCTCCTCTGCTGACACTCCCCAGCCTGTCTTCTAGCTGCAACAGCTCCTGACGAGCAGACACACAGTTGAGAAGAGTGCAGAGGAGAATAAAAAAAGAACACTACTACTAAATGGACCTTGAGGTGAGATTGTTTTGTCAACCGATGTTTTCAAAGTCAAGAATTAACTTTGAAGTTCAAATTTTAAGCCAAGGTGTACAAGAAGTCTTTCAAGTGCTCAGAAACTGGAAATGAAAAACTCTGCAATTACATGACAATTGAGAAAATTCCATCTACTAAAGAGCGTGTGATATGACTGAAAGCACCACAGCTGCTACTAACTGGAGCTCGAGGTAAGTTTTCAACTATAATTGAGTAGTATTGACAAAGTTCAAGGTATCTAAAAATGCAGATGAGGCTGCACCGTGACACAGGCAGTGAACAGTTTTGCACTGTTTACTGGCTTTGATGGATGAGTGGAAAGTATATGAAATGTATTCAGAGGTAGATTTACCTCATAACTTTCTCGCACGGCGGTGGCGTGCCTCGAAGGATTCAAACTTTGCAGTGCCAACAGGTGCAGCTGTGGGTATGGGTAGTTTCTGATTTCATGCACAACCTAGCAAAGAAGAAATCATATTACAGCAATGTTAATCCTGTAGTCAGTTTTTCTCTATTGTGTTTGCTGCCTTATTACATTTTTGAGAATACTCAAGGTGGCACAAACACCCAAACTCGACTGTATGCTGTTGCAAAATAGTAAAAGTAGGCTGGTATGTTCTCAAAACTCTTGATATAATCATGTAATGGGCCCCTTTAGAAAATCTCTGCTTGAGGCTAGAGGGTTAAAGCTTCATCAGCCGCTACTAGCCTAAAGCACCAGAAAGTATAGTGCATAGTGGATAAAGTAGATGCCAGGTTTTGACAAGAAAGAAGAATGCATAGAATGAAAAAGACAATGTCTCTGATTCTGCTGCATCGATTTTCAACAATAGTATGGGAGAGCACTACTAGATCAGTGTAGTACTCTCTTAAGTGAATACATTTGATGTTTTGATCACTGCATTTGCAATCTTAGAACACATCAAATCAATGGAGAAAGATATTTACTTATAGGTCAACATATCTGTAGAACACAGGAAAGATTTAATCAGATTTAAGAATTAATAAAGCTCAGATAAAAACATAGCAGGGTGACCAACATACCACTTGTGCAGAAGATGTGTTCCTGGGGAAGTGGTGCATTCGAGGGGAGGCCAGGTAATGCTGATAGTGCTGCGGAAGCTGCTGGAGCTGGTACTGGTGGTGAGGGAGGCCAGCATCAACGCTGAGATCCCTACAGGCAGATAGACAGGCGACTAAATCAACATCATCACCCATGCCAGGCAATGTGACAGACAGACAGATGGGCGCAGAGATTAAAGGACGGGATCGTCTCTCGACTCTACGGGACTCTCATTTATCTCCGACAGTGACTCACCAGTCGGTGCCTTCGGCCAGGTATCGCTGCTGCTGCTGTGTCATTGGCTGGGGGACATGAAGGGGAGGGGAGTACTCATAGCCTGAACGCAGTCGGTGAGGGTTCAGAGGAATACGCTCCTGGGTTCTTCTGCAATAAGATGAGATAAAAACGTTTGACTTTGTTTTTTTGTGTTTGTGTGTATCTGTATTTGCATGGAGGTAGTAGTTCTACCTGGAGTGCGGGAGAATCCTGCGGTGCTGCGCTTCAAGAAGCTGCTGCTGGATGAGGTATTGCTGGTGTAAGGCCTGAGGTAGGAATGGAGGCCCCGGCACATCCTGGAACTGAGGGGGTGCAGGCAGGGCAGTGAGGGGCGGATGGTGTGCCGGGGGCAGGTGGGTGGCCAGGCCGGTCTGAGGCGGCTGGCTGGCGTGTCCTAGAGGGAACTCTGCTGAGATGGGAGCCTGGGGAGCGCCCAGGTGAAAGTGTCGGCAGGAGGTAGCATGGCTGTGTTGATGCCTGGTGAAGTGTGCTCCTATGGGAAATAAATGCAAGGGGTCAGAATGGAGCCAGATAAGCCTGAAACCACTTTCATTCAGACAGACACCACAGAGAAACCCACGCAAACCAGTGAAGTGACACATATAACTGCAAAAACAAGCACCTTTTGGCTTTCTCTCTCTCTCTCTCTCTCTCTCACACACACACACACACACACATATACATAAAAAAAACATTTAACAACCAATCACACAGAGAGAACATAAAAATAGGAGAGACACAGGAAGAGACAAGACAGACACAACAGCAGATGGATGACACAGACATTGAGACCCCTGTGGAGCACCATCTAATCCCACACACAGATTGCACCCAATGGCCTGCCTCTCCACTTGCCATAGTACAGCCAGCAGGAAGGATGGATCTTCACTAACAGCCTGGTGTGTTTCCAAGATGATCTACAGCACAGAGGGTCTGTGGTCCACTGCTAGTCATTTTAAAAGATTCAGGCTCTATATCATGTCTGCCGTTTTGAAGGAACAAATGTTCACCTGAAGATTTCTCATTAAGACCCACCACAGGAACAACAGAAGATTATCCGCCCCCATTTCTCCCTTCCCCCACCCTTGATATCAGCGGTGGAAGAGACATGAGATTGTATGGTAGTCCCAGAGAATCACCTTGGTATCGAGTTGCACAAAACAATCAATACGAATTACTCTGAGCTCAGAGAAAGGAGGGCGAGGAGGAGGGTGAGGTGGGGACAAACAGTTACTACTTCAGCTTCCTATTAGAGCTTTCTCGCTTTCTGGAACAGGAAGCAGACAGTGGGGTCTGCAGTATGGACTGTGCAGCGTGTACATTATGGTACCACAGTATTGTGCCTTTGAAATAGCTGTCTCATCTGCTGTTGTAGATCAGACAGATTAAAGCTGGGCTTGTTAAACAGCAATATGAAGTGCCAATGTATGCCTAATATGAAGAGGAGAAAGGATTTGGCTTGAGATGTAATTTGCATTTGCTTATCTTGTTTATCTGAGTCAAGATCTTATTTACAAATTAGTCTGTAACATTCTTATATAAACACAAAATCCCACAATATCCATTAAATACATTTAAAAATTTATATTTATACATATTTCACTTTCACTTTCTGAGAGTTGGGTGAGACAGTATCACATCTTCCCTTAAAGGGTACAGCCAGCAGCCACTCAGCTTAGCTTAGCACAAAGAGTGGAAACAGGAGGAAACAGCTTGCATGGCTCTGTCCAACAACTACAAAATACGTCTACTAGCAACTTTAAAGCTCACTGATTAGCATGTTGTATTTTGTTTGTTTAATCTGTACAAAATCTGGAGTGAAAAAACAACAATTTGTTGTTTTATGTGGCAGACTATCTCTTGGTAGTTGCCAGGCAACCAGCAGAGACTCCAGGAAATTAGTCCCAGCCAAGAAATAGTCTTGGAACTTCAGTTTTTGTGTGTGTTGGAAACACAAGATAAAATGCGTTAATTATTTGTTACCTTTTACAGAGCCATGCAAGCTGTTCTCTCTTGTTTAGTCTTTGTGCTAAGCTAAGCTAACTGGATGCTAGCTGGAGCCTTTTATTTAAGGGTCAAATATGAGTGGTATCAAAACTATTACGTTATTTATGGCAAATATTACATATTTACATGATTGTTGTTTTGCTACGTTGCGTATAGCCTTGGGACATGGGAGGCCAGTGAACCTTGAGAGCCGTGAGCAAACTGAAAACCACATTGGGCTGAGGAAGTAGAGCAGAAATGTCAGACTGGCGGTTTGGATTGGCAAAAGGCTGTACGTCACTTTTGTAAAACGCCTGTGACCCGGTAAAGCCGGACTCGATGTGAAGCTTAGAGTAAATACCAAATTATTTGTCTCTGGGCTTTTTCACAGCATGAACCGCTGACATTAATATTTGACATATTGCAGTGCTGCCAGCAGTAACAGCCCTGATGCTGCTATTGTTACATCTCTGCTTCGACTTTGACTTAAAATGCTTGATTGGTGCAGAGCAGACCCCCACCCATCCACACACACAACACACACACACACACATTCATACACTCCAATCCACCTCTCCTCACCCCTGAGCTGCTGCACAGGCAGCCCCTCCCCCACAGTGTGGCTGCGGCATGGTGTCCCTATGTGAGTGACAGCCCGTAAGCCCTGCCCAGCCGTGACTGCAGCAGTCTGACATCGAACCTGTCTCTCTCTCTCTCCCCTCACCCCTCCTCCCCCTCCTGCTTCCATCACTGCAGCTTTACAATCATACCTCCTCTCTAACATAATCCTGTCTTCTGCCTAGTGCGGTGGTCTTTCGTCATGTGACACTGTGAGCTGCGTGCATGCAGTATTTCATTGAAAACCCTTCACCACGCCAGCTGATAATACTCACAATCACAGTGAGGGCCTAATGAGTGAAATCACCCTCAATGTTGTACAGCTGGACTAAAAATCGGCATACAAACGGCTTTACATGGCACATGCTTGCACGCAACTCACTGACCTTGATGCTAAACATCGGTCAAATTAGGACAGGGTGGGTGCTGCTGAGTGGAAGATAAAACATCTGATATTAATGTGGTCTGCACCAGCGCAACTTCTGTGAGATAACATATGCATTATGGCTGTTGAGCTATTTAAAAGTCTGTTGCCGTAGTCGGTAGAGAAAGTTGCATTGCACACATGCTGTCTCAGACACACCTTGTGTCTGCACATAAATAACTCAGACTATTTCAGACATTGGGAACAGATGTAAGGCTCAAGTGGCAGCAGGAAGTCCTAGACTCAAACACTCTTTAAATATTGAGTTTATATTCAAAATGTATACTTGAACCAGAGCCTGTGCTGCATGTTGTGACCAATTAACCCACTTTCAAACTGTTCAGAAGCAATTGCTTTTTAATGAATTGTTTAAAGTCAGAGCAGCTCTTAAACCACGGTGGCATACTGAAAAATGAGAATTTATGAACCAAAATTATTTTGTAGATCTAATATAAACATTTAGCTCTTGTGCAATTCAAAACATCTTGGTAGACAATATAAACTACAATATCACTTATTTTTATCAACAAAAATGTCTCATATCACTGACTTCCTGCAATCAATTACCAAAAGCCTTTTGAGCACTAGTAGTTGAATTGGTTTTAATGATGCTGTTGTCACAAGCTACAAAAGGTGCGACTGGATGACTGTAGGAATGTATTTTTACATCATAAAACAGTGAGCTGCTGCTTTCTGTAGATCAGTTGTTGTTTATTTCAATGAATGAGTCAAGGTTTGTTCTGCCACTTAAAAGGAAAAGACTAAATGACAGAAGCCATTACACAGAGACACTGATATAACACTTCACAGATGAAATAGTTGCCGTTTGGTGATTGAACCAAACTGATTGATTTGGAGAGGAATAGTTGGACACTTGTTAGATGAGAAGATCAATACCACTGTCATATCTGTCAGGCTACAGCCAGTAGTCGGTTAGCTTAGCTTAGCACAAACACTGGAAACAAGGGAAACTGCTATCCCGGCTCTGTTCTATGATAACAAAATCTTCCTACAGCTTTTAAACCCGTCTTTATTATCTGTCCTTTGTTTAAATCCATACAGAATTTGACGTGTGAAAATTACACGTTGTGGTTTTAAGGCGGGTTATGTGTCAGACTATTTATTTTCACAGCCAAGAAATGGTTTGGCACATAACCCCCCCCCCAATAAAACATAAACAAGATATAACATGTTAATAAGTGGGCTTTAGAGATGTTAGTAGGTGGACTTTGCTATCGATGGACAGAGCCAAGCTAGCTGTTCCTCTCGTTTCCAAGGTTTGTGCTAAGCTAAGATAACCGATTGCCGGCTGTAGCTTCATATTTATCGTACAGACAAAGAGTGTTAAATGTATATTAATAAACAGAGACTTCAAAGGTTGTTTTGAGTTTAGGTAGTAAACAGTCAATACCTCGCAGCAGAGTTCAGCGATACCATGAGACGATTCATTTGTTTATACCGTGGTGTATAACAGTTTCATTTCTTTGGGTGTATTACACCATTTTAGGCAATGCTGCAAATCAAGTGCTTTATAACAGTATTGGATTTTTATATTTTTGCATCAATGTATTTAAGTAACTTGATTTGTTGGGTATTTAATTTGCTATATTAGCCATTAACCATTAACAGTTTCTCTATGGACAGCAAATTCACTATGTCACCATATATATACATAAAAATTGAAAATTACAAGTACCATAACAGAAGATTTTATCCATGTTGCCCAAAGTTGTTCCAACGTTAACTCATCACCAATGAACACCAATGAGTGGATGTGAGGAAGGCTGTGTTTTGTTCTATAAACAACAGTGTATGGATAAGGAGGAAATGACAGCGTGTCACATTAAATCTCAATGCCGGTGTGTTTCAGAATAAACATGCTTTTCTTTTTTTTTTGGAATGGATAGAAGATTTGTTTGCCCCTACTCCAAAGTAAGCAGAGCATCAAGTTGAAGAAACTCTGTCAAAGACAGCTGAGAAATGAGAGCACATAAAGAGTGAGGGGACCGTCTCAGTGACAGCACAGTGTGGAGGGAGGAGGGGAGGAACACATGGAAATCAGCAAAAAGCACACTGAAGGTTAGAAAGAAAACTACAGTCTTTATTGGAAAATATTAGTATGTGTGGCACTGTGTGATAATAGTAATAATAAGAGTATTATGTCCTATATAACCATAATAATACCATGCAAATAAAGACCAAAGGCAAGGCCCGACCATGCTCTCTGTAGGGTTAACAGAACAGAAGCAGCATCCAATGAGTAGATGTGTATGCTTACAGCACATTTCAGTATAGCAGGGACATCTCTACACAAAGTTTACATTGGAATCTGCTGTTCAATGTGGAAAAACAAAAGTATAAAATGACCATGCATTAGGATCTAATACAAGAACATAAGGTAGAAAACCACAACCAAAGAATAAAAGACATTTTCATTCTAAAAGGAGTTCTACAGCAGTGCAGGATATACACATCCCTGTAAAATGGATAGCATTCTGGAGGAAAGACTCGAGAGGGGGCTGTGCATGATAGTGGATCGAAAAAAGGGGGGGGATTACTTTTTAAATGGTGAGATGAGTTAAACCTGAGTCTCGCCAATTTATTGTGACTGACTAAATCAATTCAGCTAGCAGGAACAAAGGCTTTCACACATGGATAGGATTATGACCAGCCGTTTGGACGCCACTAGAACAGGTGCAGTGGACCATTAAAAAGGCGAAAAAATAACATCACACTTATTACTGTGATTTTAGTACCACAAGGATTAGCCAATTGGTGAATTACTGGTCAAAGTGATTTTGGAGAAGGTGATCATACAAGTGCTTTATTGATGACAAAAGCTGGTACAATGCACCTTTGCAAATAGGGGATGGAGACGCTTTTTCAAAGAGTTCGATCAAGCCTGGCTATAATCGAAATCGGGGGAGGATCAAAATGTATCCACTTTACAGAAATTTACAGCAGAATGTAGTCTATCCACACTGAATGGGAGAATCACAATGACAGTCTCTAGTAAAGTCTAATGCTACAATGGGTTATTCACTGAAGAGCAACATGACAGTTTAAATAAAGACAAACTGTTTTCTACAGAAGGTGTTATTCTTTAGTCTGTTACACAGAAGGATACGGTATGAGTGGGAACTCGGTTTTAATGCCAATGTCGTCTTCAGATGGAAAGAGGAAATGAGGAAGAAGGGGTTCACAATACAGCTAGATGCAGAGAACAGGCAGAGGCTACGGCAGACAGCAGCAGATGATCGTTAGCTACACAATGGAGGGGGACAAAGGTCTGAGAAATGCGGAATGTAGAGCCAGCCTCGATACTATGGAACAGGAAAAAAGAACACAAATAAAAGCACAATGAAATCATTGGTGCTACTGCATGTAGTTTTAACAATGCACGTCAATTTATTACCACTACTATTATTATTACATAATCAACACAGATAGCCTACTGCAATGGAGGAGGATGATGTTGTTGTTATTGTTATTATTATGCCCAATTCAGCGAGTGTGATTAATCCCTGTTTATATATCTGTTCAGATTTTCACTGCAGCGCAATTTTTTTTCCAGGATTCATTTCACCATCGGACAAATGTTTTTTTTCTTTTTTTTAAATCTTTTTTTTTTTAAACGTTTAGGGCAAAAAATGATGCCACCATTTTATATCCCATTTACAATAGCCAGCCATAGCCCCTTATCTGAGGCACGGCCATTACGCTAACATTACCTGTCTTTAATGGAAGAACCTTTAATTGGCATTAACTCATGAATATCAGGAGGAGGACATCAACAGACTCCAGGCCAGTTGCGCACAAAGGGGCCAACATCCCTTGTCGCGTTATCGCTACTCGATTCAGACACAGCTGCCAGTTTTTGGCCAAATCAATGACAAATTCAGAAAAAGAGATGAGGATATTGTGAGCTAAAGCGGAGCTAATGTGGCCGTGTGAAGCTACGGGTGTTAATTCGGTAACGTTAAAGTAGCGGCGACTGCACACCATTGTGTGTTTTTGTCTTACAAACAGGGCACGTAAACAGCGCGCAGTGACATGTTTTAAAGCGCTAGCCGCTGAGGCACAGCTGAGGATAAAAGAAAAGCGAGGGTTGCCATTTGACAGCTGCAGTCATTTTGGTTTTTGCGGTTAACGGGGAGAGGAAGGGGGGGGCCTGAAACAACTTAACACCAACGGCGCTTATGAGATTAAATATATTTCCGTCACTATGACAACGTTTCAACGGTTAATTCGGCTAAAATCCACGCGACGCTACAGCTAGCAGAGACGGCTAACGTTATCGTCGCTAGGCTGATTGTGCTGGCGTTGTGCGGTTTTTTTTTTTTTTTTTTTTTTTTGCTAGCAGGTGTCCGCTCTGTTTACATCATTTGAGGACTTTTTAAATAAAATTAAAAAAAATTTTTAAAAAAAAAAGAAAGAAAAGAGGGAATGCCGAGAAATTTGTTAGGGTTAGGGGTAAAAAGAAAAAAATATAAAGCTAGTCATACCTCTATTTCTAACTGAGCCGAAGACGGGGAGAACCAGATATCCAACATGTACTAACACCATCCTGGGTCCTTCTTTGTTGTGTGGGCAGCCAGTGAGACAGATGGTCCATGGAAATGATCCCCCCTCCAGTCCCCAGCACATTCAAACGGACAGGCTGCGCTGCCTGCACACACGGACCCGAGCAGCCAATCACTGGACCCCTCCGATCAGGACCCTCCGGCTTTGGCACCCTCCTCCACCAATGGGATGAGCGCCGGGGCGGGGATGTCTGTGTTTTGGACAGCCCGCCCTCCTCCCTCCTCCCTCCTCCGCCGCCGTATGAATCCACCAGCCCAGATAAGGTACTGGTATAAGGTGCTGGTTTCTTATCTAGGGGGGACCTTCAAATAGACATGAGCCCTCAGCTGGTTGCATTTCATCCCCACCGAGCCTCATTTACTGTTTATTTAGGATCTGACTGCTAGTATACTACTGAAGTATAGGCCTGCTTATAAGCATAATTAAATTAATTACCCAGTTATGTGTAAGTAGCATAAAACTTTTATGTGCTTCACTGAACTCAACCTCTTTATTGGACAGGCCTTTAATTCCTTTTGCACAAAACTTTTGCTCAACAAAGATGGGAAATACTAGCCAATTGTTTATTTGAACCAGTATGAATATATTACTATAACAGATCAATTATGGATCATTAATATGATACTTTGGTGCTCACTGTGTGTGTGTGAAACTGATTGGTTGAATTGTGGAGAATCTAACTGATCTAACAATGTGTAGCATGTCCATAATGACAAAAGTTAAAGCAAGTGGGCAAAACGCTGGGCTTTAAGATATTTTATACCACCAAAGAACTTCTATAAAATCCAGACCAGGCCTCTAAATGTGTCCGTTCACAAACATGTAGCCACACCAGGCTAGTAAGGGGGACCTGGGTCTAATTAGGACCCTGCTTTTGTTTGAAGTTTTGTGGTATTCAGCAACTTCCAGTCCACTACAGTTCAGAAGGAAATACTGTACTCTACTACTACACTACATTCATTAATGCCACATCCGCAACTGTTTTACAACTCATACAAACAGTATGCTTGGAACAATAATGTGGGTTTTTTTATATGTTTTGTTTTTCACATTAAAATCTTTAAAAAGACATCCGCTTCATTAAATATCAAGTTTTCCTGCTGGATACATTAGATGTCTCCTACTTCACTGTAAAGTCCATTCTCAGTGTTTATGCACTAATGCCTTCAATAGATTAAAGGCCCTGCATATAAGCACAGGTGTTTTCAGTCACTGTGGCTGATAGGACCTGTTCAGATTGGACCTGTGCAAAGCCACGCTGGGGTTTGGAACGAGGTCACCAATCTCATATTTAGCATTGGTATGTATACGTCAGAAATAGGGACCTGCTTTTCAAAGGGATTAAAGTGAAAATTAAATATTACCCACTGATCTCTAACAACTGTGTTTGTTACCTCTCACTGTGGAGTTCTAGCTGGGACACATCATCCACCAACAATAAGGTGAAACTATGATTTAATAGGAACTAAGCAGATTTACTCAATTACTGTACTTTATTACAATTTTAGGCACTGGTACTCCAATTTATGTGTCTTCATGCCTCCATTTTTCAATCATTGTGTGCAATTAAACCGGTTTGTCCCGTAAAAAACGTTAAACAAGATAGCGAAATAGGTGTCTTTCCGTGGCCACACTGTCTTAAGAAAAGTTATAATCAGACAAAAGTGGAAACAGGAGTGGATCACGGGTGTAAAAACAATCAATACCAATCAACTAATGTAATATATTCAATAATGGGGCTGATTCTACATAATGACTGCTTTTACTTTTCTTACTTTAAGTACATTTTGCTGGTCATAGTTCTGTACATTAAGTTAAGTTGGATTTTTAATGGGGAACTTGTACTTATAACAGTGTTTTATGGTATTTCTGCTTTTATTTAAGAGAGTATTTTAGAATTGTACTTCTATAACCCACTGAACTTACCGTGGATCTTCTTTTTTTTCTTTAAAGATAAAAAAACAATGCTTTTTTGGATATACTTTGTCAAAACCTGAAACCTACATTACCCACAATGCAACTCAAACGGTAAAAGTTTGGTTGGAATTTCGGCTGTGTTACGCTAGTAGCAGGTAATGTAGCCACAAGCCTTTAGTCTCGAGGAGAAGGGGGCTGCAGAGGTCAGGTAAGCTCACTTTTCTTTCTGTTTCAAACTTGTAGTCTTTGGTTTCCAACCAACGTTGACTCAAGTGACATCACCTGAGGCAATTTATCAGATGTTCCGCAGCTCCCTCTGGAGCCAAAAAAAGGCTTTATATAACCTTTTTTCACATATGCAGTAGTTCCCCTTTAAGTTAAAAATCTGAGTTCTTCTTCCACCACAGTTTATGTGTTTTGAGTCCTCACCAGTTTAATTCCCTTTCCTTAAGTTTGACACCGAACATCTGACACCCTTTTTCAGTCTTAATACAACACACCAAAGACTACATGTCTGTAAGAATCATTAAGTTTTTTAAGGTCAAGAAGAACACATCAACACACAATCAATTATAGTTTAATCTTATTCTTCTTCACTTTGGGACCCAGTGAACAATTGTCCCCGACCAGTAACCAACAAACAAAGCCGCTGGGCAAACTGAATAATCTGCTAGAGATCATTAGGTTATATTTAACTCTCATCATAATTCCTTTGAAAAGCAACCTCTCCCTATGTTGAACCAATTTCCTGTACAGCAGATATGGTGAAATCTGTGTCCTGAAAATCTCTCTGCCTTTAGTGTTAAGCCTGAAGGGTGGAGGAACAGATGGCCATGGGGAGGCTGAGGGGGTCACAAAACTCTTAGTCCCATATGTCCTCGTCTTCCAGTTCCCACCATCTAATGCTTTAAGCCTGCGGTGCCACACAAAGAGCCTTTCAGTGCTTTACTATCAGTGCAGGTCAAACTAACTGCAATCAGTTCTCTTTATTCACAAATAACAGACTTTTGATATTTGATACTGACAATCTTTCAGCATATACTACAAAACTTGTATATAATGCATAATATGAAATCAGTAGCTACTGGTTTTTTTGAAAACACAATTTCCTTTCTCTCTTTTGTTTGACTAAATGTCCAAAAACCCAAAGATATGTAGTTTACAAAGAGTAATAAAGTAGTGAATCCTCTCATTCCATAAGCTTGTAGCAGAAAACTATATCTTTGTTTGACAAAAGCAATTAATCAGCTCATTAGAGTTCAAGATAGGCAGTTGGCTGACCCTAACAGCTTAAATTGTATATATGTTGTTTTCACTGGCAATTAGAAGTAGTAACGTGCATTATTTTTGTTGGTCTAGAGTCCTCCGATAGTGTCTGGAGCAATCATAACAAGTGAGCGGTCATTCTGAATAAACCTGGAACAGCACTTGTATGATACAGAATCTAAAAACTGCATCATTCAACACTAAAAAGACATCTGCAGGAGGAAGGATGCTTATTTCTGGCTTTTGAGAGAGAGCCAGGACACTCACTGCTCTGAGGCCACCACTGCCCTGTAAAAAAAGAATTTGCATACAGCTGATGTTCTGCCCCGAGGGTGAAAAGAGCTGGCTAAAGGGCTTTGGTTTTAGGAGAAGGGCCCCGCAGACTGAATTGCTCCACTCCCTCATTGTCCTCCTCATGTGAACTCCATATGTCCCCCTAGCGGCAGGTGTCACAGTGTGACCTCTGACCCGGCATGCCACTTCTGTGGGTGAGGGTGAAGTTGTATTGTTCACGGTGAGGCAGTTGTCTAGACCACAGGATAAAAGAAAACAATGAGACGTCTCATTAAGAACTATTGTACCTATGATGGTAATTATTCTCACTTGTACACACAAGAAACCTTTTTGATTGGCTTTAGATACATTTATCAGCATGCTAACATTATATTTAAATTATAGGATAAACTTTTAAAAGAAGAATTTCAGTAACATTAAAGTCTAAAAGGATGAAAATCATGCAACAAATGTCATTGTCTTCAGTTCACAGACTACAGTCCCAATTAAACTACTTTTGACAGCCACCTACACACTCAATCAGACTTAAAATGAAACAACAAAGATAAATCCTCACCAGTTCAATTTTCCATGCCCAAGCTTGGCACCAGACAGCCTAACAGTCACAGCACATGAGCAAAGACTACACAGCCTGCCTCTAAAATGAACCCCTATGTTTTCTAGGGACAAGAAAATACAGTACAAGAGGGTCATTAAATAATGCTCTATTTATTTAGTTTTAAAATAGTTTCTTTTTGTTCTACAGACATAATTTCAAGGAAGTCAAGGACTTGCAGAAGCAACAAAATAAACACCTTTTTTTGTTAATTTAAAATACTGACAGTAAAATAAAACAAAAATAACAGAAGAGCAAGGCTAAATTACTGGTAATGAGGATAATATCTGACTTGAGGTTAAAGATTTGACCAAACATGCCATGTGCAACCATAGTCGAGCATCACTGCCCTAATTTTCTACCAAACCTCTATCACTAAAGACATGAGTCTTACTAACATTTCATAATAATCTTAAGGAACAATAGCAAAATGGATTTTGCAAGCAGAAGTGGTCTGGTAAAAGAATTGTCATTACAGAGGTGGCTGCATATCGTGGAAAGAACTGGCCAAAGGAAAACAAAAATAATCACATTATACTACACCGTATCTTGAGTTTGAAACAGAATTTGTGTCACCTCATTTCACATCAATACGCACGACTTCCAAAATGAAAAAGATTTATACTTACAAAGCAAATTTCAAAGAATAGACTGGAAGCAGATTTCAAGTCGGGAAAGAAAACAAACTGAAAACATAAATTCCATTTAGACTTTGGTTTAGTTCCTTATGTTTAGTATTTTCCCTTCCCTTCTGTGACCAGCAGAAGTCAAATAATTTGATTCTACAATTCTCAAGCATCACTTAGAAAAGTAGGTGTTACTCAATATGCAATATAACAAATCTTAAGTGTTAAAACAGTGTGTCAAGTTGGATCATTGATCAAAAGAAATTACCAGCGTGGCTGCAGTACTGCATGAAGACAAAAATAAGACCACAGGGGAAGAGAGCAAGCAGGCCCTGAGGATCAGGGTAAAAACAGTTCATACAGTAAAAGTCTCTTCTATAAACACCCCACATGTGGGCACAAACTCAACACCACTTTTACTCTTTTTTATATGTGTGCTAAATTTACATCTATTATTAAAATATTTATTGTTGAGATAGCAAAATCCACTGCTTTGTAAGGTAAAAGAATAAGCTTTATATGATTCTAAAAGAAAATAGTGCACATTTCAAGGCATTCAGGCCATTTTGCTTTGCAGTATTCAGTGGAAAATACATTTCCTCAGTTTTTATAAAGGGGTCCCCAGAGGATTAAAGGTGTTTGCATTCATTCCAGATAAGCATGCAAACAGTAAGTGCACCCAGTCAGCACTGCAGGGTCATACATTCACTGAGAACTATGGCCCTGTTTACACCCGGTATTAACATGGGGTGATCCGATCACAAGTGGCCAGCTACAAATACAGGTGAACCAAGACTCAATTTTTCACCAGTGTGGACATAAACATGTCCCGGACCACACTGAAGGACCGCTACTCAACGTCCTGATGTCCTCTGTGTAAGTGGTAAGTGTGTACTCATTCATGCACCAACAGTGTTATATTAAAGTGAGAAACAAGAAGCCACAGCAGCTAAAATTGATTCATGTGGACGGAGTACACACAAAGCATTGTCTGATTTCCATTGGGCCCAAAGAGTCCGCACGTTGACTGGATGACGTGTCAATGATGAAAAAAATGATGTACGTTTGCATACAGAGTGGGGAAGTGAGATCTGCTGATATATGGTCACTTGAGAAGCATTCGTTTCTTCATAATCATTTTTTGGGGCTTTTTAAGCCTTTATTTTATAGAGACAGCTGAAGGTAGACAGGAAAGAGGGGGGAGAGATAGAGAAAGAGGATGACATGCAGCAAAGAGCCACTGGCTGGAATCGAACCCAGGCCACCGTGATAATGACTAAGCCTTAATACATGAAGTGCATGCTCTACCAGGTGAATAATCAGGGCGCCCCGTGTGGAGACGTATGCTAATGCAAGGTGTGAACTGATGTACTTAGAGCTGTCCACTTGTGATCGGATCAGCCAAGACGCAGGTTAATGCCAGGTGTAAACAGGGCCTGAGTCACCTGGGACACTTGCAGACTCTGTGGCTTCCAACATAAAATGTATATCAGAACAAAAGATACACAATTTCTATTACCAACACCCCAGCACGACTACATACAGTAATGCTGTGGTGGAAATGAGTCGTATCTTGTAGTGTGTTTGTAACAAGCGTGTTTGTATATTTTCATCAGAGTGAGTTTAAACGGTGGGTTTGTGTTAAAAAAAAAAAGGAAAGATTTGTTGTAATACGGTAGCGACAGAAACAAAAGCTGTGAATTTAAATCAAGACATTTTGAGAAATATGCCTATTTGTTTTCTGGCAAAGAGTTAACGCCAGATTAGAAGCTCTCATGTCTATTCAGTAAATATAAAGCTACAGCTAGAAATGGGTTAGCTTAGCACAAAGACTGGAGTTGGGAACCGCTAGCTTCACTCTGTTCAACTCTTTCTTGGCTCTGAGCAGTTGCCAGGCAACCAGTGGAGGCTCTGTAAAGTTACTATTTCTGGCCAAGAAATAGCCAAAATACAGTAAATTGTTATTTTTACAATTAGGTTTTCTGCACGGATCAAACAAATAACATATAACGTGTTAATTAGTGAGCCTAAGAGGTGGTGGTAGGTGGATTTTGGGACTTCTGGACTGAGCCAGACTAGTCCCTCTGGCTGGCTATAGCCTTATATGTAAGAGACATATATGAAAGTTCAAGTTTCTGGTCTAACTCTCGACAAAAAAGCAAATAAGCAAATTTCCCAAAATGTCGAACTATCCCTTTAAGATGAACCAAAAACCCTCCCCGATAGAACAGCACAGGCTGTACCTACACTGGACAGAGTAAAGCAAAGCGATCAATGCAGACTGAACTCAATAAAACCAGTGGTGAGACTTTCAAAAACAAAAATGACATTAAAACAGGTACAGAGCAAACTTTGCTATCAATCTATGGTCTATTATACAAGAGAAAGCGTACCAGCTGCCGTTTTTGTTTTGAGCGCAGGTGACAAATGCCAAATCAAGTCTAAAAGTATGCCGTTCAGAGTCTGTAGTGAAGCAGGTCAATAGCCATGTCGTGATACCGACCTGCTCTCAAGCAGCAACTTGACGTTTTCACTATACAGCTTGCAAGCACACAACACAAAATGACTACCTACATCCGGTATCAAGGGTTAACTGAGGTATTAAATGAAGGTAAGATATTGCTATCATTAAAAGATAATTCACTTACATACATTTCCACCTGCCCTTGAAGTGCTGTGCCATTTTATTACAACTAAACTCAGAGCTGACAAGCCAAGATCAGGGAATCACGTCAGTAGAATGGCTTTGATACATATGATTGTTTAACAGTAAGTTAAAAACAAACAGTGCCCTGGAGCAGGAAGAGTCCACGAGCGGTTACAGGTGAGGCCGCAAATATAGGAAGGATTTCAGCCGTAACATGGAGGCAAGGCAAGAGGGATGAGGAGGAGTGAGAGGAAGAAATAAGGAGTCTTCAGTGTACAAGTTGTTTAAAGTAGGTATTTGTGTCCGGCGTCCTCGTCCAGTGTGAGGTCCACCACTTCAGGAGGGGACACCCAGTTGGGCTGAGGGGAAACAGTAGTCCAGAGCTGTGGTTGATTTGTGCTGTTTAACTGCTCCACTGAGTTCTCCTTCCACGAGGACAGACTCTTTATCACCCCTCCGCATGGATGGGCGCATCTGGATTTAGACACAAAGACATTTTAAAAGTTGAATTCATTTGTAAAACTAGGGAGGGGGGTTTCTGTCAGTCAGTATAAAGTCTTTACCGTGCTTTCTCTTGCACTCCCACTATTTCCACCTCACTGTCAGAGGAAGCAATGTTAATCTGGCCCTTGTTGTGTTGAGAACTTCCCTTGTGCGACAGCTCCGCCTCCACTTGGCCTGAAACAAATAAAAGGAACAGAGTCATACATTGTGAGGAGGACCAGAGCAGTAGAGAGCTTCAGGCCTTGCTGACACATAAAGACTGCAGCTGCTTTGACACAGACAAGAACAAAACAATGATGACTCTGACACTTGGGTTTGAAAGGCTGACTGGATAGCAGGGACTGACACATTGGACAAAAACACAAATTGTGGACTTTATATTCATACTTTGACAATGCCGGCAAGTCGATCATAAAAAGGTCAACTATTTTGTCTTGAAGCAAAGCGGAAAGACTTTTTCTACAGCACCAAATGCAAGCCAGTGGTGTGTGGGATGAAGGCAGTAGCACTTCAAAGGCGTCTTGCTGAGATTAATAAAACCGTTTCCCCAACCTAGCACGTTGCTTACTGATGACACCCATGCCTCTAAATGTCCTGTCTTCACTGAGAGGAGTGGAAAGTATCAGTTTGGATTTACCGGGTTTGTAACTGACCTGAGATAGAGCTCAGAGCTCTTATACACCCAGAGTGAGCTGCCATATCCTGGCCTCTGTGTGTTTTTAGCTCATGCTTTATCACCGTGGGCCGGACTGTCTCCACACTCATACTCTCCTGGTTAGAATCAGTGTCTGAAATATCATAGTGACCCACTACTGGAGGCCCGTCTGCAGAAAACAAAGAAAACACTTCATTATTCAAATCATGCCTGGGAATAGTAGGACTGTTTGGAACAGAGGTTGGACACTGCACCCATAGTCCTGCTAACTGCAGCATCTACAATATACACAAGGAAACACGCCCTATTTCCCCCATAGGTTTACACCAATAGTGAAGTAAAACATGTTTGGCTCATTCCATTTGATAGCGCTAGTTCTGCTGTAAATCATGAACAATTACAGAAACCTTCCAGCTTCTCGTCACTTTTTATAGCTACACTAGTGAGACATTTATGCTGTAAGAGTGGTTGTGTTTGCAGTGTATTAATAAACCTTTTGCAGCAGTTTTTTTTCTCTCCATTTATTGCTTTTAAAATAACAGCCATTCACATAAAAACTACACTAGAATACAGTCATTACAAAACACTTCAAAATGATCTTACTCAGGGAATGAAATGTAGTGGGATAATAAAAGCCAAACAACAGAAGAATAACTCTGTGGAAGAGCGGGAACATGTATCTTTGTTCTACCCTGTAAAAGGAGTCCCTGGGAGAGACACACAGACACTGCTATCCAGAGAAGTCTGTGGGTGTGTGTGAGGGGGTTCGTCTGGACAGCATGTACTATGAGAGAACACTGCCTATGAATAGCTGATTAGGCTGAAATAGGCAGGTACCAGGGTTACCAGAGAAACCGAGGACTTGCCAATGTAAAGGCCATGTATTAAAGATAGAAAAAGTACTAATGTAAACCAGGATAGTCTCTTTGGTAAACAATGGACTGTCCTTAGTGTTGTTTCTAATGCACACAGTTTGTGATTGTATGCACCAGGCTCCCTTTACCATCTTGACAAAATAGTTGATTTAAAGGTAATTTCAGTTTTGACAAATGCAGGACAGCAGTTGTTGGATCCATTTAAACCCAAAGTAATTATGCACCATGAAACAAAAACACCAATATTCACACAATTTGAAACAAAACTATTAGGCCAAGAGAAAACAACTAAATAGATAAAATGTTCCATCAGTCACCATTTATCAGCATAAGCAAAGCTACACCTTGCACACATGCTGCTGATGAGAACTAATTTGGCCTTGCACATTCTATATACTAATATAATCACATGCAAACAGGTGGGGAAATGATGCTTCCAGCTTTCAGTTTTGTAAAACTGACAGTCATAGGGCTACATATACACATACAGAAAATGTAACACTTCTTTTTTAAACATCCTAACTATAAATATGATTAGGCCAAAGATTACTTCATCAATGTCTGTGATGGTTAGATAGTGTTAGCAGTGTTAACAACTGTGACACTATGGTCATCTACATCAGTAAAAGTAGTTTGAGGAGGAGCGTTTCCACCTCAAAAGACCACAGGATCTGAACCAGAGAAGGCCACTTGATCACTTAGATCAGTCAGTTTTTAGGAAATTGGTAAACATTGCCATGCACCATACTGCAGCGTTTTGCTGCTGTATATTTGTTAGTTTGATGCCTGGGTTTTCAGTTTAAAGTCAAGCTGCGGAACACACACACAGTGCCTTGTGGAGACACAGGCCAAGCTGGCAGACCAGTGCAAATAAAAGATTAAGTAGGCGAATATTATATGAGTGAAGATTTGAGGCTCTTGACATTGCAGCTAATTGCCACAACATAGAAACCCATGCCTTATCTGATGTCCATAATCTATACATAGGCTACTAAAAATAAACATTGGGAGTCATTCCTCCCTCACTAGTTTCTTGTTACCGCACAAAGGCAGCAATAGCAGCAAATGTAACAGAAAGGCAAACATAAAAGAAAAAATTGTAAACACATCTAATCTAATTACATAATAGGATTTTAAAAACGCAAGAAATTGTGTGGGTTAGTATAGGTTGTTTATATTTTTAGGCAAATCTGTGTTTAAATGTTTTGATGTTAGTAAAGCTATGCCACCAAAATAAAGGTTGTCACAAGATTTTTAAAAATCCTGAACCATTTACAAGCTTAGTGCAAAAGGTTCAGGAGAAAGAAGGGTAATGTTGAGTGTTGAACCTAATTTCTAAATTAATAGTACTATGATGCTCTATCGTTCCCAGCATGAAGTCAGATTAACAAGGCACATGCTATTAAGCAACAGCACCCCCACCTAGCACTGTCATGATGGCTGCCCAGGTGCTGTAATGCACATTCTAGATGAATGACAATCAGCTACTCTGTGTGTGTGTGTATATATGTATGTATGTATGTATATGTGTGTGTGTACAGCTGGTCAACAAAAATAAACAAGCCATACATTAAGCAATATAATAAGAGCCCTGACTCAACAGTATATTGAGATATGCCCCATGTCCGTGTCACAAATGCTGCAGAAATCAAACAGGTGAGTTGAATTATTCAGAATGTCAAATCTCACAGTGATTCAGTGCCAGCAGAGCACTGGGCCTCAGGTCTGCACAGAGTCAAGTCCAAATGACCAGCTCAGGCCCAGCTGCTGTTGATGATGTATCTGTTTAGTGACCTCGCATCATTTACCTATTAATACCCATTGCCATGCTTTCTGCATCAACTAGTTCTACACTTGGTAAGATCAAATTATGAAACAGCGAGGAGTGAAGTAGAAGTCTAATCTAAACATTCAAGAGACCAGGGTCTGGAACACCTAGATTTCCATTCTGAGTGACCACTTCAGGTAGGATGTTGTTGTTAATAGGGGTGGGGGTGAGACTGTTGTTCTCTCGTGCCAACATGTAGGCAGCCATAGTCTCTGCAGACTCTGACGATGGCAAATAGGAACTGGGCGGGGACGGGCGTGCCCCCTGGGAGGGATGCTGCCCCTCTGGGGCATCACTTGAGCGTTTGGACGAGTCGTTGTCCGAGTCGAGGTGTGCAAGCTTTTCCATCCAGATGCGGAAGCGCTCCTCAGTCTGGCGCTGCATCACAGCAAAGCGCGTCATGGCCTCCTCCAGAACGCTGCCGATGCCGTTCCTGTCCCACGTACCGCTCTCCAGCAGCCCATGAATCTGGGCGCCCACTCTGGATCTCTCCGATGCACGTCTGAAGCCAGCTTTAAAGACATTGAGGCCAAGCCATAAGAAAATACAGTAGCACTTTCATGCTTCGGAGGTGGACTTTTGTATTAAAGAGAAAATGAGTTTGTTTTTGGTTACGTGCAGATCGACTCTTTCATGCTGATGGACTACATCATGCAGTTGTAGCACTCAAATCTGTGTGCAGGATGTAAAAATGGTTGAAAACATTTTATGTAGTACGGACCCCTGATGTAAGGTAACTGGATATCTCAGGCGACTGATTCAGTGACTGTGGTTTGGAAAATGTGTTAACCGGAGAGACCCATTTGAGGCAAATTCATTACAAACCTATGATGAAGGGCAACAGATATGTCTAACTATGTTTTCTGCTAAAAATTCAATAATCTTTGTAAAATATGCAGTAGGGTTAGTATCAGCCAAAATATAATGTCTCTATAGTGCTCTTGGAACAAAACCCTAGAAGCACATTCAAATATTATTTATTAAACAAAGACCTTGACGTACAACAAGCTAAATTCTGAATTTCATGGAAAAGAAAAACTGCCTAACAGAACCAACCCAAAATATTCTAAGAAATGCAATCACTGTGAAAAGACCAGCCTAAAGTAAATGCAGCAGCAGGCAGTGGGCCTGTAAATACCCACCTGCTAGAAGCTACTTATGTAGAACGCATATCACCCAAGAGATTTCTACAATCATCAGGAAACATTCGACTAACTTATGGAACAAACATAGGGCCAATTTGCTGACAATACTGTCAGTGGTTATTCTTATTAGACACTTCTAGTTTGTGTCTAGTTTAAAGTATACAGCCATCCTCAGAGATATGCAATAATATTTTCTAGTCCGACACAAGAGCTATCTGACCCATTTAAAAAGGTGCTACAGAACCCATTAAAAAAAAAAAAAACAACCACCTGTTTGCAATTCTAAAAACCTTCATGGACTCTTATGTAGGCAGGGTGACGTGTATGATAAACCTAAGAAATATTCAAGAGCCACGGGCAGAGACAGAACATCAGGATATTCTAATTGAGTTTTGTAACTCAGACTAGGACAGTGAGATCATACACCATTGTCTATTTACAGCAAAGGCTGAAGATATAAATGGCTCACTTGTTGAATTGCAGAACTCACAATATAGGTTAGATTAACACAACTCCGTTTATATCATTCAATGAATTGAAGAATGTCCACTAGACTTCCACGGCATGCAAACGATGAGACAAAGTTCCAACAAAACATATACTGTACTACTACAAGTGACTGGGCATAGGCCCTTCTAAACACACAGTCCACGTATCTAAAGACAGGGTGAATGAAGACAAATGATGAGTGAGAAAATAACCCCCAAAAAAAGAAAGAAAGTGATTGATAAACAAACACAAACAAAGCAGAGCTTATACTGATCTGATATTGAAAATGCTTTTACATGTTCTTACAATATGTGGAAAGTTGAATATTTGATATGGGTTGCCTGAAAATTTAAAGTCATGCAGGCAGCCTTTATTGTAAAGCTTTGTTTTTTTACTTTGATAGCTTATATGAATCATCGGCTTGATCTTACACTGTAGGCCTATATTTTTTTATATTACTATGTGATAGTGTTTTACATAGAATATCTAGTGTGGCTGTTACTGTTACCCTGGACAGGGGTAGTAGTATTGTGTTATAAGCGTGTGTAGTGAACATCGGATGTTACCTGAAATATCTGTCTTGATTGTCTTGCTACCTCCTGAAGTGTCATCATCGTCGTCCTCAGAGGAACTGGTGCTGGAGTCGCATGTGAGCTCGCTGTCACTCGTACTGCTGTCCTGCAGCAGGTTATACTTCTTCCGTGCTGCTGCTTCTCGTTTTTGCCTCAGCAAACGCATTCGCTCCTTGTGTTTCTGGCTCCGGTGACCTTTCACTTTTGCCATCTTGCCATTGGTTTGTTTTTCCTGCCCTCCTGCTGCTACCATTGTGGCCTGGCAGCGGTTTTTCTTTGCAGCCATTGCATTAGGAGGCATCTCACTCTCCGAACGTGACCGCCGAGACTTCCTTCCCCCTGCAGCCGTGGCAGATGTTTGCCTTCCTGTTGCCTGCCCAGGATCATTTGTAGCTTCCATGCTGCCCTCTTCCTCTTCTCCTACTCGAGGAGCAGCACCATCTTCCCCTGAGGAGAGTGTGTCTGAGTCAGCAAGGTGGCCGCTGGATGAGGGGGAGAGCATGCAGGGATTTGAGGAGTCACTCTCATAGATATGACGAGATACAGGCTTGTCACTCCCCGTGGAGGCATGCTGGGACTCCGGGGAGTCTCTGCGGAGCTCCTTCATCAGGCATGGCATGGAGAGGAGACTCTGCTCACCCTCTGTATTCAAGGGGCTGTCTGCCTCTTTTTCCCTTGGGGGTGAACTGGTACTGGTGGTGGTCTCTGTCTTCAGATGCTCATCCTGCTCTCCCTGAACAGAAGTTGTGGCTGATTGTGCTTCATCAAGGCACTCTAAGGGGCACTCAGCATCCACAAATTCCTCTGCCTTCTCTGAATCAGCCATCTTCATGCTAGTTGAGCCCAGAGCCCAAAGGTCCAACAAACATGGACCAATGTGCCTGGACAGGAGCTCACCTGCTGGAAGAAAAACATTTACATATATAAAACACTAATTCAGATTTACAGTCTGGGCTGAATGTGCATATTTCTTTACAAGACAAACTTTCACTGCAATAAGAAACTGTACTACCACTATCTCTCTGCATCTGAGATGTGTGGAAAACATTACTGCAAATAATATATCAATAAGCTGGCATCAAATACAACACCTGTACTTCCAATTCAATTTCCTCATTGGGCAGTATCTCCAGTTCAACAGTACTGGGAAACACCAGTGGCACATTAACGCTATTTCTTTCCTCCTTTCCAAACTAGCACAGAAACACTGATTTGAAGCTTTCTTTAAACATTTTAACTGAGCTAACGTGTTGCATAACTACTAACAAATAACCTAATTTAACTGCAATCTGGCCAACAATCCCCACCAACGACACTGGTTAGTGAGCAATTAACGTCGGCTAGGTTGTAAGAGCAATGAACCGGACTTTTAACTTTGATTTTTAATCGACTTCTACGTCTCACACAGCCTGAGAAAGATTTAAATCAAAGTCTGTCAAACCTCCTGTATCACATTAAAGTAAGCGTGTGCATTACGAGATATGTTTCGCTGCAGGAAATAACGACTTTAGTTGAGTTGTGTCTGTGGCTAGCTGAAGCTAACGCAGGCTCGGATCCAGGCACTTTCTTTTAGCTGCGTAGTGAAGCTAACCTCGGTCATAACCTCGCACTCCGTCAACTTGGCGAGAAGAAGACGACAAGTCATGGAAAAATGTCCAGGTCGCAGCACAGCTGACTTGCAAGATCCTATAAATGGAAGCAGTATCTGGCCACCCAGAGGCGTAACAAGCGGGATAATGTCAGCAGCTACCAGCTAACCGTATCTGAGTGAAGACGATAGCCAACTTAGCATTTAAAATCGGCTGTGCTAGTTCCAACTTACCGCGGCGTTAGTTATATTCTGCTTCTCCCAGTGTCAGACTGTTAGACATCTTCGGTAATTTGTAGCCTCTTTGATTTGCGATGCATAAATAATCCACTGATAAATATACTTTACTTCTTTACAACTTGGAAGAATTTAAATATGTTTTTTTTTTTTTTTTTTTTGGCGCAGTGTGCTCGCACCTTCGCGAGCCCTGTTAGCAGTTAGCGGCTAGCTGTGTGTTTATTTTAAAATGTCTCCATCAGCCGTCTTTCACAAAGCTACGTGCGCCACTTCCGGTTTTTGCTTCATAGTCGAGCGCCCCCCGTCGGTCGAACATTGGTACTACAGCGTGGGTAAATACCGCAGGACAGCAGGGGACCTTATTTATATATATATATAGATAATAATAATTACCATATATACATATATATAAATAATAATAATAACAACCATATATACATATATATAAATAATAATAATAACAACCATATATACATATATAAATAATAATAATAATAACCATATATACATATATATAAATAATAATAATAACCATATATACATATATAATAATAATAATAATCATATATACATATATATAATATATAATAATAATAATAATAATAATAATAATCATATATACATATATAATAATAATAATAATAACCATATATACATATATAAATAATAATAATAACCATATATACATATATATAAATAATAATAATAACCATATATACATATATATAATAATAATAATAATTACCATATATACATATATAATAATAATAATAATAATAATAATAATAATAATAATCATATATACATATATGTAATAATAATAATAATAATAATAATCATATATACATATATAATAATAATAATAATCATATATACATATATAAATAATAATAATAACCATATATACATATAAATAATAATAATAACCATATATACATATATAAATAATAATAATAATAATCATCATATATACATATATATAAATAATAATAATAACCATATATACATATATAAATAATAATAATAATCATATATACATATATATAAATAATAATAATAATAATAATCATATATACATATATATAAATAATAATAATAACCATATATACATAATATATAATAATAATAACAACCATATATACATATATAAATAATAATAATAATAATAACCATATATGCATATATATAAATAATAATAACCATATATACATATATAAATAATAATAATAACCATATATACATATATATAATAATAATAACCATATATACATATATATAATAATAATAACCATATATATCTATACTGTCAATGAGGGGAACCACTGACAATAAATATACATATATACAACTATCTCTGTGCAATGTCCAACACATTTAACACATTTTTATTTTTAATCAATTCATCTTTATTTATATTTGTCTATGCTTGATTGTAATGTAGTCTCGTATGTGAAAACTAACTTGGCAATTAACCTGATTCTGATAAATCTGTATAAAATGTGTATACAGTGTACATATAATTCTTATTTTGTGTTTCTATTACATGTTGTATTTTTCTATGTTAATTTCTTTTCATGTGCATATTCTTATCTATTGTATTGTGTTGTCTCTAATATGTTATCTTATCTTGTCTTTTATTTTATTATGTTATTTTTTTACTTTTGATACTGAGACCTACATTTAGTTGTCAATACTTATTTGTACTGTACTTTTTTAGAGAGTACATTTTTGAATGCCAGACTTTAAGGGTTAAGGGTTTGTATATTTACACTGATTTTGCTACTTTTATTTATAGAATAATGTACTGAACCTAGTATGTTGTTATTTAATCGCCTCCTTATGTATTTATGGGGGTATATTTAAATGTTTTACTTGACATTTCGTTATTAAATGTCTTATTACTGACGATTTTATCACTTATTTATTAATGATATTGTCTATTAATAAAACTAGGACCCGGCCTCGGTCAAAACAACATGAATTTTAAAGAAATTAAACGTAATAAAACCATTTGAGAAAAGAAAAGGTAAGAAAAGAAGAAGCACTTTATTTTGAAGTACTTCCGGGTCAGTGTGACCTTTCTACAATCCGCCGCTGTGTCCGCCATCCTTCTCTCTCCGCTCCGGAGCAGGACACACTGAACAGGGCACCAACATGCTGTCAGTACGCGTTGCAGCGGCTCTTGCCCGCAATCTGCCACGACGGGCTGGATTTGTAAGTAACTTTAAAGTATTTCTGTTTCTATTTGTGTCGACTGCCTTCAGAAAATCCCGACTTTATTCAGATTTTTAATTATAAGCCCGTGCCGACTTTGTGTATGCACACGTCTGTGCACACCGGAGGACACCGGGCCCTTCACATAAGTTAGTTAGTTAGCTAGTTCCCAACACTTGTAGCTGACAGACAGGAATAAGATAGTACAGGACATTAATAAGAGTGACTGCACAACTAAAACTTTCTTTCTACGCGGTGTTTTATGGTGTTACTGCATTAATATGAGCAAGCCAAAGTGCAGTAATGACCAATGTAATTTGCTATTGAAGGTCAGGTTTGTCTCACTACGGATGCATTCACCAGGCGAAGCTTTGCACAGTTGTTAGTGTGTGTAGTGTGACAGTATAGTGTATTTTATACTGTTCTGGGTAGTAACTGTTATTGGTGAGGACTTTCCTGTGACTCTGCAGACTTGCATGACCCCTTGGGGCCTTTGTCCTGTTTTAAAATAGGAAATAGGAATGTCCAAGAGTGTATTTTCTTTCCTTCAACAGTAACTTACAGTGTAACATGAGTGCTCACATCAACTTAATGTTGTGCCACTTGTACTAACATTACATTCCAGCCATAATATCACAACACTTAACAGCTGTTTCTACAATCTTCATACACTCCTCTGACTGTCTGGATGTCTGCTGCATGATAAATAACATCTATGGCCTGTCCACTAAGTTGCATCTTTGTTTTTGCACATGTCCTTGTTCTTTTTGTAATACACAAGAAAGAATATAAAGGTATCATTTAATTAAAAAAAAATGTTGGTTGGTTTATGTTGTGTTAATTCACCAAGATGTATATCATTTATGTTTTTTATTTAGAATAGGAAATGGATTGAAATCTTTATTTATTGCACAAAATACAGACATTGTTTTCCACTGTAGTGTTAGACTTTATTAGTTTTAACTCAATGTGCTCAATAAGTGGGCAGCTGACTTTTGGAAGTGATTAAATAGAAAATGCTGTACTTATTTCATCCGAATAAAATCGATTGCTTTACTCGTTCCCATTGTCCTGAAGGTATCCAAGAATGTAGCTGCAGCGTGTGTAGGAGCCAAGAACCTACACACAGCCCGGCCATGGCTGCAGAAAAAAACAGGTCAGTGTTTCCTGAAATCTACTTAATAAAAAAAATAATTAATTGGTAACAGTAATACCAAACGGGGTTTCCAAACTTGTTATTTGGGGACTTTTCTTAATTAACACTTAACATACATTATAGGCACAGCCGAGGTGTCGTCCATTCTGGAGGAAAAGATCTTGGGAGCTGACACCAGTGCCGACTTGGAGGAGACTGGTCGTGTGCTGTCCATCGGTGATGGTATTGCCAGAGTGTACGGTCTGAGGAACGTGCAGGCTGAGGAGATGGTGGAGTTCTCCTCTGGTCTGAAGGTAACACTGATCTTCTGCTGCTACAGCAAGACTGGATTCAAACATCAGTGATTGTATTCACTCGGTAGTAACTGTTGTTTCTTCTCTTATTCAGGGCATGTCTCTGAACTTGGAGCCCGACAATGTTGGTGTTGTGGTGTTTGGTAACGACAAGCTGATCAAGGAAGGCGACATAGTCAAGAGAACAGGTGCTATTGTAGATGTGCCTGTTGGTCAGGAGCTCCTGGGCCGTGTCGTAGATGCTCTGGGAAATGCTATTGATGGAAAGGTAAATGATGATGATGATAATAATAATAATAATAATAATAAACTGCATTTCTATAGCATAATTCATGCATAACATGCATGTCGCATACACATAGTGCTTTATGTAGAAGCAATTAATGATGGCATTTACAATAAAACAATAAAAAATATAATAAGATAAAGCTACATGAAAGACAAGATGGGATAAAGTCATTGGAAAGTAAAAACACTTAAAGGATTTGGAGTCCCTTAAACCCTCAGGCAGCCTAAGAATAGTTCAGGGACATAACAAACAAAAGCTGCCTCTCCATGCCCTTCAGTTCTGACCTCAGGAACAATAAACAAGCTTGGGGGAAATAACAGGCACATATTTCCATAGCCATATCAAGTAGGAAAGATGGGGCGGGGGAAGCCATTCAGTGTTTTAAAAACCAATAAAAGCATCTTAAAACTAATTCTGTGACGGATACGTTTAAAAATTGTGTAATGAGTAATGTGTGCTCCCTGTCTAGTCTTAGTCTGGGTATCGTCTGTGTATCGTCTGTGTATCGTCTGTGTAGCTATAAAATTTATCTGCAGTCTGTCAATTACACAAATTTCCCTCTTGGGTTATTATATTAGGGTTATGTAGAGGAGATGTTACAGTATCGTGCCGTATTAAATAGTTTATCCAAATGTGAGAGATTAATAATACCACTTCTGATCTTTTTATTCCATTATTTTACTCACAGGGTCCGCTTGGCTCCAGCACTCGCAGGCGTGTGGGTCTCAAGGCCCCAGGTATCATCCCCCGTATCTCTGTGAGGGAGCCAATGCAGACTGGCATCAAAGCCGTGGACAGTTTGGTCCCCATCGGTCGTGGACAGCGTGAGCTCATCATTGGAGACAGGCAGACTGGGTAAGAGGACTCTGCTCAAAGGGAATACATGAACACATGGCAGCATTTGATGGTATTCCTAGTGCCTTTTGAAATGCGGTTACACTCACAAATGCTATAAAACAGTCTTGAGTATTGTTTTCTTATTTAAAAGCTTTCAGATGCACTAATTCACTTTCTCTGTACTCATTGAAAATCTGGGTCTATAAGCATCATTTGTGACAAGACAAACAATATGTATATATATCTCCCAGTTTGCAACTTATACAAGTGTGATGTAGAAAATTGAAGCCACCTGCACACATACACTGAGGAAGGACATCTTGTGTCAAGCATGAAAACTTAAAAAATTAATAAAATGTGCATAGTCATAGAATTTTTAATTAGGTAGATGCTTTTAAGGATTTTAATGTGGAAATTGTGTTTTTCTTGTGTATGTCTAAATACATTTCTGGAGGGGATCTTTAAGGTGGTATAGGCGTTTTCTTCCCAAAGTAATTAAACCTAGAGAGTATCGTGCTTCAAAGCTCGAGACTCACGAATTTACAACATGGATCTGTTTGTCGGTATATCCATGGTGTTTAGCCTTTAAATTTGTATTGCAGCAAAACCGCAATTGCCATCGACACGATCATCAACCAGAAGCGTTTCAATGAGGGAACCGACGAGAAGAAGAAGCTGTATTGCATCTACGTCGCTATCGGCCAGAAGAGATCCACTGTGGCTCAGCTGGTGAAGAGGCTGACCGATGCTGACGCCATGAAGTACACCATTGTGGTGTCTGCTACGGCCTCTGATGCCGCTCCGCTGCAGTACCTGGCTCCCTACTCTGGCTGCTCCATGGGAGAGTATTTCAGAGACAACGGCAAGCACGCCCTGATCATCTACGACGATCTGTCCAAGCAGGTGAGTTTTATTTAACCAATTGTAAGAGGGGATTTTAACACAGGGAAAACCGGTGTCTGTGAGTAGTTTTAATAAAGTTAAGTTTGCTGATAAACCTAACCAACATGTTTTATCTTTCTACAGGCTGTCGCTTACCGTCAGATGTCCCTGCTGCTCCGTCGTCCCCCGGGTCGCGAGGCTTACCCAGGTGACGTCTTCTACTTGCATTCCCGTCTGCTTGAGAGAGCTGCTAAGATGAACGACAACTTCGGCGGTGGCTCCCTCACAGCCCTTCCCGTTATCGAGACCCAGGCTGGTGACGTGTCCGCTTACATTCCTACTAACGTCATCTCCATCACAGACGGACAGGTGAGTGTGTGACTCGTTGACTGGCTTTGTCGCAGTTAAAATCCTGAACCAGCTGCTAAAAGCTGTTCTCTCACTCAGATCTTCTTGGAGACTGAGCTGTTCTACAAGGGTATTCGTCCAGCCATCAACGTCGGTCTGTCTGTGTCACGTGTCGGATCTGCTGCCCAGACCAGGGCCATGAAGCAGGTTAGCCTTCATTTTTAATCACCGATCTCTGAGCTTCTATCACAATGAATGTGTTTGATTCTGACCTGTTGATTTCTTTTGATTAACAGGTGGCTGGTACCATGAAGCTGGAGCTGGCCCAGTACCGTGAGGTGGCTGCCTTCGCTCAGTTCGGTTCTGATTTGGACGCCGCCACTCAGCAGCTGCTGAACCGTGGTGTTCGTCTGACTGAGCTCCTTAAACAGGGGCAGTACTGTGAGTATTCACATTTAGTATCCCTTTTACTTAGTAGGCTTTTTCAGAAAATGTGTTTATTCTACAGTTCTCTTATGTATTGTGGCTGTATACTTTCATATTGCAGCTCCCATGGCTATTGAAGAACAGGTAACAGTCATTTATGCTGGTGTGAGGGGACATCTGGACAAAATGGAGCCTAGCAAGATCACAAAGTTTGAGAAGGCGTTCTTGCAGCACGTACTGAGCCAGCACCAAGACCTGCTGTCAGCTATTAGGTGAGTTTAAAGAGTTTTGGAACAGCATTTAGATTTTTGCATTGTAGTTTATGTTCTGTATGTATGTATTTTGTAACCGATCTCTTCTTAATTGCAGGGCTGATGGACAAATCTCTGAGGCATCCGATGCAAAACTCAAGCAAGTTGTATTGAATTTCCTCTCCAGCTTTGAGTAGAGTCATGCTTTTTGGTCTGGTTGTTTTCATGTTTGCATAGTACAGCGTCAGTTATACTTTCTATGAACTTGAAAAAAAAAATTCAAGGGGCACTTCATCTTTAATGTACAGATATCTCAAAACAGAGAATAAAGTATTCCAACTAGTTCACTTGATGGCCTCTTTTTGTGCTTGGAGAAGAACAACTTCTGTTTTGATGTCTCACACAACAATTTGAAGTTTCAATTGATCACATAACACAGTAAAACTACTGAAACCAGTGCTGATGGAGTCCACAACCCCACTTCTAAACTATGTTTTTAAAATCCTGCCTTTTATTTGTTGAGCAGAACAGTTGAGAAGCAGATGATGTGCAGTTGCTTTCTTACCTGCAATTCAGATCAAAACAAAAACTCTCACTGAAAAACCAGCAAATGGGACTTTATGTATGCACATTGTTGTTGACAGTAAACAATAGTGCCTATTCCTTTATGTTTTCAATGTTGCATTATTTGCTTTGCGAGAGTAATGTATGAAATCATCCTTTAAATCGTCTCAACTTGTTTGTAAATGCAACTGGAGAGGACACATGCACGCACACAGAATATTACATGAATTTAGAGATGACAAGCTTTTATGTCACGACAACTGATTGACACAGATCAGCCACATTGCAGAAAAGCATGTACATTTGGGAGAAAGAAAGCAGGAAGGGACAATCTTACAACCAGCAACCTGTGTCCTGAATACTCTTGCAACTCCATTCTCTTTGAGGTTGCTGTAGTTTAAGTGGTGTTTTATGGCTCAAACTACTTGAAGTGATGCTCAACAAATCAAAGGAACTTCTTAATGTAATGTTTAAAAACTTAAACTGCTGAGCTTAGGCGCCCTGCATTGCATAATACCCAACTAGAACAACTGTGCTTACTGTTTCTATATATTGTTTTTATGACAAGCAACCATCAAGCATAAAATCAGGTTAATAATATTTAGTATAAGTCTACACGAAAGGCTCAGTATCAATATTTTCTTATATTAACTAACACTGACCATACTACAGTGCCCTCTGCTGGTGAGGAGTAGCTTATGGAAGATGTCCAAATCAGAAAAATCCTTTTGGTGATTCTAAATTAGTCTTTATTGATCAGAGTGAATCAAAACAATAGTAGTGAATACAAATCTTAATGTGAATGTTGATGAAATCTAGAACTGGTTGAACAGTCCTGTTAATATTAAATAGTGTCTAGAATTAACATTAACATAAGGGAAGGTGTGCATGGTAAACATTTCACAATAACTTCAGTGAAGGTGCTTCGTAAATATTTTACAATTTGAACAAATTCAGTGGCAGAGTGCATTCTTCATCATTAAAACACGAGTCAAATCCGTTTAAACTAGTGTGCAATCATAGTGATTATAAGTGAGACAAACTAAATAAATGAAGACCAAAATATGCATAGGTTAGTTAACTTAAATAAATAAGTAATTAATAAATAAATAAACATTAAAACTACTAATTACTGACAGCTGGGACATATCACACCCAGTACTGTTTGGTGTGCACTGCAGGCCTGTGTGTGTGTTTATGTTTGGGTACATTATTCTGTTTGACATAGCAGGGGTCATAATAATCCCACTCCAAAGCTGAAGCCAAAACACCGTTGGACAGACCGTCACTGTCTGCAGAAAGAATCCGCAAGGAAACACCTGAAAAGAAATCACACGTATATTCAAGATTCCCTTTTTATATGTTTTTAAGTCATGTAAATACTCTACTTTGGATAACAATGTGTGTCCAACTCAGCACAAACAAGCAATGAATTAACAGAAAGCTAACTTATATTGCATGGAGTGGGACTTTAAATAAAGCAAATTAATTCTAAAATGTGGACGGCACCTGGTTTGATAAAATTTCTGAGTCCCACTGTAATACTTAATTCCCTGTCACCAGATAACTTGCCTCTTATTGGCAATGACGATGTAAAACAAATAATTTTTCTACCCAAATATTGTAGCAGAAGCAATATTGAGCACTTTTAAGAGTTGGATTTATATATTTCAGATGACAAAACATATAGAAAATGTCACCTTCAATAAAAAGAGATCTAGTCTACTATATAGCAATTTGATCTGTTTTCTTGATTAATCCAGTGCTATCATAACTATCCATAATTTTTTTTCGGACAAAGAAGCAGGTTGAAATGATTCACAGTAGCCTCATTCAACATTAAAATACACTATCCATATATATTGCATAAATTGGACTGCTTGTGCCTATAGCTTGCAATCAGTGCTCACCTTGTTTTCCACAAAACTTACATACATTACTCAGAAAAGTTATGTTATGACTTTACATAGCAGTCATGTTTTAAACAACTAAATAAAACTGCTTCCAACCAGATTTAATTCAGTAAGGAAGATAATTGAGGTCCCTAACTGGTGAGATTCTGTGTGAATGACTAAGATAAGCAAACAGCTCTGAGGTACAATTTTCATCATACTATACCCCCAGACTATTTGTTTGAGGCAGCAGTAACATTAATTATTAATGACCAGCCATATTGATTAGTATGCAGCTGATGGAGACTGAAGCGTACCTGCACTTGCACCAAAGTCGCTGTCCAGTCCAGGACCCACTGCAGACGTGTTCAGGCAGGACGCCTCTGAAGGCGGGTTGGTGTACTCGCACTCCATGTCTACTTTGTCAAATACATGCACTGCAACACCTGGGTTCACATCTGTCAGCATCTCATAAGTACTGCTCCGACGAATATGACCCACACATTCTGTCTCCTGCTGTGAACACAAAAGGAAAAAAGACAGCACACAGTTGGACATTCACTTTAGTTTTTTTCTTAAGTAGTAATCTGAGTATAGGATGTAGGTTTTACTTTTCCTATTTGTTTGGAATAAACCAAAAGAGCATGGTAGTTAGTATAAGCAGTGACATCCAATACGGGAGAACAGTCACAGAAAAGAGCTCCACCTACAGAAACACACAAGTAATCTCTGAAGACTGCAGTGCCTAAACAAAAAGGAGAGCTTTTGCACCAAACATGAGAGCGACAGAGAGCTACAGTGATAGCTGAGAAACAGTAATATATTGATCGTAATTACTAGAGATGTGAGGGTGTCAAATATATGACATTGCTGCTTGGCAACCTGTCCACATAAAACAAGATGTAACTGATTTAAATCAAAATCAACCCATCACAATTATTAAGAAAAAAACCCTGAGATGTAAGAAATATTAATATTTAAATACATTTTACAACAATAAGCTAAAATATTTCTATTATTTAGGAATCAAAATGTTTACTCATGTTTCAATATTTACAAATAATACCATAAACTTTTGAAACATGTGACTAACTAACAACTGTCCTGTGTCCCAGACCTCCAGGGACCCTTCAACAAACCCGAAGTCACTCTGTGGCGACTGATTTGTAGTCATTTTATTGACTATAACTTTGTTTGGTATTTTTTTGGGTATCATGGGAACAAGAAACACTAAAGCAAACATCAACAGACATAATAAGGACCTATAAATCAAGTTATTTTGAGTCCTGCTCTCAAGATCTAATTATAAAGACCTCATATCACCTAATATCCACCTACCTCATGTATATAAGATAACCAGCTACAAAATATTTTGCATTATTATCTCACTGTCTACAAATGTTATTGCTGTACATATATTATTTGCACATAGCAGTTTGTTTTCCTTGTTGAGCTTGTTGTCCTGTTTATTCTGCTGTATATATGCCTATTCTGTGTATGTATGTACACTGAGTAACATAAAACTAGAGTCAAATTCCTTGTACGTGTCCATACCTGGCTAATAAAAGTGATTCTGATCTGATATTCTGATATTGATGCAGCTTCACCGTCTGTGTATGTTGTGATTAATTCACAAACACAGCCTTGCCCAAGGTGCTGATATTCTGATAATTGTCAAACATGAAAACCTGGGGTATTATTCCAGGAATAATGTCCAAAATGAATAAAGAGGAACAGTAACAGGGGCCAAGTAGCTCATTTTGGCCCCAGGGCCCCCCAAGCAGGTTTTTATCCAGCCATGCTCCTGAGTGCTAGTTTGAACCTGTCTGTGTTGGCACCACTGTCAAAATTGTGTGTTTAGGTTATTTTTCCTACAGAAGTTCTTGAATTAAATATCCACCAATTAGTCCCTAACAATGACCCTTGACTCCTTAGGTCTCTTCCTGGTTATTTATTTTAGTTATTTACACTCACCATTGGGGAGTTTGGTGGAACAAGGTTCACTCTGATTTCAGCCTCTGAATCACTGGACTGCGGTAGAACTGGAGCGCTTTTACACCAGCCCGCTTTGCTGATGCTGCATGGCCGTGAGCCGGAGGCCAGGTCGAATCTCGGGGTGAAACCAGCCGCAGAGGAAGCGGCCCGGATGGTGCTCGGCGCCCTCAGGGACCCTGAGCCGGTGGCACCATCTGGCCTCAGGAGCCGGAACCTGTGATCCTCCCCGGCCCTCTCCCTGGATGAAGCCCTGGAAGAGGTGACAGGATGGGGCAGGACGGGCTCTGATAGAGACATGTAGGCTCTCCTCACGTCCTGCAGAGGAAAGGCCACCTCAGATACTCGTCTTGCCCTCTGCAGGGTGGACTGCAGAAGCATCTCCTCTGTGTCCTCTCGCTTCTGTCTGTTGCTCTTCTTTGACAGGTTCAATAACTTGTAGCCCAGAAACAGGCAGTTCAGCAGCAGCAGGATGACCACACAGGGTATCAGCAAAAGGACGACTAAAGTCAAATTTGTCACGGGGTAACCTTCAGCCACATCCGATGGTGTGCTCTGACTTGTTTGCGACATTTCATTACAGAGGACATAGAGGGGGAATTTTAGAGAACTGCTGATCTCAGTTGAGATTTCACGTTGTCTCTGGATGCACAGGTGGGTCGGTGTGTCAATCAATGTGGACCACTTTGTGTTTGAAAGTGTTTTTTATCCAACAGTAACATGTCAGCCTTCTTCTCGCATGTAAACAAGTCTCCAAGTGTGACTGTTGTCTTTATCCCCCCTTGTCTTCATCACTGCGGACCAATACTGTCAGTGTTAACAAAACAAAAGGGCTGGATCTGAGACGACTAGGCACCGTGCACTCAGTTGGCAGCCACGTAGATTACAGATCAACAGGTGTGTCCTATTATGTGCAGGTTGCTTCGGGTTGTTATAGCAACCGACCACCGCTAGATGGCAGCATGGATGGGGGCCCCAGACTCCTGTATCACTCACTGCAGTGATGATCTCCATGCTCTGATTTGAGATCTTGTGGACTGCAGTGTCTGATACAGTGGTGGAAGGAGGGTGCTGTAAAAAAAAACCCATCATAACCACACAGATCCTGCATTCATAAACTTTACGTAAAGAAACATATTAGTATAAAGTATTATCAGCAAATGTACTTAAAGTGTTTAAAGTAGAAGGGCTTATTTTGCAGGAAAACGGTCCCTGTCTGTGTTTTATTATTATATATCATGGGATTAATATTACTGCTGTATTAATGTGTATGATGCATTTTAATGCTGTTGTCATTCAAGGTAGAGCTAATTTTAACTACTTTATGTAGCCTACTGTTGGGTAGTTTAATCTACAGCAATGCATCATATTCTATAAGATCATGTATGTCTAAATACTTTTTAGGGTTTTTAAATTTAATTTAGCTTATAGAAGTAGAAGATTTTTGTTGAATCCTTCAGTTTAGCAGAAAATTCACATTCAAAATCAACAATTATGGAGATACAAGGATTTTACTGGAAAGGAAGGGTATAAATGTAATCTGCAAGGTAAATAAAGCTGTCAGACAAATGTTGTGGAGTAAAAAGTACAATATTTGCCCCAGAGTAGTAATGGAGTAGAAAATATAAAGTAGAAGATAAAATGTATCTTGAAATTGAACTTGAGTAAATGTTCTTGTGTTTGTTGAGGACTTCTGTAGTCCACTTATACATGCATGAGGTCTTCCAAAATACACGTTTATCACAAAGAATAGTAGAGAAACGAAGTCAAATACTGCATTTTTCTTTATTTTTTCATGCTTCCAAACATGTCTCTATCAGGTAATAATACATCAACATTGCAGAATATATACAAACATTTCAAATAATTCAATAGAACATTTGACAGATTAATCTCTCTTAGAGACAATGTTGTTGCATTTTGTACACAAAGTAGATCTTCGTACACAAGTATATTTTGCTATTGTAATAAATCAATGCAAAAGATCAGTCATATGAACACCATATAACTATAATAAAGTTGTTGTATTTTTTCTTAGCATTTTTCTACCATTCAGGTTTAAGGAAGTCTATACAGACTTGAATAGCACACTGATATCCTGCTATAGGTTTGCAAGTATAACAGTACAGATTACCTTTTCATTCAAGAGAAAGGCTATTGAGTCAATGGACGCCCTCAGATACCAAAGACCCCATTCATCAGTTCTGAACTCACTGCTCATGTGGCATCATAAGATGTTGTGCGTCGTTGCCTGCAGAAAGTCATCCCCTCACTGAACTACAACTCACTTAAGCGCTACTTGCCATTTCCAAACACAATAAGAGGTTGTGATTGGTTGTGATACTAGCACCTTGGGCAAGGCTGTGTTTGTGAATTGATAACAACATACACACATGGTGAAGCTGCGTCAAATCAGGCCATTAGATCAGACTAGCACTGTGCCAGGCTGTGCTTGATGATCTCGCGGGACTGTGGTGGGATCCTGTCGGGGAAGAGCACCTGGAACTCCACCACCAAGTCGCCACGCTGGGACGGGCTCTTGGGCATTGGCAGGCCTTCGCCCCTCAGCCGCCGGACGGCACCTGGTTTGATAACATCGCTGCTTGGTAGAGGCATCATACGGTTGTCAAGTGTTGGGACGTTTACTGTGCAGCCACAGAGAGCCTGGAAGAGAAAAAAAAAAGGAACAAAAGGTTAGTTCTGTAGACCTGTTATATTTAGAACAAGTTGCATAAGGTTTCTGAGTGGTCTGACTGGGATGAAGTACACTTGGGGAAAAAATCAATTAAATGCCTGATCTTTTAAAAGTGTCAAGTTACATAACGGTTAAATATGGAGTGTCTTTGTAAAAGCATAATGATTTTCTGTGTTATGCAACAAACCGGTGTTACAGATGTTATAATCGCTGTCCTATTTTCTGACTGTGTGTGGGAGTAAGTGCTTTAGTGATTGAAAGGAGCCATAGGAAGATGGAGGAGCTCTTTGAAATGCCAGTCTCTGTGACTGCTACCCTGCTAATCTGTGTGTGGGCTGGTAGAAGTGAGAGCCAGCGATGGAGCGGGCCAAAAAAGCTGCCTCTCTGCCTGCCTTGTAGAGGCAGAGGAGTCTGCAGCACACATAGTAGCTGAGAGTGAGAGTGAAGTGCGATTTGTGGGGGCAGTGAGTGCCGAGGCTAAATTTAGCTCCTGCTCTCTCTCACTCTGCAGGGGCCGATGAGGTAGCTGAGGCGTTGGCAGGCTGCTGCTGCTGTTCTGTTAGCGGGGGTCTGTCAGCCCATTGTAAGCTGGGGACTCAAATGCCCATAACAGAACACCCTGTTCTGTCCTAAGAATGTATTCAAGGATATATCCCTGCCTGCAGTTGGCAGAAATCACTCCTTCTTTCGTACATCTTATTGATGCCTTTCAGTAATTGATTTTCTTCAGTATTTCAGAGAATGGATCATGCGATCAGTTATGTAAAGAACAAGATGTGGTGGAAAGATTTTAGCCTTTCTCTGAGTAGGTGAGTAGGTGTAAGTGGCTATATAGTATATCTACTTATAGACCAGTCACATGTTGCGTAATAAATCATTAATTTACTCAGGACCAAGTCAAACTCTTAACCCTGATAGACCTCTAAGCTTGATGTAAAGGCTCCAAACTCACCTCTTTGAGGGTGATCTTGGCTGTGTAGACGATGTTGGAGCCATCTCTCTTGTACTGGGTGTGCTCCTTGTCCCTGAGAATGAAGGTGATGTCTGCAGGGGTGCTGTTGGGCGTCTCATCTCCCTCCCTGGGGAAGGTGATCCTGGTTCCCGCTCTCCAGCCTTTCTTCACCACCACATTTAGCACCTTGTCCTCAGTTCGCAGGCTGCGGCTGTCAGGGTTGAGGCGGCTGCGGGAGATCTTCACGTGCTTCGTGCAGCCGTGCATCACCTCCTCCAGGGTCACAAGCAGGTCGTGCACCACCTCTTCGCCCTGCAGCCGCCGCTGGCCTCTTCGCAGCCCGCCTTCGAACCCGCCAACGTGGCTGAAGGGGAACCGCCTGAAGGGGTTGAAGAGGTCATCTTCGCTGTCAACGTCAGAGCCAAAGAAGATGTCGAAGTGGTCGGAGCCGTGGAAGAACGAGGAGAATGTGGCGTGGGGGTCACCGTGGAAATTATTGCGGAAAATGTTGCCTTGGCCGGCCATTGACATTCCACTTTTAAGGCCTAAAAAACACAGAGAAAGAGAAAGAGTTCAGTTAAATTCATTAAAATATGCTAATTTGATAAAACCCTTCTTTCTAGAAGGTTTAATAAACATCTGCTATTGAGGAGTTTTATGGAAAACACTGCTCTCTCAATAATTAATCACCACCACAGCTGTCTATCCTGCACATGTTCAGCTAATAGGAGTGGAAGTGTTTTAGTCATGATCCTCCCACTGCACATGAGCATTTATCCTTGATGTTGACATGAATCATTAATCCACATAGCCTCTGCTACAGTAATTAGCCAGATGGCAGTTACTATTTCAGGTATGCAACAATTGCAAATGAAATCACAACAGTGTCAAAACTCCCTCACTCTCACCTTCTTCTCCAAACTGGTCATATATGCTTCTCTTTTTGGGGTCAGTCAGGATCTCGTAGGCCTCTGCAATCTCTTTGAACTTGTCCTCTGCATCGGCATCGCTGTTCTTGTCTGGGTGGAACTTGAGAGCCATCTTCCTGTAGGCCTTTTTGATCTCGTCTTCATTGGATTCGGGGGTAACACCCAGGATTTTGTAGAAGTCCTTGCCTGTGGGCTTGATGGACAGGCAGGGAGTGTCTGGCTCAGACTTGGTGCTTTCCTGTGGAAACAAGAACAATCAAACATTGGACCATTTAATTGTCATATCTCCATTAATAAAAATCTGGTCAAAGAATTTACTTTTTTTGCTGCAAATGTCTTTAAATCAGTGTGGCAGTGTTTCATGGACAGTGGTATATTCTGCAAAAAGGCTGATGATGAATCACTAATAAACACGTAAATCCATCCCCAAGAATAGAAAACAGGATGGATGATGTACACAGGATGGACTGAACATCCTCCACACCAACTGCTGCACAGTGTCTATTAATATGCAGAAAATCAGCCTCCAGCAAAGACTCTCTCTGGGAATATACCCTTATCTCTGTGCTGCTATGCAACTGCATACCCGTGAATTTTATAAGCTGGTGCACAACACAACGTGAGAGAAGAGGGGATGAAATCGTGAGGGGGGAAAGACTTCCCCCAACGACCGAAATTCTCTACAGGGATTGGCTGAGCGTGAATCGGCGACTCTTGCATTTGAATATACCCACAGCAACAGTCAATGAAGATTAAACACGGAGAGATGCCGGTACATTTAAGATTACTGTTTTAAAGTGATTGTACTGATATAACATGCCTTGTATTAAACTTAAGTATCCTAGCAGTGCATTGAACTCACTATAATTTGAGAAATTGATCAATTAATTAAAAAAAAAAAAAAAAGCTTTAAAGGATAAAACCATTTAAAACTTAAAAAAAAAAAGTACTTACCGCTGATGATGATGAGCCTGAGCTGTCGCCTCTGTGCATAACTCGCACTTTGCACTTGACATTGACATTTTTGTGCTTCACACCGAACTGAGTCCAAATGAGAACCATGATGGATGCTGGATAGTTTTGGGTTTGTTTGTCTTTTTTTGTTAAGGGGCTATGTGTCGCTGTCCAGTCGGGCTGGTGCTGAAATCTCTCGGCTTCGTCGGGCTTCGTCCTGTCTTGAGCTCTCCTCGGCTTTCTGTTAAATACTGCCGCGGCAGCTCCCCTACTATACTCTCACCCACCCACGCAGCGTGACCGAGCTTTCCCCGGATCCGCCCATTTCCTGACGCGCGGCAGGGGATACCGGTGTCCTCAGCTCGGTCGATGGAAAGTCATTGGTGCTCCGGCGATGATCACGCGGATGTTGCAGCCCCCTTCTCCATCTCTAGACTTGTTTCCGGAGTTCTTGAAGGCAGAGCCGAGCAGACAGTCACGACACAGTACAGAGAGTCCTCTTTTTTTTTTAAATCACAGACAGAACAGAACAGAACAGAACAGAACAACCAGACATGCAGTTAACAGATCCTGCTGGCTGCCCAGACAGCCCCCAGACAGTCAATCAAATGTCCTCAAATGACATTTTCTGCACATTTGAACATGGACCCACGCCTTTTAAATACATATACATGCTTTATATCTTTGCAAATTATGATACAATGCATGGAATTTAGCCACGTTTCTCTTATTTTAGTGGGTTTTAAGTCTTCTTTAGAATAGCTGTTGTAAGCAGCCTTAAATTCTGCAGTGATACCCCCTGTGCCAAAAAACAGATATGTGAGGGGGCATGAACAGAATGTATGATCAATTAGTGTTCACATAGGGTTTATACAATAACATGAATGCCTGTACATAAGTCCTGCATTTAAAACCCCACAGTAAAAGCAAGTCTCAACAAAATGTTCTTAAAGTATCCAACCTGAAAGTACTCATTGTGCAGAAAAATGTCCCCGCTAAGTGATGAATTATGTATGACATTATTATTCATACTACTGCATCACACATGTAAGCAGCATTTTACTGCTGTAGCTGGTTTTAAGTTAAGATAGTTTTAACTACTCAACATACAGTTCAGTATTTTAGCCCAGTGGTTCTTAATAGGGTAGGAAAGAATAACCAAACAAAGCAATGTTCTGCATAACATATTAGTCTGTATGATAAAACCATTTGAGAAAAGACATGAAAGGGGAATTCTTTGATGGAGCTGCAAACAAAAAATATCAGAGGAACTTCTGCTTTAATCTTTAAAGATGCACTGTAATTTATAAAATTAAATTAGATTTTATGTCAAATCTTAATCTGAAAGTAACTAGTAACACTGTGAAACAGATATAGTGGAGTAAGGGGGAATGTACGCGTATAGTTTTCAAAAATCAAAAATAAAAGAATAAAAATGGTCATTGACTTGCACTCTAAATGTTTCCAGGATTATTTCCTGTAGCTGAAATTACCTTGGACCCTAATTGCTCTGTTAATGGAGTTTCACAGACAAGGTCAATAAGCTTTACAGTGGCAGTATTTAGCTAATGCTTTTCTGTTTCCATTAGATTGTGCAGTTGCTCATTTAAATGCGTCCTCCCCGTAGTTCTGCATAACAACTGTGTACAGTATAGTGCTGCAGACGATAATTGCAAGCAAATGCAAATGAGCCACTAAATAACCAACAGCAAACAGCTGTGGATGGAAGGTCAGCTTCAAGTTCTGTAACTGAATGTGATAAAAAAAAAAAAACACCTTGTGTTGCTTTTTGATTTCCAAATAACCTCCTCCTGTGAAAACTCAAGATATCACCTCAAAAGCTTGTTGACTGACTAAAGAATTATGATTATCTCGCCAGGAAAGTTAAAAAAAAAGGCTTTTTGAAGTCTCATGTAGAGTCCATAATAATAAGGGACTGTAAGAAAATGATTGGCATAAGAAAAGCAGTCAAACTGTCTGTATTTTCAAGTTAAATATCTAAATGGAATAATAATTGTTACATAGAGCATATTGCACATTAGGGGTAGAATTAGTCAAAAATCAAAAACATAAGAATTGTGCTTCCTGTTGGCAGTGCATTTCTACTAAAAAGCTTATTACCATAGTCACTGAATAAGTGAAGAGGGCACAGACTTTTTTTGCCCTTGCCCATATATTAGTAGAACAGGTTGGGTTGTTCTGAACGTGCATTATATCAAGACATTGTATAAATCAATGTTTATGCTGTTTTATAATCTACATCCTAGTGCCATTTTGCATCTTAACAATACAACACACGCAGTTGCTTTTGGCACATTACCCACAATTAAGATTCAGTTTTGGCCCTCCAAGGGAAATTTTGGCCACCCCTGCTATATATGATACATTTAACTTTACTGCAGTTATGTTGTGATTCAGAATAAAGTGTTGGCTGGTAAATAAATGGCACATTCTCTATTTAACTGTAAAGATCCACATCTACTGTAAAAACTGACATTACTGTTCTACTATTATGCAGTATTATATTAGAAGAAGAAGAAGAAGAAGAAGAAGAAGAAGAAGAAGAAGAAGATATACTATTATATGATATTCGAATATTTTTGTCAATAAAAGAAATGAAGAGATGAAATAGAAATTAAAAAAACTCATGACCCCCCCACCCACATGCCTATCAGACTCTCCCCTTTTCTGACACCATCTGCCCTCTCAATAGGTTCTGTTCAGTCCCTAGCCAAGAATACATTTTGTAAAGATGGTTGTAATTGAGGAAAGTCTATTTATGGGGCTTGTGTGGTGGTAAAAACATCTCACATACCCACATAATCATGTTCACTTAAAATTCATCACCACATGAAGGTCACTCTTCCTGAATGAAACACAGCAAGTCATCTGCTTGAATGCCACTTTTACTCTCATTGAAAAAGAGTCACTATTTCTATTTCGAGATCATACTACAAGATTACGACACAGCATTGACTCCTCAGCCGGCAGTGCATCCATGGATATTGAAATCAGTGTTACAGGGTACATACATACATGGCAGTGCTTCCTCTGCTGTGATGCTTTATACAGCCAATGGGGGAAGGAGTTTCCTGGGATTCTCCTTTCGTCGTACAGGAAACGACAGACAAATTTGGTTTGAACATGTTGAGCCAGGAGCGTCATGCACCAGATAGCAGCTCTTACATAGTATTCACAGATTGAGTGAATCAGAACAGCCTCTTACATAGCGCTCTTTCTTCCTGCCCATGAGAACAGTCTGACTGTGTGTTTGGCCTGTTTTTCACACATTCAAACTGTCTCTCTCACAGAAACACATACAAAGTTGCCTGTCAGTCTTGGAGAAAATAATGCTAATTAAGGTTCCAAGCTGCACTGACACTGTTATTGTTAGGTGGCGTGAAGGCGGACAGCTTACATGCAGCCTAGTGTTCTTGGGGTGTTGTTTGGTGTTCTCACATTCTCAGTAGTAAATGCATGAACAGTCACAATCTCTGGGTTTGTTTGTGCCCCCAGTTTATCTGCAATTAGTAAGGCGTTAGTTAGCTGCAGAGTTAAGTTCAACACACACACACACACATATATATATATATATATATATATATATATATGTATATATGTATGTATGTATGTATGTATGTATTTTATAACATAAAAACACAGTTCAGTAGAATATCCCCTTTTATGTTGCTTTAGTGCATAATCAGTCATAGCAATCGTGCCTTTACCCAGTACATGCTGTTCCTATTACATATACAATGGGGGACTCTTGAATGCCCCAATGGTAGCTAAAGAATGATAACTTGCCCTCTAGGGTGCTAATCTTTAGTGTAAATGCATCACAACTGGTGCCCTTTTTTATTTCTTGCACCTCAAATAGTCTGCCACTGCACATATCTGCAACAGCTTTCACCAACCTTGTATAGGGGAGTTGTGAAAACATAAATCAATACAATGTCAGCTTGTCAGTCAGTTCACCACTTTGGTCCAGACTTCAAATATCTCAACAACTTTTAAATGGATTGCTGTGAAATTTTTTACAGTGATGAATCCTAATGACTTTGGTGATCCCTTGATTTTTCATCGCCATGAGGTTCTGTAGAGAGACATATCTTGACCATTATTGGATGCATTACTATGGAATTTGGTACAGACATTCTTGTTCCACACAGGATGAGCTGTGATAACTCTGGTGGTCCCCTGACCTTTTCTCTAACACCATCACTGGGTCGACATCCTAACTTCCAATCCTTCGGTTTATGACCAAATACTATGTCAGCTGCCTGTACTTAGTGTTTACTGCTAATTAGAAAATTGACAGCATGGTAACCATTCGTGTGTTAGCATTGTCATTGTGAGCATGTTGCCATGCTAGGATTATTATTTAGCCTGAAGCACTCCTGTGCCTCAGTGCAGCCTCACAGAGCTGTTAGTGTGGCTGCAGACTAGAATTGTTCATATTATCAGTTAACTATTTAGTTATTTCCCAACATGAAAGTCTGTTTCAAAGCTCTCTCCACACTGCATTTATGCTGCGTTTATTAGATTAATTTTTTTGTCTTAAAATAGTAGGATTATCCAGCTGAAAAACCATTGGCCAATGTTAGTTAACAGACGAAAGCAGACAGACAGCTGGTACAGGGACACAGGCAGATGCTTGCATACATATGCAGGTGTATGTGACTGAGAGGGGTGAGGTTTTATCTTTCACAGGTTCGGCTCTATCTCACTCTCTGCTGTTAGGGTTTGTGGGAGCCGTTAACGCCCGCAGGGGACTCAGGATAGTGAATCACACTGCTGTGAGGACACAGCAGTGACACAGGGGAAGTGACACCAACTTCATCTCACATCATCCCACTGCCAACACTTGTCCTGTCCTTCAAAGGTCGCTGGATGAATCAACGTTGTGTAAAAGGCCACAGGAAAATCCACTGACTAAGGTCAGTTTTACCTATAGGCTACAGAGGATCAGAGAAAATATTAAAGGCAGCACTGAAGTTTCCCTCTCTAATGCCTTTAGAATATTAAGTAGAAAACCCTTTGATTTTAGCAGTTATTGGGTTCAAATGGAGGGCAGAGAGTAAAAAATGCACATTAGAGACATCTGAGAAAAAAAATGTCATAACAGGTCATATTTTATCACCAGGCAAGAAAATGCGATGTTCTCATTTGCAACTTCTTTCCCTCTCCCTCGTCTAGCACCTTCTCCCCCGATGTACCGCCACTCCCACACATGTCTGGGAGTGTGACTGTCTCCTATGTGTAACACTGGCTAGACGAAAGCCATGTGCCTCAGTGCACCAGATACACAGACAGGCAGATGGCAATAAAGACACATAAAGATGTACTCATAAAAGTAGATATAAATGCAGACCCAGACCCAGACAGAGCTCTGTACGTTTTATAAACTGACATCTTGGTGTTTTCTTTTCACAGAGATGAAAATCTTGCTTGAGGAAAAAGAAGAGAGGCTTTCAAAATGGGAAAAAGAGGCAGATAATGGCAGAGAAGGGAAGTGGAGGAAAGGAGAAAAAGTAGAAGTATAAGGGTTTATAAAAACATGTCAAATTGAGGGAGAGGCACAAGAAATCAAAAGAGAGGTAAAGAGGAACAATAAGACAAAACAATAGGACAGATTGGAGCACAGAAGGCAGAGATGGATTATGCCTGGCAGAGAAGTGGGTGCTTTTCTGGGGGAGCTCTTTATGAAATCTCCCTTACAGCTCACTCTCTGCACTAATGAAATGCTGTAGCTGCTGCATTTTAAATCATCTCATCGACCACTAAAACTGTGCTTTTGAGACTGGAGAAAAAGGAACACAAGGTTACATTTCACATAATGTATATTACAAAATTGGTATACATAATTGCATTCCTACATTCAAATGTGCTCAGTATTTTTCCTCAGTATTATTAGAGTCACATGCAACAACATCGGTTCTATCTTTCCTTGGAAAGTGCTGCCCTCTGCTGTGTAGAATAGCTGCATTGCATAAGAGAAAAAAAATGCCATTAAGAAAACATGTCTCACTCCAATGCCAGCAATTTTATATAACAAAAATTGTTATGTAAGAGAGGAAATACCAAAACTGTACATTACCATACTGTTCCTATATTTCCAACAATTTAACACTCATAGAGGTAAAAGTCAGAACAAAAGAGCATCCACTCTAATCATACAGATTCACTACAGCCCCTCTCCACCACAAACTGGACATTTGGACCTCCATTCTCCTTCAGCTGGGCCTCTTCTTCTTGGCGGCTGCTCTGCTGACTGTGCTGAGCTTTCTTTGAGGCCTGTAATTGTCTCTGGTAGCGTCGATTCTCCTCGGGGTAGGAGACCACAGACAGAGGCAGTCTGCAGATGGCTGGGATCTCAGAGGAAATGAGGAGGAAGATGAGAGTCGACAGGCAGAAAGGCCACGTGCAGGCTGGTAATGCAAGCTGAAAGGGGATGTCATAGGAGAGGAGAGCATGACACATGATATGAGAGACATCTGGGTGTTCAAAGGATGTTTATTGAGTTTGACTCAGGAAGAAAGTTTCTTACTTACCACAGACATCAGTTTGGAGATTGCTGCAGTCATGTAAGCGCAGAAAAATGCTGAAATGAGACATATTTTTTGCATTTTTTTGTGTCTGACCAGCTACCCGAAGAAGGATAGCAATCATGCTGTTCATCAGTCTTACCACATATTAGAGCCAGTAGATGGGTTTGCCATGTTATGACATAGAAGACCCCTCCAACGGCAATGCAGGATAGGGCACTGTTATATCCCCACAGCCCTGAGTAAATATCCTTGTGAGGAGCTGCCAGAGCAAGTCCTGCACCACAGAAGAAGTGTTCAATATTCCCCACAAAATTCATTATTACATAGAAACAACTGCACAAATGTCTGATTTGGAAACTGAGTCAACAAACACAGGCTATGCAGCATTATTTGAGAAAACATGCTGTGGTTCATTCACCATAATGCCATGGTGGCCTTTGAAAAGCCAAAGCTCCCATTGGAGACTCAACAGACATTATGCATATTTCTATGCAAATGGGAAAGTCTTTTTACCAGACAGCATGCCAGCAGCAGAGCCCAACATGGCATGATAACAGATAGTTGGTGAGGAAAGCAGCAGGGCCAGAAGGATGAGACCTCCTGTCCAAGGACTGTCACAGCCGTACACCTGGCCAACACCAACTGGCACTGACAGGAATAACTGAAAATGGAAAGCCCCCATTTACTTATATTTTAAACAATTAGCCTTTATTAATAAAGAAAATGTGTGTGCAATATAGCCACTATAATGATTTGGATTGAGTAGGGTTTCAAGAGCTAGTGGACCAATAATAATTCTGTTATACCTGAGAGATATTGAGGCTTTTGATGGAATCATTAGGAGGGGGCAGATGGTAGTTTGGCTGGATATCCACCTGAATTGTAAAGAAAAAAGTAGGTTACATTTTATTTTTCATCTAAGCACTGTGCAATGTGCATCGTTGTTTGTATAGCTGGCCTGTAATGTACCTCTGGAAAGTAGGAGTGATTGGCTCCCATAGCTGCAACATGCAGACACACCAAAATATTAAAGGGCAGGGTGAATATGGGGAGGTCCCATTTGCTGGCAACTGAGGACAAAGCACCGGAGACCACTGGGCTGTGAACAGAAGCAGGAAATGGATTACTGATTGGGTGCCAAGCATTACATTGGCCAGCTTTTGTGGGATTACAGGTCACATTCACAGCTAGCTCATGTTACTACACTACTGTGTACGGTAACAAGAGTTACCCCATCCAGCTCTTTATTGGATTTGAGGAAGTTTACTTCACCAACCCCTGCTGAACTTGTTAATCGGGATATTACAGGAGCATTACATTTGCAAAACACATCAGTTAGTACCTACACTCAAAGCCTTTTAAAATTGAAACATAGCCTACTGTTTGAAAAGGGCGTTTGCCGTCAGAGCCCTCAAACTGTGCAACAGACTTCCAGAGGAGATCCGGATGTGGTTTTATGGTTTTATCATTTTTTTCCTTCTTATTGTTTTAAAATGATCAGCTGGAGACAGAGTTTTCAAACCAACTAATGTTACCTTAATTAGCTAGCTATGAGCTAATAATGAGATAATTGGGAGGGAGAATAGAGAAATGATTTTCAGATTTTTACTGCATGCTGTTGCCTTTGTGTCTCATCTGTTTATAGTGTGCTGTTACCAATGTGTGTGCAATCAAACGAATCGCTTACCACAACATGGACATGAACACATTTGGCAATAACAGCCACCAGTACCAGCTTCCTTTGGCAGAGAAAACAGCCATCAGTATACCCACCAAGGTTCCATTGTAGCCATATAAACCCGCTGATGCAGCTTCCCTGAGGTGAATGTGACAGATGTAGTCAACATGAGTGCAAAACACAATTAAGTGAGAAACACTGAGAAAATAGCACAGTGTGAAAGCTAAAGTAAGTGTAGCCCCAGGGAATATAAGTGGAAGAGACAGTAATGATGGCTTCATGGTAGGAGGAAAATGTGTTTTTTATTTATTTTTCTAGGATGAAGTCAAATAAGGAAAGGAAATGCCATCTGACCTGTTTTGTCCCAGTAAGATTGCAGACACAGTGGATACAAGGGTACCCAGCAGACCGTTCAGAGCCCACCAAGGGTTCTGGAGAAAGAGGCCAGCCATGATGAGAAACCCACTGAGAGGGTTGTTGACAAACATGACCTGGGCCACCCCTCGAAAAACCCAGTCCAGCAGCTGGATTACTACAGCCTGTCCTGTCATAAATGGATAGTGTTCAGTCATAGTTTTTCATTTTGATGATCTACACAATACAAAAAGGCTTAAATGTCAAACTGACCCAATTTGGAATCATATAATTTTCAGTTTAGTAAGTCAAATTACTACATTTGCCTACTTTTATTCATTCAAATGTAACTGAGATGTGACTTAGAAGATGAGACAGATGATCACCTACTTTTCACCCATTCTCTGCAGGGATGCATGTCCCCGACGAAAAACTCAACAGCTCTAAAGAGAAAGGAGCGAGCTGGAGCTTTACGCAAGGACTGGTTATTGTTGTCCATAGCTGTAAATGGAGTTTATCACAATTGTGATATTTTAATACAGGAGCTGTATGATATGGCCAATTATAAATTAACTGTCCAGACTGAAAAATCTCAACAGCTATTGGATGGATTGCCATTAACTTTGGTACAGATACTCATGGTGCTCAGAGGATGAATGTTAATGACTTTGTTAATCCTCTCACTTTTCCTCTAGTGTTACCAGCAGGTCAAAGTTTTCACGTATCCAGTAAAATATTAAATAACATAATAATATATAACAAATAGATTGGCAACAGTTTCTACAGTCATTCATTATTCACACATAATACATCTTAATCTTTGGTGATACCCTGACATTTGTGTGTTTTGTGTGACATGTTTTTACAGATAGTTTGCCATGAATATTTCATGTCCCCATCATTATGAGAATGTTAGCCTGCTGATGTTAGCAGTACATCCTCACAGAGCTGCTAGCATGGCTGTAGACTCTTGAGAGAGTCTTGTTCTACTTCTACAGCTTTTTGTTTGATGCTCAGCAAACTCCCCTATCACCCAATCTGTATGATAATATCCAAATGTTATTTATGTTCATTTGTGTTTCTGTTATACTATTAATTTAGACACTGATATTGTCATCCACCCTTCCCCTCGCTACTCACAAATTACAGACAACTCGACGCCTCCCTGCAAAAACTAAATCAGTGTGATTCTTCTTTCTCCCTGAGGTGGAAACAACTCCAACAGAGAAGTCTGAGCTGAAATCAAAACCTTATTCTCAGTTTGCCACAGCGTTTTCAGTTCTTTTTTATTTTTATATCTTTTTGAAGGAGTGATCAAAGCAGATTTCCCGAAGAGCTTCCCACTGTTACCATCAACATCCCCAGTCACAGTTCTCTGCATGAAAGCCTGGGTGTGTTTATGTTGCTCAGTGAGTGGCGGACCTCTTGATCTGCCAGCTCTCTTCTGTGCTACAATACTTCTTAAGAATCAACAAATATGGAAGCTACTGAACACAGCTCTGCAGAAACTTGTGATTGAATGTGTGATCAAATAGAAAACAATCCATAACCTCTCTTATGAACTGTTATCTTTCATGTGTCCACAGGTAGTTCAGACCATGAAACTTTTTGTTCTTAACGCCAAAACCCATCATATTTTTATGGCTTTTGTTACTGTTTGCTTCTTTTATTTGAGCACTGCATGCTGTGGCTGTCAAACTGTGGTCACACTTGTTCTTAAATAGGCTACCAGGTGCAGAGTTCAGAGCTTGATAATTTTAGTTAGGATAAAAGAGAGTGGTGAGTAGAGTGGTGGCAGCACCTTGTCTGATTGTCCGCTTTCATGCAAATCAAGTTTTAGTTCAGCTGACAAAAAATAAATAAATCATTCAAAGATAATAAATCAGTACAGTTCTTAAAGGAGTTCTTCCTCCAGACTGAAAGTACAGCAGAGCCAATGAAAGATCTATAAGAACTTAAGTCTGTAAAGACGTTTTATTGACTAGCTGCAAGGGGAAGTGACTGATTTCTGATTTATGGTCAGTTTGATTCATTCATTTAGTAATGCAGAATGGGCAAATGTTGTGCTGTTATTGAATTTAGGCCTACCAGCTGCATTTATTATTTCTGATTAATACCAGTTTTAACAAAATGTGGCAACACTGCTGTTCATTTACAGGTGAGTCATTTAACTTACATAATAAATATTTTAAAAAATGGACGTCTTCTTACCTCTCTGAGTTGAAGATTAATCTCACAGCCCTGTTACCTACCGGCTACTGTACCAGCTAATGAAGGCATACATAAAAGCCAGATATAAAGGAATCTGAATGATGTTATGTAGCCTCTCCTTGCATTAAAGCCTAAAAAGCATTCATGCTAGTTTCTCTTCTGGAGGACCCCTGCCTGGAGCAAGGACCAAAGTCTCTCTATTCATCTCAGCAGCTAATCAGGGAGAAGAATGTTCTTATTAGAAAAGGATTTCCTGCTCAAGCAAAACACTGGCCTTTGTTTCTAGAGGATCCCCCTCTGAGCAAAATGAAAACATTGGAGAGCCAATTTGCTCTTTGTAGCTGAGCTGCCCGTTATTTTTGCTGTTGTGGCAGCATAAATATGAGTAGCACATAATTGCTAAATTTAGACCAACTGAAACCACCATCATGCGAACTTGTATTACTTTTTGCTAGATACGCCTCTGCGGGACAGAGAGATGTGGTGGCCCAGAGTTGTAAAACTCTATGCCCTGTTTCTTGTGATACTGTAGCATCCAAACTTGGTATTGTTGCTTTTGTGCGAAGAGTCTGGCTTGAGTCTTGGAAATTATGAACAAATAAAGGAATAACCAATGGGATACCCTGTGAATAAAAATCTCCACAAATTTCTGAATAATGCGCTGCTTGTCACGTTTGCATGTCCTTTGTTCATGTGAGAGCAACAGCCCCTTTAAAATGTCTGTGCGTGTCGCTGTACACAGTATGTATATGGCTGTATGATGTCTTGTCCTCTGGCATCTTCAACATTGAATTATATGAGAAACACATCTAAACATTAACATTTTAGTAAACAAATAAAATGTATCATCATAATTACACCTTTAAAATCAACATCAACATGAATTTTTATATATTTTAAAGCCCTTTATTTTGACCAGGTTCTCGACTACATAGATATGAAATGATCAATATCTTAAGGAGCAAACAAGGTTACACTGAGCTTTAAATTAATCATCTACAATAAGTGTGACAAAGCACAATCTGAAATTTGAGTCATACAAAACTTGGTTTGTTCATCCTCTCCACAAAAGGAGTAAAAATACCATTGCGATGGTTGAACAAATGCAACCAGTTTATGATCAAAATGTAGAAAACATCAGTATGAGGTTGATCCAACGCAGGTTCTGATTGCACATGTTTATACTACACATAGGCTAAAATCTTCTCAGTTAATACTGTATGGGAGAAAATACAGTTTTTATAATGATGATGAAACCGCAGGGGCCTCTGGTGCTAAAACTATATGCAATGATGGAACTGAAATACTGAATAGTATGTCCATGTTATGTTGAATTACAAGTTCATATGTTATGTTTCTTTTGTTCCTATATCATGTCATGTTGCCTCATGTTTGGTAAAAAAGTTACTGTTAATGACTAAAGGAGGAAGACACAATTGGGTAAAGGAAACAGACAGGATACAGTACAAAACTCGTGGTCATATATGCACAGAAACTACATCAATACACACACAAACATACACTCACACACACACTCACATAAACATACTCTCTCTCTAACACACACACACACACACACACACACACACACACACACACTGAAGCATTCTTTGGAGATCTGGTGGTCATATTTCTGTCTCGACTTTACAGTGAGTCAACGCCGTGCTGAGTGCTGAACTCCTGGAAATCCTCTGGGATTGTGTCTGTGGAAGTGAGAAGTAAGGTGTCATGAGACAAGCTCAGAATCTACAACCAAGTGAGGCCAAACTAATTTTATTCACAGCTGTAGTCTTGTTTATGCAACCACAAGATAAAATGTAAGTATTATTACTGTCCTACTTTTCAGACACAAGTTATGAAGGACACTAAGAAAATAGGTTATGTATTAAATGCTTTGAAAGCAGCACAAAGATAAGTTAAGTGTTCCCTAGCATGTCATCACAGTAATTCAAAATAAGAAATAATGATTTTCTGAAAGATTTTTCATTAAATGTGTCCTTACCATTGCAGCGGTATTTCAGATTGGACCAGATGATGTTTTCTTGAGAGAAACAGAAGACACCAAGTCGTCCTCCTCTCATGGTTGTGTCAATGGTCACGCCAGAGTCGGCCACCAGCTCAGTTCCCTCATAAAATCGAGCCCTAAACAAGACACAAGAAGGGATTTAAAAGGGGTTTAATCTATGTTGTGTGTTCCACTCTATAGTATATAGTTTGAGAAAAATGCTTATTCACTTTCTTGCTTCTTCCCTGTCTGTAGAGCTGCAGCAGCTAGTAGCTTAGCTTAGCATAATGAATGGAAACAGGGGGAAACAGCTAGCCTGGCTCTGGTAAAAGGAACAAAAAAACCCTACCAGCAGCTCTAAATCTAAATAATATATCTATAATACTTATATCTAGTTTATTTGAATAAATAAATAAAAAATATATAATATGTTAATTAGTAAGCTGAACTGTAGAGGGGCTGGTGGATTTTGTTGCCTTCGAACAGAGTCATGTTTCCAGTTTTTATGATAAGATATGCTAACTAGCTGCTGTATCCTCATATTGAACAGAAATATATGAGAGTGAATCAATCAATCTGCTCATCTTGCTCTTTGCAAGAAATGAAAAGGGTCGATTTCCCAAAATGTCGAACTATTCCTTTATCAAGACAAATATGTGGAACAGCTTTTCTCATATATACCTGATGTATCCAACCTGTGGGCGGTGCTGCAGGTACCAGCGGTAGGACACCTTATCCTTCCAGCCTACATTTCTTGGGTCTTTCCACAGCAGACGAACCTGGTCGTTGGTGTCTCCAGTGTGCCACAGTGAGTTTCTCAAGTGCTCCCCGGGGCCTGATCTAGACTTCACAGCCTGACGAACAGAGACACGGAGAGAAGTGAGACGGGTGTGGAAAATATGTCAAAGGATAAAAATAGGATGAGTATGAATCTGCTGCTGGGGGATTTGTGACATGACTTGTACTTTTCACCTTAAGCTGGATGCCGGGCTCGGCCACAGCTCTGAAGGGTGTTGCCTGCCAGTAGGTCTGCTCAGTCTGCTTCCACATCACCACGTAGAAAGAGGATGAGTCCTGGTAGCCAAAGATGAAGCCAGCGTAGTCGTCGTCAGTCACTGTATTTACGTGAAATGTGCCCTCGAAGTCTACTCCACTGAAAGCAGTGTAACCTATAGACAGATAATGTAATCAGTATGTTATTTATGTTCAGAATGGACTTTTTTTGAGAACATTGTGTGACTGATCTTTCGACTTAGAGGAAATACGTCTTACCAACAGCCAATCCTGGGTCACTATTCATGGTCTGAACAATTTCCATTCCCTGCGCGAGAAAGAGTTGTTAATAAGGAATTTTGCATTTTGATCCTTTTATGTGCTAAAGTCTCATTAAGCTATTAATTGCAACTTAGGTGTATGAGAATTTATTTTGCATGCACTGTGTTTAGTTGTTAGCAGTGGATTAAATCTGCAGTAACTTTGGCCGCTTGGGGGCAGCGGAAATATCATCAGCTGCAGATTCAGGACATAATTCTCTGTAGGTTCATCACTCTTAACCCCTCACTTTAATTTAATCCATTAACAGTTATCTCACCTGGTTCAAAACAACCCAGTTGGGATCAATCTGGGCGTCCCCCTCAGGGTCCAGCACAACCGTCTGGTAGGCCCTGAAGTCAGTCAAGGTCACCTCGGCATTCTCAGGACAGTTGTCTATCCTGTCAATCACTTTGTCCTGGTCGAAGTCAGACTCACACACGTCTCCAACTCCATCATCTGAGGGACAGCAGAGGGGGGATTTAGTCTTAAATTAAAGTTAAAAAGACAGTTGATTGCTATTTCATGATCAAGGCGCAGACACTTGTTAAAAGTAAGTTTTTGATTACAGACAATAGCCTAGATTGCGTTGCGTCAATTATGCAAAGTGATCCGCTCCTTTTATTCCCTTTAAAACCAGCGTGTTTCCTGCCTTGTCACAATGAGGAGATTTTAGACTCGCTTCAACAAAATTGTCAAAAAGGCCTGCCTCCAAAGAAAATTGATGTCCTTTTTAAGACTCTGCAGAGCTGCGAGGCCTGAATATAAAACATCTCAAATATGCTGCCGAAGTGCAAAAAAATGTCCTTCCTCACGGGGCTATTCAAATTTTAACAAAAGAATAAGAATGAATGTTGCATTTGTTTAATTTTGATGGATTGAGTAGAAGCTCTTTTCGCCACCCTGCTGTGACAGAGAAGTGTTGGCAGAATTAGAAATTACTCAGCTGCATTTGGCATGCTAAAAAGAGCTGCACTGTTATTTCTCTAGCACATTTGTTGTATGTTGGAGTCATGATACGCTATTAAAGGTCAAGTGTGGCAGATTTAGGAGAATCTATTGGCAGAAATGGAATGAAATATTCATAGATATGTTTTCGGTCGCCTTCAATAGAGTCCGCCATGTTGAACTGCCATGTTTCTACAATAGCCCAGAAGGGACAAAGCTCCAGATAGGGGAGTTCACGCTTTTTCGTGGCCACCATAGTATGACGTTAGCACTTGGAATGGGAGGGTGAAGCAAGGAAGTTGCAATCTGGAATTACACAATGCAACTAAATCCTAGACGCTGGACTAAGACTAACACTAAGACTGTGTATGTACTACAGCTACTATAAAGATCACAAACTCAGTGGTTCCTGTAATCATTTTGTGCTATTGTTGCTTAATTGGAATGTCTTATACAATGTGGTTGATGTTTTAATCTCCAAAACAGGTGAATAAATGTTTTGTTCTTGTATATTCCAAACTGGTAGGTATATATGGGTAAAAACGCCATGTCTACATAGTGCTTATAAGCACAAATAAAGATTGTTAGGGACACCCTGAAGGTCTCTCTGCTCTACACCCCTGAACTCCCTGACTGCCAACAACAACTGCCTTGCCGCACTTGATTTCAATTGACACTCCACTCCCGCTGACTTTGGAGCCCATTTTTACACAAGTACTGTCACAAATGGGTGCAGGTGCAGGTGCTTTTACCCGACAAAATTGCCACTTAATCTGCTCAAGCTTGTCAGGGAGAATATGGGTGTGGAAATGAAATTATGAACATTTGATCACCAGGCTGTTTTTTTCAGCCAAATATATCAACAACAATATCTAAACATTATTGTAAACAATTTTTATTGTGTGGTGTCTGAAAGTGCTGAAATGTATTTGAGACTAGTGCTCACTGTTGTCGTCGGTCTGCTCAGGGTTTGGTACCAGCCGGCAGTTGTCTGGTCCCGGTGGCAAAGTGTCGGGGATCCCATCGTTGTCGTCGTCGTCGTCACACTCGTCACCCAGCCCGTCTTTGTCGGTGTCTAGCTGGGAGCTATTGATCACAAGTGGGCAGTTATCCTTGGTATCCTGGTGACCGTCGCCATCACTACAGGGGAAGAGACACAATCACACATTAATAAAAGCTGTAGTACTAGTACTAGTATTAGAAAAAAACTGTTCAGATATCTGCAAGAACACAACAGAGATACTGTGGAAATATTACCTGTCTTGGTTTGTGTCACAGGAATCGCCAACCAGGTCATTGTCAATATCAGACTGAAACAAGAAGCAAGCGAGTTCACTAAAAGCTGAAGGGATGCATTCATGTGTAAGCAGCATTTTACTGTTGTAGCTAGTTGAGGTGAAGCTAATTTTAGTTCAGTCTAGTGGTTCCCATCTTTGGGGTCAACCTCTCTGACTTTTCTCTAATATTTGTTTTTTTGTGAAATATTAGATACTTTTTTACCTATTGGGGCCTTAAATGATTATTTAAAGGAAACCATCTGAGAAGGTTAAAGAGGAAATGTTTGAACCACTGGTTTAATCTTACAATAGTAATACTAAAAAGTACTATAGTTCCCTCAGAAATATAGTGGAAAAGAAGTATAACTTAGCATAAAATGGAAATGGATGTACAAGTACTGTACCTCAAAACTATAAAAAGGTAAAGAAAAGTACTTGGGTAAATGTACACATTTACTTTCCGCCACATTTATCTGTCCAACCATCTTTCTATCTGGCTCTGACTGACCTGGTTTGGGTTGGGGATGTCAGGGCAGCTGTCGCAGGCATCTCCCACGCCGTCTCCATCCCGGTCCAGCTGGTCTCTGTTCTGGACACGCTGACAGTTGTCCAGAAAGTTCTTCAGGCCTGCTCGCCAAATAACAAGAGAAGAGGAGATGGTTAATGTTATTTTAACAGACAGTCTGACTCATCTTCAGATGTAGATTATTGTCATGTCTGATATATTCAGAGGTGGCAGGTATAGCAACACTATTTTTTCAGTATGGAGAATATTAACTGTAGCAGAATGCATAATGGTTTTATTGTTACTTATATATATTACAGTGAGGAAGATTTTGTGACAGACACTCTCAGACTGAGAGTCAATCAGTGAATTTATATTTGATTTATAAATGCAGAGAAATATAGCATGTTATTTGTAATGTCACCACTAGATTGCACTGTTGCATTTGCTATATAGGTGAACACCAGTTTGTGTTCAGATGCTACTTTTTATTCATCGCAGGGAGGCAGCAGCAGCACCACAAATGCATAAAGGTCAAGCAGCAGCGATAAGGAAAAAACTATCTTCTTTCCTGTGGGGCTTTTTGAGGTGTAATCATAGTGGTGAATGATCAAAGCTTGTGTATCGCTCAGGGGTCAGACTGCTACTGGCCTTGATTTTTTTTTCTTTGCAGTGCTGCTGTTTCTCATGCCTTAGCTGGCTTATGAAAGCATCCATACTGCTACACATTTAGATCATGAGAGATGCCTAATTTACTGTAAAATCTGTCTGCATGAGTGTAATTCTTGAATAATTTAATGTCAGAGCAACGTGGAGATGTGAAGGAGAGAACAAGTAATAAGTCATAACAGTAAGTGCCTTCGGTGATGCTGGTTATATAAGCTCGAGTGTCAGTGTTAGTGATGTAATTTCTCTCCATACCATCTCCGTCCATGTCGTCATCACAGGCGTCCCCTTTGCCGTCGCTGTCAGTGTCCCTCTGGTCAGGGTTCTCCACCATGCGACAGTTATCACAGGCATCGCCGTGGGTGTCCTTATCACTGTTCCTCTGGTCCACATTGGGCTTTAACCAGCAGTTGTCCTGAGACAAACAGAGAACACAAAGGTCTCATTCACAGCATGTCTAGTTCTGTGAGTGCATTTGTGGCAATGGACTGGCCTGCGTGTACATGTTTGGTTATCTATGCAAATGTGTGTCCTTGCATGTGGGAGCTGAAACACTTAGTTGATTAATCCATTAGTCGATCAACTGAAAACTGTTTTGATGATCAATGAATTGTTTAAAGGAATAGTTCAACATTTTGCTGAGAGTTAGAGGAGAAGATTGATTCCACTCTCATGTCTTTTCGGGTAATTGGAAGTTAGGTTAGCCGGCAAGCATAGTTTAACACAAACTGGAAGTTGGGAGAAAAAGCTAGTCTGTTCAAAGGTCACAAAATCTGCCTTCCAGCACCTATAAAGCTCACTAGTTAACACTTTATATCATGGTTGCTTAACACATACAACATTTTAGTATTTCTATTAGTTATCTAGTTATGTAGTTATTTTTAATGCATTATTTTTAATGGGTTGGGTTCAGTCGGAATACCCTCAAAATCAGACAACACGTGGTGGTGGAAACACTACCGCTTTTGTCTACAGGGGCCGCCAGAATCAACATCTTTAACAACAGCTTTACAAGAGGTTTTATGCCACACTCCTTTTTTGTATAAATTTTAAAAAGCATATTAATTAGTGAGCTTTAGAGGGGTTGGTAGAGGGATTTTGTTACCTTTGGACTGAGCCAGGCTAAATGTTGAACTGTTCCTTTCAGCCAACATTCTCTGGTTAAAGTCTTACAGTAATGACATGTTGCTGTTCTTTGTCTAATATGTTTGTGAATTGAATGTCTTTAGGTTTTAGACTGGTGGTTAGACAAAAGACATCACCTTGGACTGAAAGAAACTGTGATGTGCATTTTTAACTATTTTCTGACCTTTTATGCACTAAACACTACAAAGAATAAAAATAATATATGTTGCCCATGTGTGCTTGCATGCATTTACAGCTTTTGCACCCACCTGCTCATTTGGTATACCATCGCCATCTGCATCATCATCACAGGTGTCTCCTTGACCATCCCTATCGGCATCCTCTTGACCAGAGTTAGGAACGTAGACACAGTTATCCTGTGAAGAGATAACACAGTAAAATAACAGCAAAAGACAAGAAATGACAGCAAAGTCACATTTGCTGACAATTTACGCCTTGCTTACCTTTTTACAGTTTATATCTTTGCATTTGAGTTTCTCATCTGGGTATCCATCAATGTCGGTATCCTTCCCACACAGGTATCCATTACCGGCCCACCCAATTCCACACTGAGAAGACAAATGAAACCCTTCAAAAACTCAGACAGCATGCACACTGTATGGAATTGTGGGTGAAAAAAGTGTGAAATCTTACCTGACAAGAGATGGACCCGTCCCTCTCTACAGTACACAGGGCGTTGATGTCACATGGATTGGTCAGGCTGTTGCCGCAGCTGAGCTCTGGCTTACAGCCCTTCACCTGATCTCCTGTGAAACCTGTCTTACAGCTGCCGCAGTTGTAAGAGCCCTGTGCAGGAATGAAGACATCTGGTTTCTTTGTAAAGCCACACAAATTACATAATTGTTCTACATAAGCCACGTGTAGTGTTCAGATAATATTTGACAGTGGTCTTACCACAGAGTTGTGACACATTGAGTTTGCAGTGCAGCCTCCGTTGTTTGGTCCTTTGCATTCGTCGATGTCGTCACAGACCTGAAAATAATGAATTCAAGATGTGAATGCTTCCAAATGTTTGGTTTTTATGACAATTTACCTTCTTCCCTTTTTTTCCCTGAAGGTTACATTAATTACTGAATATAATACAGTTAATTAACAGTGGTGGAAAGTAACTTATTACATTATATTAAGTACTGTACTAATTTTAAGGTAAGTGAAGCTATGTGATATTGTGCTTTTACTCCACTACATTTAACAGACAGCTATTTTACAGTTTTTTAAATTAGGATTTTAAGAAATCATAGGATTATATAAATGTATATTATATATATATATTATACTAGTGGCTCCTAACATTTTTGGCACGTGAACCCTTACAGAAACAAAAACCTATTATCTATTTGGGGCCCCTTGTCATGTTTCAGATGTCTGTGAGTTATTACCAGTTCCACCAAAGAGAGAGTTCCCTTCTGAACTTCTCACATGGTTTCATTTAAATAACCCAGAAGAGGTTAAATTATCTAATAATTCACAAAAAATCAAAGATTAGAGAAAAGTAAAATGAGTCAGTACAGATGTGTGCTCTCCTGATAATCATCTCCATCCCCTCAGATTTAGTTTGGTTAGTTAGTTTTGCTCAGTTGGGAACCACTGGACTTAGCTACCAAATTGTATGTAGTTAAAAAACTATTACCTCAATTTGCACTGCAATAAAGCAACATTCCTCCACATTTTCCCTCTTATTCCCTACCTTCTTGTCCTCTCCATCTGTACTTAAATAGGTGACAGGTAAATATTTTAAAATAAATAAATAAATAAACAAGTATAATAATAAATAATTACACCATAATTTGAGGACTTTAATCTAAAATGTTCTCTTGTAGCATTATTACATCAGAAACCCTTTTTATAATGATTTTTTAATGTCTTCTTTGATCTATGCTGTAATTTGCATGCATCCCTTTTCATATTCTAGTCTCTGTGTCAAAAGTCTTTGTGTCCTACATATTTCATCCAGTCTTTTACCTGTTTGTTGGTCTGGGCAAACAAAACGCCCACACCCTCCACTGGCAGGCCGGTGTAGCCCAGCGGACAGGCGTCACAGCGGTAGCCCGGAGCAGTGTTCACACACTTTACTCCTGGGAAGCAGGGGTTAAACTGGCACTGCAGAAAGGAGGACGAGAGTTCTGTTGAAGCTGCAAAATGTATGCGGTTCTCACAGGGCTTCTCCATGAAAGCTTTTAGGTTTGATGACACTTTTGCTCACGCAAAAAAGTGAGCACTGAAGGGGCCAGTCCTTAGAAAAGGGGTCAATTCAAACACGAAAAGACAGACAGGCAAACACACACACATATCCTTGTACGTCTATCCTCATGAGAACCTCATTGATAAACAGTCATGCCTTAATGTTATCTGATTTCCATTATACCATATTACATTCTATGAGATCCTGTGGGCCACTTTGATGAGCCCATTGCCAGATTTAATTTCAAATGCCCCAAAAAAACCCTGGTGAAATCTGTGCACACAATTTCTCATAGACCTTTTGGAGCCTGCAAAAAATATTTTAATTAAGTCTTATATCACCTCACTCAGAACTCAGAGACCCCAGTTTGACGAAAATTCCCTCATCAGTCCAAATAGGACTTTTTCTATGTAGAGCATTTAGTAATATTACATGGTGTAATATTACATGTGCTGTTGTACTACTCAGTATTTTCAAACAAAGGCAACAAATGGGGGTGTCATTGTAGCCTACTGATTAAGATGCATATCTAATATCTTAGACTGTCATTATCATCTGCTGTTTTGTACATGAGAATGAACAGAAATACAGTGAAGATACTGTTAATACACAACAGATGCGTATACTATCACAAATGTATGCAAGATGTATGCTGTAGTTCAAGGACCCCCTTGAGGCATCCTTTCTGTTTGCATTGGAGGTACGAGTGGATTTAACAAGCTGTTAGTCCACAATATTTTTGATCTGGATTCAAAACCAGAATGTGAACATGCTGCTATGTTGCCAAATCTTAACCTAACTGTAGCTATAATCTCAACCATAAACCCAAGTTCTAGCCCAAAAATACAACAATTGAGGTTGGGCAAAATAGCCACACTTTGTAATTATATTGATTCTGATTCTTACAAGTATAGAAGTAGAGAGACACACATTACCTCATCCACATCGTCACAGTTAAAACCATCCCCAGTGTACCCATCAGGACATGGTCCACACTCGATACCGTCCGCTGTCTCTATACACATATCGTTACGGAAACAGACACCTGGGGCACACCTTGGTTTCACCACCTCTGTACCACCAAGACCTTTAAATAACAAAAAGGAGAAAAACACATTTAATTCATCATTTTTTACAATCCAAAAATTAAGCATCACATTCACTGGTGAGTGACATGGCTGTTATTGGACGTGAGCTTACCACAGGCCTGGCACTCTGAGATTGTGTTTCTGAGAAATGAGGTCTCTTTGACCTGGAAAAGGTCAAACATAAACAAGTTTATATGCAGTCATGCAAGCTATCAGCAAGGTCAGGGGTAAGGAAGCAGGGATTAAGTGGCCTCAGAGGAACAGTTAGTGGTAGTTACCTGCTGAATGAGGACATCTTTCAGGTCATTTATCACCTTCGTTAACTCCAGCATTTGATTGGACAGCTGCTTCGTATTGACCCCTAAGAGAAAGGGACTGTTATTTTGTTAAACTGAAGCAGAGGTGGGGGATTCTCTGAGCCTGCTCTCAAGTCACTCTGACAAACACTGACTGTTGTTTTCCTACTGCTGGGATTTTTTTACAAGGAAACATTTGGCAGTCTCTGTAGACGATCTTACCCAGAGTTTGAACAGAGTCTCTTTGTTGGAAATGGCAGTCTTGTAATGATGCAACATTCTCAAATGTGTCCCCAACCACCAGCTTGAGCTCGTCTAAACTCTCCTGTTAAAATAAAACAGGTCAGAGTGGACAGCTAAGCCATTTGGAAACCTGCACATCCATTATTGGGACAGAAACATATTCATCATTGTATGTAAATACTGTGAGTGATGGGTCACCTGCTCTCTGGCTTGCATGGTCTTTAGCTCCACCATACCATAGCCTGCTGGCAAACCCTGGAATGCAGCAGGGAGATCCCTGACTGTCTCCACCAGCCTGCAGTCCAGATGCAGCTCCACCCCACCTGGCCCCTGCTGCTGCATCCCCTTTAGGTGAAACAACAGTCGGTGTTGTTGGCCATCTGCCAGCACCAGGTTGTTGAAGGTTACTGAGCTCATCCTCTTGTCACTCCGCAGGTAGCGTAACACAGCTATGAGAAGACAGAGCAGGGAAAGAGGAAATGATGGTAGCAAAGAAGCAATAATAGACATTTTTCACAGCAGCTATTTTGACATGAAATAGTAGGGAAAGCACAGGTGTTACCAATGATACAAATGAAGGAGCAGGCCTTAATTAGTGTCACTGGTAACATCTGTGTTTATCCTACTGTTGCATGTCAAAAGGGATGTTGTGAAAAAGATGATTTAGAGGGAGCATTTACCATAAATGGTTGATTTATCCCAATTAACAACAAGATTAAGAGTCTACAGCCTCGCTAGTGGCTATGTGGGATTGTACTATGTATGGCAGTGCTTTGAGCTGAATGGTAACATCAGCATGCTAACATGCTATCAATGACAATACCAAAAACTATAAGCATGGCCAATGCCAATAAAATGCCAATAAAAGCAATTGTGGTATTGATAAAAGAAATAACCTAGAGCTGATAATAACGATTCTTACTTTCCTTTGAGTGGAAATAAATATAAATTTAGAAGAACATGCTGTAAATACATTATTGATTATTTATCACCTAATAAAGTTAATATGGTGAAATAATTATTAGCTTATTCACAGATGGATCAATGTTAGCATTTATTTATAGTCATGTTTCTGGCCACCTGTTTTTGGTTCTGACTAACTTCTGAGGGAAACATCTCTTCTCTTTTTCTTTAGCTGCTAAATGTTTCACTATTAGCTAGTTGCTACTGTGTCTGTCTGCTGTTTGGTGGTAGTCAGGTAGTGTAGCGTGTCGGTTTTCTGCATTTTTTGCTAAAAACCGCTGCTGTAGCTGGAAACAATATCTAGGGGGAATGAACCAGTTTAGCTGTGGCCTGTAAAACCAAAACAACAACCTTAAAGATGCTAAAAAGCTCCATAGAACTGTGGGGAACTGCAAAGTTGTATGATTATGTTGTGGGTTCATCACAATAAGTGACCCCGTTCACTTTACACACAGTTATTTAACCCAATGTTAACACAAAAATGTTGATAAGTGCAGCTTTAAACTGTACCAGAGCCTCTTTCGTGTTCTCTTACCTCTATTGAGCTTCCCCATCACAGTGAACTCAAAGTACTTGCTGTTGTCCCTGGGGTTGTACAGGGTAAACACAGAGGTTCCGGTCTTGGGCTGCAACTTGAAGGAGGTTAGGATGAAAGCCTCATTCACTCCTTGCTCAGCCAGGCCCCCCTGCAGCAGGTCTGGCAGGCAATCAGGCGAGGTGAGCAGATCATAGACTGTTGACAGGGATGGGAAAGAGAGAAGTGGTAAAGCACATGAGTAATGGATGATGAGATATGAATATTTACAATCTGCAGCCGCGCTGCAATCCCAGAGTAAACACATCCTGAGTTGACAAGAAGAAGATGATGATGTTGACCCAGTGTATGTTACTCTTGCGGGACTCTGTGTCAATCAGTCAGCACAAACTTGGCAGGCAAAGTTGGCTCAGAGAAAGATATACGAAGCAAATCATAGCTATATACTGTGACGGTTAGTTATATGGTATTATTATTGTCTTTTAGATTCACACAAAAGCTGTTTGGTTGACAAAAGTGTATGTGAGCTCTCATTTTCATCCACAATTAATTCATTGTTCTCACAGACAGAGACATGGCATAATTTAGACATATATACTGACAGGCTGCTTAGTGGGAGTGAAAGACCAGTGAGACGTACACTTGCACTCATGGTTAGAGTCTTCCTTTAATACAGTGACTCGGGAGCTGGGCAGGCCATGAGAGGATGTGCAGTGAATCTCTAGTCCGCCATCTGCTCACATCATGAATACACAAGTACCCTGAAAACAGTCTGCAAAGCCCACTGTCGTGAGGGAGCAAAATTGCTCCCAAATGCTCCCGGAGATTGGCCGTTGTCAGCCAAGATTGCAAAGCATGATCCCCAGATGAGAGCTCTCCTTTTTTCTTTTATCTATCTCCTCTCCTCGTGTTTTGTCTGGCACGTGGCGTATTTCAGCACAACATAGGGGATTTTAAAATGTGTGCAGTTAAATGTGACTAAGCACCAAAAATGCCTGCTTACACAGCTTTGTCAACATCGTTTTCACCAAAAATGAGTCTTTTGTACTCATGATTGCCGAGATCACCTGGTGGGTATTATAACTCAGTGTGGCTTATGGGTCCAAAAATGAACAAAACAACAAATGAACCTTAATGCATGCTTCGTGTTTTTACTCAGTTACTGTAACACTGCAAAGATGATGCATACTTGCACATAAAACACACAATCCTGCTGTTCATAAATCTTCTGGACGGAGGGCTTTGTGGGGGTCAGGGTTGTCTCATACCAGAGATCCTGAGAAAGTGCCTTATTTCAGCCCCTGATTAACCTCAGATTTCAAGCTTCATAAAACTAGTTCAGATGAAAGCCATAAAGTTATCCAGTCTCGTCCTCTCTTTAACACCAGCATATAAATCTATCAGGGTTAAATATTACCATAAAGGGTACAAATGGTCAGTATTCTTCATTTTACTGCTAAACAAATACTTCACATTTGAGGTCTTGCATGTTGTAAGCTGTGATGTATTACTGTGTTATGGTTACTTAGTCCACCATCAGTAATGATGAGGGAATTACATCATCAACATCAGCCCGTGATTAACATAAACAGTGAAGTCACATTTTCTCAGTAGCTGTAAGTAACCAACCTACCGGGAGATCCATTACAGTTCATCCTGTAAAATGGTGTAACAATAATATGCTCTCAGTTGCATTTTTTTGGCTTGAGACACAAAAAAGAACTTTCAAAGGACATTTGGGTAGGCAAAAACAAGCTGTCAACACAAAATTGACATATCATCAACAATCATCAAAGTTGCTTATTTCAGCTGTGATATCCACTCTTTCTTTTGTTCTGTTTTTGGTTTCCCACTAACTCCTGAGGGAGTTTAACCACTAAATGCTCCACAATGTTCACCAGGTATTCGTTAAGAATGTCGGTCTGCTGTTTGGTGCCGAGCAGGTAGTGCTTTTAGAGCTTTTTAGCTGATTTGGCTGCTTTGGACAAAAATGACACAATGAGAATAGTGAGAATGAAGTCTGACAGCTAAACAATGAGCTATGAGTGATAATTCTCTGCAGGTTCCGATGAGTGTTTCACATTATTTTCATATTGTCGTTTGATACATTGTTGTTATGAAAGTATTGATTATAGCTACTTTGTCCCTGGGCAGGGAGTTTTTGTGCCCAGAGTAAAAAATAAGTTTTGAATTCCAGTACTTTCAACTTCCCTGTGAAGTCATCCTTGAGACGTTAATATTGATCAATAACCCCAATAACCCTTTACAGAGATAGAATGGCTGTTTTGTGCTACTAAAATCTTACTTACCGCAGCTTTAAATTGGTCTCTCTCCTTTTGAACACAGTGAATTCCAGTCATGCAGACAATGAGTCATTTGCAAGGGAAATGATAGATGATGAACTCCATTAATCTGGACTTGTTTTATACATAACATCAGGCGGCTATTGCCAAAAGATTGTAGGGATTAATGGGTGCATGAAAGCTCTGCCATCAATCACTGGAGTGGTTTGTAAGAAGCTGATAAACTATAAACACCAATACTTCTACATGATGTCTGCAGCTCAGATTTGTGTGACCTTGAACAAATTTGTGTGTATCAGAGAGACTGAGAGAGAGAGAGAGAGAGAGAGAGAGAGAGAGAGAGGAGGAGGAGGAGGAGGAGGAGAGTCTGAGCGTATATGTGTGACTTGAAGTTCAATATTGCGCCCAGATCATCTCTGATTATTCCCATGTGTGTGACCCAGCTGGGACTTTGTTTGAATTAATGCGAGCCAGAAAGCTGAACCTCCTCAGTTGGAGTAATCAAGCAGATCTGGCTGGATAGATATGAAAAGCAGGGTGACTTTACTTCAGCAGAAAGACGGTGGATTTAAAAGTCTGTCTGCTTTTGTTCTTTATCTTTGTCTACCTCCTGTCACAAACACAAAAATGTATTCCACCGCCTCATCTCTTCCACAAGTGACAGGGATATTTAGCATTTTATTTGCACCTCTGTGAATATCCCGTGCCATGTCTAATCCTTTGTGTTCTTTGGGTCTGGGTATGATATTCTCTTTCACAGTGTCTGCTTTATCCATTATGCATTGAATTCATACGTAGTGTGTTAAAATACCCAGGGTGGAGCCATTAAATCTTTTTCGACAGATAATGAAAATGGAGGATTACATCACAGCCAGGATGTCAGAAAAATGCAATATTCAAATAAAATCAAAGACATCTTTCTTTGTGTGTATGTGTGTTTGTGTTAAGAAATATATAAAAGACAAACAGAAGAGGTTTTTCATTTCTTGAATTTTGCAATCGGCTAGCAATATGAAAATTTCAATGACATTTAAATGATTGATATGAAAAGCAAATTCAAACATTTGAAGTAACACTCACCCAAAGCCTGGGCTTCCACGTGTAAGCACAGTTTTAATAGCAGCTGTGAGGCCAGAATCAGGGCTGTCCACACACCCATTTTGTCCTTCCAACTGGTCCCAGATCAGCAGTTTCTCTTTAGTTACTTATCAGTATGCGAGACAGTGGCAGTTTCTTGTATGTCTGCGCCTGCTTTGAATGGTGCGTTTAAGTCCTTGCCTCCTTTTTGAATCAGTGGTGAGACAAGACTATCATGGTAAGCCTAACAGAAGTTGCTTTTGTGTGTCTGAATTGGATGTGTGAATGTGAAGATCGCAGGAGTCTAACTGAGGGAGGAGCATCAGGCCCCGAACCTGCTTTTAAAAGCCTCCACAGACGGCCCCATGCAGAGAAGGAGTGACCTGGGGAAACTCTTTGCATTGGCTCCTACTGGCTGCTACCAATTCCCACCGGCTCTTACACAAATGTTCTGTACATGAGTAGTTTCAAATTCAGTCTCGGAACCCATGTTTGGCCACTGAAATCATGTTTCAACTCAAACTGAGCCCAGAATATTTTGAGCCTCCTGAGTTCATGCTTGGGGTGAATTTCTGTAATGTGGTACCACCTCCAGCAATCAGATTTTGAGTATTTTTTTTCACACTCTGTCTGAAACACAGGAAGATTATTACACTTTCCTTCCAGGGATCAGATGTGACACCTTTCTAATGTGCCCCCCCCAATCCATGGGCAAAGTCAGGAAATGAGCGCTCTGGAGCCTCCGCCTTAACAAGCCGTGTTAACCGGCCAGCAGAGCTTCAGACAGGCTGCTGGCTCACACGGCCTCCAGGTCGTCAGCATGTCTGGCACCATGCAACTTGCCACATTTGGCAGAGATGAGGAGGCTCAGGTCTTAATGATGTTTGTTTTTCCTTTTCTCTTTGCCTGTTGCATCTTTTTAAGACCAAGCCTTATTCCATGGGTCAACAACTGCCATTGAGCATGAACAAATACTGAATGTGTATTAATGATGTTTGAATCCTTCACTAATTCAATAAAAGCCAAGTCGCAGTGGCTGCGAGACGATGTTCCCACTTGAAAAGATAAACACAAGTATCTATAGCAACAAACAGCAGCAAATGAGTCATAGTTTCCATACGTCTACCACAGGTGGTCCCTGTGGTTAATCTGTGTACCGCTGCTCCGGTTTTTTGTTGTGTACTGATATGGACTCCAGTCAGCAACAGGACACACAGAGTTTTATCTGCCCTCTGGTTGGTTTTCAGAATGTGCCTTTACAGGCGTTTGTACTGGATCACAGAAAGCCCCACAGACCTCCATGCATGGTCTGTAGCTGCGGTCCAGAGCTCAATAGACCACATGAGTCTGCTGGAGGACCTGGGCTGAGTCACATCATGGTGCGGTTGATGAGGTCAGACAGTGAACGCTGCAGCTGGCTCGGACATAAAACCAAACCCCAAATGTCTCTGACACCATCTCCTGACTATTTTTATTTGTGATACCAATACGACCGAAGACCGAGGCTCTGATATTCACACTCAGCTTCTCCTTATATGGTTAGTTGCTAACAGACACTTATGATTAGAGCATTTCTGTAATTAAAATGACAACAAAATGTACTGTGTTACCAATGAACAATATGCAGACTACCTGAAGTTTTCATGCAGCATAAAAAGACAGTAAGGGCTGTTTGTTCTCTCAGGGGAGGTCTGACAATTAGCATTTTTCAAAACCTTTGAACCGAAAAAGAAAACAAGACAAACTGGTCAGAAACAAGAATGATTAAAGGCACGTAATAGCAAGCATGTGGTACATAAATAGTAAAACAAAGAAAGATGTTTTACTGTTATTTAAGGAAGAAACAAGGAGAAACATGCATGACCTACAAATATTGTATTAATTGTATTTATTCTCATCAAATCAAGCTATTTTTTGGGGGTATCCAAGTTTCTTTATCTAAACTCAACATTTGCCATTATAAGCATTTTTTTTTACAATCAAAACATGTGGTTTCCATTCTTCTTCTTTTAGTGCATTATTATAGGATCATGTATCGAGCTCTTTGGATTTATTTGTCAATGATATGTTGTGCAGAAATGTTTGTATGATTTACTTATTGAAAATAGTCATATTACCCACTGTACTTATTCTATACCATTATATTCTCTTGCTACACATAAATACACAATATATTGCACTAAGGATTTACTTAATTATATAATTTGTCTCCTCAATGTGACATTTTCTGGCATAATGGAAAAGGAATTATGGATGTTGACCTTGTGGGGAAATAAGTTTTGCTGTCAATGAAAATACAGTATTAAAGAAAATTACATTCACCACATAAAGGCTCCTCTTCACAAGATGTTCTTTCATAAAACGACTTACATCAGTACCCTTGTGTTTGAGGAACGGACACAGACTTTTACAACACAGCAAACCTCAGCTGGTGGTGACCGTAAGTCTCCTTGCTCCTGCGCTGAGTGCTTAAGTGCTCATTACACTGTGGGATGCAACGTCTTACAAGCTCTGCACTGTCTTACCTGATGAAGTTACATAACAGCAGCCAGTCAGCAAGTCAGAGGGGTCTGATCCAACACCTCATTAAATCTGCAGCATCTATCAAAACCGCAACCCTGTCTGGTAGAGGGGAGTCACTCCAAACCCAAAATTACAGCATTAAATTGCCTGAATTTTTGGTATTAGGCAGACTGTAACTCTGAATTCAAGGCAGAGGCTTAATAAATGGACCCACATCCTGCAGCATATTTAGACTGCAAACTCTTGAGCCAAATTGGTATTTCATGGTGGATAAAGCTGTCGAGTTTCCTGGAATCATCTAACATAGCATGGAGGGCATGAATACAAATTATACATCAAATGTTAGAGATCCAAAATTAATCAAAAAATGTATTCTGAGCTAATATGGAAAAGAAAATCTTTAGAAATGAGGCACTGCTCATTACAATTGAAGATTGCAATTGAGTCATTGGCCTTGAGGTATTCTAACTAAATCGATGCATAAATACATATTTGTCTGAGTTGAATGTGAATGTGAACTATTAGCCTGGATGTGTATTTAAAAAAAACAGATTTTTCTTATCCTTAGAAAACCCACTTTGGAAAATTACAGGAAATGGGTGAAACCATTGCTATATTTTTTCAATTCCATTTACCTGACCGAATTGCCCGCCTTCACATCTCTCTGTGAAATCACTCAAAATGCTCTTGGTTGTGGACACTGTAACATAAACCTGAACGCCCTTCTTGGAAAAACATGGCTATTACGCTAGAAGATTGATGATAGGTGGACAGAGGTATTCTCAGAATAGCCTCAGTACGATGAGGGAACATATCGTTTCTAAAACAACAATGTGGTTTCAGTGTCTCACTAAATTTCTCAGTATTATGCAAGGGTACTGAATGAAGGCTCCCGCAAAGCCGCCGGTCGAAAGTTGCGGTTGATGGTTTTGCCATATGTAAACTGTGAGTTCACTCTCAGATCATCTCAGACTATCCAGCTGCTCCTTCAGTCACTCACACCCGCTGGATGCGTTCACACTCACTCACTCACTGACTCACTTCACCTCGATGTATGTCTCACCAACACCTACACACCTTATACTGTAGATACGTGACACCAAATCAGCCACGCAGCTCTCTAATCTCTCTCTCTCTCTCTCTCTCTCTCTCTCTCTCTCTCTCTCTCTCTCTTTCACACCAACACTCCCAATGCTACCTTTCCCATTTTTCTCTCTTTCCTTTTACTTTTTTGGCCACACTAGCAGCATGGCTTTCTGGATGGCATTGTCAGATCACCACTTTGGTCCAGGCTGAAATATCTCTATTGGATTCATTGCTTTGAAATCCTATACCAACATTCATGGTTCCCAGAGGATGAATCCTAATGATTTTAATGATCGCCTGACTTTTCCTCTAGTATGAGAATGTTTTTGTGCGTTTTGAATGAATGTCCACAAAATTTACCACAGACATCCTTGTCCCACTCAGGATGAATTGTGATAACTTCGGAAGTCCCTTAACTTTTCATATTGTGCCAACATAACGTCAAACTTAGCATTTTTCGCATTTTTTGTGGCCACCATAGTAGTTTCTCCCACGCACTAGGAAGGGGAGGGTGAAATCCTACAAACTGGTCCTTTAAGGAGCTGCTATCATGACTATAGATTCTTTAGTTCAGGTTATGCTAGAAAAGACTGATTTTGTACAATAACCATACAATATCCTTATGTTAAGTTGTTCCAAATGACCACACACACAACACATTAAATAGCCAGCTGCCATGGAGAGGGGGGAGAGACGTTTTTGTTCATGAAGAGTGACAGAAATAGTTGTGTAAAGAAGAAAAAGAGAGTTAGAAGGAGTCCAAACTCCTTTCTCACCTCCACACAGCTGGCCAGGGCATAAAAGTGGGTGTGAATGTCGTATTGTTGGTTTTGGTAAGTTACAGAAATTGTCAGACACAGCTTCCCGATTCAGACGTCGGAAAGGTTTCGTAAGCTGCTTGACACTTAGATGTCCCATTTTACTCCACTCAACATGTTCATAAAGGGTTCTTCGTAGCAAGCTATGTATCATACAACTGCTTCAGGATATGAGAACAAAACACACCTACACTATACTGAGCAGCTTGTTTACACAGTACAAACAGCGCTGCATTGTGCTCCATTGAGTCTTATTCCAGGTGCTCTCATTAATCCTTCAAAGTTCTGGCACATTGAGACCAAACATGTCTGGGCTAGAAAGGTCTGCCATACGGTGGGAAACAGCACATAGGGAGAGAGCACACTGGGTCATTTGTTTAAACTACTGTTTTTCTCAACAGTGACAGAAAGTATGAAAAATGCAAGAATCTCTGTCTGAAAATGTTCATTGTGAGTACTGAAAGTCAAATCACGTCTGAAGAGACACACTGATCTCTCCGTACAGACTGTATTGATCGAACCAAATCAAATTTTGAGGATTAATGTATATATTGTGCATGAGGGTAACAATTTAAGCCCACAGAATAAGAACAAAAAAGTTTTTTCACTCGTGTAGGAGTGCACTGGTTTGGAAAGCTGTGTGTTATGTGTCTGATATTTGAGTGGGTGTGGGTACGTCATTCTGTGGACTTATAATCTACTATTCCTTGTAATAAGTGGTTCATGAGGGGGAAGTGGGCCACATGTGGTAAAGTGAAGTTACATGAGACGGAGGCACAAATTAGTGACCTTGTTTGAATGTTAAGGTACTGATTCTGTGCCAATTTAACAGAATTTCTTTGTTACATCCAAAGTCTTTGAAACTAGACTCTCTATTTCCTGTCTAGTAGTATAGGAGCAGGAAGATAATGCATTTCCCAGAGAGACAGATGTCCATTCTCTAAAGTGAAGTCCAGGAAATGAATAGATTTCTTCCATATTCTGCCTCAGTCTCAGTCTCCTCCACCTTCAACTGCTACAAGAGACAAAGCATGAGGATAGGATTTAGATCTTCTTCGTAACACCAAATGCTCAGACCCCCGTTTATCACATGTTTCTGAAAGGTATTTCAACTTTATGCTTGGAAAAATCACTGTGGCATTTATGTGGCTGTAGTAATGGTGCCCACTTTCAGAGAGGATATTATAGGGTCGAAAGATCTTAACACAGTCCCCTGCTATGAAGAAGTCACAAAAGTTCACAACAACAGGCGATAAAAACTGTGTGAGAACATGGTGATTTATAACAGCCTGTCCCACCTGTGACTGCCTGTTTGCCCCAAGCTGAGGATAAATGGTTTTTTGGGGGGGATCTGGGACAATCCACAGGCAGAAATTCTCATTTTAAAGAATAATTCTGGTCTGTTTTCATAGCTTCCACTATAATTTATTTTGGTAATGATAAAACTGTACTCTGCTGAGACCTGGGAACACTCAACAAAGCTATAGTGTCATCTGACGGGGTTAGAAAGAATTGGACAAGTTGTGAACAAGCCAAAAGTTCAGTCAGATCATTTTGATTTTGTTTTATTTTTTGATGAAAATGTATTCATTTTAATCACATTTTAGTCCATCAATTGTTGTTGGTTTAAGTTAGCAAAAGCCTTGTGTACAGTTACCATGCTTACTGGTGGGGGCTGTAAAAAGGAACATTCACTAACTATATAATAAGTGTCTGTGGCCTGTTTGTTTTAATGGTTGCAACTGTTTTGTTGCTGTTTCTTCTTTAATTTTCAGTCGGACTGTGGAGTCTCAGAACCAGTAATTCTGTAATGCACAACGCTCTTAGTGATTAGTGAAAATGTCAAGCAGCTAAATCCATTTTTGTTGTTGAATAAGACTGCATTAACACAGTACTTAGCTAATTTGTCCACTCATCTATTCAACTTCATTTCAGTTCAATTTTTTTTGTATAGCGCCAAATTATAACCTCAGGACACTTTTCATGTGGAGGTCTAGACTCCTTATTAATAATTTACAGAGACCCAACAATTCTCATCTGTCTTTTACATTGTTGTTATAGTTTGTATTTGCTAAAAGAAAATTGTATTTAATCATATTTTTAGTTTTAAAGTTGTTTAATTTTAGTCTTGTCATCAACAAAAGACCTTTTTAACAGCAGCCATTTTGTCATGAAATAGGAAATAGAAGGGTAAACACAACTGTTACTGATGATACTAATCAATTTCCAACATGCACACTAGCAGCATCCTGACTCTGTTTGGCCTAAATGAAACAGAACCTCAATTAGTATCATTGTGTTTACCCTACTATGGCTGCTGTGAAAAAAAAGTCTATTAAATTGATCTAAAAACCTTTTTATTAAAGTTGATAATAATCTGGCACTGCACATAAAACACACAACTGCAGTAAATACAGTAGGTCAAAGTTGAACCATGTAAACTATCATGGATGTTAAAAACGGAAAATTTGGGTAGTTATTTAAATATTCGCCTTTCTCCTGTATAACCTGTATGATTGTCTGCTCATTTTTCTTTCCTCGTTCATCTTTTTTAGGTGAGTACAATGTTATTATTTCCAGTTGAAACCAGGAAAATAGGACAGCAGTTGTGACGCACCAGAACTGAACCATTTTACTGCAACTTTAATTGCAACATTGCAGTGAAGGATGATGAGTGGACATTTCCTACCGACAAAGTACTTCCTTTTGTTCCTTGTTGTGTACAAGTGATGCCAAAACACGCACTAGTAACTAGGCATAGGTTGCACGTGTGCATGCGGGTGTGTTACGTGAGGATGTGTGAATGGAAACCAGGTGCTTTTGTGCTCTGCCAAGACAGGCTTGTTGTTGCATCGTCAGCTTGGTGTGTCTAGAAGTGGCTTAACAAGCTCAGCAGGACCCCTCACATCAAACACACCGCTAATGGCTGATAAACTCATTGGGCTCGGTCAGGCCGGACAACAAATGGGCACGTTTACGTTCACGGCAGCACAGAAAAACCCCAGTGTGCTTCTCAGGCCCTCCATTCACAATCCAGCCCAGCTATTTTCATGAGATGTTAAGAGGAAACGGGCTCCTGGTTTATGGGAAAGCAATAAAATGTCAAATCCTTGACTGGTCAAAGCAGCAGCTTGTTTAAAAAAAAAAAAAAAAAAAAAGAGAGAAAAGAAAGACTTATGTGAGGTAAGGAACGACAAAGGCAGATGGAAAGAGACAGGCTGGTGTGATGTCATAACATTTCTGCAAGAGCTCGGTTAGACAAGAGGAAGAGTCAGCACTGGTGGGGTACAAAAAAACATCAGTAGTGAAACACACACGAAAGAGCTTATCAGGATAAATCAACAGAGTGATTTGCAGTGATTTACCTCATATGGCAAAGGGAATAAATTCTAAACAGATGCTGTGGTTTGCAGGTCGTTAACAACACAGTAGGTTGTCTTTCCTTTGAGTTTTCTGTGAATGCCTACAAATAATCTCCAGACATCCATAGCCCAAAATTAAAAATATGTTGTACACCTACAGTATAAGTAACTGGCCCAAGCTTACTTCAGCAAATCTTTGTGCTTTCTCTGCATTTATTAAACAAGATGAACATGTGCACAACAAACAGAGCCAAGGTGAGACTGGAAGAGAAGAATAAAAGACCCGAGAGGCACTTTAAGGTTTTGAGGAGTGAAGTTTAATGGGATCATGATTGTCTTTGTCGGAGGTCAAATATTTAATTGGTTTAAGGGACAAAAAGCACAACCAGAGCCACTCCTACATTCACTCAGCCAACTAAAACTCTCTACATAGATAAACCATCAGGGCAGAAAAACCCCAACAACCACTTTTAGCAGCTCAGTCTTACAGAGGGTCATTACTTTTGACAAATGACAGACATTTACATTTTTCAAAAGGTTGGGCAAAAGGCTACCACATATTATCTTTCTCATTTTGTCCAAACACACTGTTCCCAACGAACCGTTTTCATCTCCTCCTATCAAAGGGATTTATTGTTCTAGCTGGGTAAAACTCTCCATTTCTCTCCATTCTCTTTTATCTGGGCAATCTCTCCTCTCTGATTATGCTTTAGCTGGTTGAGATCAGTGTTACTCTCCAGGAGAGTAAAAGTGACCTCAGTCTGACTCATTGGTCGGCATCCATCCGCTCCCCGGGCCCTACAACACGCACAGACTGACAGAGAGGCTGGCAGTGTGCTGCGGGTTAGACATATGTACAGATGAACAGAGAGACAAAGGTACAGACAGGTAGGGTCCTAAGGTTGCCCCGTGACGAAGAAGGAAGGAGGCAAATTAGTGCGGTAGATAGGGCGGACTGTGACCTTATTGGCCAGACTGTTAGCGAATGGGGTCACTGGGATACAGCCGACGTCACAGCGTGCTAGTTGTAGAAGCGGCCAATCGCTTTCCTATGTAGATCCTGAAACGAGAAAGCAGTAATTGATTATTGCCCATTCGCTAAACTCCTCCCCCAAACAGCAGCTGTCCAATCATAGCTTAGCAACTGTAACTAGCTTCACCAGGCCTATCAAGCTTTGGATTTCTCAACATGTTTAAGTGGTTTTTGGAGGTTTGGAGGTTGGCGTCTTCTTTTAGCATTTTCCCAAACCGAGAGGAAAAGTGTTTCTCTGCTCTAACATAACCCGCAATTGTTAGCATTTGTTAGAATTTGAGGACGTTTACACATATTAAAGGACTTTTTTATGGGTTTTTTGTCTAAAAACAATTCATTTGGAAACATTAAACATCCAGTCAGAGACAGTGTTTTCAACCAACTCGTGGAGCGTGTTAATTAGATAGCTAGCTATAGTTGATCAAATTTCAACTGTCATTTCAACTGGGAAAACTGACAGTTTTCAGCTAGAAATGAGTAGCTTCTTTTGTCTATCTCTGTATGAAATCTAAGACTTATTTTTTCATAAATGACTAAGAATTTCAAATAGTTATTCTGCCACCGTTTTCATTGTGCTTATGTACCATGTGAGAACCAAAAGCTTGACAGGCGTAGCAACAGTAATTAAGGAAGGTGGGGCTGTCAGTTGTTGCAGTGCTGTAATGCATTTGCATAAAATGTTAAAAATTCCGTCTGTGTGTGTGTCTGTGTGTCTCACCCGACTCCAAGTGTGAGCAGGTGTGAAGCCAGCAGTGAGGGACCAAGGATGAGGAGAACATCAGAGGAGAAAATTCCTCTCTTCATCACCTCTGTCTTCCTAACGCTGAGGGAGCCCTGCTGCTTCGGGTGCTGAAACACAAACTCCCTGCAGAGAAAGAGGAGGATGAGGACCCAGAGATAAGAGATGCACGGAGAGGGGAGATAGAAAGGTAAAAGAAATATATATATATATATATATATATATATATATATAAATAAACAGAGATAATGAGAACACAAGAGAGAAAACCGAGAATGTAAGAAAGGTAGCGAAGCACTGAGAGTCTGAGACCATTAAGAGCTACTACCTGTCAAACAGACTTATTGTATTGCAGAAGATTAAATGTCAAGTGTGGCAGTGTAAATAAAACCGAGGGTGATTCATGTGTTTCTCAACTCTCAAAGGTATAAACAAAATTTAAAACACAGCTTCGGAACCTGCTGTCAAAGTCGAACTGAAGAGACACACCATACAATCCCAATTTTATATGGAGTTTGTTTTGCGAGTAAAACAGGCCTGATTTTTCAACTAGTGCCAAAAACAATAATAGTGGGTGTTTGGTTAATTACTTATTAATACATTTGTTTAGAGTGAGTATTGTGGGGTAACTATTTCTTCACAAACAAGTCTCCTCTGTATGTCAGGCAACCTCACAGTGACTCACTGCACCAGGAAATATTTACAGCAAGTAACTTCCCACAAAACCACAAATTGTTGTTTTTATATTTCTGTTTGTGTACGGATTACAAACTGGATATAACATGTTCATCAGTGAGCTTTCGAGGTGCTGTTAGGCAGAGTTTTGAACTTTAGAGATAGCTTGGCTAGCTGTTTCCCCCTGCTTTCCGTTTTATGCTAAGCTAAGCTAATCGCCTCCTGCTCCATTTTTAATGCACAGACATATGAGTGATATCGATCTTCTCGTCTAACTTCTTATATTCCTTTAAAAATTTACATCTTTGCAAGTACTGTAATACATTATGGATGTAGTAAAATATCACAGGAAACATAAATAAACATACAATAAAATGCAGTTAATGACTTTAAAGGAGCTGGGCTTACTTTGGTGGCATATTTTCAGGTCTACTGGACCAATCCCACACCCAGTCAGTGTCCCCTCGCCGCTCACCGTCCTCCTGCAACATACAGTGTATGTAAGTGTTTTGATGATGTGTAGAAAAAGGAGAGGAAGAAGAGTGGACACAGAATGGACAATTTAGAACAAAGAAAGTGGCGTTGACCTGAGCAACCTCAGCACATGAACATTGCTGATACTGATACATGAGTCTTCGGGGGAATCTTTGGGGGGAAATCTCAAAAAACATACTATTTAGCAAGAAGCAACTTTTCAAAGACAGTTCAAACAACTTGTTTAAGTTGGACTGGATGTTAGGTTGTGTACCACCAATGAATTTTTAAGATTCTGACAAATAAATGCCTAACTTTATAAATGTTATAAATTATACAGTGTTCCATGAAATAACCTTTCTTAAGCAAGTTGCATGTTTATGCAAGTTTAATGAAATATATGGAAATGAGTGGCTGGAAGGTTGTAAATCAGTATAAAAATATTCTCCGTAAATAAAATGTAATGAAAGAGTACTGTATGTGTTAATGGGCTTAAACCACCAGTATGATATTTTTTACAACAAAATTAAATATCTGAAAATGAATACCTGTATGGTGACACAGTCACTGTCCTGCTCACTAGTGGGTCTTGGGGAACCAGTAGACTGCTGTGGACTGCCCACCTGTGGAGAACTGCGGAAAACAAACAGACATTTACAATGTGGGTTTTTGCATCAATATACGGACAGACTGCAATTTAATAATTCTGTTTAAGCAAACAAATACGGATAAAATAAACACATATTGTGAAAACGGAACAAAGATTGAAACTCATTACTGTGCAAATTATTTTACACCTCGCTGTGCAGCTCAACCTCCCAAAACCCCAAACAAAACAAATCAAAATAATCTGCACCTACAGACTGCACCATTACCTGTCTTTACTCCTCTCACACTCCAGCTGTGCCTCCAGAAGGATCCTCTCCAGCTCCCCCTGCAGGGCGGAGGAGATGCTGTCCTCCGGCCCTGTCAGACTCTCCCTGCGGCTCACGGCTGCGATCAGCTCCTCCAGCTCAACCCAGGAGCCTGATGAGGAAACAATACAAGCAGCAGGGTTTGTAATGATGCTCAGGCAGAAAACAGTAGGGCTCCATGCACATATGTTCCTGTAATGAGCCAGAAGGGAGTCCTGGTGAGGAAAGTAAACAAATCTATAGTGTTTACATTGAGTTAAGTCTATAGAGCACTTTTTTGTAATTTTCTATCACTGCATACTCCGTTGAGAGTAGATCTGGCAGTGGGTATCAAATTATGCTAAGTTCCAGGGATTCATAAAATAAAAATCTGCTAAATTGTTTCATGCAGATGTGATCAAATGTTATTTGTTTACAAAACTCTGTTGTCTGTATTAATGATTCTGACAAGAACAAAATCAGTTAATAAAGTTTTTATTTCGTATGTGTAAAGATTAATAATAATAATTAACTTATTAACTATAAAGAATAAAAAAAAAAATCTTGGTGATGAATCTAACTCCACAATATCTTCTCCATGTATATTTTCTGTCTATTCTCCAGTTGAACACACACACACACACACACACACACACACACACACACACACACACACACACACAAACACACACACTCCTGCTTTCTTTTTGTGTGAGTTCGGTTTCTGCATTATATGCAATTCAAATGAATTGAGTCTTAAAATGTTTACTTTATATATTCCAAATAATTGGTGCCAACTAATTTGTATTGTTTTTTTATTTTAGCCATCTAACTCATTAACCTGAGGCTCAGAGTGATGCATGCAGGCAACCTTACTTTACTTTATTTTAGTGGACAGTAGGACTGCAACTAATCATTATTTTCATCATCAGGTCCAGTGTGTAACATTTAGGGGGATCGATTTGCAGCAATGGAATAAGTGGTGTTCAGTGGATTGCAATCTGCAATTTCACAGCTAGATAACACTAAATCCTACACCCTGGTCCTTTAATCAGTCTTTTGATTGACTGATTAGTTATTTTATCCCTAAAATGTCAGAAAATTGTGAAAAATGTTGATCATTGTTGCCCAAAGACCAAGGTGATGTCATCAAATGTCTTTTTTTCCCCACAATCCAACGATATTCAGCTTTTCACATTGTGTTGGAAATGGTTTCTATATATCAAATTGCTGCTTCTCTGGTAGACGGAGAGTGGACAGGTGTGTATTGTTGTGCGCTGACATATGGCGACTTGTAAGCAGCACCACAGATGTCCTGACATTAGATGACCTGAGAGACAGTGAATGCAGGATGGACTTCCAGCTAGACTGTACTGTGTTAAACACATGTACAAAAACCTACAAACAATGAAAGCCAGAGTCTGTTTCTCTCCATCAATGAATTCTGGACTCACACACATACACACTGAAATATGAATGAATGGATGCACAGGTTCATTGGGTACATGAGCAGGAAGAGATTTACACATGCACACTGTTGTGTATGGCATGCACACACCCACAGCCAAACAGTAGGGCAGGGCTAAGTCAGGCTGACAGCATGCTTGTTTATGTAAGATCTTATTTCTGTTAGAGATTAGCCATTCACCCTCTCCCTTCCTCCCCTTGTTTCTCTCTTGTCATGCTGTCTGTATCCCTCTGTGACATAGGCAGCATTTCCAAAATATCAACACCTCATCTGCCTACCAAAGTATCCTTCCCTCTCATGTGATCTCTCTAATCTTCACTTTACCCGGGTTTATGACACGGTGCAATCACACAAACAGCAGCAGAGGGGGTAGAGATATGAGTGGGCACAGAGCTGGAGGGAGGGAGGGAGGGAGGACAGAGCTGGGAAACTGTGCCATTGCCCTAGTTATTTTTCTACAGCGGGGAGTTATGACATAACAACTGCCTTGTTTTCTGACTTATCTATCTGTCGCCATTCTGCGGCACCAAATCAGTTTCTATGGTGCAATCCTGTACAAATTCATCTGTGCCACTGCCAGAGCAGCTTTATGTAATGTGGACAAGAGCTGGATGCTTAAAGACTCAATGAACTGCAGCACAACAAACTAATTTTTGATTTGCTGGGATATGAAGGTCTGCTTTCAGTTTTTAGGGACTGTAGGGAGGGTAATCTTATTGTTTTGGGAAAGGTGGAGTGGTCTTTACTTTCCTCTTGCATTAGATTTGTATTTTATTTGGCCTTTTTTATTGTGAGATTTACTGACATAAAGTAGTTACATCAAAATATTTATGGATCCCAAAGGTGCTTTTTGTTATATGAAAAATATGAAGATAGGAATCTATAATTTCATCCCTCTATTTTAATGCACTTATCAATTTGGGCATAAAGAAAACCTTACGAAGTGAGGGATAAGAATACAAATACATTTACGTTCCTTTGAGAAACTACTGTGTTCCCCTGAAGAAAAGCTGGTTAAACCCCAAGGGTCAAAGCACTACCGGGTCAGTGCTTCACATGTTTGGTAAAGATTAAATCCTGATTAATGGGTTCATAGAGTTTTATTTTGAATTTAAGTGGAAAAACTGACCAACCAAACATAAATATATACATTTTTAAAGTTTGGTTGAAGTTTAAAAGTTAGCATAGACAAATAGATAGACAAAGTGCAAAGAAAAAAAGCTGTGAAACGTGAAATATGAAGTAAATGTCGCTTCAGCTTCCATTGAAGATACGATAAGGAGACTGTAATGTTCCTCGCATTAATACCTGAAACCACATGTTTTTCTTCAAAGGCACCCAACTGGAAAATTAACGCCACAAACTGTTTATCTCGATGCGCCAGCTACATTTGGTTGGAAACTTGACTGATAACTTTTCATGTAGAATTCTTGGTAAACACTACCCACACTTGTTATGTTTTGCTAATCAGGCTCTTAATGTTTAAACTGCCAAATATCGGCATCAATATTGATTTAAATCCTGTTATCGGTCAGGATATAATTGATAACCCTGTCTTGATCAAGAATAAGCTTCAACCGTCCATCATTTTTGTACAGTCCCTTGGTGTCCTGCTCACCATAACATTGCTCCACATGTTTTTCCCAGCATCCTGTGTGCCAAGAAATGTGCACACAAGCACAGTGGAGCTATAAGCGTCAGGAAATCTTCACAGCTTAATTGGCTTACAGAGATACAAACAGGTGAGTCAGGGAATCCGTTTACACAATGACAGTGTCAGTGGCAACAACAATGCCAACTATAAAACTGGCACTGCCTTCTTGTGGCATCCTCTCACACCTGATCTCACTCTGACATGCTGTTAATATATGTCTGCAGCTGCTGTTTCATATCTGCACATCAGACCTGCAAACACACTGAGCTAATGAATGGAGGAGGGGGCACAGCTTACATTGTATATGAGCAGAAAACTAGCTACGCCATGGCTGTAAAGAGGCATATAAATAAATGTCATGACATAACAGGGAAAAAAACAAAACAACAACAACAAAGGCCTAGACCATGTGCCACCATCACTCACCGTAGAGTCCGTCCTCTGGTGTCTGCGAGCCGGACACAGACATGGTTGAACGCCGGGGGTGCTGGATGGAGAGAGAAGCTCGGAGAGATGCTGACACTGACTCAGGAGGACAAGCAGGTGCAAATGGGGTTCTTCCCTGTGCGCTTTTCTCTCAATCAGTCCCGTGTTTGTTGTAGTCTAAAGAGGGACACTGGGCACCGACGCTGCGCTAATCCGCCTCCCATCCCCTCCCCTCCCCTCCTCTTCCTTCCTCCCTCCTCTCCTCTCCTCTCCTCCCTCCCCCTCCCTTTCTCCCCACGTGTCAGGAGCGAAGAGGTAAACAAAACAAGCTCAGCAGGTAATCAGCCACCGACAACATGGTGCATGAGGCAACAGCGGGTGTGCGCCCTAAAAACCGTCCCTTAACCATCAGTTCATGTGTAGAGGGAACGAAGGGAGCTCCTGTGAATGATACATATATCCATAAAATGTTGACTGATATTATATTTTCAGGATGCAGATTTGACAGGTAAAAAGCTACATGCACACCATGTAACCCACATATAACACACACTCAAAATGTCCTCTCAGCTCACTGTTGATGATGTTACATCATATATTGGGAGCTATTACAAAATTAAAGAGATGAAGTTAGGTCATTTGAACAGTTCATAAGAAGTAGCTGATAGCTAATAAGTTATTTTGGTTTCCAGGTTTAGAAACAATCCTTCTGGACGGTGGTTAATCCTTTCTATTCAGTAAAAAATCTCGACAATCCATCAACTTTCTAAGTAATCAAGTCTGGAGTTATACATTTTAAAAGTTAGTGGTCCATTAGAGATGGTTAGACCTGATAAAAATGAACTGATAAGGTAAGTCTATAGGCCTAGCGTTGGTCCTCAGATGCCGCCCGGTGGCTACCCACTGCTCCTAGTTCTTAGGATGGGTTAAATGCAGAAGACACATTTTTACTATACGTTGTATGATTGTATGGTGATAATAAAAATTAAGTGTCCTGCAGGTGGAACAAACACAACGGTGTAACCAGCTCCACTCATTTGATAAAGCAACTCTTCGATCAATAACTCACAAATTCCCAGAAAGGAATACTGGACATGACCTCAATAACAACCACAGCCCTGAACATATATCCCACAGATTACCTCATCACAGTATGTTTGTCTTGCAACGTGATATTGCATAGATTCTGATTATATGTACAAACAAACTGAAATGTTATTTCTGTTTTATGATTACATTTTACTGTTTCTCTGAACAAAAATCAACAAAGTCCAGTCAGAGCTGTGAGGGGAAAAAAAGTGCAAAACTCTGAATATTTAGTCCTTTAGCCTTAATTCTAGAAGTGCAGTGAACTAACTCTAGAAACGCGAGACATTTTTTTGTTGGCTGTTTTCAACTTTTTGTGTTTTTAAGCAAAAAATATTTAAAAACAAACAGTTGCAGTATAATTCTAAATTGTCTGCTCTAAAGCCAGATTACTTCATCTGTTATATATTAGAAACAGCAATGCTTCCTTTAATGAAATTAGTTCAAGGTTATTGGCAATATCTAGAAATTTTTTTGAAATAAGCACTCCCCTTTTTAATCTTTGGCAAGCTGGCTGGAGAGCCTTTGATGTGTGCCTTTAAAACATCAAATGAAATGGACCAAAGCAGATCAGGATGTTCATGGTTGCTACATCATCACTTTATCAGCACCATATACCTGGAGAACATGTGAGACCTCAGTGCTATATTTAAACTTTTTTTTTTTTTTAAATGAATTAGATCAAGAATGTGTTTCAGATTTTTCTGTTTCTATCTGTATCGAATGCGCCCTGTGGCCAATGATTCATCTATTTCTGTGACATTCCTTTAAGACGCTTGGCATCAGTGACATCAGCAGTGCACAGACTCAGTGCTGGATTTCATTCATGTAGCCAAGAGCAAACAGAGACATAACGCAGGAGGATGCACACAGTATACCCACAAAAACAGTGCTCATTATCATAATGTTTTAACCCCTTTCCTTTCTAATAGTTAACAATTTATGGAACACAAAAAAAAGGAAGGTCAAATGAGATGTTTAATGGAAACAGATTTCAGATGATTCTGAATCATTTGGAAAGTGTATTGTAATATAACCTTGCCTGATACTTTAAGAACAACATCACCACCTGGTGGAGAGAGCTACCAAGAAGCACTCCTATCCTGAGGCAATTTCATCTCCCAGCATCAAAATGAAAACATATGTTATACAGATCCATGCTGATTGAACTACGGCAGCTTTAGATCCTCTAAACTTTTCTACAAATCACTTTCCAAGACTTATTTGAGGTAGGCAAGGAGACCAAGCATTAAGAATGACGCAATGTATTGTTAATGCCTTCTGATACATAGCCGCAGCCAGAAACCTCTCTACTTTCACAGTCTATCTTCTCACCCATTTATTATGTTGCCAAGCAGCATTTCTCTTTTGACCTCCAGCCTTGTTTCTAGACAAGAGGACAGACACAGAAAGTCATTAATCGGCCTAGAAACAAAGCAGGAAAAGTTCCCTCATCCATCAAAGGAACTTAAGATCTTTGACAATGTCCTGGGCCCGGCTCAGATCAAAGAGGGAGATGCCAGCTGTAGACTGCTCAGGTCCGGCAAATGACTGCCCAACACGTTCATCCATCATGCTCAAAACTGAGATAACAAAATAATAAAATCTTTTCAGGTAATGGCCACAGTTAGATCTTGCCATTAGGCACGTCCCCTAAACTACAACCTTGTATTAGGCTATGATTGATGACTTGATCTGAGTTTACATTAAAGGATCTGCTTAAAATTCACCTTTTTGTAGCCAGTTTGACACAGAGGCTGATTAATGGGTGCCAGTGAAACTAGTGGTGTTCTTTTGGTGGTTCTGTGGGCATTGTGAAAACAATATCTGACTGGCTATATGTGGGGAGCTTTTGGATTATTTTGATAAATAATAATTACAGTTCCTGGGCTCACCCCAAGAGGATTGTAACTGATTCATGTGGACAAAACAAAGCCAAAGAAAGAGAGAGGGAGGCTTAAAGCAACAGCTACATTGTGTCCTATACACACTTGGGATATACTGGGATGTGTATTAGTAGAATAACAAGACTAAGAGTTTGCCGCCATGCTAAGAGAATGTGTGAGACTGTATTTATAAGCACAGCAGCACTCTGAGCTAAAAGCTATGCTAACATGCTCACAAGTATGCTGACATGATGACGTTACAGGCCAGTGCCAGGGGCCTCTTGTTAGCTAGTGAGTGCTAACTGTACAGTTTTTGGACAAATTATTGAATCTAATAAAATGATTAAAGATTTTAAATACAAATGTAGTAATTATTGCTTTAATAAAAGTAAGGACATTTATTCAGGAGTTGCTGTTTTTTGTTTTGTTTATTTTATTTATTTATTTTTTACTTTTGCCACAATTATTGTCAATAGGTTTTAAGGTCATTTTGCTAAAGAGGGGCCCCCGCCTATAAACTAATGTTTATTGGCCGGCCTTCACATGGAAAAGTTTGAGAACCCTTGCTATAGGTTACATGTATAATTCAGTTAGCCTACTTACTTTTAGTAGTAGTTTAGGTATAGGTTACCACCATGGTTGCCATCTTAGTTTAGCATGTTAGCTTTTGCTTTTGACAACATTTTTGACCTGATCATGGCAGAGGATCACACAAAGTTTTTATTGTTGTAATTCATCCTGAGAGGAACATGAAAATCTGTAAACTTAACAAAAATCACGCCAATTTATCTAATAGGTATTTCACTCAAAACCTCAAATGTCAACTTCATTGTGCTGCTAGAGGAAGAGTCAGAAGAGGACCCTTAATGTCCAAATGTGCAATTTTTATGCCAATCTATTCAACAGCTGTTGAGATAATCAGTCTGGATCATAGTGGCAGACTGACTGAGTAACTGACCAAGCGACAGGCCGACATTGCTTTCCATGGAGCCACTAGCATGGACAAAAGAAACATGTTCATGTCAGTTTTTTTCAATTATTCAAGTACAGTGACACCAATGAAATGATATTACTGTGATAATGACAGTGCTATCAACATATCTCCAAAAAAAAAATAATCTCAGAAACACCAGCTTTTTGTGACAATGTGTTTTTCAGATAACCCATTGTGGTTTATTTAGCTTAAGAAGTAGGAACATTTTCTCAACCCATAAAGGAACACTTAATCCTTTTCAATCAGGAGAGACTTCATTTTTGAATGAACAAATATATTTAATTGATATGTGCACAATGAAGATGAGAAATGTGAAAAGTTGTTTAGCGATTAGATCCCATTGTGATGTCAAAAATTTAAAATCCTCAAATTTAGAGATACATGTTGTTTTTTTGCTGGTCAGAGATGACATGCAGTAAATGCAATTTATGAGATGAGTAAATACATGGTTCTTAAACTGATAAAAGCCATTAGTGAGGCCCTTTTTATATTTTTTATTTTGTCTCGGAAATGCAACAACAACAAAAGTCTATTATAGCCTATTATCATTATCGTTTCTGTTTCATCTCAGAAAGCAGTGAGCAGACAGCTACTGTCTGTGACTGAAAGTCTCTATGAAACTATAAAAAAACAAACTGCTTTTTAGCTCTCCTAAAATGCCTTGACCTTCACACAGCTCCACCATAATCACCAGTGGGACAGTTGAGATGGTAGAGGGCTTCAAAAAATGTCAAAATATAATGGACAATAAACTAAACACCATCTATAAACACTGCCAGCAGAAACTCTTTGTCGTCTGTAAACTCAAGGTCCTCTCTGTAGCCGATAGATACCTCCTGTTTGGAAACCACATAGAGTCTGTCCTCCTTTCATTATCCTGCACTGCTCCATCTGCTGCTTCACCATGCTGCTCCAAATATGCACAGATTCTAATATCACTCATCTTTCAACTCTCACAGCAAAGCTCTCAGTGGAGCACATGACCCTGAACACCCTGTCGACCAATGCGTCACTCTGCTTCAATGCAGCTGCAGATCCTGGGGCCTGTTGTTCCAGAGTTATTTGGATAAGTTTGCACAATCGATATTTGTTTTTATATTAATCCATCTTATAGATTTATGGGGGCTGCATGTTTTACTTAGCAACAAATCCCCAGATATCACCATATTTTTGGAACAGGCTTGTGGAACTGAAATCAATCAGGTTTTATATATACAATTTTCAATGTACGTTGATTTACTTTCGCAACCACATCGCTAGATGCCAATAACTTATTTCTTTAAGCCTATTGGGGGCAACGAGGTCTGACTGCAACAATATCAGTGTTGTAGTCAGACTACATCAGAGCAGCATTGTTTTTCATTTGGAGTTGTGTTTCTGGCCACCTGATGAATGTCCAAAATATCTGGCTCTTTATCTGCTAAATGATCCACTATGTTCACCAGTTATAGATGTTAACTGTGTCTAGCATTTAGCATCAGTCTAATTTTAAGATATTTTTCATTTTAAACATAAATTATTACATTTTAACAAGAAGCATTTTTTTGCAATAACAACATATTACATTATCTGTCTTCACAAAATTAGCATATCTCTAAATTAACATGATAAGTTGGTTCGTTGTTATAACAATAAACTTGTTAAAGGTCCCCTGAAACCCTACTGATTTATACTACTCTAATAGATATTTACCACCACTGTGTGTAAGGATAGTGTGTAGAATATATAATAGATTGACACATGTAAAATATATGTGTATGGAAAATATATGCAATGTTGTTAATGTATTATATGGGATCATTTTAATAGCTTAAAGGCTTGACTCTTAATTCATATGTATATTCCATAGGTATATCCTATTATATCCCATTATGTATCAGCATTGCAGTGGATGGTCTGTCCATTCAGCTCCTATTAGTGTAAATTCTGTGGGAGTAATTGTCCTCTTTCCATGAAACTGTATTTGAAATCCATTCAAATGACGATTCCCAGAAATGGGGTCTGAAAGTGTAAAAGTAGAACATCTGAGAGATGTAAAAAGAAGATTTACTGGGATGTTAATGTAAGTCTGATAGAGAGAGAGGAGATAGGACAAGATAAGTGATCAGAGCTGATAAAATGAGATGAGATGTCTCAGCCCTTAAGGCATTTAGGTGTAGACGTTATCTCTATCTCTGCTGTATAGAGTGGTTTCTACTAACCAGCCTCAGGTGACAACAGTGATGATGGGGTCGACATAAAACAATGTGAAAAGGAAACAAAAGTAATCAATTTGTTCTAGGCAGTAAGCCTGGACAAAAACATGTTTCCCATGCTCAGAACTACAGACAGATGACAACCTGTGCAAGAATACGTGATTAATTTAATACAGATTGGTGTTTTGCCTTTTCATTTGCATGCACAACTGCAAACACTTACGCATGTTAATTTAAAGAGGCCTGAAAACACTGGAGCGGTTTAACCTTCGACGACTGTGGATCTGCCTCTGCTTCAGAGGGCCATTGTCCATGTGTCTCTATTATCCTGCTGGTCACGGTTCCCGGGCTCTGCCCCCGCTCATATGGGAGATATCTGTAGAATAATTCTACCTGTCTGTTCCTATCTCCCTCTCCCTGTTTCTCTTCCCTTTTCTTCCTCCCTCTCTCTATGCATGACCTTTCTGCATGCATTCCTCTCCAGCTGACCATGGTGTCCTGTCAGCTTCTTTCCCTTTCCCCACCTCACACTACTAGCGGCTCTCTACCACTACCCCCCTAAACCACCCCGCGCCCCTCATTTCCACTCCCTACTGACTGCTTCTTCCCTCCCTGTCCCTTGGTTCCGCCCCCTGGATCACTTTGCTACCCTCTCTCCTCCCCTCTCCTCCTCTCGCTGTCTCCCTCTTTGCCCTCTGCAGCTGTACATACTCTGCTTTTTAATTAGACCGACTCACTAGCTCCACCTCCCTCTGCCTCCTACTCTCCATCCCACACTCCTCCCCCCCTCCCTCCCTCCCTCCCTTTGCTTACAAGGATACAGGGGCTTGCATGGCGACACGGAGAGAGGGTCATGATGGAGAGACACAGAGAGAAAGGGGGAGAAAGAAACAAGACAGGGAGAACTAAGAGGAGCATCTGAGAGGATAACTGCCTGTTTGCTCACTCTTGTCTTCTTGCTCCCCCTCCTGTCCATTCACTTCCACTCACAGCACAAACGCTCAGACAGCTAGGTAGGCACAGCGGAGCTCAGAGCTCTGAGGGATGGATAAAAAGGTTCCCACGTGAAAGGCAGGAATCCACGGAAGAAGAGGAGGGTGAGATAGAAGAAGACACAACCAGAGAGGAAAGGAGAAAGAGGGAAGGAGGAGAGGAAAGGAAGACAAGAGAGGGGCAGATGGACTCTACACAGAGAAGAGGAAACAGAGTGAAGCTCACCAAGCAGCAGTGACAGAGAGGTGGGAATAAAAGCAAACACGAACGCCAGAGGGATGGAAGAATGGGCTGAAGAGACGTGAAGGAATAGCAGAGAAGAGGAGCAAGCATTTGTGGGAGGAAGAGACAACACAGAGGGAAACAGGAAGAGAGAAATGTGGTATGTGTGACTCAGTTCTGTGTCCTGATGGAAGATAGTACAGCAATCTCCCCATCAGCCTTCTCTCAGCATCACCATAGAGATAACGAAGTGAGAAAGATCAGAGCTGAGACAAGATTTAAAAGCAGTGGACATTAGCAATAAGTATCTTTTACTTACTGTTTTGTTTTGGCTCTTTTTACATTCTGCTGAATTACACCAAGAAAAGAAAGCCAGTGTTTGTCCTTGCATGTGTGCACACACGTGCATGTATACATTTTGTTTATGTGTTTGACAGGTGTGTGTGTGTGTGTGTGTGTGTGTGCGTATGTGCACAGATTTATTCTGACAATGGGGGTGTGTTCATGTGCTCATAGCCTGTCTGTGTTTGTGCGTGTGAAATCTAGTGAAATGGGATTGTACGTGTGTGTTTGGATACTGGGATTTGCTTTACTGCAGGTGTGGGAGTTATTTTCCGAGATTGTGCAGCTTTATGAGAAGCTTTAAAGAGTGAGGAGCTTAGATTGGTCTGTCAGTGATGTAGCTTTGCAGATTCCAGCAGCGTGCTTTCATTGCATATTTGTCATGAGCAGGACTGTGTGTGTGTGTGTGTGTGTGTGTGTGTGTGTGTGTGTGTTTTCTCTGGGGGGGGGTATGCAGAAAGTTTGAGGAGGAGGAGGCACTGAGTGAGGGAATTCCATTTGTATAGATCTGTGTGTGTGTGTATGTGTATACATAAGCAAAGTCCAATGCATGCTGTTCTGGCTACATCTTAACATCATTTTTAAGTAACGCGATGCATTTTAATAATAGTGATATGCGCTTTAACATTCTGATAACACATTTAGGGGTCATAGCTTTTCATAGTTTGCACATTCTTCATGTTTGTCAATTAACTTATATCATCTATTAATCTTTGCACTGACATGCTTGATACAAATGTAATTGCTCATGCACTCTCTCATGCATGCACGCATGGCATCAAATACACATGCACGCGCTCACCACGCACAGGTGCACATTTGCACACACACACACACATTTGCTGTGTGAAGAAATGCTGTGCTGTTAATCCTGCCTGTCGTCGCACAACTCTTTTCTCTTGTTCTCTCACTCCCTCTGCTCCACACTACAGTATATTTCCCTTTTATCTTATCTCATCAACGTGTCTTTTAAGGGGTCAGCTATCTCCATCTCCAAGCTTCCTATCTACTATTTAATCCTCCTCTCACATTGCTTATAAATCTGTCTCGTGTCTCCTCTACTTAATTTTCTCTCCTTCCCCAACAGAAGTTAAAGTACTCCCCCTTTATACCCTCTTTTACTGTCTTTTACTTTCTCCACACCCTGAGAGTCTGTCTGTCTGCTGGCCAGGTGTTTCTGTTGGACTGACAGCAGCTTGGCTTTCTAGGTAACACACTATGATGTACTCTTGGGACATTAGTTTGGACAGGGACATTGCAGCACGATGGCCCAGCAGAGAGTAACCCCCAGGGAGCAGACTACGCTGTATGTACCTACATGTAGCGTGCTGCTGTGCATTGGATGTGTCAGTCAAGCCACCTGTTCTGTTTTGCTGCTGGTATTTCACAGAGAGACCTCTGGAACATTTAACCTCTCTGAATCACAGCAGAGCGGAGAAGAGAGACAAAAGCTGGAGCATAAAAGAACTAACCAGCCAGAGAAACAAGACAATTAGGCTGCAGAATGCGCACAAGAAAGAAAACAATGTTTACTCTGGCTTTCTTTCACAGATACTCAAACATCCTTAAATTTGCTCACAGTTGGCTAAGTATGCTTATCACAATCCATTGGCCTACATACAGGGATTTCATATTAGGCAGAGGATTTTGGTCAAAAGAGAACAGATGGAACAAATCATTTCTGGCACTCACACTCTAAAAGTTAGAAGTAATCCCGCCATCCTTCAAGGAAACTAGAACAAGGAGGGTGGCCGCACTCTCCTCTTAAGTAATGAGCTGGTCAGTGACTTTGCAGGCTGTCATTTGTGTATGTGTGAAAGGAAAAGTGATGTATAACTTTGAAATATTTGCAGTTATGTGTATGTGTATGTGTAAAATACTAGCAAAATAGTGGCTTATTTAAACATCCAGCAGATGCAACATAATTGGATCATTTGGACCTGTGTTTCTGGGCACACGGTGAATGTAAGTACAGTATTCTCGCTTTTAGCTCTGTGTTGGTCTCCACCATCTCCTGAGGGAAAAATCTGGCTCTTTAGGCTTCACCAGCTAGTTGCTAATTTTTTTTACTGTCAGTGACTACAGCTGCAAAATGAAAATGTGTGTACTGTAGACACATACTTGTGTAGGAACTCACAAGAAAATACATCTTTGTCACATTGTGCATGTTAGAGAGAATTTGCTTCTGTAAAAAAAAGATGTGATTATGTGTACAGTCTTTTGTAACTCACTTGGCATCTTGAGGCCAAGTGTGTGTTAATGTTTGCATCAACGTTCAGGGTGATAACTTTATTTTGATGAAGGAGGAAAAACAAAATCGCAAGAAACGTCCAAGCTTTATGTTTGTAGATGCTGATTATTGAATACTTCTACTGCAGCTAGCGCCTGGTGAAATATGGCTTGCTGTGATGGCTGACTGTAACTGCCCAAATTGGATGCCAGTACACAGTCATAAACATACAAACCAGCGTTTACATCTTGCTGCTATTACAGGAGTGTCTGACAGGAATAACAATGGTTGTGTTCACTGTGTTGCCTCCGATATATAATGAATTAAGAATTATAATTTAATTTGTGTTCGTTTGTGTAATTTAATTTGCTGTTAAGCATGATCAGGCTTAAGATTTCATCAGTCAGAGGAGGCTAACTCAGTTAACACTGTTTTCAGCTCTGGGTATCAGTAATTTTTTTTTTTAAAGAGCAGTTCCCAGATCAGTGAAGAAGATCCCTTGCTTTACTTCCAAGCTTGACTACGTATTCCTTCACTTCCCCTGACTTCTGCTTCAGCATTGCTTATGTATGCACGTGGAGCTGTTTACATACAAATCTTTGTTCCCACAAAGTCCTTTATGGGCTTACATCTGCATTTTTAATGTGCCTGCTGGTTTTATTGTATCAAATAAAATGAAACAACCCCCCCGTTTGAGACATTGCTGTGCTGTGCTGTGCTGCACGCAATGCTTACCTAACAATATATTCATCTACAGGAACAACTGCTCCTGAATTTGAGATCTCTTTGGACAAGAGCGCAAACACCACAAAGGCTCCTGAGCTTTGCATCTGTTCTGTGAGCTGACTGTGTTGTAAATTCCTCTGACAGAGTGCAGGTATAACTCTTACCCTTCCTTTTGCTCACAGGGCCAATAACTGATCATATAGCTTTTCTTAGTTCCTCTCCAGTTCCCCCTTAAATGCCCTGACACGCTGATGCTCCTGATTTACCACTTCACTGAACCCTAACCATGACATTTCCTCTGCTGCCAGGGGTTGTTCCCTCTTGCTTTGCTCCCTGTCCCCTACCTCTGCCTGTCTGTCTCCCCCCGCCTCTTCTCCCTCCTACTTATTCAGATTCCTACTCCTCTCAGTTTGTTATGTGTCTCATAGCATCTCTAAATATAACCAAGCATGTCTACCTCCTCTCCTTCCTCTTCCTCTCTCTGCCTCCTCTTCATCTCAGTCCTGTCTGACAAATTTAAGCGTGCCTAGACAATCCGATCTGACATGCCTTTACATAACAATTCAATCCACAGCACCTTCCACCTCGTCAGCACAGTGAGACCCAAAGGTGTGTTATTGGCATGGATGCAATTCTCAACACCCCTGAAAGACCTGGAATATTATTAGATCTGCGTAGTATCTGCACAGTGTTCTTGTATTTGAATGCATCAAATGTGTTTCTCAGAGTCAGCACGGCTTAGCATAGGGAGATCAGATGTGACCTTAGCATTATCGTCACACACACATACACAGCCATAAAACCACACACACAGTAAAGAGGATAGGAGCCTATATTCAAAGTAAAGCCTTCTCAGAGAGGTAGGCAGCTAGCAAGGAGGCTGTAGTAAATCTTAAATAATAACCGCAAAGAGTTATGACCCTTGCTGGCATTATGCCGTTGCACACCTTCCTCCTCCTGCCTGGTGATTTATCTCTTGTCTGCCAATAAAGCTCAACATGGAAATGTCACATGTGGGAAAGAGCTGGCCTCAGCCACAGGAGTGAGCCCATGCAGCATTAAGAGGATCCGGATTCATTAAACTGTCAGTGTAAATTTTGATCCGGGGGTAGTTTGCAGATCGAAAGGGAGGAACTGTGGGGATGTGGGAAAAAAAGAGACAGCGGGAGAGATTGCGGCGGAGCAAGTGGTGGTGGAGGAAGGAAGAAAGATACTAGGGACACAGGTGAAAGGAAAAAAAGGCAAAGCGGCCAGATGAAAGATAGAAAGAAGGTAGTATTAGGATGACACCCCATAGAATGAGTAAGGGTAATGGTCCTGTGACCGATGGATGAAACTCAGTGGAGAATCTGTCAGGGTGAATGTTGAAAGTAGAGTGCTTTTTTACAAGAGATGGGTAGGAAGACCGACGGCCGGAGTGAAATGGGATATTAATGAAAAATAGTAAGAGTGGAAACATGCTTTTATCCAGGGAGAAAGAAGGAAGACAATCATCAAGGTCAAATAGACAGTGTAGATCAAGGCAGGTCAATAATATGCTATAGATATATGTTTGCTTTTGTTTTGTAGCCTCTGTAGTGTAAGATTTAGCCCTCCTTGGTGTCCTATTACCCAGGGTAATAACAGCTGATCTGTATACACTCCAGTGATGAGAAAGTAAAATTAGATGCAATCCTGTGGTTTGTTTCTAAATCCATTAATATATCTGAGTGTGTTGATATTTCCCCTCAAGGCTCATGTCTGCTGTGACTTTAATCACAATTCATCCTAATAACCGTGTTTTTTAAGGGGTTGGTGAAGGGGGTGCAGTTGTAACAAAGATCCTGCTCTTCAGAGCTGGGGAAAAAAAGAGAGGAAAACAGTGGACGTAAATAAAAGTGGCAGCCCCTCGGGTATCTCTCTCCCTAAATAACCTGGGAGCTGTGAAGGAGTCACTAATTACCCCTCCCACAGAAGAGGGGAACAGAGTAACGGCCAGTCACACTAGCACACAGAATTAGCCCGGGCCTGTCAGTGTCAGAGGCAATCACAAGGAGATAACAAGGCGCAGATCCATAGATCGTGTAAGGCGAACGACAGCATCACGCCTGACTGCCAGTGGCACAGACAGGAAATGGAAGTGATATATATACGTATCAAGGCCATAGATCGTCAAAAACAGACCGCAGAATCGGAGTGACGAGAACATACTACTAAATACAGCAAGGCAGACAGACTGTCACACAGTGACCAGATGAATCAGAAAGGATGTCACCATGGCAGATCATCAAGGACTGATAACAGGGCCACAGACTGTTAAACATGGAGGAAAAGAAAAATCTGTAAGACACACGCGGATGAAGAATGCGATAACAGTCACACTGTCCACCCATGAGCAGGAAGAATACTGAATACCACCAGTACTGCGGCTACTACCACAATACAGCTATTTTTAACGATAATGTTAGCAATACCTAAATGCATACATACAAAAGACAGACACAAAGAGAAAAAAAAGGGAATCACAGAGAGAGAAATATCAAATACACATACACCATAAGTATCCCCTTCAGCCAATGTGAATAGGCCTTAATTACAATCTCTTTTCACTTGTTTTAGGTGGATATTCTTCTATTGTTTAATGATAAACCTAGTTTTTTTCCTATTCTCTGTTTTTCTTTTGCCATCTACATCCTTTCATTACTTTTTCTGAATTGATGTCTTCTTTTTTCATTCTGTGTTGACCCCAGCTCTCATGCATTTTTAAAATAGCTGCCTATCTTATATCTTCCTCATTATCCAGAGGAACAAGCACATAGTGTTTCAATGGAAATGCAATAATATGGAAACAATTACAGTCTCTTACTCCTTTTCTTTCTTTCTTTGTCTTTCTGCTCTCTTTAGGAGCTCACGCTGTCTTCAACCATGAGTCACAGAGAGAAGAGCTGAGAAAAGAAAGAAACAGAGAGAGAGAGTGATAAAATCAAAAGGAAGGGAAGGAGAACAAAAAACATTGAAACAGATAGGCCATTATGGGGAAGTACGTAGGCCTATCCCATACTTTGGCCATCCAATCTCCTGAGGGCCCAGGGGACAAAGCAGGTGGAGAAGGAGGGGTTGCCAAGTAGACAAGCCAATGTGATGGAAACGGAAAGGATGGACAGGCTGAATTACCTTCCTCCCTGCTTATTTGTCGGAAACCTCTCTGGCCTCATCAAGAGTTCATCTCCCTGGAAAGCTGAAGAGAAATGTGAATAAGGAGCAAAAGTGCACAACTTCAGAAGACATGGAGCCGTATGGACACTTCTCACATGCTCATTTTAAAGAATATTTGATGCTGCATATATTTATTTTTGTACGAAGGTATGAGTAGAGACCCATAACATTCTTTGGGTTAGCATTTATCACAGTGATATATACTTAATTTTTACTTGCTGTGCTTAATATTACTACACCTTGAACTGTGAATATGATAATCCATCCTTTCTAGGGGACAATCTTAATTGCAAAAGAAGTCCTTGGTGTATAGATTTGAGATAACCTGAGCAGCTGCACACAATCCTATAACAGCTATATCTGCTCCGTGATGAAATTGGAACTTGTTCAATCAATTGTACAGATCTTTCACTGTTATAATAAATATATATAGTAAAGGGAAGATCACTTCCCTTGTTGACGCACTAACACAACTAAGCCTTCACAACATCAAACTGCCTGCAGAGCCTGTGGATGTTGGGGGAGCGAGAGAGACAAGAGAAATGGTGAGCAAAGAGCCCAACCACTTGCTCACAGGCCAAACAAACGGCAAGAGCACCTTGGCGGACAAGTTGCCTGGGGCAATGACTGTGCGCTCTGTGCTGCTCAATAGAGACTCCCCAGATATTGAGAGCCGCCTCAAGCGGCGCCGCAACCGTACCCACCAGGTCCGCTTTAAAGACCTGGAGGATGGCAGCAGCAGCAGTGGCAACAGTGGAACAGGAGAAAACAATAGCCATCAGAGGCCTGCCACAGATTGTGACAGCCCACACCCTCTTCGCAAACACAGCAGTAGGTCCCCCCAGCCATGGACTGACAGGGATGGGCCACGGACTCAGAGTCTACCTGGCCAAACCTCTGTGGTGGGGGCTGTGCGTGGGGATATGGCAAGTACTATAGAGGTGGTGGCTGCTTTCTTAGCCAGGGCCCCTCCCCATCCACTGACTCCGGGTCCTACACGTCGATGCTGGGCACCGCCTCAGACTAACTCCCTAACCTTGCCAATGACACGCAGGGCCAGTACGAGCACCAGCACAGCCATCCAGACCTCCCCATGCCTGAAAAAGCCCCAGTCCCTCTCTTCCACACACCCACGTAGCCACAGCCTCGGGGACTCAGTAGGCGTGGATGGGGATGACGAACATGACTCTCAAGATGAGTACCTTACGCACAACCATGTGTTGTTGCCTGGGTCCAAGGATCAAAATGGTCCTCCTGGGCCTGGGGATCGAACTGTAGTAGAACGGAGGTCTAAAACCTCTAGGACAGACATGAAATCAGCTGTTAGTGTGGTAAAAAACGCAAGGCACAGCTGTCCCCCTTCAGTTCTTCACAACACTGAGCCATGTCACTGTTCCTCTGTATCCTGTCGAGATGGCCCCAAGCGTCAGGGAAGCAGCACTCCCTCAGTGGTCAGGAGGAGAAAGCGACTGAATAGGACAACAAGTGATCCTGGAAAGGAAGTACACTACTGCACCACTCTCACTCAGACTGAAAGCCCAAGTCCATCCCCGCAACCCCCAAATATCAAACTCTGTACCACTCAAGTTCAAACTGAGTGCCCTTCCACACCTCTAAATTCAAAGTATTGCACCGCCCAAAGTCAAACAGAAAGTCAACATGAGTCTCCACCTTTGAGTGACAAACAATGCACAACTCAAATTCAAATCACCAACTCTTGTCCAACCCTACCTCCAAATGCTGAACAGTGCACCACGCAGATACAAACAGACTCGCCCTGTCAATCTCCTCCAAATAATCAACCTTGCACTACTCAGACACAAACTTGCAGCCCTTGTGTTTCCCCACCTCTAACAGCATCACCCAGCTCAATGCAAATTCAATCTGAGAGTCCTGCATCCCCAACTGCGACTCAAGACCCTCCCACTACCCAAATAACTACTGTGCCTTATTGTACCTCTCCCCCGCCCACAAATGCACCAACACAGATCCCTGAGAACTGCCCTAAGACACATTGCACCTCTCCAGCCAAGCCAGCTTGCGCCACCCCACCTCCACCCATTGCACTGTCCATTCCTTGCTCCACTTCTGCTCCTACTGTCGTCCAACACCCTATTCCCTATTATACTGTTGTGTCGCCACCAACAACCCCCAGCACAGCTGTTGTCTGCTCCAGTCCTTCCTCAACTGCACTACCTTGCCCCACCCAAAACTGCACCTCGCCTATCTCAGACATAGTATCATCAGCTCCCCTAACCTGTTCCACTCCTACACCAACTATAAGCCCCAATGTAACTCCTATTGACACCACCAGACATCCAACCATTTCCCCAAACTTAACACATCAACCACCACACAGTGTATCAAATTCTACACCTTCTACAAATCTAACACCCTGTACATTTGTAACTCAAACTGCCCTATCCTGCACCTCCATATCATATTACTCTACCACACATCCAGTTGGTCCCCACGCCCCTCAACCAAATTCTACTTCGCCTTCTTATGCCACTCTCATACAAACTGTATCTCATTGCAACATCCCATGTCAAGCTCTGCAAAATACCTCTTCTGCCAACACAGGCAAACCCCCCTACTCCTCCCCAGTCCCTAAACTAAAATCATGCACTTCTCCACCTCCTCTTGTTAAAACATATGCGTCCACTCTTCCAAATGTACAACCTTGTGCAACACCGACTAAAGCTGTTCCTCTGTACTCTTCCACATTTCGTGCTGCGCCACCATACACCCCCCCCTCTCAGGCCCCCTACAATGCTCAGGATAAGAGGGGCATTCGACTTCCACCTCCTCCCCCACCACCTCCACCTTACACACCACGCAAAAAGGGAAGTGATCCACCAGGTCCTGCTATCCGAACACCCATGCTCAGGGCAGACAGCAAGGCCAGCAAGAAAGATAAAGACAGGGAGGAGAAAAAGGAAGATATAAAATGTACAGACTCACCCAAGCTCTGTGAGAGAGCCAGCTCTCTGAAGCACAGAGCTCAAACTCCGCCAGTTGCTGTGATGAAGGAAGAGAAGCAGTCCTCCTCCTCCTCTCCTGCCAAGGCCTGTTTTAAGCCCAGCTGTCTCAGCTCAGCCCAGGCTCAGCTTGGGGCACTACACAAAATGCTCTGCTCAGGAGCCAATGCCAGGCCCAACACCCCAAATAGCCAACACCCACTTCCTCCAAACCAGCAAGGTTGCTCTGGAGCCAGGGGCTGCTCTGCTTCTGGGGAGCGGCCTACAGCTGGGCCCCTGACTGCCACCCAGGCTGACACACTAAGACAGGTCCAGGAAATTCTGGGAGGGTTGGTGTCTGGGGCGAGGTGTAAACTGGACCCATCCAGAGTGACAGAAAAGCTCCTGAGTCCTAACGGACCCCTGCACGACATTCGTAGCCTGCAGAACCAGCTCCACAGCCTGGAGGGGGTTCTGGAGACCAGCCAGAACACCATTAAGGTCCTGCTGGACGTCATTCAAGACCTTGAGAAGAAGGAAGCCGAGAGAGACGGGTGAGGCTATCTTTCCTTTTGTGGGACAGTTTACATTACAAGACTAAAAAGGTCATTCCTGCCCACAGATTCCAAACCACAGATCTATTTTAATGTTTTGATCTCAGTTTTTAGTCAGGTCATAATAAATATTACATTATAGTAGCATACTTACCTTACTATAAGATTATTAACAGCTCTGGCATGTAGCGTCACCTGGAAAGGTGCTGCGGTGGCCAATCAAATACATGCACATTCCTGACAGATTACTTTGTAATTTCAACAGTGTATTTTACGGTTTACGCTGCAATCATTTTTCATTGGCATTCTTTTTAAGACAGACTCCCTGTGTTGTATTTTATGTCTCACTGGTACCTGAAGCAACACACCCCCATCATCCTCTTGCGTTATTTTAACTTAGGATTGTTTTTTGCCTGAATGCTTACCCACTAATCATATAGAAAAGCTAGCTGAACTGTGTTTCATATACTGAGACTGTGTTTAGACAGACAACTGCAAGAAAAAAACGCAGTCCCATCATTCATTTGAATTAGGTCACTGTGTTGCCTCAGCAGGGATTTTGACACAGAGGGCTTCAGCAAAGAAATGCAGTGTTGTCTGGCACTTTTGTTGCAACACAATGCAGCTTCATCTGGCAGTGCGGTGGCCAGTCAAATACCTGCAAGCTTTACTTTGTAACATGAGCGCCGTTTCTGCTTTTTACCTTGCTTTTGTCACGATAAAAGATAAAATGATTGCTGCTGTGAGTGCTTTCCAGAGTTATAAAAGCCTGTCTCGTAGTGTTATAAACTGCTGTACAGTGTTTTGGCATCTGATAAGCCCTCGAACCCATGGATCTATCACTCAAACCAGCCTTCCTCACCAGTACCTGAAACAACACACCCAGACCAATGGAGCTCATTTTGTTTTTTTAATCGTGAGCTGTTTTCAAAGAATGTTTTGGATTGAACATCAGATCCGAAAGTTAATGCCTTTGGATGCATGCAATTTAGGTACACAATAACAATGTCACAACAATTTGATTGAACAATGAAAGTGCCATCTTCAATGAATGATAACTTAAAGTACACAAAATCATCTAAATTATCATGTGTTCCTGGTGCTAACCTTAAAAAGTGAGGGATAACCCAGGGGGTAAAGTATGAGGCCTCACAATCATTTATGTAACCCCGGGTGTTAGCTTGTGTACCTGGGTCAACTTATACCAAATTTCACATTTGAAAGGTTAAAAATGTACCCCAGGTGTTTAATTTCAGAATTTCACATGGTAGGGTATGACTCAGGATCACAGTAGTTCTTTGCACCACATGTCCAAGGTGTTCAAAGGTAGCGTTCACAGTCGTGTGAAATGTTGCATAGCCCAGGGTTAAATCAAGAGCTTTGAAAGGGGTTTGTCTGGGTTTAAATGTAGTGTGAAAGCCCTGGGCCAAAAGAGGAGCTATCCCACATTTGAAGTTGTAAATGTGAAATGACTGGAAGCTGCAGGCTAATGGAGCTGTAAACCCAGGGCTAACGGGGGCTCTCAGCCCAGGGCCAAGTGTAGTGTGAAAAGCCATCTGGTAATCTGTGGCCAACTTTAACATTCAGTCTTCTATTAACCCTTATTAAATTAAAAAAAATGCTTAAATAGATAGAAGAAAAGAAAGAAAGAGAATAGGGAAGGAGAAAAGAACAAACAGTGGGACTACGTAAATTATGAGTGCCTGGTATTTTGGAGACCTGGAAAGTAAATGTCAGCATGTAGCCTAAGTGCCTGCTGTTTTATTCCCAGACAGTTAATTTCTCCAGTGAGAATCTGGTTCTCTCCACACAAAAACAAATGAGGGGCAGACATGATAATGTGATCATAGCTTCACACTAAAAGACTGTCTCCTCTCTCCTGGAATGGTGTAGACAAGTGGGTTGTTGTAGGCAGATTATTTTTCAAAAAGGGAATATCCACAACCCAGTGGTAATAACCTCACTGCATCATGTGCTGTGAATATTATAGATGGTTGTTGTGCCTATAAGCTTTGCTGTGATGCAGCTCCTCTATTTATAGCCAGTCCCAACATCGTAAGCATTGTAAATACTTTGGCAACAAAGCTGTGTGGACAGATCACAATTTAAATTTGGTGAGAAAGAGAAGGCAAGAGACACAGAAGTGGCCAAAACAGCAGGGTGAGCGACAGACAGGGAAAAATAAATACCAGATTGAATGCAAGACAGAAAGCAGGGGAGCGTCTGTAGTTATTTTTATGAAGTCTCATGTCAGTCATGTAACTATCTCAAATTGATGTCATGTAAGACCACAGGGAGCGGTTTGGGAGCTTGGTTTCACCCATTTTGCAGCAGCTTTCCTCATGCATGTATGCAGCAGGCGGGGATAGATAGAAATCAGCGTTTGGCTGTCATCATGTTGGTGGTTTCAGATGCGCCATGCCTCTTAGTGTAAACCCTTTACCATTCTCATCAAGTCTTTAATTAATCTGCTTCCTACATTGTAAGCTGCTTAGTAATTTATCCTGCCTTATCACACCAAAATAGTACATGATGTGGAGACGAGAGAACTCTTGGATAGGAAACGATAGACGTGGATGGATGTGTGTCTATCAGTGCATGGAAAACCTTGACTGATATCTGAGCAGCAAAACCCCAATCACACTGTGATCACACTAATGCCAGCACTATACTTTGCAGACATTTGAACACGTGACTGCACAGCCTTCTGTCTCATAAAGTGACATATCTTGCATGTAAGAATCCAGTAATGGGGCTAAGTGTAATGCATTCAGACTTGACTTTTACCTCATAAGCATTATTTTATGCCTGGTGCGATATAGTGACTCATGGTTTGCGTAACAGCCTGAGCCTGTTGGAAGGGGTATCATTCATTAAAAAATGATCAGGGGTGATTTCAGAGAGGATATTGGTATATTTGCAGGGATGTGTGTCCCAGAATTTCAGTTCAGCGAAGGGAAAAGATAACCTGAATATGTCTTTGTAGGCTCACACAAGCACACACACACATAACATCACTCTTTTACCCCTGATATGTCATCTCTATGCTTTTCAACAGAAGACATTCCTACCGAACCGGACAGGACATTGAGAACTGTGGGACCTGCAGGGACTGTGCCTGCATCATCTACAGGTATGTGGATGGATGTGTCCTCCTGTGAGCGTGAATTTTTCTGCATATTTATCACTTGTTTTACATGTGAGCACTGAGAGCACAGTGCGTGTCTCGGTGCACAGTTATGTGCATCACGCTGTCATTTTGGATCACATCAGTTTTGGGAGTTCAGTTTATGGCTTGGTAGGATTGTCGTTCTGCTCTGTGTGACAGCACAGCACTTTGAGTATGGCCACTCATTGCACAAACACCACTGCAGGTTTGATCACTGAACACAGTTACAAGAGATTTATTAAGACTTATCACACACACACACACACTCTCTCATTCTCTCTCGCTCAGATTTAATGAGGTGAACAACCACACAGACTTAAGTTGTGCACCCATGTGCCCACTTTGTTTCCTTCCTCCTCCTCTACTCTCCCCATTTTTCTACTCTCCTTATCTCTCTTTTACACACAGATGCACACAGGCACACAGTGTCAAATACACAAACAGACACACACACACACACACACACACACACACACACACACACACACACACACACACACACACACACACACACACACACACACAGAGTTACTGCATAATCATTCCGCTCCAAGATTTGAATTGAAATCAATCAATTAACAAACAGGATTTCACACTTTACAGGAGGGTGAAGAAAGGCAAAAAGAAAAGTGTGGATTGCTATGAAATTGAAATCCCTGTCTCTTAGTTGTAAATGTCAAAATTGCACCAACAAAAAAAAGGCTTATTAGTGGAAGGAGCAAATCTTTCAGCAACAAAGAAGAAAGAAATAGTGGAGAGAGGAGTGATCATATATAAACATTTCATATAATAGAGTTTTACTCTCTTTATTTATGTGTTTATTTTTTATTTCTAATAAGTTTATTTATATTATATACAGTAACAAACACATTTATCAATATTGATTGATAATATCATATATCAGTATTTCTATTCTATTATTCTATCACGATCCTCAGGAATATGCTCTATTGGTTAAGATTTGTCTTTAATATTACACTAATGTATATTAAAAAAACATTTATGTAAACTGACAGTGCAATTAACTTAAATTAAATTTACTGTAAAGTGTTACTTTTCTCTACTTATTGTACCTGCATATACCTAAAATACCTGTTGTATGTTATTTGATTAACACATTAACATCAACACGATATTACAACAAAATAAATTACAATTTTGGCAATTATATCACACACATGTTTATCTTCAAATATTGGTAAGAATAAAAATCTTCCCACAACTTCCTCAATATTAAATGATGAGCTTGTGGCATCTTGAACTTGGTTTAAAAAAAGGCCCCTTCAGTTTAATCTGGCAACTAACATGTGTCAGATTGTATTTAATTGTATTTTCAAGTAATTATTGATCTTGCTGATGATGTAGATGCCTCAGAAACTGTGTTATAGGTTAAGCCAGTACTCTGGTTATTAAAACTTTCATGTAAACACCTTAGAGGGGTTATATTAGTTAAGTTATATCATAAATCTGAAGGCATAACCCAATTAACAGGCTAAGATTCATCATCAGTCTTTTTAATTGTGGACTGGAGCTGTGAAATGTGGCGTGCATACACCTTAGACTTCAGTGATTTGATTATGCATTCTCACCTACTCACTCATTTATTATTTACCATTCTGTGTCTAATAATGTGTTTCCTGTAGCTACAGCACATCCTCGACATCCACCTGATTATCAAACATATAATATTATTGCTGAGGTTGAGTTACAGTAAACCGCATACATAATTCAATCAAACTATTATCCTTATCTGGTTATTTTCAGTAATTTGTTTATAGTGTGTATGCAAACCTCCTCAATGAAGAAACATAGAGAAGAAGAAGAAAGATGGTGGGGGAGGACAAGAAGAAAGACAGCTGAGGGTAAGAGAGTAGAGAGTGAAAAAGATCTGTGAGAAAAGATCTGAGATTTAGAAATGGAACAAGAGAGAGAGAGAGAGAGCAGAGGGAGAAGAAGCCCATAAAGAAAATTCATTCATTCAGAAATTAAATACAGCTTCATCTTGAAAGATTAGAATATGACAGTGAGGGTGACTGCTCAGATATGTCAGTACGAAGCAGCGATATTTCTCATCTTCATCAAGGGGATAAGATATACAGATGAGGACTGTACTGAGAGAGTAAAGTGGCAGAAGATAAGTTATCATTCTGGTGTTGTACTGTATCATCATGTGTTTTTCTCCTCAGTGGCTGAAATATTACACTTAATATCACACTGCTCAGTCAACGTCCCAAGCCACTGTTTTATGGTCAGATGTAGACTTATCACTCAATCGACCTGTCAAGTCGACATGCTTCTTTCATGTGTGACAAGAGGATTTTCCCGCTTTGAAAAAGGAGGAGATTTTCTTTTCTTTGAGGCTCAAGTTGAGCTGAGTTTAAAAAGAGAATTTGGCAGCGATAGAGAGGAAAAGGTGTTGGAGGAGGAAAAAAAAAGATAAAGTGAAGCCTGGAAAAGGAGTGAGTGATGGAAAAGCCATAAAATCTGACAGGACAGATTCCATCAATTAAAAAGCCTCTTGAAGAAGTCTTAGCCCTCAAAGAAAAGCGCAATTCAGCACACCACACAATATCAATCTAGCTAAAAAGCTTAGGCAGGAATTTATTTATTTAGATAATTGAATATTTGACCTGAGTAAACCCAATATCACAGAACTGTGTTTTTTTTTAAAGGTGCTGTAATCAATATAGAACTGATCAACTGACTACATGTGAAAGAGGTAACTCGTACAGTTGTGACGAACTCACAGGTATTATCACCTGCAGTTCCCCTCAGCTCTATAGAGCATTTTAGCATCTTTCAGCTGGTTGTTTTGGGTTTCTTTTTTACGGAACTTCAGCATTAACTTCAGGTGAGGCAAATTTTGTGTTTACACCTTGCTGTGTTTGCCCCCCAAAAGCCCCAAAAATCACTAAATGCAGCTTTATATTCTACATTCTAGATAGCAAACACTTGCTGAGAACATTTAAAGTGGTTGTAAAACACTGTCTTAAACATCTGTGATAATAACAAAATTAAGTGTATGATAATATCATAAATATTCATTTTTTTGGGTCTGTTTTTTATTTAAAAAACCCAAATGATAAAATTAAACAGAAAATTGAAAGTATTCACTTTAAAGTAAATAGCAGGAAATAGCTATCGTTTCTTTAAAAAGAAAAGTCCAACAAAAACAATATTAATATGTTAAGGCCAAACTATTATGTTATACCTGTGCTTAAGTGTGTCTTTGTGTGTTTGTACACAGAGCTTTGTTCTCCAGTTACTCAGGACATCTTTCAGGGCAAAGCTTATATAAAAATGCTAATGACACTTTAAGCATGCAAATGTAGATACTAGTGGCTACAGAATGTAACATTTTGAACATTTTGTACCCAACCAAGACTCATAAATAAGCACTTCATTTGTTCTGGTTTTTAAGGGTCTCACATTACAGGAAGAATAATGCATGATGTATCTGATGTTATTTATCCAGCACCACTGACACATTAACTGCATGTTAATATGTGAATCTGATTGTGTGGCCATGCAGGGATGTTAATTACCAAGTGGAGTTGTGATTTTCTCCCTGTTATTCTTTTTGCTAATGGCGAATGGGCTGTGTGGAACAAAGTAGGGAGGTCTAGCAAGGAACTGTTGTGCTTAATCCCTGTGGAGTGTGGGGAGACGGCAGCCTAATCAGATCTGTACTCGGCTGCTTTATCTCTGCTACTGCTCAGTCTATTGCTCGATCACGCATTTCGCTGGAGGAGCTCGATGGGCTGCTACTCTGAGATGGATTAATGACTCTCTGGACCGTACGTTTTCAGCTAAACTATGAGTCCACTAAGAGTTTTTTTTTTTTCTCAAACACAATCCGTCATCGCCTTCACTGAACAGCAGATAATTGAGAAAAAGGTTGCTGAGGAAGCATTCTTGCTCTTTCTCTTTTTCCTGCTGGCTGAATGTTATCTGTGGGGATGCCACTCATGCTTGTTTGATATCTGTGGCCTCATTTCACACTCGTATTGTTTTCTCTCTGTTCCTCTCATTTACAGTCTGTGCTGACGCTTATAAGCATCCTATTTGTCAGTGAATGCCTCTTCACATCAGTGATATGCATATGCATCTCAGGCGCTGTGGTGGTGGTGGTGGTGGTAGGGTGCAGGATTCCTCTACTGAGTCTCCAAGACTCGTAGGACGAAGGCTATAGACAGATCCATTTGGGAGGGCTTGAGACGAACATTTTGTGACAGCGCCTACAGTAACAACTCATCACTCGCCATTCTCACCACACACCCATCATGAATCAGCGTTTCCTGACGCACATCTCTACTGACACAACATTGCATGACAGGACTGGATACTCGCACGCTGTCCTTCGATTGCGATAGACCAGACCAGAGAGTGAGTTGGTGGAGCATAAGAGACTCTAGAGACTGGGCACAGGGAGGGAAATTGGGGTGACTCTTCATGCATCTCAATATCTCCCAACTTTTTTTTTTCCCTCTCACCACCTCATTCACTCTCCGTACCTCTTCCTGTCTCTCTCTCTCTCTCTCTCTTGCTCCTTTTTTTTTTAAACAAATGCCTTACTCTAGTGTGCAGTGAAATATTCATCCACATTAAACATTAATCACAGCGGTTTTAAAAGATTTTAAAAAGTAATAATAATGTTAAAGGAGACCTGGAGACATCTCTCCGTTGGCTCAGTGTGGGTGAAGGATGGCTGCCAGACACGTTTGTCCCTTAAATCCCCATGATCGAGCACATGTCTTGCATGGTTAAACAGGCAGTATAATGTAGCCTGATAAAGATTCTGGGATAATGAATTGATTGAGTTGAAAAACCTCATGTGAGGAAATAACATAAATATTATTTTTTGTGCACTTTTTTGAGTCAAGGGAATACGGAGGATTCTTACTCTAAAGTGCAGAATCTAGTAAGAGCAATGTATAGTGTCTTTGCTGTCACTCAAGGCAGTGTTAAGAGCTGTGGGCTGTGGTGCATGGAGCCCTCATTCACGCTACTCCTGCCCTCTATAATGTGCTTCTGTCTACTTCCCTGTCTCCAGAGTGCTACTTCTCAGCTTGGGCTCACGTTTCCTTTCACCGCCTTTGATTCACTTTCTCATGTGGCCCAGAAGGGCATAGCAGTCCAATTCAAATACTCGCCACATGGTTCCAACACTGGCCCATAGCTACTGACAGCTTCTCATTGTCCTGGTTTTATCCAGAGGAATATGGTACTCTACAGACATCAGAAAGAGGCGCCTTTTCCAGTAGATTGCTTGTGTCACTTCCTCCCCCAACCCCCACCCCCCAATTTCTCAGTTTTTCTGTGCTTTGAATATAAATACATTTCACACCTAAATGGGGATGAGGAGAAGTGGTGCAAACTCTCAGCTCTGGATTGGGTATAGGAGCAGCAGGGAAGAGGGGTGAGAGCAACGTCAGAGAGGAGGTGAGTGGGAAAGATTGCCTAGGCAGCTACTTACAGCTTTGCTTTCCCTTCCACAGCCAAATGAACCAGAACCCGAGGTGTTTCTGTGCACAGTTTATTCAGGGAAACCAACATCTGCACTATACATACAGTGTGCAAATGAGCAGAAACTTGTCCAAAATAAATCTGTGCCTCAGTGTGTGCACATTTAGCTGAGCTCCTCCGAAACACAGTGATGTGTGAGCAAATTATAGATGAACTTCTCATGTTCACGGTCACAAGGATATTTCTAAACCTGTATCCAGCCTCCAGTCATTCATTAAACATTGACAATCCTCTGCCATTATCATAACAGGGAGGGAAAAGACCTGACTGAATAGAATATACAATGATTTCCCGGGAAAATACAAGGGTTAAGGGAAATGAGGAGAGGGATTGTGCATCTGTGTTTGAAGAAGCAACAAAGCAAAAGAGACAAAAAGTGTGTGTTTGTGTTTGTAAAATACAGAGAAGACATAATATGAATTTTAAAAGCAAAGTTAAAAAACAAATCAGACAGCCCAGTATTCATAGAAATCCTATTCATATTGTCAGCGTCGGCCCCTTTAGCCAGTCTAACTCTCTCAGTGCATGAGACTGTTCCAGCAAACGCTGCTTTTTAATTAACCCTAACCACAATCTTTCACCAACTTTAAAGTGTCTATAAGATATTTTTATATAACAGGGTTAGGGTGAAAACAATGTGACAATATCATACTGATAAACCTACAGAGAAATATCTCCTGAATCTGCAGCTCTTTTTAGCAATTTTTTTTTTTACTGTTTCTGTTTCATTATCACAGTGTCGTTTTTGGCCACTGAAGGCAGTTGCTTTCAGTGAAAGAGCTCTAAAAAGCAACTGTATGCTACGTGCTCTGCACCAAGTGGCAGACTGAGAATTGTTTTCCCAATTACACGGATTATGTTCCCCGGCAACGTTTCTTCAAGAGTAAGAAGTGCATAGGTGACTCATCAGTAGGTTGTCTGGATGGATGATGTGAGTACAAAATGCAGGAGTTTGACACTGTAGACAAGGATTTACATCCTGAGTCCTGCATGTGGTTAGGCAACAAAAGCACTGTGGTAATGTGAGGGAAACATTGTGTTTTTGGTTAAATGTTATTAGTAAACACTTCAATTAACATTTGACTTTTTCCATATTTAACCAAGATCTTAACCTAACCATAACTAAGTACTGTGAGTGTCATAAAAAAAATTATTTTGTTTGCTGCAAGCTGATATTGTGTTACAAGAGTGGATATTGTAGAAAAACAATTAAAATACGTTGTCAGTGAACATTTTACTGATACTCAAATATGTTTTTAACAATATTTTCTAATGATATTGATAGAAAATGTAATCTGGGTGGCATTATGTTCCCTTCAAAACATAGTTGCTGCTGCACATAAGTTGTAGATAGACATAATGTATAGGAGACAAGGTTGCATTTCCAGTATATCCCTTGTGCGTGGGCACACAATCCCACATGAAAAAGGTAAATCATATATGGATACATAAAGTACCCTATATAGAGGCAATTACAGAATGGAAAATCGTTGAATGGGGAATTGTTGAAAGATTCCAGCCATAAATAGCATCAAGATGATGGTTGATCCACAAAAAACAAATACATTCAAAATATTGTGAAGAAGTAATGCTTTAACGATAGAAAATGTACCATAAAAATCCTAGACACTAATCAAAAACTGCCTATCTTACCAATCGGTCAATAATGCACTTATTGACTCCTGAGGTTAAATCCCTTCAGCCAAGCAACATCAGGATAATCTTCTGACTGCAGAGCCTGGATTTGCTTTTCTCTGATATTTCAAATTGCCAGGTTGTCCATATCTGACAGAAAATTGATCCAAACACGAACAGATTTCTTCCTCGCTGTGGATCTTAAACAAAAAATTTATAGAGAGAGAAGCAGAGAGAGACAGAGTTAAATAGAAACCGATAGAAAGACAACAAGAGAGGAAAATAAGAGCTGGTGTATTTTCAGTTTAACTGCATATGAGAGGTTTTTGTTTCTCTAAAGAAAGATTTGTCAGATTCTTGACTCTGACCTTTTGCTAACAACGCTGTCAGAGCTTTCAGGCCTGTGTGTGTGTGTGTGTGTGTGTGTGTGTGTGTGTGTGTGTGTGTGTGTGTGTGCACATGCGCGCCACTTCCCCCATGGATGAGGCTGATAATGGAGAAGTGGTGTGTGTGAAATGTGTAAAGGGCAGGGCAGGCAGTTCTTCTGCAGTAATCCATCTTTACTTCAGGGCTGAGCCACGGAGCAACAGGCATCTCACAGGGGAGAAAATACACTGTCGGCATCGCTCTCATTCATATGAAACTACACAGAGGAAATGTTCAACCAGCAGGGGCACGAGATTTTCACAGCGAGAAAACAAGAAAATAGAAATGAAGAGTATTATTTGTTCCATATAGTCTGCTGACAGCACGACAGTCTCAATAAAACAGGCACAGTGGTATGTGACGCGTTAGCAGTGCACACATCTAAAAGCCGCATTTGTCTCAGACCATTCACTGGAGATGTGTAACCGTAAAATTGTTATATGTCCTTACAAATGTGTATCCATCCACTCATGAGTTTGTTTGTGTGAAGAAATGACAGATATAGGGGCTGGGTGTGAAACAGTGGGTGAGGGAGTGAGAGACACACCGAGAGAAGAGGGAGAGCGAGAACCCTTGTTCATGCTGTTTGGCAATAATCACAGAGCCGAACTCGTGCCAACAGTGAGTGCCAGATGGTGCCCATCACCAATGTGCCATGTCTTTGAAATAGGGAGGAGAGAGGAAGATCAAGAGTGGCATGTGGAACAGGGAAGCACTGCCTAATGTGGATGATGTGTCATATAAATACTAATCACGCTAGAATCACACCCACAGCTAAATTAGATCCCTAAAGCTCTTCCACTGGCACCGACTCTCAATCTTCTCCCTGCTTTGGCACCGCACTTATGTTATTATCAGAGATCATTGAACGCTAACGTGACAAACATTTTTCCCACTTAGTATGGTCTAAATAGTGTTTATGGGCACCACTTTAGAGTGGGGTCATAAGTGGCAACTATTTACTTTATTAATAGTCAGTAAATGATTTGTTTGTACAACACATTGTCTCACCTCGACTGCAGGCAAAATTGTTAATGGCTTAAGTTCAAACCCTTAGTGTAACACTTATTTTATCACCTACATGCAGATGGTGGTCCAATCAATGCATGAAGTGGGTATGAAGTTTGGATTGTCGGTTTCAGAAAGTTATAGAAATTGCTGGATACTGACCCCCAATCCCAAAATCAGTAAGGTATTTTGGTGAGGGGTCCGACAAGCACTTTGGTTTGGTTAGATTTTGTTGATAAAAGAGTCACACACCAAACGCTGGCTGCAATTACGTAAGTTTGTAAGTGCATGCAATGGGCCTTAGTTACTTTCTGAAAAAGTGTTGCACAGCATCCTGACCACAATCAATTTCTTAACAAAATTAACATCTAAAATTACTGATCTATGAAGCTTTAGTCAATTAATTATTTGACATTATTCACCATTGGTTACCATTTACAAAGGCTTTATAAAGGATGACTTAAATAATAAAGTTGAAACAAAACTGAATACATTTATGCTGTATTTAAACTAGTTTGCCAAAGAAAAGGTGCACTTACTAGCATTTTCCTAGTATGTACAACCACATCATGGACTTCATCAGAAGATGGCGTTTGCTGTGTATAGTTGTGCATGTATAAATAACAGATGTAGACTAAAATATGCCATTGGGGATTTCATAATGTCCTCCATTTGTTTCTTTACCTAATGATCTATGAATCTTTTGGTTACAAAAAAAGATGTCATCTCCAGACACAAAACCACAATGTCTTTGCAGATTTAATAAAACAAATCTAAACAAAACAAGCTACTGTTATTCTGTTAAATATTTCTGACCTCTTCGTCATCCGAAAAAAATCCCATTTAGATAAAAAAACACTAAAAGGTTGAGACAAACATTGGTGTTAATCTGCTCCCTATTTTCTGCATCTATGCACATATCTTCCAACAATCCTCCCCACAGCTCACCTGGACCCTAAATCTTCATTACCCGTTGAGACTGTCATTATCCGTCCCACCTCCAAATGCTACAGAGGTGAAACAAAAACACACCCCCTTCACACAAACACAACTATGAAGAAAGCCTCAATATGTTAGTGTGTGTTTCTGAATTGTTGCGACAGAGATAAAGATGGATGGATCCTAACTGCTAGTTGTTGTTTTTTTTCAGGTGGCAAACTGCCACCCTGCCGTCACACCCCTCTCTGTCAGTACTCCTCAATAGCCACTCATCCATCAGAGCCTTCCGCTCCAGCAGCTATCACTCAATACCTCAGTGGTGCTGAGGACAAACAGGTACTGGGTGCAACCAGCCATCACCTTTTGCCTTTTAATTCACCTTAGCTGACTTACTGTACAGGTCCTTTATCATGTAACAGATTCAAAGTTACAAACATTTCTCAATAACAGGAAAACTCAGCTGTACTTTTGTGTGTACCCATTGCTGAGCGTTGGATAAATATCCATTGTGGGCGGGTGCTGAGGAAAAATCCTGGCTTGAATGTTAGGACAGACTGGGTAAGCACACCTCATCACATATGTTGCACTAAATTTGGCCCACAACAGCCCCGGGAGGCCGAACAGTAAATTTTGTTCCAATTTTCTCAATGCCAGCACTCAACTATTATCGACACAGATCTGCACTGACTTGGGTTTAACTGTACTGAAACTGTGCTTATGCTCAGACTTACAGTTCGACTGAATTGCAGTGACATGTTCAGCAGTTCATAGCCCGCAATAACAGGGAAGGTTAACCATGCTAGCTCAATGTTCCCTGCTCAGTGGTTGAGAAACAACACTGTACAGAGAGACTGCAGACTTTATCACCAGACTCTGCAGTTTCCTTCAGCTGTAAAAAAGGTTTTTTAGCAAGTTTCAGCTCAGTGTTTTGGTTTCCTATCCTGCAATTTTACTGTTTGGTTCACTCTGCCACTCTCATAGCGTTGTGTTCTGTCATAGCAGGCAGTTGTTTTCAGCAAAAAAGCTAAAAAAAAACTCACTGTACACTATTCCTGCTCAGCACCAAACAGCAGACAGATATAGTTAGTGACTAGCTGGTGAAAATAGTGGAGCATTTAGCAGCTAAGGAGCCTGATATTTCCCAAAGCAGTGGGTTGGGACCAAAACAGAGGTGGAAGCATTCGTCAGGTGACACGACTCCAAATTAAGTGTTGCTGTGTGTCTATACTGTGCGTTATAGTTTGACATTTTTAGACATATCCTTTTTCACTTTCTGCCAGAGAGTTAAATACGAAAATGAATACCACTCTTATGCCTGTCTGTTAAGTGTAAGGCTACAGCCAACAACTGGTTGGCTTAGCTTAGCATGGAGGCTGAAAATAGTGGGAAACAAACAGCTAGCCTGGCTCAGAGCGAATGTCACAAAATCTGCCTACTAACATTTCCCCAGATTACAAATTAGTGTAAAAATGACAAATCACAGTTTTATGAAGGGTTATGTACCAGACTGTATCTTGGCCAGGTCATTGTGAGGTTGCCAGGCAACCAGTGGAGACTCCCAGCCACTACGTCTGTCCAATAAATAGTCAGCGCATAACCAAGCATAAAAAAGGCACAACCTTATGCTAAGCTTAACTAACCAGTTGCTGGCTCTTGCTTCATATTTACCATATAGACATGAAAGTTGTATGAGTCTAACTCTCTAACAGCGTATTTCCCAAAATGTTGAAAAGATTATATGTAAATGTTTCCAGTTTCTGCTGCCCCCAGAAATCAATTATTGCAGGTTTAAGTAATCAATTAATCTTAACTTTACACATTTTTTCTTTCTTTCTACTTCTTACTTTCTTGTTTCTTGAACTGAACCTTTGAGCATTTCGTCCGTCCACAGCCTTGGCTGTGGATATACCGTAAAACTTCTAATAATAGCCCAGGCGTTTATTTGCTTAAATTACTGAACTCCCCCTGCCTTTATTTGGGACAGGCGTTTAATTCCTTTAGCACAAAACTAAACTAAACTAACTGCTGCTTCTCTTGAGAGTTTGTAGTAGCAAATTTGACAACTAACATGATGGTTATGATCGTTTCAGAGGTTTTTTTCCGTCTCTCTTGTTTACCATGTTACCGGTAATTCAGAATGAATTAACATTTTACTTTGTTGTTGATCGTTTTCATAAAATATAGAGAACGATTGAATTGTGGAGAATCTAACTGATCCGCACGATGTGCATTATGTACATATTGACAGAAGTTTAAACATTTATATTTGTGTAGGAGATTGAAACGACTTAAAACTTGCTCAAGCAGGCGACCAGTGGGTTTTAAGAGGTTTTATACATCGAGATAATTTCTATAAAATCCAGCGTTTATTTGTCAAAATGTGTAGCCACACCAGGCTTTTAAATGAGACCTGCGTCTAATAGGGACCCTGCTTTTATTGGAAGTTTTACGGTAGCTGTCATAGGTCCAAATCTCACACTACCACTACCTCTGTTAAGTTGCATTCAATAATAATCAGGCAGCTCAAAGCAGCTACTGGCAGAAGCAGTTAGCTGATAGCAGCATGCATGTTCAGTGAACTCCCAAAGTAAACCAGTAATGAGTGTGAATTCGACAGCTTTTTTCCCACAGAGCAGATCCTGGATGCTCGGGACTGCCAGCCTCGCTTTTGGCTGCTGGTTCGGTGTATGCAAGCTTGTCTCATTTATACACTTTGTACAGCATCTTTCCATGGCACAATGAGCTCTACAGAGTAAACAAAGCACTGAGAGTTAGCCACAATAGTGGGTCAAGTCTTAAGCTGGTCCAGGCTAACTCTGATGGGGCTTTAAGCTCCTGGCCTACATCTGCTTTTATTGCCTCATCCCTAGCTTATGCTTCCTCAGTAATCAATCTTAACCTCACTTGCTCTTTATTTGCGAAGCTATTTGATGCAGAGGATTTTCTCTGATCTTGAACCTGTCAGGTTATTCATCTGCTCTCTTCAATAAACAACATTTTGTTTTATTTATTCATGCACATGGAGAGAAATACAAACAAGGTGAGTGCCTGCCCTTTCTCCTACTGGGAATGGCTGTGCTGTTGATTTTTGAAAAACAAAGCACTGTGGAAAGTGCCAGAGGTCGCTAATAAGGTCACATTAGTTAAATCTATTTGGGTAATTGCTATGAAAATGTAAATATTTGGCATTCATTATCACACAATGGAAAAAAGATGCAAGCAAGAGGACAGAGACGGAGGGAGAGACTGTAACATTAAAGCTACACAAGGTTACATTATTTAAAATCACCCACAAAAGGTTTTCTTTTTGTTTATTCTGAATTGCTGCCAAGTGCTCCAGCACTTAGTTATGAAGCCAAATGTATTGACCTTGAAAATGTTGTATCCTAGCACACATAGTATATTGTTCTGTCTTATGCTGAGAGGTGTTGTGGTGTAATGTGATCTGACTGCCGGTGATGTGCATTTAAGCTTTTAGCATCCTATGATTAGCATAAATTATATTGCATAGTCAAACCCTACGTGGATAGCATAAATCATATGATGATGTGTCCCGGAGGTATTAGTCATGTTTACAGTGTCAGCGTCTTTCTTTTCTTGCTCTGTCACACAGTCTCCTCCCAGCGATTCATGCTGAAATAATACTTTGCCTCACCGGCCTTCTGTATATCTTCTGTTTTCTTGATGAGATTTTTTTCTCCAGATCTCTGTGAGCTTAAATGAATGGAGGTGTGGAAATGCAAAATTACTGATTTCAGCATTTTTTTCTCCAAATCAAACCTCCTCTGATGGTTACACCGGACCGACCCTCTGCCAGTAACAATCAGTTCAAGACATCATGCCTCAGCCAGCTGTCAATAAGGTGAACCTGACAACAACAAAACCTGATTGTAGACTACCTGACTGGGTGTCTAGCTTGAGATCCCACCTTAATTATCTCATTATCTTTAGATGTAAGGCAGTTTCTCATGATCACAACTTAATTATCTGGAGCTGAGCATGCCATCCTGACACACTGATTTAATTATATTATTTTCAGATAAGACTTTGTTCAAAAACCTACTGTAAATGACTCATAGTCTTTTTTATCCATGGATGGCAATTCTGGCCAGCACACACTTCTGAAGTATCTCAGCAAATACTTGTCTCACCACTAATTTGATCTTTTGTCTTTCAATCGGATTTAAATGCTTGCTCTAGGCCTGCAAAATACAATTGCCCTAACTGTCCAATATTTTAAATGATGCCCACAGAGTTTCTTCTTGTCACAGACTCCACCTCACTGCCTTGAATGACTTCTAAAGTGCTAATCAATACCCTACTGTACACCCCCTCTGTCACACACCTCTACCTTTCCTATATTTTAAGCCATTATTTACCTTAACTTTTGCCTCAGGAGCATTAAAAAAAAAGATAGGCTTGCACAGTGGCTAAACCTACAGCTGATGAACAGAATTAAGTTTGGATCACACACAGTAAATATATATACATATATATGTAGATAAGCACAAACATATTTAAACACAGAGCCAGTGTATGGATGTGAGTGTGTGTTCAGTATCACATGGATGCGGAGTATTGATGTATATGAGCTGAAACAAAATCACAGCCAGTTGGATAAATTACCACTTTGAGCCAGAATCAAATGTTAGAATCTGTGACATTCTTTTTAAAGCACAAATACTTCCGTTAACATCGTCCTCCTAAATCAGTGTAATCTGAATGTTGATGCAGTCATTGAAGAAGGATCTTTAATGCCAGACCACAGGTTGGGACGCTCTGTGACAACCAAGCAGCTGGCGGGACCATCTCAGAATAATAGTCCGAGGAGAGTGTAATACCTCAGGGTACAGCCTGTTCTCCTGAGTAGTAATAGAAAGTTTGTTGTTTTGTGTGTGTGTGTGTGTGTGTGTGTGTGTGTGTGTGTGTGTGTGTGTGTGTGTGTGTGGATGGTGAGGGGTTACAGTAGATTGTGGGGTGTCTATGTGCCTGTGTGCACACATGTACATTTATCGGTTGTATTGTGTGTTGGCATACATGCAGTCGTGGGTGTGGTACCTCATCACAGATGAACAGCGCTCTCTACAGAGATCGACTGCTCATGTAATTCCTGCTGAAATGAAATGTTCTCTTTTTAAAAAGAAAAGATATTCAGCCAATAGGAGGGAAAATTGCAAAGATATTTCGAGTTGATTGCCTTTGCACTGCTATATTTCTGCTGAAAGTCTCTCCTCCACCACTCAGCAAAAGCACAGAGGAGGAGAGATGGAGGAGAAATGAATATCTCCTGCTGGTGCTGTTGTATGAATGTTTTATAGATGGAAGGATGAAAAAGAGATGAAGCCCCATTCAACCTCTGTGCTTATATTATTTTAAAATACTGGTTTCAAATATTGTTTTCACCTTGTCAAATTTGTATCCTGTGCCCAATCTGACTACACTTAATATCCCAATTTACAGCAAGTGCATTAAAGTGCAAGTATACTGCTAATTCTATTGACCAGCATTCATTTTAATCTGACAGTAATATTGTTAATTATATTTCAAACATTACTGTTCATTTTCTCTAATTGTTTAGTTAAATGGCAGTTTTGAATAACCTTGAATTCCAGGCAAATGATGTGGTAACTACAAATCTGCTGATTCAATCCCCTCTAGACATGCGCTGGGGTAGTGCTCTTGGGCAAGGTCGCTGTCTCCCAAATTGAATGATTAAAAAAAGAGGAGATTTATACAGTAAATCTCTAAGGATCTAATAACATGTGCAAAGTAAGGTCACACAGTGGGAATGGATTGTGTACTGACACAAGTTTTACAGCAAGAAATATGGACTTTTCCAGCTGATGTGTTGACTTTAAAGTCACTTTGTTCCTCTCACTGAAACTTTGAGGCCACAGTCGTTTCAACCACCAAGACTCAGAGGTACACAATGAGTTCCAGACATGTTTTCAGACAGATAAAAATACTCCACTTTAAATAACCATGTGGCTCTTCCACAGAAAGTTCAGTTACATTGTTAAATATTCTTAGAATTACATTTGAAAAATACTTAATATATAAATGTGCAAATATTTTTCAACTCCTGGACACAAGATATTTCCTACTGTGAACTGGAGGTTTTAAGTTTCCACATCACACTTCTGTACATTGCATATTGGGGAGAAGATGACCACTAAGCTCCAATGGCTTTATTGTATAACTGAGGTTTCAACCACACTTCATTACAAGTGTCAGATACAGCTTTATTTCTAAGTAAGGAAGTTGTGATGTTGCGATCACAACAATTAAGTACAAATTCAAGCAATCCCTGTGAATTCTACACAACCTTGCAACTTTGTCCACTCACTGCAAATTATGAGTAATCCATGTGGTTTCCTGCGAGATTCGCCAATCACAGCAACAGTACCAAGTTTACTCTCACTGGAACAAGTTGCCTTTGATGCTTTTTAAGTGAAATAGACAAAAAAGTTCTATAGTTTATGAAGTGATGAAGTCAGGTGTGGGATCTATAAATACAGTATATAGAAACTTGTACTGAAAAGTATAGTCAAGTGTCAATAATAAAATCACTGGAGCTTAGTGTGCTGTCATCTTCTCTTCAACATATCAATATATGCCAAACAACTCTGATTCTAAGTTGCATATAGGACAATGTGTAAACAGCCTTCTAGTGTCAAACTCTGCACATCCGTCATTCTGCACAGTGAAGGCCAAACATCCAAGTGAAAGAACACAGTTCTGACTGGAGGAGACTTTATAGATCATAGAAGGCTATGTGTTTTTTTATTTTCTATTACAGAACATATACACACAGCAATAACTGTGAAACTACTGTGAAAACACATTTCTTTCAACTTTAGTTCCACTAGTGTTAGAATGAGCTTGCAACCGCCACCTATAAGCACAGGTCAAAACACTAGCGCGATCATTCTCTCCCACACCCCATTTCGGAAAGCTATATTATGGCCAGCATCATCTGTGAAACACACCTAATTTGCCCGCAGGCATGACCTAAGGCGAAGTGCAGCCAATAGCCGAGAAAGCGGAGCTGTGAGCAGAGGACAGAAGAGGAGCAGCGGAAAGAACTGTGTTAGGTTCACAGCTTCCTGCCTGCCACAGTTTGTGGGCTCAGTGTGCAAATAATTAAAGTTGAGGGTGGACAGCTCCCTACAGCGCCAATGTGCCTTCATCATGCAGAGCTGTGGACCGGGGCTATTCATTTTCACAAAGAGGGAACACAGCGGACGCAAGGCAGAAGCCACTAGGGAGCTCTATAGGGAGCTGAGCTGTATGGTGGCACAAATAGGAAGGCTGTGAAGATGTGGGAATGGAGTACTTTATTTACTCTATTCATTTCAGGGTGGTAGAACAGCAGCGACAGACTCCATCACTTACTTTGCTACTGACTAGTGCTTCATTTTACGCAGCTTTGGAGGTTTGTTTCAAGCTGTGAAGCAGTCCCAGCTGCCACAAAAAGGTTTAGTTGAAGTGGCTTTTTTTTCCTACCTGCTGTAAATATTGCGGAGGGAAGAAATCCTCTCCACTGCTCTTTGTACCCACTCACTTTTTTACTGTTTACTCTGTCCATACCCATTGCCTGCACTGTGCTCCTGTCTGGAGTTTGAGTTTTTTGTGCATTAGAATACTAGTGGGCATCCAGCGTGAAGTGGTTGAGTGACTGAGGGAGTGGGAGTTATGAAGCCAGATGGATATGAATGCGAGAGTCCTCATTGTTCTTGCCTGAAAACTCCAGGCCCTGCTGTTGCTGCTGCTGAGCTCAGTCCTCCTTGCTTCCTCTGCAGCACTTCTCTCCTCGTATACTCAACCGAGGGAGTCCTCTTTATTTCCAGCATCTGTGCTGTGATGAGAAACACCAGCTAACTAGGCCACTGCATAATAAGCAAGAATAGCAGCAAAGTAAAAAATGAATAAAAAAAGAAGAGTGAAAAAGAATCAGTTCACGGGGGGGAAAGCTTACCCAACATGTAACTGCTGACAAAAGTAATTCAGCAAGCAAATATTGTCCCTATTCCTTTATTGCAGATGCATTCATTTATTATTGCTTGCCTTTACCTATAGCTTCAGCAGAGGTGCATCAGAGTTCACATCTCATTTCGGCAGTGAGCCCCTGAGCTATGCTGTCATGTGACTGACAATGCACCTTGCTGACTTTTCTTTTGGTGTGTGTGTCAACTGCAGTCCTGGGATCCCTCCTGGTGCTGCATTTCTGTGATACTCAGCGTTTTAGCACTTGATTCAGTTTGTCAACAGCTTATTATTGTCTACGAGGAAGTGGAAGATGTGGGAGTCTTCACTTCTTCTCTGATGCTTTTCAAGTACTTTCTTGTATCTTGCGCTATGCGCACACTCTTGTTATTTGTCTTTTATTTCCGCAGTGTTTGAGGTGGCTAAACATTTTTATAATAACAATGTGAAAACAATGTGACAATGTGCTCGTAGTGATGAACTTACAGATAATTATTACCTGAAGCTGCAGCACCACTCAGCTTTACAAGCTTTATAGTGAGTTTCAGTTCATTGTTTAGCTCCAGCTGTTTTGCTTTACTCTCACCGGTCTCACCAGCGTAGTTTTTGGCTGCAGCAGGCAGCGTTTTGCTGCCAAAAAGATCTAAAAACTTACTGTGCACAACTTTCTTAGCACCGAACTGCAGACAGAAAATGTGAGTAACTAGGACTGGAGGATTTAGGAGGATTTTTCCCCCAGGAGTTGGTAGAGAGCAACCTTTTCACCAAAAAAATCAGTAATTGGTTTAAACACACATGACTGACATTTCCCACATTGTCTCTCTCTTTCTCTTTCTAGTGTAGAGCATGACTTTCGTCTGCAGGAAGGGCAGGTGGTACGCACATGGAAGGTAGGCGACCCTCCTGAGGGCTCGCCACAGCCCGCCACACCCCAGCCCACCACACCCAACCAACAAGACTCCCCTCAAGCGGTGCGGCCCCCTGCCACCACCAAGAAGAACAGGAAGAAATGTTTCTGGTTCCTCTGAGGGTTAGCTGATGGAGCAAAAGACGTTTTGATACTCTAATGCACTGCATACCCTTCTTAGAAAAACTACAAATGATGAACTGTGGAGATTTGATTTAAAAACAAGCATGGAATGAACTGCAGGATTAAAATGCAAACATAAAACTGTGGGAGGAGAAAGAGCTACAAAGGTTATGATTTTAGCTGTTGCTGTTGGAGTTGATGAGAATGGTTTGACTGGGGCGCACATGTTGTTACTGCTCTTAAAATGCCTCTTCAGCACTTAAAGGTTTGATACTGGTGCAGGGAAGTAAAAGTGCTGAAGTCAAATAAAAGTAAAAGTTCAGTCCACAATATGACTCACAGTTAGGAAGCAATTAGAAGATATAAAGAGAATATATAGCGGGTGGGACGGGGCAAGGGGCAAAGTACAAGAGGCAATACAGCAGAGAGGATGGAGAATATTTATAAGAGATTAAATAAATAGAGTTTATAGGCAAAGAGAGAAAAAGACAGAGAGGAAAGATTCATCTTCATTAATGGACTAATGAGGGTCAGAACACCAGCTTTTATATCCAGAGACATTTAAAAAGAATTATTATGACCTGTATTTAAAACTTTTATTATACTGTAATTGATGAAAAGTTACTACACATGTCTACACGCACATGCAGCACACACACAGAAACACACACATAAACAAATGAACATGACATATTTACATAAAAAGCATACATGAATTGAGAAAATGAGTGAGTTGAGTTCTGTACATATCAGAGCTATTCTGCTTGGATGCTATATTTCAGATATGGATTACTGCTCTATAAAAGTATTTTACCACAGTTGGCTGTGTGTTTTCATTCATGTTTCAAGCCATTATCAGTGGTAGAAAAAGTATTGAAATCCTTTACTTAAAGCAGCTATAATTGACATTTTTATAATAACAATGTATCAAATGTCAATGTGAAAACAATGTGAAAGGGTTCACTCGTAGCAATGAACCTGCAGAGAGTTACCGCCTGAATCTGCAGCTCCCTTCTGCTTTTATGGAGCTTTACTGCAAGTTTCAGCTCATTATTTTGATTGGTTCACTCTCATCACACTAATAGCATTGTATTAGGCCACAGCAGGCAGCTGTTTTCAGAGAAAAAAGCTCTAAAAACCCACTGTACACTACCACCTGCTTGGCACCAAACTGCAAACAGCAGACAGACACAGTTAGCAACTGGCTGATGAACATAGAGCATTTAGAAGCTAAAGATCCAGGAATTTTTATTTTCCTCTAAAGTTGTAAAGAGACCAAAAACAGAGCTAAAAGAGAGTAAATTTGGATTTACTTTTTTCACAAACACAACTCCAGTTTAATGATTGTCTCTAACTCGTGCACTGCTGCTTACAGAATTTTACTGGAGTAACTGGTTGAGGTGGAGCTAGTTTTAAATACTTTATATACAGTTCTGTATTTCAGTCTAGGGTCCAGAGTCAATTTTATATACGTAGAACTACAAACAATTCATGAAATGTGAAATGTGAGAAGAGGTTCCAAGTACAAATAACTTTTCTTTAATGGGTCAAAACTCAGAACAGGTTAAACAGCTCATCATATATTTTATATGTAAAATAGTAATATGAAAAGTAGTGACTACAGTTGTGTGATAAATGTGTAGTGAGTAAAAGTACAATCATTCACAGCTAGTGATGTTTTAAGTAGCACAAGTAAATGCAATGTCACTTTCCACCACTGGCTATTATTATTGGTAATTTTTTATCAGTAACTGTTAGGACGCTTGACGACAGTATTAGGACATTAGGATATATAAATGATTGTGGATCTCAAACAAAACAGAAAAACATGTTATGCATTTCTAAGAACCCAGTGGATGGAATGGACGCCTCTCGGTCCTCAGATGGCGGCTCAGACAGCCCACTTTCCTGGACACTCCAGGGCAAGTCTCAGGAAATTAAGCCTCAGCTGTTTGATGGCTGTGAGAAGCCCCAAATATTACTACTTAGTAATTCATGACACACATAAGCTGCTTCTATGAGGCTCTGAGGTGGTATGAGATCCTGGCCTAATTTATTCCAAACTTTGGAAAAGTGTTAGCTCTCAGTTTGTTTGCCTGCTTGTTTGGATTTGTTCGACTACTGCCAGCTTCCACTCTGCCTCAAACAAAGCAGTTAGAAACAGATTCTGTTTTGTTTTTTTGTTTGGAAGAGATATTGGAGGGAATATGCATCCGTGTCAGGCAGTCAACAGTCCTTCGTGTACTAGACTTGTAACTTTCTCAAGACATGAGTACAGAAGCATGCATATGTACACATGCACACACACACACATATCAACCTAAGCTTGTTCAACTGAGGCCCCGTGTTCACCGACTTAACTCTGTGTCCTGCAGTGCTGCACTGAGGTGTAGAAGTCGAAAAGATTTTGCTGCACGTACCACCGCTTCAAAATAAGCAACACATTTATACCCCGTCTCAGACACACACACACACACACACACACACTCACTCGCAGTCTCACAACCTCACAATTCTACACACACACACACACACACACACACAGCTAACATATTGTTCTCAGACCAACACAATGCATTATCTCCCCCGCAGTTGTTCCTCTCTCCCTCACAACCAGGCACACGCTTCCTCCTAGTAGCTCTGTGTGTGCCTCGCAATGCTGAGAGGAGTGTAGAGTTGTCAGTCATTAATCTGCTACAGCACAGCCTGTAATCCTGATGACAGAGCAGAGCGGGCTTACAGAGAGCAGAGAGGATCTGAGCCCAGCCTAGAGTGGGGAACAAAGGAGCCAGAGAAGACTGGCTTTGAATCCATAAAGAGAAAGGAAGTGTGTGCGCGTGTGTGTGGGGATTCTGGGTGAGGTAGGTAACTATTTTGTCAGCAATGCTGCAGTGCTATTCAGGAATGCTGGCACACACAAAAGGGAGAAAAGCTTTATGTGGAAAGCAACCCGGGCCACCGGTGTGTCACATTGACACATCAGGTAAATGGGCTCCAGTCCAGGCTGGTCATTATGGAGCTCTAGAAGAAACACAGAGGCTGCAGAGAAAGAGAGAACAAGCCTATTTAGAGGCCTCTTCAAAGAAACATCAAGGGTCAAAGTTGGCTCACGCAATTCAGCGCAACATCAGACGAAGCTCAGCTGAAAATGAAGGAGAAAAAAAACAACCATGTCTTGAGGCATCAACAAGCATGCATAATGGGCATGTGAAAACAACTACAAGTGCCTCTGCATGCTGAGAGGAAGCAGCAAAGCTAATACTGCATGAGTCATTGAGCTTAGGCTGCTATAGAGATATTATGTTTCACTTTACCACATTACAACTAAAGAGGTCATTTCACAGTCAATCAGGCCGAGAAGTCAGAGGTGCTGGAGACGTAACCTGTCCGCGAGTCCAGCAGCGAAATAATCGTTTTTGAAGGGTAATGCAATAAATGATGCAACATAAACTGTGTCTTTTCCCAATGACTTAATAATGATGCTGATAAACAAGCCCCAAAGTTGAAATGATACTTGAAAGAATTTTCTTTTCTTTGAACTGAGATAGGAGTCTCATTAGTGACCAAATAAAAGAAAAATATGGATTGAATGTGGACCAGGGGATCCAAATTAAAATTACACCCACATACATGCACACAGACACAATGCCCGGGCACATCCTCTGGCTTGGCTCTCTAGATTTCAGAGGAATCACATACACACACACAGAATTCCAGTCATATCTACATGTGTAGCACTGCAGCACTGTGTGTGTGTGTGTGTGTGTGTGTGTGTGTGTGTGTCACTGGGACATGGTAAATAATGAATTAAAAAGTACCCATTTCCAGACGACCTGCCAAGTTTCTGAGTCAACTGCGATAGCTGCAGATTGGTTTAATAAATTATGAGCTAAATTCTCCCCTGCCACTGCTGTCACTGATGCAAAAATGGGCAACGAAATGTAAATACAATCACAGCTCGGCTGCGAAGGGCACAGAAACACTGTAGACCTGCCACGCCAGGTTTCTCCATCCGAAGCAAGAGACACAATCAGATGTGTGCGGACACGACACACATGGAAAGCTTCTCTTGCAGGCTGGGTAGGAAAAAAAGATCCAGTGTTCGGAATCTGTCTATAAACTGCATAAGTTTTGATTCGTTTTGGACATTTTGGATTCACAGAAAACTTCAAAGTAGATACACACAGCAAAGATTTTTAAAAAGAGTGGGATGATATTCGACAAGGGCCCAGACTGAACTAGAGATGTTGGAGACAGTTCAGAAGAATCAGAAGAACTTCCCAAATGTACATAGTCGAGGCTTCAGAGGAACATCGACATAGGAGCTGGCCTGTTAGTGATGACTGTGTGCTCATTTCTTTACTTGTGATTATTTTTCTTATATGTTTTTGTTATGATGTGTGAGCAGCACCGTCAAGTGTACTGTTTAGGCCTCAAATGCACTCACACAATGCAGTATCATCTGGCAAAATGCTAGTCCATCCATCTTGCCAGGCTTCAATCTTTGTTTTTCTGGCCAAACTACGTGCTACCGGACCAATCAGTGTGCTTTGAGGAAGTACTGGCAGCCTTGAGGGTGGGTGCATAAAGGTAGTATTTATTCACTTAAAGAAAAGCAAAGAACGGCCCTAAAGGGTCTTCACTCTTCTCCTGACTGGCTTCGGTAAGAGTAAAGTGACATTATGTGGTTCGTTGACCTGACTGGCTGAAGTTCGCCTGTGATATACGGTGATCCAATCAAGTGCCTGCCCTTTTGCAAACCATCTGGTGCAGTGAGGTCAGCAAAATGCTGCGGTGGGCAATAAAATACGTCAAAGTGCACATTCCTGGTAGATTTCTTTGTAACTGTTACGTGTGTGTGTTTTTGCCTCTGCTGTCTTGTCCTGTTCCAGGTACCGCCCTCCCCTCCGACTGGTCAGGCACACCTGCAGCACCTTAGCAATCGGGTGGATTGCTATAAAGCTGCAGGGATAGAAGCAGACGGGGCCAGTGGGCCAGATAGCTGAACAGAGTCGTGACGCTGTCGACGTGTGAAGCAGAGCTGTGTGGCGCTTTCGGGTTACCTTCATTCCCTCAATGGAGGGATAGCGTTAGTTATTTATTGTACTCATTTTGTGTAGTTGAGTGTGTTTTCACTTCCTTACTTTTTAGGAAGTTGCTTTGTGTTTACGTTCGAATAAATAGTTTTACAGCACCAATATTTCTGTTTCCTGCCTTTCTTTAAACGCCCGGGTCTTTATTAATTGTCGTTTTTCCCCTGGATACCACAACTGGGGACATAACGGTAACATAAACAACGTATTAATGTTGTCATGATCGATATGATGAAAAGATAAAATTGCAGCAATAATGATTTTCCAAGACTATGAAATTATAATAAATAATAAAATAAATAAAATCATGTAACTGTTGCTCAAACTGGTCTTCCCGAATCCTATTTCATCGCCTCGTCATTACCTGAAGAAACATGCAGTCCCTTGTGTTGTCTTAACGGCGGTTTACATGCAGACATGCGTGTCAAGCAAGCTGATTGGTTGAACCAATTCCCGTCTGAAGGCGGGTTCAAAACAAAGAAGAAATAAAAAAGTGAGCCTTACAGAAGTAATAAGTTATTAAACTATGAAAGAAACCACCTGCCTGTTTCAGCCCAGGCGTGTGTAAGACTGATGTGAGACCGTTTGCTGAGTAGGGTCGCAGAAATATTGACATCTTCACGGAACTGTAATTATACAAGTAACAACACACATCTCTTGAAGACTGGTAATAACACTTGGTGGTAAGATGTAGAGTTATAATCAACACACTGTAGTTTCAGTTAATCACTGACCCAATACACAAGAACTGTCATACTGAAAGTACAGCGAAAGATTTGACAGTTGGCAAGCAAAAGAAATAAAATCAACAACATTGTTAAATGTCATGCAGCAAAACTCTGAACGCAGAACAATGAGAGTTTATAAAATGGTAAGAAGACATTTTAAAAAAAGAATAAACAAGAGTTCATGCCTGTGCTGCCTGCAGGGCAGTCAATGTGCTCAGGAACACGTTTGACAATTATTTTCAGGGGAATGTGTCACTGTTTGAGAGGAGTTCTCTGAACATCAAAGTCAGTCTCTCTGAAGACATGTTAGATAACTTCAAAGTCCTGTGACTGCTTTGCCGAGAGGTGCTTTTCCTTTGTTTTGTTCAGCTAGTTTGTTTTCTACTCCATTGTGAAGTCGATGATAAAGACTGTGAGTGCATATTGCATCATGAACCTGCCCTTTGTAATTTACAATTCAAGGACACATTGGACATTGAACATGACTTTAAACAGCAACATATTCAGGTTGGTAACCAAGCAAGAAGCTTGTAGAGACCATTTCATGCTGATTACTTATTTTTGTTATTCAGAATTTGCCATGAATTGGTACGTTATGATAGCACAGACAGCATTATTATAACATTTTTAAACTTTAAACTTTTTCTGGTTGCATTGTACATGTATCCTTGTAATTAAAAGAAAGAAGAAAGGGAAACAGTTTTTTTTCAGGTTCTTCATTTTCTGACAAATAACTCGTCCAAGAATTGCAGATTTTCTTTCAGATCCAGGGCTCATATGGAAGTCCTTGGCAGCTTACGGTGGGAATGCATTGTTAATGGAGGTTGCTCCTTGCTTAACAGCTAGTTGTCAACAAAGTTATATTACGTTAAGTAAGTAAGTCACTTTAAAGGTATTGTAGATAAATACATCTCACTCTAAGGTAACAAAAATGCAACAATTTTTACAGGAGATTATGCACTAAAATAACATAACTATAAATATTATATTACATTTCTGCCAACTGATCCTCCTAAATGTTACACACTGAACCTTTAAGACTGAAAGCAGGGAAAAAGGTAACAAAATTGGTCTGCCAGCACGTCTAAAGCTCACCAATTAACACATTATATTTCACCTCAGATATTTAAATCTGTGACTTTTTGAAGTCTCTAGTCTCTCTACTTTTTATACACAGTTTGTTTTTTTATACTGATTAAACAAGCGAGATATAATGTGTTAACTTGTGAGGTTTAGAGGTGTTGGTTGGCAGATTATGTTACCTTTGAACAGAGCCAAGCTAACTGTTGCCCCTTGTTTGCAGTCCTTATGCTAAGCTAACAGGCTGCTGGCTGTAGCTTCATATTTAACATGAGACTGGTATCAATCTTCGTATTAAGGTTTTATGGGGATTTAAATATTTGATATTAATACCCATCTGGATTTACAGACAGTACACTTTTATTAAATATCTGAATTATTGTTTTGCATCTATTTTGATACAAAGTCTGACACACGACCAGCTGCTCCCTTATCAAAAATGATCAACTCTTGTTCTGACTTTTATTTCCCACAGCATCAAATCAGCAACAAGAGGCTGGTGCCTACAGCTCCTCTTAATTAGTGTGGGATCTTCCAACAACAATAACAATATACATCACATTATGAACCTAATCTACCTGCCACACACACTGCAGGTCTCCAGTGACTACAGTAATTATATGCCTAATGCTATGGCATTAATTGGAATTTATGTCCCTGAAGATCAGAGTCAGAGGATGTTATAGAACTATCTCCTGGATGTTTGGGCCTGGAGCTCCTTCAAGCAAAGTCACAGTATGTAATCTATAATACGAACCAGACCAAAGGAGAGGAAGGACAGCATCTATTTTTCCACATTGTAACCCTGTAATTTCATCAGTAAGATAACAGTAATATGTACTGATGACTAACATTTTGATATTTGTAAAATAAATAAACAGTACCATGAACTGTAACTTTAAATGTGATGGGCAGGACTGTGGAATAAGTTACAATGCCAGGACAATCTCATTCACCAGGCTGATGTAATGCAAAACAGGCAACATTTATTCGGAAATAACACACAAAGATTCAACTAAAATTAACATACTGGGACATGTTGCATCACATATTCCGGTAATCCTCAAATTCCTATCAACTCCAGCGATTTGCATTTCTCCATGTAATACAGTATTGTAGCATATGAAACATGCAGTAATAAGCTACTTTGGCACCAGATGAGAAGTTAAGATTGGATTTCTATGCTTCAATAGAATGAGTTTAAATAGCGTATTCCAGCTTTGTAGATCATACAAAGGATTTCAGTTAGTCCTTCAGTTTCTCCTCCAGTTTTCCTTAAAACTCTTCTTCGCAACTCACTGTATGAAAACAAGTTGTTTTACCAATATGCATCCTACTAAATGGTATAATGCTCCTTCACTGTCTCACTTTAACATCAAGTATTGATGTTAACATTAAACAACAAAGTCTAAGTGTGTCAGACTGTGTGAGACATTTTTGCCCTGGATTTTGCTTCTCAGGCAAGATACAAGCTGTCCTACCTTCGCTGGGGCTGTATGAAGCGGTGAGGAGGTCTGTAGAAACTACTCAGAGTCTCCTAACTCCTCTGCATTGTTGGGTATTTTTTTTTAGATAACAGGTAATTCTGCTACAAAAACGCTAGAACTGATCATCAATCAAAAATAATGCCATTAAGGACAGAGCTCTTTTTTTAGTAAAGATGTTTAATGCCTCACTGTTGACACTGGAAATGATGGTTTGATTTTTTATTTTGTCAAACATTTATTTTAAAAGTATCAGGTCTCAATGAAACTCTTAGTGATTAGGGTTAATACACTGTATTGCAGCAATTTATGTACCATTTTTACGTGTATTAGCATTATCATGAAAAGCATGAAAACCAATTTAATCATAATCTCTTATTTTAATGATGACATCTATTTCAATAATGAAGAAATTATTATTGCCTGTATTAAGTGCGCATGCGTCCCTGAACTCTGTGTAGAAAATAAGGATTTAGGAGGTTTCTCATGTTCCATAGACTATATATACGCATTTATATATGATATGATATACATTTACAATAATACAATGACATTTGCCAAACAGCAAATAAGAAACAATTTCTTTAAAATACAGTTTTGTTAATGTGAAAAATCTTCCATGTGCAGAAGTAAACAACCCACAGATTTGCATTGTTATGGTTTAATACATTTACTGTATGCTGTGGGGCTTTTCTTAATTCACTGACTGCAGTTTATCACTCATGTTTTAGTCTTTACCATCTGTGTAGAATTGCATCATTAAAATTTAAGAATATCTTGATGGTCTTCTTAAACACCATGAAGGATTTTTTTTTTTTTTGATTGCTTCAGATTGACCCAGTTAAAGCAGTGAATTTTTAAATGCAAGGATATCGCTTCACAATGCGCAGACTGCTGTGGTGCCAAGGGGAAAGGAATTTAGCCAAAAAAAAGAATTTAAAAAATACATTGCCTCCAGGCCATCCCCCCCAAAAATAATTTTCCTCTGGGTTCAGGATAAGGTTTTTAACTGCGAACATTCTGTATACAAGATCAGTTTAGACAGTGACTAGAACATGACCAAGAAGATGTATATGGTTCAAATTAAAGCAGTGGTTACATCGGCAAACCCTACTTAAATAAAATACAAATACAATAGTCCATTACAAGTAAAAGTCTATTTTATTTTATTATTGTGTGTATTTTACTGTAGTAAGTGGATGAGGTGGTATAAGTTTTAACTACTGAATACAGTTTGATAGTTTAGTCCAGTGTTTTCCCAACATAGGGATTAGACCCCTTCAGAGGGTCGCACAATAAATCTGGGGGATCTTGAGATAATGATAATGGCAGACGAAAGAAGAAACAAATCAAACAACAAATCCATATAAATCTTTTGGTCTTCTCTCAGATATTTTAGATTTTGTGAAATATCGAACAATTTGACCTCTTTGGGCTTCAAACAGTAATTTAATGTAGCGGTGGTTTGAAACTGGACTGAACAGAAACGCCCTTACCTAAACCCAGCGTGAAGGAGAGACTATGGTGGCCACGAAACTCACGTAAAAATGCAAAAGACTCTAGCTAGAGGCAGTGTTTGGTTTGTCTATTCTGGGCTACTGTAGAAACATGGCAATTCAACATTCAGAGGACCCACACACTTCTGTAGATAAAAACGGCTCCTTCTAAGGTAATGAAAACACATTGACTCTTATTATCGGGTGATTATGCACTAATGAAAGATTATTTTATTCAATTTCTGCTAATAGATCCTCCTAAATGTCACACACTGGACCTTTAGATGAAACCACCTGAGACGTTTAGAAAGAAAATCTCTTTCTAGTGGAGCTGTTAACATCTCAAAGTGAATAGGGGCCTAAACTAGACATGGCTTTTTTTCTAAGGGGTTACAAGACATGAACTTGTTTAATCTTTAAAAATGTTCAATCATAACAACAGCTGTTGAATAAATGTAGTGGAGTAAAAAGTAATATTTCCTGAAATGTGGTGGAGTGGAAGTAGGCCTACTGTATAATAGTATATTCATAATATAATACGTGATAGCATAAAATGGAAATATTCAAGTTAAATTCATCAGTACTATGCTTAAAACTAATTTACTGATTCTAATGAAGATAAATGTAGTGCATCTGTTTGTAATTTTTTATAGTTAGGAATACAAATAATCTTGGACCATGTTATTATTGTAGCATGATTATTTTATTTATCTATTAGCAGGTTGACCTTATAAAACTATGTTTTTACACTAACTAGAATGGAAATTAATGAGGAAAAAGTCTATTTATTAAACTGTAACATACAGATGAAGTTGCATCATGAGGACATTTTGGGCTGCAACTACAGGTCGGATCCCTATAAAGAACACACTAAAGTGGATCCCTGGCTTCCATGTTGAAGCAGTAATTTGATAGTTGCGTGTTCCCAGTGAATGAGAGTCAAGTCTTGACAACTCCAGCCGGCAAACGTCCTTCCGTTCCTACAGAACATCTGAACATCTGATGAAACTGTGCAACAGTGGAGCTCAGTTTTCAAGGAAAACTTTTCCGCTATGAGAAACAATTCCTGCAGGAGAACAGGCTGCAGGGACAACGCATGAACCACCTTGGCACAGTCTTATTAGAGGAAGCCTACTTATCTCTGCAGTGATGGTGCGTTTTTATGCGCTGTGGATGGTAACTCTGCTCCAGTTGTGTCAGGCAACCATATACACCAACGACTGGGCGATAAGAATAAAAGCTGACCGTGAGTCTGTCAACAGGATAGCAGAGAAATATGGATTTACTAACATTGGTCAGGTAGGTGTGATGCAAAATACTGACTGTCTCTCTTTTTGTAGACCTGTAGTGGACTCAGTGTGTAGGCCTTCACATTGTCGAGCTTCAAGTTAGGCCACATCCCATTAAAATACGTTGAGCTACAGCAAAACTAGATAAAATCCAGCATGCAGTATAACGTTTGTTGCAAAATATTGTCTCAAATACATCCTCTCCAACTCACCACTGTAATTGATATAGATTTAATCAGAGAGATCAATAGGCTAATAGTGTCCAATTTAACCAATTACCAGACTGCCAAACCTGCAATATCATATAAAGTAATGTTATTGCAGATATCCAACTAGAGTCATAACATCAATTGTATTATGTCTGAGGTTAAGTGCAATAAATGTCCTTGTGTTTTCAATTCACTGTCCACCATCTGCCTAGCAGAAACTAGAGTAATATTAATTTCTGTGCAAGATTTAAGAAAACCTTGATCATATTTGACAGTCAAATATAGCTGCAGTACATGATTATGTCTCAAAATGATAAAATGGTAATAAACTGATAGAGGGAGTGCTAAACTGCCACTAAGCGACTGCAAAATGAAGTTAAAATATTAGTTTAATCATACAGACTGAACATTTTTTACTTTTGTGGAGTCCTGGAGAACTTTTAATGTCAGAGGTCAGCAGCTTCTCATTACACATTACATTACAAGCCTGTCGGGATGTTCGTGGCTAAGAGAAGGATACCAATCTGCCAAAAAAGAGTCACATTTTATTCGCTCACCTCTTACCCTCATTTTATTATTCTATCCTTGTCTATATAATATTAATTATCCAAACAGTTAAACCTCGAAGAACCAGTACTTTATTGCCATTTCAATTAAGGTCACAAAGAACTAACGAAAAAAAACTGAAATCAATCAGACCAAACATGTCAATACACCCACAGAATGAGCAAATAATAACAAAATCAATAAATAATAAAGCAAATAAATAAAATAGGTCGAGTTATAGAGCTCAGGCCCATAAAATTCAACACATGGACTCCCCGGGGATAGGTGCTGTAATGAAATTTGCTTGGGTCCATGTTTCACTACGGGTGATATGACCAGAATGAACCTTAGAAACTGAAAGATTGTTACATAGAGGTCAGAAGTCAAAGTAAATTTCACAACAGAGCCACCAGGGAATAAATTAGGACCATCATTTATTCTCATCAGTCAGAAAATGTCCCTGCTATGATACTTTTTTTATTACCACGAGCTGCTCTTCTTATACATTAAAAAGATCTGTTGACGTCATGGCATTATGGACACAAACACATGAGCGGCAGCAGTGAAGCTGGTGTCTTGTGGCTCAGGTTGCCATTGCCTGAAAAACTATCACAGGTGTAAGGTAGCCGCCTTAATGAAAGCCACCAAAGGCAGTTTCATAATTTAACAGCTGTTTAGTACAGTGACAGAGCAGGATGAGCAACACACCTTCACCTGAAAACAAATTAATTTAGAGGATTTGATGTCTGTTTCACCAGATTGGAGACCTCAAGAGTTATTACAGTTTTCGGCACCAGGAGACAGCGAAGCAATCCACTGTTTCCAACAAAGAGGTGACTGTTAGCGTCGCCAAGGAGACCAAGGTATAGTAATGGGATATGAGGAGAACTGGAAGACTCTGCTAGATTATTAATCAGCTGCACGCCCCCTCTCTACCTGCAACACATAAGCACACACGTTCATGTACTGGCCCATTCGACACATTCATATCTCCACATCATGGCATTACACACACTCATACAACCTCAAAGCTTTAGGATGGCAAGAGTCATAAAGAGGAACAAAATGGCCAGTATCACACCACATTTAGAGGGTAATTGTGGTTTGGCCATTTTTTCTTCCAGTAATAATAGTATTCTACACACACACACACACACACACACACACACACACACACACACACACACACACACAATTTTCTGAAATCTGGGAAAATTGTGACAAGGCAAAGGGCAAAATGATTACCCAAACTGCCTCCTATAAACATCCATCATACTTTACAGACCAACTGGTTAAACTTTGACCTGTCTATTACAATAGTTGCAGGCCTAGATAAGTATATACGTATATAAACTAAGCAGCCAAACATAAAACAAAATTAAATATAATTTTCCCCTCACCATACTTATAATAAATGCTGGGTGAACAGCACTTTATTTAGGCCTTCATATCTGACCTATAGAGTATACACTGTAGTCATATTCAGCTGTTTATGCTGTATATAATTAATGTCAGAAGGGGTTTATGCACTTCTGCTGGGGTGCTACACTGTATTTCTTTGTCTCAGTACAGTTGAATCTAATCTCATCTAATGTGCATATTTAAGCTCCCTTTTACAAGATTCTTGTTTTGAACAAGTCAGCTTGAAACATTAAAAAGTCTTCAACCAACTCACAGAGCTAATGTTAGATACATTTTCTAGTTAGCTACAAAAATAACATGCCGGCACAAGTTGTTATAAAGAATTATCTTTTAAGTCGCAAACTAGCAGCTCTATGAGAGATGAGGCCTATGGGACTGTTGTTAATTAGGCTGTTAATTATGTGATAATAAACTAGAGTATTGGGATATTTCATATGAAACATTTGAACTGCTGGTGGCGCTAGATTAAAAGTCACCAAAGTCATTAAGATTAATCTTCTCCATGAAAGTCAGTGTGGGCCAAAGTGGTGGACTGACCATTCAACTGACCTGACCACTGCCATGCCTAGAGCCATGCCGGTAGTGTGTCTAAAAACATTATGTCTACATCTGTATAAGTACCCTGTGTTTTCCTTTTAAGGTGGAATGGCTCCAACAGCAGGTGGTTCAGAGAAGAGCAAAGAGAAACTCTAGAGCCAGTCACATCTACACCACTGACACGAAGAACAAACACCTTCACACTGCTCATCCTCAGTCCAGCCGCACCCCTGCATCCCTGCACTATAATGACTCAATGTGGAACAGCCTGTGGTACATTGTGAGTCAGATTTTTTTTTCCTTTACTAAGCTCAAGTCTGAAACACAGACACATAAACCCAGACAGACAGAGCCTAAAATAGACCCTGATTTATTCTTTAGTCCCAAGGGCTAAATTGGATGTCCCACTATTTGCTCCACAGCACTGCAGTGATGAGTCCAAAGGCTGCCAGTCTCGTATGAACATTGCGGGGGCCTGGAGGAGAGGGTATACTGGGAAGGGTGTGGTGGTGTCTGTCCTAGATGATGGCATTGAGAGAGAGCATCCGGATCTGAAGCCAAATTATGTAAGTGCCCTGGGATGGGACGCTGTTCTCGGGAAGGGGACATTAATCATTTGGCAGAGCTCTTAGTGTAAGAGCGCAGCGCTGAGACAGATATTGCAGGCAAAGCTTTTGGGCCAAAGGTTTGGAGAGGCCGGCCAACAGTATTGGAATGGACATTAAACGTCTGATCCACTTAACTGTCGAGTGGACTGGTGAATAATACTCTTTGTGATTTGTCTGATGAAACAGAGACAGATAGCCCCTGGCATTTTGTTATGTGCCGCTACTTACCATCCTTCTGATTTAGGATCCTCTCGCCAGTTATGATATGAATGGACAAGACCAAGATCCTTCTCCCAATTATTCCAACAATGCTCCTAACTTGTGAGTACTTCTTGTTTCTAGATTTCTCTTTGCACCTGTTTTGCAGTTTCCCCATCATAATTCTAATTAATGCATGCTTTTCTTTCCATTTTTTCAGTAATTACATGCATATATGGATATGCAAATTCCCCAGTCTGAATTCTGTCTTCTCACTGGTTTGATGTAACGGAAATAGCCTGTCTTCTCCTCATGCATATGCATCTAACCTCATGTTCTGATGTTCTCCTCCTTTCTCTCAAGCCATGGGAGTAAGTGTGCAGGGATGGTTGCTGCGGCTGCAAATAACTCTCAGTGCACTGTTGGAGTCTCTTTCCAGGCACGGATAGGCGGTGAGTACATGTGACGGCATGAAACTAGAGGACTTGTGGAGGTTAAAGTTTTGTATGTAATGGATTCAAAGATTATCATTTTCTCTCTTCTGTCCGGTTGACCTGTAGGCATCCGTATGCTGGATGGAGATGTGACAGACATTGTGGAGGCCCAATCACTAAGCTTCAGACCACAGTATATTGATATCTACTTAGCTAGCTGGGGTCCAGAAGATGATGGGGCCACTTTGGAGGGACCTGGGCCTTTGGCTCGTCTTGCTTTACGAAATGGCATCAAAACAGTGAGAGAAAGAAGAGAGAGTTTGTGTGTGAAAGAGGAAGAAAACGGGTTGTTTGTGTGTTGGTTTATGTCTGTGCCCTACCTGCGGCTGTATATTTACTTCAAGGGCTTATCTTTTTTTCCTTATCAATGTGTAAATATCATTAATACATTAATCACCTCTGACTGCCTCCCCAATTAATCTCAGGGTCGGCATGGGAGGGGCTCTGTTTTCGTCTGGGCATCAGGGAACGGAGGGCGAAGAGGTGACCACTGTTCCTGCGACGGCTACAGCAACAGTATCTACACTATCTCTATCAGCAGCAGCACTCAGCGGGGAAGCCGGCCAGATTACCTGGAGCAGTGCTCCTCCACACTTACAACAGCTTACACTGGTGGGGAGACAGAGGAAGTGGTGAGTAAAAAAAGAAACATCTTCTGCGTGATTGTTCAGTTTCAGAAGATACACTGTGATGTGCTGAGCAAGGTTATTATAATTTACTCAAATTAAACTAAAAACTAAAACTAGGTGTGAAAAGACATTTTAGTCTATTTTAAGTCAGCCCTATTACTTTCTGCTGCTGCACTTCATATATGGCTTCTACTGTAAAGCTTTATGAGAATGATTGTTTACCTTGGTACAACTCAATAAAAAAAAAAAAAAAAAATAGACTTTAGAAATAAACACAAACTAACTACTGACAAAACTAACTAAAATAAAATAAAAATACACAGGAAATGTCTTTCAATTTGCTCAAATTTGTCAACACAACAAGCATAAGGAGGCATTTATTGAGATGTCTACATGACTGTGAGGCATTGTATTTGTATTGTAATTTCTATTCTAAACTTTTTAAACCTTGCCCCTGACAAACAAATACTATGGCTAATAAAAACAAACTAAAACTAAACATTTTTAGAAAAGCGTACAGGGAAGAACCCCAAACAATAGAAACTAAACTGAAACAAGCAAACCCTCTCTGGAAACTTAAACTTAAATTAATCGAAAATAAATGAAAAATACAGAACTACAATAACAATAGTGCTGAGGTGGGTCGGTATACCATAGGTAATGGAGGCACCTTAGTGGTGAATTTTGTGTTCTGATATTTTCGCTGAGAAAAAGTTTACAAAAGCACCCACATCCACATACTACATAATGTTCCTATGAACATTTATTGGTATTGATTGTATTCACTGACAAATAAATCAAGGTGTGTGTGTGTGTGTGTGTGTGTGTGAGCCCAAAATAACACGGCCCTTCTCAGTCAACAGTTACAAGCACACTCTGCACATTGCTTCTTTACTTTACTCAATCCATGCTGGCTTTACCCATCATCCCAAATTCAAAATGATAATCATAATATATATAATTATTATGAATTAGGTAAGTTAGCATTATGTAGATAATTATGTAGATATTAGAGGTAAATGGTTCAATGTCATTTGAGATGTTTCCTGGACAGAACTGTATAGTTTAATACTATTCATAGGGAAAATAGAAAGCGTTCATCTGGTAAATGTCCAATTGATAATTCCTATTAACCTTTAGTCGGTGCACAGCAGGTGAGCTGAATGTGAAACTCATGAACGAACAAGCAAACAATTAAACATTTTGACTAATGTTTCCAGTAATACATGAATAATTAATGAATATTTACTTGGGTTTAAATTGAGCTTTTCCCTCAAGGACATTCCTGTTTCCCTATAATTTGTATCAAGCTACATTGTTCTTCTTAGGAAACTACGTTTCCATAAAATAAAAGTTTAACCTGCCATGAAATATGAAATTCTTAAATCTCTAATCTTGTGGCTGGAACCTACAATAACTTACCCTAGTGAAACCCCCTTTGCTTTCCCTGCAGAGCTAAACAGAGATTATGGAATAAATAAGTTATGTGTTGTGTTTTGATATTTATTTTGTTGCCTTCAAGCTCCTAAAGGCATTACTGTCTCCCCCCCAGAGTCTTGGAGGCGCGAGGAGCGTTTCTGATGTATTTACAAAGATCTTTTTTCTCTCTTTTTTGATAATAAAATTATATTAACAACAGATCTGAAAATCACTTTTATATCATTTTTTGATGATGGCATTTGTAACTTTGGTTGAAATTTAACAGATTTAATAATCAATGCTGTCTTGCCAGCTGCTTAAAGCCAAAAAATACATGTTTGGGAAATGAGGTGGAGGCTGGGGGGGGGTAGTGTTGGGGGCAAACAAGCAACAACTTCTGCAGTTGAGTGTGATGGTCTGAGACACCTGTCAATCAAGCAAATACGCCCCAGACATACTCCCTATGAACTTTCTTCCTGGTAGAATGATGAATTTTAAATTCACATAGACACAGGAAAAATTACCTACTCAGACTCTATATTATAAGGTTAAAGGATCTGTATATATACTGCAAGTCTATCGTGGCCTACTCCATTAAGGCCATCAAGCACAGAAGAAAAGCTCAGTTCTTTGTAATGGCAGGTGAATATCGTTAAATAATGAAAAGCTAAAAAGATCTGGTGTCCTCGACAGGTAACGTTGGGTCCACAGCAGAGCTGCAGCCGGACTAAATCAGAAACCTCCCTCTCCTCCTCCATGGCTGCAGGTGTCATCGCTCTCACTTTGGATGCCAAGTAAGCAGCTCTCCCACACATAAAACCCAGACAAGCAGGCACAGTTATAAGTTAAAAAGTATGATTGGGTGATGGGAGTATGATTTTCTTCTGTCTGGCCTTTTCTCAGCCCCTTGCTAACTTGGAGGGATGTGCAGCACATCATTGTCCGAACATCAAAAGCTAATCATCTTATTGATCCTGACTGGCATGTTAATGGAGCCGGATACAAAGGTACTCCCACTGGTCTTCTGCTACATTTCTAATTCCAAACTGAAGTGAAATGAATAATTGCATGATATCTTTTGAATGCAGTCCTCCCAAAACTTATAATAAAGAAGATGAGCAAAGATAAGTTAAGCTTGATAAGCATATTTTGGTAAATGTTCTCTCAGCTCTTTTTAGGGAAACTATCAAACAGCGAGCATACAAACTAATGAGATACTGTGAGCAGAACAGTAATAAACGCCTACAAAGTCCCAGGAGTGTGTGATGTCTTTTATAAGCTACAGTGCCTTTTATGCCCCAGCTAATGTGGTAATATGTGTGTATGTGTATGTGTGTGTGTGTGTGTGTGTGTGTGTGTGTGTGTGTGTGTGTGTGTGTGTGTGTGTTTGCGTGTGTGTATAAGTGAGCCACCTGTATGGCTTTGGCCTGCTGGATGCTGAGAGCATGGTGAAGGAGGCTGAGCGTTGGAAACAAGTTCCCTCACAGCATGAGTGTTTGGAGGAGGCTCCCATCCAGCTGAGCAGGTATCACACCAACCACACTGCAAGAGATCTCCACTTTGAGTCAGGGCTTCCCTTGATTCCTCCCCTTTTATCACACTTTATCTATTTTTGTCTCAGTTCTCACATGGATTTCTCTCACATTGATTCTCACACACTTTAATGGGTGTCATTTTCTTTACTGCTCCTTTCCTTGTAACTCTCTCTTCTGCTCCTTGTTTTCTGCCTCCTCTCTCATCTCTGCTGCTCCCTGTGTCTCTTTATTCTTTCCCTCTCTCTGTCTCATGACAGAACTATTCATCCAGGCTCGGTGTTGACGTCTGTGTATGAGAGTGCGGGCTGCTCTAGCGAGTCCCTGCAGCACGTTGTTTATGTGGAGCATGTCGTCGTCCGTGTTACCATCACTCACAGTCGTCGCGGCGACCTTTCCATCACGCTCACATCACCTTCAGGCACCGTGTCGCAGCTGCTAGCTAACAGGTAAGTAAGAGCAATGCTCAATCACAGACAGAATGTGTGGAAACTAAAATATCACCCCCCCCTCCTGTGGCTTCACCACATGGTTTCTACGTACAGCAGTAATCTGTGAGCCACACTCTTTCATTTAGAGCACAGCATATCTCCACAGTGCTAAATTCTCCAGTTTGCAACCTTGTCCCATTAGGGAGAAAAATTTGGATTTTGGCAAACACTACTGGAAAATCACAGGAGTGGTGCTCATATGGTGTTTCAGGGAACAGGTTTAATTTTCTGGCAAAATTCATTTCTGGCAATTTTCTGCTGCTTTCAGTGCCTCACTTTCAGCAAACTCTGCAATAGTAAAAATACACCACAAATTAGCAACAAGAGACTCAAGTACGTCAGTGGAAAAGTAACTATGTACGAGGGAAGTTGCAGATTGCAACCAACTGAACACTTCTCGCGTCCCGCTCCCTCTGTAGATTTTTCTAACAGAAACACAACTCATTATTATACACTAATGAAAACATTCCCATGAATATTATATTCCATTTCTGTCAATACATCCTCCTAAATATTACACACTGGACCTTTAAAGCTGCTATATATATTAACAATGGGTTCAATTATTGTGTATAATGTGAAAGTGGTCAATCAGTGATGAACCCACTCATAATCATCACATGACTATGCAATTCTCCGCAGCTCTTGAGTGAGACTGATTTATTGTTCATCAGCCTATTGTTTTAGTCTTATGGAACATGTTAAGGTTTAGTCTCACCACTCTCATAGCAAAGCTACCAGCCACAGCAGTCAGCTGTTTTCAGGGTAAAAGATCTGATAAAATTACTCTACACCATCTGTTCAGCACCAAACAGCAGACAGACACAGGTAGTGACTCGCTGGTGAACATAGTTCACTAGTTCCTTTGACAGATTACTTTGCAGATGAAGAAAATGCTGCTTATGTTACTAATATGTTACTGCATCAGTTAAAATCATTGGATAATATATATAATACTTTAATTACTATTGATACTTTAGTACATTTTGAAATACTTTTACATAAGTAATACTTTAAATGCAGTATTTGTACTTTATTGAACTCTCTTTACTTTTACCTGTAAAGATCTATAGTAGCAGCAGTAGTAGCAGCAGTAGCAGCAGTAGCAGCAGCAGCAGTAGTAGTAATTGTAGTAGTAGTAGTGGTAGTATTATCATGATTATGTAATGTTGTGGTTTAGGCCTCTTGACGACTCCACCGAGGGATTTCAGAACTGGGAATTCATGACAACTCACTGCTGGGGGGAGCAAGCAGCAGGGGAGTGGACTTTGAAAATCCAGGATACTCCTTCCCAGAAGAGAGACAACACTGAACTAGGTCTGCTCTTCCTCCCTGTAACATCTCAGTATTATGAAACATAGCCTGAAGTTCAACTAGAGCAGCAGCTAAAATACAGTGCAGGCCTCCCGAGACAGACCTCTTATCTTGCTCTCTTTTTGTCTTTTGTTTCATAGGGATGCTACAGGACTGGTCCCTGGTGATTTATGGCACCGCAGAGCAGCCGTATCCTGTGCATCGTGAGAGAGCCCGATCTGCTGAGATGCCCATGGATAGTGACCTCACTGAAGAGTACAGTGGTGAGTCATGTACTCAGCTGGTATTAAGCTGCCCCTTCTTCTAGCTCAGACCTCTCACATAGCAGCTAAATGGACTCTAATGCAGATTTACAGTGGATGTCAGTTCAGGTAGTTTTTCTTTTATAAATATGGAACTATATCAGCAATCTGAATAACTTATCTGTCGTTCCCACGATGGTGCAGTGACTTTGCGAGTATTTGCCCTTCCAGGACCCTGCGACCCAGAATGCAGTGACGATGGTTGTGAGGGGCCCAGCCCGCAGCAGTGTGTCACGTGTTTACACTTTTTTCTCAAGTTCAAGAACAACACAAGGTTAGCATGATTGCACAGCGCAGAGTACAGTTAGCAGATCCAAAATGCATTGTACAGTGTTGATAATGCTCGTACATTTTGAAAAGTAAAATAATCAGATGTTATTAAGTCCATGTGCTTATACATTGTGCCAAATTCTTAATGCTTGCATGTAAGAAGACAAAAAATGAACATGACCATGGTTTCACATTACAGTGGTGAAAATCTACACCCACTCATTTAGAGTCATAGCTCTTGTCCTCTATGTGCTTTGGTCTGTGTCTGTCCAATAGGATGTGTGTATCAGGGTGTCCCAGGGGATTCTGGGGCGACCGCCGGCGTTGTAAGAGGTGCTACTCCTCCTGTGAGAGCTGCACTGGGAGTCGCAGTGACCAGTGCACTTCTTGTCAACCTGGTCATCACCTGACTGAGGGGACTAATACGTGCACAGCCATCTGTGGCGATAACTACTACCTCGACCACGGTTGGATTTCTGGCTTCAAACCTGCCTTTGTGTTTTGTCACATTTTTGTAATTATACATAACAAGACAGAAGGAATATCCTCCAGTGAACCTTTAAGGATCCTTTGTTTGGAACCAGCTGCATATGAGCCTGCTAATGAATAGCCAGTTGATGTAACTGCAGTTGAGGGGTCTGTGAGTAAGATTGATTAATCGCTCTGATGTGTATTCCATGTGTATTGTTTGATTCCCCCACAGATGCAAATATGTGCAGAAAGTGCAATGAAAACTGCTTGAAGTGCACCTCCTACAGCATCTGCACAGAATGCAAACCAGACACAAGGTGAAACAAATTCTCTGATGATGCTTGAATTAACTGCTCGGTAAACATTGCTCCTTCTCTTCCAGTCACAGAGAATACTGATTCTCTCTGTGCACGCACACCCTCTGCAGCATCATAACAATTAGAAAAAGCCACAATATTTTTAACTCTCTATTCAAAAGAATATTTTATCCTTCCCTTTCCACACACTGCTCGAAAAAGAAAAATGGATCTTCATTTCCATTTTGCAATATTATCACAAGAAAGGACAAAACATCTCTGTCAAATTCACCGTATTGTTAGAAGTTAGAAGTTTCCGGAACACTCTGACTCAGTTCACCAAGTACTTGTGGTGGTGTGTTGTGGGTTGGAAAACTGAGTCTGCGGTCTAAAGGCAATGAGTCATCTTGACGGTGTCACATGATTGGCTATGTGTGTGTGTGTGTCACGGTGCCACATGCTCTCTCCGCCCTCTCCAGTCTGCAGGGGAATCGGTGCCAGCAGAGCTGCGTGGCGGGATTCTACCATGACAAGCAGGAAGGCACATGCAAGCCCTGTCACAAGGCCTGCGCGACCTGTGCAGGTGAGAGCACAGGTCAAGGGTTGGGGTCATGAACTGTATGAAATCTAATTTAAATTCCTGATATTGAGCTCTTCTGGTTTGCAGCACTCCTTTGTGTCCTTTATCCATTTAAAAACATGTTTGTTTCTGCCTCATGTGGCATCAGGTGCAGGTGCTGAGGCATGCAACCGTTGTGCAGAAGGCTACTTGACGGAGGAGTGGAGGTGTGTGCCCTCCTGCAGTGCTGGTTTCTACGCCACAGAGCCAATCCCAGAGAAAGCTGATGGGCACAGGATATGTAGGAGGTGAGCTCACTGGTGTGTGTTCAGGTGTGGGTGGTTTGTTTATCTGCTGATGGCAGGCCTTATTCTGGTGGTTGGCTTCTGTGTGTGTTTGTGCTTGTTTTCACGCTTGTATTTGGCGTTGTGTGACTGTATGGGTGTAGTTCTTTCTTTGTGTCTGTATTTTGTCGTGGTCCGAACGTGTGTTTGTGTGCACATGTATTCATTTTCCATGCTCTCCTCCTCAGGTGTGACGCCAGCTGTCTCACCTGTGTGGGGCCGAGCCGGGGGAACTGCAGCAGCTGTTCCAGCGGTCACAGCCTGCAGGAGGGAGTGTGTGTTGTTAACACTGAGTGCACAGACGGTCAGTCAACCATTGTTTTCCTTTATTACGTGTTGGCTCACTGCTGCTAGATACATATAATAATACCTTAACGCATTTAGTTCTTGCTTCTGTAACTTCTTTAACTTCACAAACACAATTACCAAAAACAAAAGTGAATTGATATCATATACACACAACAGCTGCTAATGTTGGATGAGAGTATAAAGACTGTTTTATATATATGTATATGTACAATGTGATATTTATTAGCCAGTTTGGCCATTAATCAGCTGTGTTTATATGTGGCTTCCATTCTTTGGCATCTGAAATTGAGCCCACCTCTTAGATGGTTATTCATTTCTTAGTAGGGCTGCACGATACAGTAAAAAGATCATATTTCGATTATTTCGACAGATTTTGATTAGTGTGGGAACATTTTTGGGGGTCTGTAGCAAACAAACATGTTTTCTTAAATCTGGAGAACAAGATTTGTAGGCCAGTGCATCTCTGCAGCACTACAGTACTTCATTATAATGCTGTTCTGTCACACATTTGACCTTTTATTAAAACAATTGCAGATTCTGCAATTTGCATATAGCACATGGCCATATAGCAGTTGTTACAGTCAGTGTCGTTCTCTTGCTGTATGTCTAACAGGAGAGTACCAGGACAGTAACGGAAAGTGCCACGTGTGTGATGCAACGTGTCTGAAGTGCACAGGGCCGCAAAGAGAAGACTGCATCAGCTGTGTTTCTTCACGGTGAGTTGGTCTTGACTTTTTAGATTCAGGGTCAGAGGGGAAATGAATACATCCCTCTGTTTCTCTGAGTTAAAAATTGTGTTTCACCAACGTGTAGAGTTACAAATAGTAATGTTTCATGGACATGTTGATATTTTTTACAATCAAAGCCAGTAGGACATCAATTCGATATAAGTGAAAACTAATTGTGTGTGTTATTAAAGACAGAGTCTTATTTCATTTTAAACAAAATGTCTAAGAAATTTTGTAGAGCTGAAACAATCAGGCACCTAACTGATGAGGCGACTGAAAGAAAAATAATCATAACTATTATGATAATCGATGAATCGTTTCAGTAATTTTCAGTCGCTGGTTCCAGCTTTTCAAGGAGAGAGTTGATTATCTGCTTTTCTCTGTCATATATCATAGTAAACTGAATATCTATTTGAAGATGTCACCTTGGGTTCTGTGAACTTGCAATCTGTTTGTCACTGTTATTTGACATTTCATACACTATAATGGATAAATTGCAAAAATAATTGGCGGATTAACTGATTGGATTGAATATGAATAAGGCATAAAATGTCCCATTTAAGGTCTGTTGCTTTCTACGTGATTTGTCAGAAAAAAAATTCATTATTATTATCATATTTCATTATATATAGTATATGTATCTAAAATCACACATTGCCTCCTAGCTTAACCAACAATCCCCACCCCTCCTCCTCTTCTCCCTGTGTCAACACACTCAGCTTCATCTGTGTAACTCTGCCATATGTTACACGCCGGGATGTAAATGAGTTCAACTCATTTGCATAGACAGGATTCATATCTGTTGATTTTGTGGTGTTGCAGCTGAAAAAGTGTTTTTGACGTTGTTGTCGGCTGCAGGGCTCTGGATGAGGGCCGCTGCGTGGTGGAGTGTGCCAAGGGCAAATACCAGTCAGGTGGCCAGTGTCACCTGTGTGACCACACCTGTGCCACCTGTGTGGATGCAGGGGCTGCCAACTGTACCAGCTGTGACACTGGTGAGGAGTGAACAGACGTGGATATATACTGTTTGTGTGTGAGAGAGAGTTACAGGGACATAAAAAAGTAAAAGCAGATTTGGTTAAAGAGACCACACACATTTTTAGCTTTAAAGCAATGGTGAACCTTGGGAGAATTGATTTTATTGATTAGTCTTCTGTTCATGATTCCACATATTATTGATCATGTTTATCTGTTGCTTCCATGGGAAACAGGAAATAGTCACTTCTTTCCCTCTCTCCAGTCACTGCGATGGTTAAACAGGTCTCCAAATCACTCAGTAAATGAACATATATACATACAGGCAAAGCAGATCCGCCTTAAATATAAAAATCTAAATATATGAATAAATATATTTACTTAATTATTTAAATTAAGTTTTTTTTTTTAGGTTAAACAGTATTATATCAAATCAAAATCCAGGATTTCAACATTTCTGATGTTAGCGACCCCTTGTGGTAGTTGGAAAAAAGACACTGCAGCAGACAGCTGTGCATGCCACTATATAACCACACAGCTGAAAACACAACACTCGCATATTATCGTCTTATAAAGTGGATGTGGTGAACTTGTTAGCAAACAGTTGCTCATTTACACATCCAGCAGACATGGAGCAACATTAGCATTCATTTGCAGTCGTGTCTCTGGCCACCTGATGAATGTAAGTCCAATATTAACTCTACATTTACCTCTCCATTAATTTCTGAGGAAATTATTTGGCTCCTTACCTGATAAATGCTCCACTATGTTCACCAGCAGTGGATTGTCTATTTGGTGCTGGGCAGGTAGTGTACAAGTTGTACAAGCTAAGGTTCGACCAAAGTTCAACATCACACCTCCTCCCAGCATGACACTGCTGTTTGTCCTCCAGATAAGTTTGGAGTGGAGCGTTACCTGTATAAAGGCCACTGTCTGGATGCCTGTCCCGAGGCCTTCTACCACACCAAGGAGAGGAGCTGTGAGCCCTGCTCAGACCACTGCTGGCTCTGCACAAGCTCCACCCACTGCCTCAAGTGTAACTCCTCCTACTACGTCTCTGATGGAGTGTGTGCGAAGCTGGAGTGTGGAGAAGGTAAAAAAGGACACAGTGTTATACATGAGCTGTTTTTAAATATATGTTGTGCTACACAGTGACTCCGTGTCAAAGATGACCTCAAAAAGCATTGTCTCACAAATGTCCAATCTTCACCCTCTCTCACCCTCTTTTTCTGATCGTTTCTCTCGTTATTTCACACTCTGTTTTCCTTCGGTCTAAGGGGAGGTGGAGGATCCAGATTACGACGACTGCATGGCGTGTGAAGAGGGCTGCAGGAAGTGTGTCCTGTGTAAGTCACGGCTCTGTAGCCAAAGTGAACATAGACCGAGCTCTCCTCCCAGTGTGTTGCCGACCATGTTCAAGAGTTTTCCCTGGTAGTTCCTGTTTAAAAGGAGAGCTGAGTTTTTTTGTCTGCTTTCAACAGATAACCCCAGGCATTGCCTGTCCTGCACTGAGGGCTTTTACAAGTAAGGCTGTGTGCCTCACTGTGGCCATGTGTGATCTCACCTCTCTGCACTCGCTCTGCCTTTCAGTTCACTGCAATGCTAGAATGAAAAGGGCCCTTTTTGCTGTGAAAGTAGAGTGGATTTTTGTGTGTTTGTGTGTATGTGTGAAGAAAAAACGCAGCTATAGACTGCTGCTTCTGTTATCAGTTTTCAGGATGGCTGCTACAGAAACTGCCCGGCTAAGACGTACAGCGTGGAAGAGGAGATGACCTGCGTTCCATGTGATGACAACTGTGTGAGCTGTGATGAACATGAGTGCTACTGGTGTGAGAGCGACCTCTTCTTATCAGGTAAAACGGCTCCACATGGTCAAGACATGAAAGCGTGAAGTATTATTTACAGTGGTGGAAGAAGATCCTTTAGTAAAAATATCAATGCAATATAAAAATATTCCATTTCAAGTGAAAGTCTTGAAAATGTCACGTAGAGCCTCAGAAGGAACTTTAATTTTTTTTTGTTGATTCTGGCGGCCCCTGTGGACAAAAGTGGTAGTGTATGTACCCCCTCATTTTCATAGATTTCAAGGGGAATCAGACCAAATTATCATTAAGAATAACTATAAATAAATAGTTTCTATCTAATATTTTCTTGCTGATCATCTTGTTTGTTTTGTAGGTCATATAGAGGCATCAGTATGAAATGGAGAGAAATGGAGTTTCATTACCAGTTAAAGCTTATTGTACATATAAGTAAAAGTATGAAAGTATCTTTAGCAAAATGTACTTAGGGTATTAAAAGTAAAGTACTGATAATGCACTGTTATATATATATATATATATATATATATGGATAAAAATTGATGCAACAGAACCAGAGATATCATGTATTTTATTTAACTTTTTCTTGTCAAAACCTGCCGCCTACATTACCCACAATGCAACTCAACTGCAACATTTTTTTTTTTTACATATGCAGAGTTACTCCCAAAGATCTGTAAAAAAAAAAATGTTATGTGTACAATCTGTGGCATTCTACTTTAAGTAAAGAACAAATACCTAAAGTTGTGAACATGCCCAACTAAGTGGGTTACATAAAATTTGATCTCTCCCATTTTTCCCAGAGGGGAGTTGTGTTTCAGTGTGTCCTGATGGTTTCTATGGTGACGAAGACACCAATGACTGTGAGGAGTGTCACTCAGACTGTGTGACATGTAACGGCCCGGAGGACGATGAGTGTCTGTCGTGTGAGGAGGGGAAGACACTAGAAAACGGAGTGTGTGTGTCTGACCATGAGGTCTGTCCCATTAAGACCTTTCGCAGTGGTGAGACTAATACTTGTGTATTCCACTAATCCAACTGTCTGCCCATAATGAATCAGGGATTTGGGCACTTTCACAGGGGCAGAAAAGAAATCTTGGAGGGTAATTGGTCTGTGTGCCACCGTCCCTGAACCTTGTACCAACTTAAGTACTCAAAACAGGCAGAACTACTGAACGTGGGCCAGATACAGGCTTTGAAATAATTGATTGTATATGCTGAACATTTAGTTCCCCCCAAGAATTAGTTGGACAGACCTTAAAACAACATATGGTAATTAGTGTGAGGCAAGACATCTTAATTATAGGAACTAAAATAACTCAGAGAAAAGTACATAGGTTAATACAAAGGTTGAAAATGAACACACAGAAGTAAAGTTATTCTTAAACTTTGAATTTCAGCAACTACAAAACCTTGGATTAAAGCCTCAGACCACACAAGGGAAGAAAGTTTTACAGGGAAACGTGTTGGAACTATTTCTTGACCTGGCCAGGGTATCAGTTTCATCCCGTTTCCAGTGTTTATCCTAAGATTAGCTAAACTAATCGCCTGCTGGCTCTAGCTTCATATTTAGCATACAGACATGAGCATGTTATTAATTCTGCTCTATCTCTCAGCAAGCTAGCAAACAAGCATATTCCCTAAAATGTCAAACTCTTTCTTTACAGGGGATTAGATGCAAGAAATGTAGGCAGAAAAGGAAGCAAAGGTGCAACATTTCCACACTTATGTAAAGCTGAAATTGTTCCCTTAGCCCTAATCCAGGACCTTCATTATTCATATCATGAGCATACATTTGAGTCACTCAGACATTGATACAATTCATTACGGAAAGAATGTTGAAAATACAAACTCAGTGGATGAAAGACAATCCTCTTAGCTACGTACAAGGTGGGAGAAAACGTGTAAAGTAACTAAAACATTTTTTTGTAAAATCACAACTTGTCATTTTTATATTATTTATGCAAATCGGGGGCATCCGGCAGCAAGACTTGCCGCCTCTGGAAACTCACGGGAACCTTTAAAACTAACCGTTGTCAATCTAAAATGAAGATAGCAGCAACTTGCAACATGTAGTTTCAGCAACTTCATGGCATATTTCTTGCATGACATGTTTTTAGAAACACATGGTGATCTATTATTTTCGTAATATAAATTAATAATATAAAAGTTGCCAAAGTTGTTGTTTTAAATCCGAGAGCAGAAAGCAAGGTGCAGTCAGCAAGTGTTTTGTTGTTCATTAAGACTAAAGCATCCAAAGCTGTGAAGTGACATGACCCATTGTATCCAAAAACGTCCCTATGGACACGTACTAGGATGGTCCTGGATCAGGGCTTGGTTTCTCTCTGTCGTGTAATGATAAGCACTCTGGCTCTTTCATGCTCACTGTGTTGTTTCTTTAACCTCCAGATGATGGTGCATGTGAAGACTGCCATCCATCCTGTGAGTCCTGCTCTGGAGACGAGAAGAACCAGTGTACAAAATGTGCAAAAGGTCTGTCACTTACAGTATGTAGATTAGGTGTTTTTATGCTTTCAGGCCTGCAACAGCAGTTTCATATTTTTGTGGTTACACAACAGTATATCGAGCTCTTTTGCAGTGATGATGTTTACTCTGTCTTCCTTCTCCAGGGCGGTTTCTGACCGCACAGCAAACATGTGTGTCAAAGTGTCCGGGGGGTTTCTTTGCCAGTCGGCTGAGCGGTGTGTGTGAGGCCTGCCCTCCAGGCTGTTTACAGTGTGTGGACGCTCAGCACTGCACTCGCTGTCAGAGCACTCGTAAAGCCCCATTATTCCTGCAGGATGGACAGTGTGTCCAAGAGTGTGTCAGGTGAGGGGTCAATCCTGTCGCTGTTAGTTTTTTTTGTCTCAAATTTAAATGTATTTACACACTATTCACATTCTGGGAATGTGCTCCAGCTCTTTCCAGAAATTGATTATTCTCAGTTTGGATACTGTGGGAATCTTACCCTGCTGGCAAAATCATGTTGAAATCACATCTTTTGAAACTATCTCTGAGGTACGAAAACTAAAATGACGGGAGATGTGTTTGCTGGCTGTGACTTTGACGTTTCCTACTCGATGTTTATGTGCCATTAAATTGTGACATCCTTGAGATCGAAAGAATATCTTGTCCTTGGTGAAGAGGTCCTTGAAGCTCCATTAGCACTGACACGACCATTTTAACTTTTTGGCCATGAGGGCTTTATTTTTATTTTATATTTACTACCAATTACCGAGCAGGTTTTTTTAGCAATACTTAAGTACTACATGATTGTCTGGTTTAATTATCAGCTGTCCTCTGTAGACTGAAGCAGAGAGCAGAGCAGAGCAAAATGTCAGTCCTCTTGTTTACCCCAGCAGCAGCACATAAATCCATGACAGCATATTAAATAAAAAATAAGAAATATATGCATTCCAACTTGACACATTATACAAGGAAAATTAATCACTTAATTAAGAGACTTAATGTTTATACTTGCCATGTTCTTGAGTAGGAATTTAAAAGTAATGCATCTGTTTAGTGATGCATCTAATATAGGTCCATTATGCCGCCTGGTTCAACTGATGTGATTTCAACATAATCTAAGTGTTAAGGGAAGAATGCAAATGCAAAGCATACATGCATAATAAGCCCAGTACTTGTGCCTTTTCTCTACTGATCTCTGTTTGGCTCCTCACAGGGGTTATCTTGCAGGCCAGGTGTGTCGTAGCTGTGCGGCGGGCTGTGCGTCCTGTGGGAAGAACGCCACCCACTGCCTCAGCTGTGAAGAACCTCTCCTCCTACACAAGCACCAGTGTGTGGAGGAGTGTCCTCCAGAGCACACTGTCCGGGACAGGGAGTGCCAACACTGCCCCTCAGCCTGTCAGGAGTGCAACCCACTCGGGCAGTGCACAGGTACTGAAAGCACAATGCAAAAAGAACAAATTTGGCAGTTAGAGCTCATTCAGTTTAATCCACAATGTCTGTTTACCTCTTTATAGTCCTCTTTGGATTGTGTTTTCATTACCAGCCAAGTGTGGTGTGTTATTTTTAGACCCGCACTGACAACATGACTCCAGGGGCGACAATGTTGGTTGCTCCACCACTTTAGATCCAAACTTAAAATAGGTGTTGAATGGATTGCCATTACATTTTTCAGACACATTCACAGTACCCAGACAATTTTTCCTAATGACTTTGGTGAACACCTGACATTTCCTCCAGTACCACCATTAGGATTTTTAATAAAATATCTCAACAACTATTGAATGGATTACTATTAAATGTCCCCTGCAGGATGAATTGGTAGTCCCTTCCGTTTGCCTGTAGCACCATCGACACAATCCCATCAGCCTCAGCTTTACTTTGTATTTAGTGCTAATTAGCAAATGTTTTGCATGTGACCACACTAAGCTAGACTCCCTGTTCCCCAACCTCTAAATCTGTGTCTAGATGATAATGTCAGAAATGTTTTTATTCCATCGACTGTGTACAACATTTGACTCACCTGCCTCAAGTCTATTTGTCATTCATGCCTTGTTAGAGAAAAGGCTTTTCTTCCTCTTGCGTTCCTCTCAGAGACTTAAGGATACTAGTTTCACTGAGTTGTACTAAACTGTTCTCCCATTCAGTGCTAAAAGCTGTTCTTTGTGCAGGCTGTGAGGAGTATCACTTTCTCCATGAGGGCCAATGTGTGCAAGACTGTCCTGAGAGGTTCTTTGAGGACAAAGAGCAAAGGGAGTGTTTGCTTTGCCACCCTGACTGTGCTTTGTGTGACGGCCCAAACAACAATGACTGTGATGCCTGTATGGACCCCGAGGCCACTCTGCACAGTGGGGCGTGTCTGGCAGCCTGCCCCTCCCATACCTATAGAGACCCTATGACAGGAGAATGTAAAGGTACAGCAGGAAACATACAGCACAAGTTTATCTTCCTGTTTCAGAGTTTTGGTAACTGAGGGATAATGAGAGCAAAAAAAATGCATTCCTCTGCACTCAAAACTTGAAATCCATTGACTTTGTTAATATTCTTTATTATATATTCATAACTCCTGCCCTTTTGGATATGACAGAAGTCAGAGATGCTACTAAAACTTTGTTTTCTCATCACTGATGCAACATTTTCTGTCCTGTAGAGCGTCCTTCATGCGTTTTCTCAATTATATTCTCTACTATGCCTGAGTGTGTTTCCTGACTTTAGCTCAGACTAAAATAGCAACGCTTTTCAGACAGTTAACAGGCAGCTGTCAAACCTTGAAAACAGAACAGCGATGCCAAAGACAGTTCCCTAGAGAAAGACACACCGCTGTGGTTTTGTTATTCAAAAACACAAAGGATAGTGTATTTCTCCCAGGAAAATGTTGTAGGCGATGCCCACTTTTGTTGCTACATACAGTAGCTGCCAGCAGTAAGACATTTAAAAGGAAGTACATTGCTGTACTGAAAAATGGTCAGAGGGTGATTATTTTCATCTGAACTGAACAGCAGAAAGGCAGAAAATGTTGTCACAGATCACACTTTGAGAGCCAAATAGGTGGAAACTACCAAGTAAGGTGTATTAATACAGAAGAAAATGACTTGACTAATATTGCAAAGGTATATTATCAGATTAACTATTACAATAAAGTTAATGAGTGATATCAAGTTAACATGAACAAATATTGATTGGTAGGTGTGATAACTTAATCAGTTACGAATATTTTTTGTTTTAGACTGTGATGAATCTTGCCTTACCTGCTTCGGGCCCCACGCTGGCTCCTGCACCAGCTGCAAAGAGGATCAGAGGCTAGACAGCCGCGGCCATTGTGTGCCATCAGCCAACAAGTGTTCGCCTCGCCAGTACACAGACCAGGATGGGGAATGCCATTCGTGTCACAAATACTGCCACAGGTGTTCAGGTCCCAGCAAAGCTCACTGCCTGAGCTGCAACCAGAGACATCTTCTGCTCAGTGAGTCGAGTTTGGCTTGTGAATTCTCTGAAGTCTTCATGTCCTGGAAAGCTCTGCAGGCATCTGTGACTTGTTTGTGTAGCTGCATGATCATCATGTTTGTTTGTTGGTACAGATGGCACCTGTGTGGCTGAATGCCCCACAGGCCACTATGAGGATGAGTTGGGGGAGAAATGTGAACCGTGCCACCCTTTCTGCCAGTCCTGCGTTGGAAAGCACAGCCACGAGTGCCTCGCCTGTAAAACCCACCTATTTCGAGAGGGCAAAGAGTGTGTGGAGACCTGCCAGCACAGGTAGTTTAACCTGCTCACCATCCAGCTGTGCCGCTCATCCATCACATTAAGTGCGGTCACACGGTTTTGTCATTAATAAAAGATCGGCCTAGTCACATAATGTCATTCTGGACACTAAACCCATTGCTTTCCTTTAGTTAGCTGGACAGGGGGGCAGTTTGGAGATAGAAGCTAATTTAGCCTGAGATTTAAATAGTCATTCATGTGGCCTGTAAAATGCTAATTAGGCTTGATTTTATTTGGGGTGCAGTGATTGAGAGAGTTAAATTAATGTGCCGTTAAATTGATGTGCAGTTAAATACTCAAGAGAAAACACAAAAGTGATACAAAGGCTATTTAATTCTGTGACGTTTCACCCTACATACTTTCAGGCCTGTGCAGCATATAGCAAGAAAGAAAATATTGCTTTATAATGCTGAACCTGTTTCTGTTTGAAATGTTTTTTTATGACTGCATCCCCTCTGTCATGGTGTCTTATCTATGTCGTGTCTGAGTAGTTACTGTTGTTTATAGCTGTATGTGACTGAGTGGCTGTGGAAAGGAATTTCCTTTGAGGACAAACAAAACTCTAATCTCATCCGATTTAATTGAATCTAATCTATCATAACTTTCTTGCCATCCATCCGATAGTCACTATGGAAACACAGGCTCAAGGATGTGTGAGAAGTGTGACCCAAGTTGCGGTGAGTGTATCGGGGGCGGGGAGGACGGCTGCCTGAGCTGCGCTCCGGGTCTCATCTACCTGCGGAAAGAAGGCCGTTGCCTCCCCTCGTGCCCTCAGGGATACTACCACGACGCTGCACATAGGACCTGCGAGCCCTGCCACACCAGCTGCAGAACATGCTCAGGTAAGAGCGTCCACTCAGCAGTAATTTAGTGTCATGCAGATAAACACACACACAGATCACATGTAGGTGATGAGATATTGATGGTGCTGTTTTCCCCACGGACTGCAGATGTGAAAGTGGTGGACTGAGCTGTATATTGATCATAGCACTGTTATATCAGAGTGTCCGCAGGGTCCTAAGAAGACTAAAACAATGTGAATTTTAGGCCTTAAAATATCTAAGTGTCATAAAGGTCCAGCAGGTAGGATTTAGTGGCATCACGTGGTGACGTTTCCGATTACAACTCGGAAAACCTCGCTCTAGAGCCAAAACATAACAACTTCTATATTCAGGTGATTATACTCTAATGAAAAAAAAACAATGAATGTTATATTCCATTTCTGCCAATAGATCCTCCTAAATGTTACACACTGGACCTAAATGTGATTATTGACAGGTCTTAAAATTGATTGTATTAATATAGTAAGTAAGGTTACTTATACAAAGTTGCATTTTTCAGTCTTATTTTTAAATGGGTTTTTCGGAAAGATTGGGTTTTGATAACAACTATAAACCAAAACTGACATGGAAGTGAGACCAATGTTAGTAAATACAATTTGCCTTTCAAACTTTTTTCCACAAGTATGGACATAAAATAAGTCTTAAATTGCATTCATGATGGTCTTAAAAAGTATTCAATTTAACTCTTATTTATATCAGTTCTTAAAAGAATAATGTGAACAATTACAAACGATTTATCTAATCTAAAGTTCAGGAACAAGGCTGGTGATATTCTCAGTTTTGTCCCAAGACCAAAACCAACAATGTGTTAGTCCACCGCTCAATACTTTGTGACTTCCCTAGCCAGATGCCCATGTGAAACAAGAGTAAATTTGTTAGAGACTAGTTTCAGTTCTGGATTTAGTGAACTGAAAAACTGAACTGAAAAAAAAAAAAAAAACCCACAGCATTCATGTTCATGTATGAACATCTCACCAGGTGCAATGGTGTGGTTCATAAATATTAGGCGTTGGCTACAAAGACAATACTTGTTAGTAGCATCAATTGATTGTTAGTTTTAATATTTTAATAGTATTGTTGGACAATAAGAGACGTATAGAATATCACCAGAGTTTCCCTTTATGTTGTTATGTATCTGCAGGAAAAAACTCCCAGTCCTGTGACTCCTGCTACCCTGGATACCTGCTCTCAGATGGCGTGTGTGAGTCCATGTGCGACACAGGCCAGTATCCTGTAATAAAGGTAACCACACTTTTTTTTAGCTTTTAATTTCACAAATATTAACTTTTTATAAAAACATTAAACAAAAATCCTTACCCTGGCCTTGCTTCACCAAAAAATAATTATTACTAATGTTTTGGCCCCAGGTATCATATAATGCAATTCAGACTGACTTATTACTGCACCAGGAGAAATCTGGAGAAACAGCAGAGTGAAAATTATTACTGTGTCACGATTTCAAAATAAATCTCCTGGCTCATGCTGTGAGGCAACTTACTGAAATTGTCTGGCAGGTAGATGCATATTAATTGATTAGGCTCAAAGGCAGTGCCTCAGTTATATTCAGTCCTTTTAGAAATGAAAGTTTTGCATATCTTTAGAAGCAAAGAATCAATGGTTGTGATGTAAAATTCATCCTGTAGCTGTGTGTCCATCAATATAAGTCTTTTCAATGTCAGTCCTTTCTCCTGCCACTCATCAGGGTTCAGGCCACGCTTGTGAGGACTGCGACAGCTCCTGTCTCGAATGTCGGGGGTCTGGTCCAGCCAACTGCACCATGTGTCCTACTCAGGCCATCTTAGAAGCTGGAGGGCGCTGTCTGCTTTGTTGCCGCCATGAGGAGGAGGAAGACGAGGCCACGACGCAGCAGCAGGACTGTTGTAACTGCACTGAGACTCGAGGTGGGCTGTAGGTTGGTGTTGCTTGTTGAAAGAAATGCAGGAAATGGAGGAGAATAGAGAGGTACATGTATGGAAGCTCATTTTCGCAAGTAAAAAAAAATAAGCGCCTTGATAATATATATAAAATAAATGTTCATGTTATGTCAAAATTAGGAGATAAAAAGTCAAAGATATGAGATATTGTTGATTGTATCCCTTGTAAAGTAAAAATACTAGGGCTGCAACTAATAACTCTTTCATTACTGATTCATCTGTTGATTATTTTTAATACTCATAAATGCAATAATTCTTGCTCTAAGCAATGTGGTCCTACAAGAACACACAATCTTCTTTCAAAGTTGGAACAGTTTGGGTTATTTCACATTAAAATTTCTAAATAAATTTTTTCTCTGTGCTCTCCTTACTGGTTTGAAGTGGGCGGGACTCACATAGTTCTGTGCACCAATCAGAATTTGGCATCAAAATGTGATAACAGTTGGTGGGTTGACAGGCCACTGTCAATCAAATCTGACCCACACAGTCCTGATGAAGGAGATAAAGTTCTTGTTTTTTAAACTCTTATTAAATAAACATAAACCTTAATTTGTCTTTTTAAGTTTGATTGATTGTTGTCATTAATATTTAATGTTTTAGAGAACTACTTTCAGTGGCTTTAAAATGAAGTTTAGAGTCCTTAATAGAGACCTGATGATACTTAATAATTTTGTATTTGCATCTTTATTGCAATGATCAGTGTTCTTAACCTATATTGATCTTTTTAGGAGAACTGTAAATTATAATGTAGATTTCTTTTTTAAAACCAAAAAACAAGATACAACAGATATAGTGGCAAGCCTTTCCTCTCAGCTGGCATACAGACAGCAATAAGATAGGGCTGTATGTAGCTTGAGAGGCAAAACCCATGTCTGAAAATCACTTGCTGATGCTTATTAAGCTTATGACTGTGAGTGTAAGTGTCAATGTCAGCTCCTTTATTCTCATCTGGATCTTAGTGAGTAAATCAAACTAAAACTGTAAAATGGGGGAAATTGAACTCTTGTAGACAACAGAAAAACAGAGCTTGAAGCACGAAATGTATTGGTGTATGTTTATGTATCTGTGTCTAAACATCCGGTCTTTGTGGGATTTCTAGGAGAGTGTGTCCTCAGCACCAACTTGGCGTTCAGGAACGAGGAGGAAGATGAGTCCAGAGGTAACCTGGCAGTCTTCATCATCGCCTCCATCCTGTTGGTACTGGGACTGGTGGCCGTCTTCTTCCTCGTTAGACACTCCCGCTCCAAGAGTGCGCCCCCGGACATCACTCCCCGCGGCTATGAGAAGCTGGGCTCTGGTGGAGGATTCGGAGGTGGCAGCAGGCACGGCGGCTACAGCTCTGCCTCCAATAGTGGCCGCGCCAGCTCCTCCGGCGGTCGGTTCCAGGAGACTCAGTTGGTTGACATGGGGGAACGTCGCTTAGGGAGTAAGGACGACGATGATGATGATGATGATGATGAAGATGAGGACATTGTTTACATGGGCCAGGATGGTACCGTGTACAGGAAGTTCCGGTACGGACAGCTGGGAGAGGACAACGAGGACGAGTTGGAGTATGACGATGAGAGCTACACGTTCCGGTGAAGCAAAAGAATCTCTCTAAAGAAACATTTCTCCTCTTTTTCTCTCTTATCCCTCCCTCTGTGCTGTTTATCTCCTCCTGCCCTGGGGGACAGACCCATTTATCCTCCACTGAATATGAGTTGAACCGAATGAGACATGAGAATCTATTTATAATGAGCTGCATTTTACAACCGCTATCCATTCACAAAATATAATGTGCGGCAGAAAAAATTCCATGTTGTTTAGCATTCTTAAAGACTTTTTACGTAATTAAGCTTGATTTCTAGACTTGGTTTGGAGTATGTCGACTTCCCGCATATATAAGATAATTTATTATGGGCATTTACCAGTTTTGACAGTTTCATTAATCATATTATTCATCTTTTAAATTGTTGTGGTGTTGAATTAGCATTTTAAATTTGATTAATCACGGTATTTCTTTTGCTTTTCTATATCCCCCAGTGTTTGCTGTCATTGAATTTAATTTGAAAATGTGTTGTTATTCTGTGTAAATAAAGTCTTGAAAAAAATGCATCAGAAAAGAGTAATTCATGACTTTGCAGTGTGGAAACTGACTGATTTCAGTCATTCAGCAGCAAAGCAATTAAAGTCCAACGAACGAATCAGACATGGTTGAAAACGATGACTGAAAACAACGTTCAGACTTTAGTCCATTTTATTGAATTACTAGACAGTGATCCATAATTGCTTTGCACATCCTCAATACACCACAGTAGAAGACGCACGTGTAAGAGGACTATCGGTTATCTATGAAGGGACATGCACTGATGCACAAACACATGCATGCGTGTCCACACACACAAACAAAGAGAAGATTTTGTGCTTTACATAAATCCCAACTTTATTTTCTTCTGAGGTTTCTTCCTGATGATGCAGGAGAAGATAAGGATGATTCCCGGTTTACCTTTTTGTATTTGACAGAAACAGACTGAAAACACACACAGACACAGATATTTGCAGAGCTAAAAAGACATGCTCTCACATTGCACTGATAACTTGATTTCATATTTAACTAATTCCTCCTTGGTTTCAGATAGACTATAAAGTTAGAATATTTATTTGTAGATTTATTTTCTAGTTAGAACAAGTGTTAAGACAGAGGATTGGGTTGCTTAAATGCAATAGTTGGTCATCATCTATGGCACAAGGATTTTTTGGCTAAAACCATGTGCTTTTATTGTAGATTGCTGACACACACGGTGCTTCTTTATCTGAAATACTGAGAGTGTGTGACCAGTAAAGGGTGATATTATTGCTTCACTGCTTCTCATGCACACAACTACAACACTATAGACTCTACAAATGGATTTGCGCAGTGCACTGTCTGGTGTGTAATTGCATTTCCTACCCTACCGTGAACAATGATGCTACTCTGTAAGTGCTGCGAAGCATCACACTTGACTATATAGCTCTCTGGATTGCAGGTTTAAGGTACAGTAGATGCTACAGCAGCCATAAAGAATGAGGTCTAACTCTGAGTGTTAACAGGTACTATTATAAGTTGTGTTTTCATATTAAACCCCAGTGTCTAATTGACAAACACTGACACACACACACACACACATACACACACACATACACACAAAAAAACACACACACACACACACACACACACGCACACACTAGCTTAACAAGCCTTTGCCTTTGTTTTCCAGCTTCACTCATAAAATACAACAGTGACTTCTGAACATTGAGGTGACCCGTCCCTTTAGGATGTTTGGGTTTAAGAGCTGCTGGCACTGGCTTCGTCTGGTCTGCTAGAAAGGCGAAAGAACAAAGCAGACTTTAAAGATGCGTATGTTTATGTATGGGTGACAGACTGCTGACACAAGGCCGTTTCTCTTCCATGTGTGAACTTAAACATCTAAGAGGACTTACTCTGTTCTGCCTGCTGCTGTTGGCTCCGGTCCATACAGAAAACTATTCATTCTTGAACGAAAGAATAAAGTGGAGTGGTTGTTAGAGGAGAATGTATTGTTGTAACATGCTGGTATTTTGTAGATTTGAAGACACATGCAACTCTGACACAATTAGTCAGACAGATTTAAAGTGTGTGAATTCTACAGTTTCATTCCTGCATTTATTATCAGTGTAATAGATCACTCGGTAATAAGGACTGGCTCATTTATTTTCCTGTAATGATAAATGAGATAAAGAGATGCATTTAGCATCTTTAGCAACTTTTTTTTCTGTCTCCTTCCTGTAATTGCAACCCTAGCCAAATCCAATTGGTCCTCATCCAGCAGAAGAGTCCCTGTGATCTAAAAGTGAGCCATCTGATAAATGAGCACTCCAGCCAAGGATAAAACTGAGGCAGGGGCCACTGCCTCCGCAGAGGGAAGTAATGAGAGGCAGGAGAGTCGATGCTTACTTTGAGTTCTCTGCTGCTTCCTTCAGTTCCTTGTCAAGTCTAGAGGTGAGAGTTCAAATGACAAGATGAATATAAAGTCATTTAAAAAGACAACTCAGACTTGGGGGAGGGAGGAGGGGGTGGTGCATCGTTTGGCGGCTTCGAGGGACTCACCTAATGATGCACTCTGGGATCTGGATGCAGTCCATGGGGATGAGTTCCTGCAGCTCGTCCAAACTGGTCACATACTTAATCTTACTGCTGAACTTGGTGCTGTGACAAGAGCAACATGTACACACACACACACACACACAAACACAAACACAAACACACAAACACATTAAAACAGGTACAAGTGACAGCACAGTGAAAGTAACTGGCTTGGCATCAGGGGAACAAAATCATAGACTGGTTTTCTTTCAGAAGTGAAACTACACTAGTTTAAATTTGCTACAGTAGACCAAGGTACATGTAAACAAGACTAAGAGTTTACAGCCATGCTAGCGGCTCTGTGAGGCCACAGCAATGCTTTGAGCAGAATGCTAACGTCAGCATGCTAAGATAGTGACAGTGACAATGCTGATACGCTGATGTGCAGCAGATATAATGCTTAGTTTAGCGCGTTATTATACTAACATTTGCCAATTAAACACAAACACAAAGTACAGCTGAAGCAGATAAAATTGATGATGCCGCAGAGGAAAAGTCACAGGATCACCAAAGTTATTAAAATTCATCTTGAGGGGGAATGTGAATTTCTGAACCAAATTTTATGGTAATCCATCCAATGGTTGTTCAAATATTTCACTAAAAACCAAAAATGTCAACCTCATAACTGTGCTGGAGGAAAACCCGGGGGGATCAACGTCATTAAGATGTCTAGGAACTAGTGCGTAATTGCTTGCATGGCAAATAAAATGGGATCATTCTTACCTGATGAAGGGCTTGGTAATAGCGAGAACGGTCCTGATAAACCATGATGGATGGAGAATAATGAAGGATTTCAAATTCTTCCTGAGCCTAAACACAACACAAGATATCACATTAGGCAAGTTTATGTCTCATGTTGTAGCTCATTTTCACATTCATTCAAATGTTTTGAGTCATGCAATGCTACTGTTGTCTCTCACAAAATCACCAAATAACAGTGTTATCACACAACAGGTGTAAGTGAACGGAACAAACCTTCTGTCAATCATCTGATAGCATTTCTTCAGCCAGCCAAGGCCAGGCATTCTTCTGTGGGGTGTGGCTCCGTTCAGGTACACGATCATGTAGTCCTCTGCCACCATCAGCTCCAGTGTGCTGATCACATACCTGAAGATAAACACGCACATACGCACACACATAGTTAAATACTTAAAATGCTCTTGACTTTGACTTCTGTAGAATTACCAAATATATGTTTTTTCTGGACTAACACAAGAGTGACCCAATTTGATGCAGAAATTGCACAATGGACTATAAGCCAAAATTCAACAAGATAAAAAAAAGTCTGCAGCCATGTTAGTGCTTTACTGTACTCAATTCTAACATCAGCATGCTGACATGCTCACAATAACAATGGTAACATGCTAATGTTTAGCAAGTACAATGTTTACCATGTTCACCAGCTATTATCATGCTAAAATGTGCTAATTAGCACCAAACACAATGTCATTAGGTATTTGGTCATAAATAACGGATAAGTTAGATTTGTGACCAGAATTATTATAATTTATCCTCAAGGGGGCATGAATGTCTTTTCCACATTGTATGGCAATCCCTCAAGTAGTCATTCAGATAAGATAAGATAACATAAGATAACACTTGACTGTATGTTCACAAGGAAATTTAACTTGCATCAAATGCTCCAGAAGTCCGTTTTTGGAGCAAGCATATGGGTCGCCAGTTTAGTGGCGTCATCATGTCCAAAGCATGAATGTCAGCCTCATCCTGGTGCTACAGGAAAAGTCAAGGGGATCACCAAAGTCACTAGGATTCATCCTCGGGGGACCATGAATGTCTGTGGATCCATCTGTTGTTAATATATTTTAGTGACTAATATGACAAAACCATTAGATCAACTTCCTTGTAGCCCTTATTCTGTACATAATATAATTACCCAAACATAAATATGACATCAAAACTAAGAACTAACAACATCATTCTGCTTACAAAAACTCAGCTACCGTATCGGCCATGTGTTTCAGTTGGCTATATTCCAGATATCAAAAGAAGAAGAAAAAAAAGGCACTGAGGTCTGTAACATCACATTTGTCAATCTGGTTTAATGCAAGAGCAAGAAATGCAGAACCATGTTTTGTGGATCTGAGTGCCAACAAATATGAGGAAAATAAATAGAAATGGAGAAAAAAATTGCTGCATTTAAAAAAAATCTCTCCTCTGATGTCAGCTACGAGAAATTGGTACAAATGTTGCTTCATGGACAAGCTGTTTTGCTTTAAATTCCCCCCGTTCTCTGCATCCATCTCAGCAGCTCAATCAGACCTTTCTAAAATCCAATACTCTGATTCAAACCAAAATAAACTGTTATCTCTCTTTCTCATTTCTCTCCTCAACCCCCCTCCCCCTCTTCTCCTCCGTCCACAGGGAACTTTGTCGCCTCCTTTGAAAATAAAGTTGACAATATTCTCAGCTCACATAGTCCTTCTAGTTTCCTCAATAACTCCTCTAACTTCAATGACTTTGGGCTCAGCCTGACTCTCCTCTCCTCCGGATCCAATGTCATTCTCCAGCTTAGACATCCACACTACTGGTCCACTCTGTTTCGTGACTATTGTGATCATCTCCCACTGACATCAAGCTGCATACGATTGACCACCCAGCTATAGTTAACTCCTGCTCGCAAGGATTCAGACCTCAAGCCATCTGGCATCAGAAACTGCAGACGCTACGGTTTACCTCCTTTCATTTCTATCCAAAACTCTCAGATATGCCAGCTTACTCAATATCTTTCACAGAACAGCCTGTGGGATCCCAATCACACTGTCCAAGCATGAAATGCAACTGTGCCAACACAACAGTGAAGACATCAACATGGGATGTCTCGGCACACAAGCTAGACTATGACTTTATTTCTATTGCTTCAGTTAGGGAGGTTAGGTAGCATCTTTGACTGAGTATTATTTGAGAATAAAATGCAAGTAAATTACTGGTTAAAAGTGTGTTATTGCAGAATTATACTCACAGGAAGAGGTTCTCCATTATTTCATGGTAGTCCTCTCTGTCACTGTCTGGCAGGAAGCAGGCTGCAAATACGATGATGGCATTCACTCCATTGCTATAGTAGCCTAAAAAACACATAATAATAATAATAATAATAAGAGTTAACTTGACCTTGTTCCATTGTTGGTGAGAGCTTAGCCTTAATTAGCATAGTTTTCATAATTTGATTGCTCCCTTATTTTCCTCTTTTTTGTTCAGCTTATCTGCCAATCTGTGTCTCCTTTGTCTGACTGTCTCTCTTCCTGTTTCCACTCACTACTTTTCATATTAATGTAATTTCCTTTTATTCACCAACCCATTCATCACCAGATTTGGTGTCACTCAGACAGAGGGTCTTTTATCTAAATGACAGAGCTTGTGATACTGACTGTTCAGTGACAGACGTCTCTGTTTCCAGTGGGACGGCTGTGTTTCACTTAAGCCCGCAACACAGTGGGAAGAAAATGCACTACCTGATATAGTTAGGGGTCTGATTTCCACCAATAATGGTAATATGGTCAGTGCTTATATAAGACACAGGCTTACCAGGGTGCAAGCCCATAGCCTTGGGGTTTTAGAGGGCCCCACAAAGAGGAACTAGAGAGAGATGGGGCCCCTGCCTGTGAAACCAATATGGTGTGGATCGATGTCTGGCCTCATTTTAAGACCTGGTCCACCAGCAGTCTTAATGCGGCTATAGATGGGTGACAAATTAAGGGAAGAATTAGCATTAACTGTTTTCGTAGGGACTGGGCTACCACGAGAAAAGAGATATTCCTTCATTCGGTCTTTTGTAGAGCTGAAATGTTTGTCGATTAATCAATTAGTCAAGTGACAGAAAAAAAAACAGCAATTATTTAAATAATTGACAAATTTTTTGTCAAACAAAAGTGAAAATGTCGATTTTCACTTTTTATTTGTGTTTTGTGGTAGTAAACTGAATACCTTTGGGTTTTAGAAGGTTAGTTGGACAAAAGACTTCTAAAACTTCTCCTTGGTTAACTAATCGGTTAACCAAGAAAGTTATTCTTTGATAATGAAAATTTCTGGTTTTCCCTTTAATTCAACACTTGCCTATATACAAGAGAGCTGTTTTGGACAGCAGCCGCCACCCTTCATTAAACACACAGGGCATATTATTGTCAAGTGGCCACTTTCCCAATTTTCAACCGGAATCCTATTCTAGTGTGAAGAGGATGTGAAAATTGGACATAAACATTTCCACTGTGTTTTGTTGTTGGAGAGTTTCCTCTCTGATGGCCACTGGATGATGTAAAACTCATCAGCTGGCTTCAACTACAGACTGTGTTTTCTCATTTTTGGTTGGCCCAGCTCCAAGGGAAGTTGAGTCATTTCCAAAATGAGACATAATTCTGCCACCTCATAAGCTGAGAGGTGGCAGAAGCCAGCTCAAAAACAATAGGTCACCAAAGATTATGACTTTTATGATATGGTGTTACACCTGCAATCAGATATTCAGGCCAAAAAGAACTGAAACGGAAACCTGGAAAATGGTACAATACAAAGAATAAGAATCCCCATATAAATTCTGCTAAAAAGATGCTGTTAGTTTTGGATTTCTTTCAAATTGGTTGTTTGTTTGTATTTATCTTTGTGCCAGCATCACTAATGTGATTAACAGAATGCAGAATTTGCAATGAATACTGGATATTGTCTGAAGTGTATTAAAGGATAGGTTCCCATTTTTTCAAGTCTATCTTAAAATAACACTCACATGCCCATTTGTATGGTGCAACAGTTTTTGTTGGCTGCAATTGTTCCATCTGTTTACCGGATGAAAATAAATCCCTTTCTAAAACAATTAGCGTAACATAAGAAATGGAGGACACAATTCACAGTCGTCATTCAATGCAAAATACACTCCAAAGTTCAGCTGAAGCTAATATGAGGCTGTCTTTATAGTACAGAGTATTTACAACCAATTATAGTGAAATTGTAGTAACAACAATGTTAGCATAGCAAAAATAATATGTAGTATGCTATGTAAGTAGTTGCATTAACAATGCACTAACCTGATGCCTTATAATAAATGTTATAATTTGAAATTTTATTTGAAGAAATTATAACTTGAACCGAGAGAAGAAAATCATCTGTAAATAAAACAGGATTCAAGCATTTTTCTAACTGAAATGCAAACGAGGGGGAGGGAGTTTTTTTTTTTGCCGTGAGTTGTGTCTGCAGGTCGTCTTCTCAGGATGCAGCAGCAACCTTACTCCAAAAAAGATATTCCAGCCTGTATGTTTCCACAGTGCACAGTAATACTGAAGGCACCTCAGATGAGCATTAAACCACTTTCATTAATTTGTTTTTCAGTTTTTCATTAAAAGTTTTTTCCATTTGAATTTTAGTGGCTGAATAGTAAGAGGACACAGTTTCAGGAGATTTTAATGAAAGACTCAAATATGATTCTGAAAATACCCAGTGGATATTAAGACTTTACATTGGGCATGTGAGTGTGTGACTGATAGCATTAGAGACAGACTTGAAAAAATGTAAACCCTAGCTGGATTTGATAATGTTGAAGATGGACATAACATCCATAGTTATGATGCTAAAACGGCTCTTTAATAGTCACCTCCATGGGAGATGACTCTCATGTAGGGCTCAATGATCTTCATGTTGATGCGGTGCTCCTGCTCCCCAATGATGACCGTTCTCCATAGCTTGCCGTCCTGGCGCTCCTCCTCAGCGCTGTACGTCGGGATTGGATCATAAGGTTCACTTGTCCCACTCCTATTGGCAGCATTGGGGTCTGATATGAGAAAATACCAAATACTGTGTTACAGGCCTTTTTCACAGCAGTCATTTTTAGAGTTGTCATAGGAATTATACCCTAAAACAAACTAACATCAGTTATATGGTTTTAAAATAATCCTCACAGCATTCACAGGCTGCTCCAGCTCTGCTATCGAAGGGATAGATACAGGAAATCTTTCCTGCCACATGCCAACACACTGTACAATAACAGCTAAAACTCTGGTCATAACAATACAGCATCCAAGCACCTTATATGTTTTTACATAATCTGTTCACTGCACCTTATATTTTTACTTTGCACTACAATTATACCGCTTATTTATAAATTTTTATAAATTTTTTATATTGCATTTTATATTGCCTTGATATGTCTAGGTTGTTCTATCTATCTATCTATCTGTCTGTCTGTCTATCTTAAAGTTAAATTTTTACTATGAGTGTTATGTTACAAAATTAGAGACAAACCAGGAATTTCAGAATTTGCACTCTTTTTGTTATAAACTGTATACTGAACCATTTTGGTACATCTTGCCTCCTTTAGGTCCATGATGATTCAGGATCATGGTCAAACTGCCATTTCTTATATTCTGAATGACCCACCTTCCCAGTCCATTTCATGGTCCGTGTAGTCGAAGTAATCCCCCTCATCTGGAGTGTCGAGGTCGTCGACGTTAATGTCAAGATCATCTGGCGTCTCCCCCAAGTCATCTTCGCTCTGGTCCAGTGAGAGGCTGATACGAGGGGCAGATAGCTTTTTTCGTTGGGTGGGACCTCCTTGCAGGGGTAGAGAGGTAGGTGGAACTGCAGAAAATAGTATATAAAAATTGTTATTCAATTGGGTCATGGCGGTCTTTTGGACATCAAAAACGATTTCTTTTACTTTTGAATAACTGTTGACTGATGACTCATGCTCACCTGGTCTGCCTTCGCCCCCCTCAGAGTTCATTTTACTCTCTGATGCCAGGTCCATCCCCAGGAGGACCTACAAGAAGATACTCACAGTTATTAAATTGATTCTTATGATGCAACTTGAAACCTGGAGAGTTTCCAGACTCTTGTGTAATGCATCGCCTGTGATTCCTCTACATTTAATGATTTGCAAACAAGAACATCCATTTGAGTTTTGAGTGAGATAGTTGTTAAATTAAAGTAGCAATTCATGGCAAACTTCAAAGCTAGCAGCAGTGCAATGTAATTAAGTGCTCACTCAGTATACTGAAGTACAAATTTGAGGTACTTAACACAAGTATTTACATTTTACATTCATTGCTACAGATTATACTTCCAACAGTAAGCCTATATACAGTAGTTCAAATTATTATCATTAATTAATCATTATTATTATTATTATTAGCTTAATTTTCTTTTGCTGGGATGCACTACCTGGGACTGGTTAGGTGTGTGTGTGTGTGTGTGTGTGTGTGTGTGTGTGTGTGTGTGTGTGTGTGTGTGTGTGTGTTTCAAGTCACTTCTACCTTGCTCTCAATAAAAAGAAGTTAAAAAAGTAACAGCAATCCAATAATATAACTTATAATAATATAACACTCACATAGAGCCATTTTCTGCATTGAGTACTTTTAACATTCGATAAGTACGTTTTGCTAATACTCACATATATTTTACTTAAGTTACATTTTCAATGCAGGACATTTACTAGGAGTATTAGCTTATTCCAAATATATTTGTATCAGTATATACAGTATGTTGGCTGATGTCAAGAAATGTCAGTACAGAAACTAAATGAACTAAGTTTGAGGTAATTTAGATACGGTGTCATATCATTTTGCCCTTAAAGCATTGACAAGTTTATTTTACTGCATAATGTCCCACTTAGTATGAATCCTCATACAAATCTGTATCAACATTGTTGTTTATCGTTAATGTTTATGATGGAAAATTACTATCTCAATCAGATTCCTCAAAAATCAAGTATCGATCAGGCTATATTTTTATAAAGCATAAGTACAAGAAGCCCCTAGGATGTGTTAACAAACGGTATATTAATTTTACTTAATTAATGCCTGTATTTTAATCTGATTTACAAACACATTTCCACTGTTATTAGAGAACAGGGGGCATAAAGACAAGAGTAGTGAAGTGGTAAAGGGAGAAAGTAAGGGGGAGGGATGAGGGAAATCACAAAGATTTTGAGGTTAAAGGTCATCTTCCCCTGTGAATAATCCCTTCCATTCAAAGTGGAGGAGGGGGGAGGATGCTGAGGGGTGAAAGGAGGGGGGAGGAGCAGGGCTTGTTACATCATGACAAGCTATTTCCCCTCCTCGCTGTCTTTTTCTAGTGCTGATTCAAAGCGAATGACTGCACGCTCGCATGAGCACAGATTGGGCAGAGATGCAAATTCACCCTGAGTCACGTGCGCTCATTCGCATGAAAAAGAAACATCCTTGTTCCTCCTCGGCAAACTCTGCCAGGAACGAGGAAGATGTTATTGCATTACAACAGAAACAGAAAGCTGAATGGTATATTCCTGTAGAGTGGAGATGGCTGCCATGATGACGATCCACAGAAATATGTACAGTATGTGCACACATAGTAGATAATATCTCATACACACAGAGATTACAAACATACAATGACACACACTCCTACTGCACTGCAGAATAACAAAATCATCATCAGCTGTAATGTGCATCCTCCATGGAGGATGCTGAGCTCCTTTACTTCCACAGCACAGCACAGGACCACAGTGCTGATGACAGCAGCCCCTCCCTCCCTCTCGCTTCCTGTCTGCTGGCTGGGAGAAAAAAAAAAACAAGAACATATCCCTCTTTCTCTTCTTTTTATCTCCACAGAATAAAAGCCATCTACTCACCACTGCTGGGGCTCGGGAATCTCTGTCCTCTTGCGTCTCAGAGCATGGATGTACTTCCAAGTTCCCTGCCTATTTCCTGCTCCCAGCCTTCTCGGTGGAGATGCTCAGCTTACAAACAGCTCACAGCTTCCACCATTTTGTGGTCACATGATCTGGGCCATTACCAAATAAGGGCGATCACCTGCTATAACAGCTCTCTGCACAGCAGCTTCCTCAGGCAGTGCAACTGAATGGGGCAATAGGAGGTTGCGTTTGTGTGTCATTATTTTCCTCGACTGGAGGGGATAAACTCTGTGTGTTTGCGTAGCTGCCGTTGTGTTATTACTACCCGTGAGGAATGTGGGACTGCCATTAATGCCTGACAGTAGATTTGTGAGCCTGGCTGTGCAGCTACAACATTCTATCACCCCTCAGGGTAAAAAAAAGGCAATAGCAATCAGAAACGAGAACATTGTCAGCTTCATGTGCTGATAATATTCACACACTTTACCACATGCTGGTAAGAAAATAGTGACTGATCCAAAGCAAATATCTGATGCTTACCATTCCCCTGTCTATAAGGCAACTTCAAATGTGTCCTTTATATCCTGCATTAGCACTGAACTTTTAAACCCTTAAACAAGCAAACTTTAACCACAAAGCAGATAAAATCAATAGTACCTAGACAGTCTCTCCTTCCGTGTGGAAACACGCATTGTTCTCTCCACAGGTCTAACCTCGCTGAGTGCCTCTTTTCACTTACCACTGTTCAGTCCCAACAGGTCGACAGGAAGACAGTCCAGCCTGTTAGACCTGTGCACATTCTTGACAAGTGTTTAGTACAAAGGTTGCTTCCACAGCATGCCAATCAATGTGACTACGCCTGGAGGCGCCCAAATACAGCATTGGGTTAATCAGTGCCATGCAAATGCAGTCATATATCATAAGATGGATCATACATTTCTGTGAGGAAACCTCTGTTTTTTTTCTCGTATACATATTTTTAATGTCAAAAGATGTGACGAGACAGATAAGGAACAGCGCAGAATCCAGTTTGTTTAAAAACACATATTACATGTAGCTTTAATGTCTATATTTTAAAGTTAGTATAGATTAGTTTGGAAAAAATAATAATTGTTTCATAGGTGACATGGTTGTTGTTGCACACATAAAGACATTAGGATGAATATAAACAAAGGCACTGTAGTTCCCTGCAGGCTATTCTTTTATTTCCTCCTACCAGAGCTGTGAAGCAGGGTGGGTTGCAGTGTAAGTAGATAAGACTTTGTCCAACCAGTTTGACACCATTTACAATTTTATCATGTCTGTCAAACGGTATTGGTACAATAGGACAGTTCAGTACAATAATTAATTGACATTGCAGTTGTTTCTCTCCTGTAGCAATAGAACATATTTTTTTATGAACTGTGTTCTGTGTTTATGAAATGGCACATACTGTCTGTGTTTTACAGTGCTGAGATAAATGTGCCTTACCTGACACTGCTGTCTGATTGCCTCTCTTTGATGTTTTTGAACAAGTTGCAATCGTCAGCACACAACAGATAAAATGTCCATAAAGTGTTACAACATGCGACTGTATAACCAGGTGTCTTGTTCCTAAACGTGAAACCATCTCTTTGTCCTACAACCTCCTTATTCGAGGTTGAAGTTATGAAGGTTATCGACGAAGAGTGTGTCTTTGACGGCTTTGAAGACAACCCGGATGTTCTCCGTGTCTGTCGCACAGGTGAAGTGTGTGTACAGGGGTTTATGACGCTCGCCGTGCTGCTCCTTGTACATTTGCAAGATGAACTTTCTCGCAGATTCTGCATCACGCTCAGGCCCTATGGAAGCGAAAGTTGTCTAAATCAGAGAGAATCTGTGTATGTCGAGGAAATTCAATTCTGAGAGATCACTTTAAGACATGCTATGTCCAAAATCACACCCATGTTCACTCATTCACTTCTCCCAGTATAATATAGACAGAATAGTATACTATAAGGAGCAGTAGAGAAATTTCAGACGATTGTTAGCAGAAAGTAGTGTACATGCCATACACAATGCCACTTTCATTGCATTGTGATAATCGATTAATCTGCAGATTATATTCTCAATTAATTGTTTAATGTACAAAATATAAACAAATTGCCAAGATAATGTATTCAAATCTCTTATTTCACTTAAATCACTGACTAACAGTCCATAACAAGAGCATATTCAGTCCATAATGATGTAATACAGACAGAAGCAGCAAATCATCACAATGGAACAGCGGGAATGAGTGAATGACAGAAACAATCAACAATTATCAAAGTAGTTGATTACTAATATATTAACTATTTTAAACAGAAATTGAAATAAAATGTCAGACTGTAAATATGGCACACTAAATAGTAAGTAGGAAGCGATTTTGGACGCAGCTATGAATGCTGTTTCAACAGCAAAAAGAAGTTGCTTTACCAGAGTAGCCCGGGAAGTAGGTTGCCAAATGAGACTGTGCAATCTTGTCCTCTAGCAAGTCTGTTTTGTTCAGGAAGAGGATGGTGGAGGACTCTTGGAACCAGCTGTACGAGAGGATGGTCCTGAACAAGGCGAGGCTCTCTCTCAGACGATTCTGAAGAAGGAGGTGAGAATAATCTTAGACAAAGGACTAATGTACGGAAATAATGGAAAAAATACTGAGAGCGAACACAGTATAGCCATGGCACAAGAGATCAAAGGCTTTTAACCTTACATCATTCTCACTCTCGTAAAGGACTTGATCGTACTCGCTGAGGGCCGCCAGAAATATGATGGAGGTGACATTCTCAAAACAGTGAATCCATTTCCTCCTCTCTGAACGCTGACCACCCACATCCACCATCCTAGAGACACATTACCATTTATTGAAGTAAATATAAAGGTTCACGGACTGTTAAAGGAACAATCGGTAGTTTGAGAAATATACTTTCTTGCCGAGAGTTAGACGAGAAGATGCTAAATATGGAGCTAAAGATTAGCTTTGCATTAATACTGGAAAAGAACATTCAAAAATCTAAAGTTCCCTAATTCATGTTATAGCTCATTCTTTGTCAATTCAGACACAAACAGAAAGGTACAAATTTACTGGGTATACAGCAACTCCCCCCAAAAATCACAAGTTGAAGTTTTAAATTTTTTCCTATGTACAAAAAAGAATCCGGAGATATAATGTGTTAGAGAGATAGTAAACTTTAGAGGTTTTCCAGTCAGTTGGTGCTAAGCTAAAGCTAATCACCTGTTGACTGTAGCTTCATATCTACTGGACGGACATGAGAGTGGCATCTTTCTTCTCATCCAACTCTTGGCAAAAAAGCAAATGAGTGTATATTTTTAAAAAAATCATGAGAAATCTAGAAGGAAATATATATATATATATAAGCAAAATACTCTACCTGAAGATAACCTTTGAAAGGTCAAAGGGGTACTCTATGATGCCCGTGGTGGGGACCCTGACCCTCAAGATGTCCTGCAGGGTGGGGATGTATGACGGGGCTTTGATTCTGTCCATGTCGCTCAGGTAACTGAGAAGTTAACAACAGTGCATCCATTTTAATATTCTGACACAAACCTGACTGGATAAGAGGGAATGTCATACAGCAATTTGCACTTGTTATATGCATATTATGTTTTATGAGTATTAATCCACTCTATTCTTTCCACACAGCAAAAGCTTTGGTTTTCTGGCAGAGCTTTGGGTTTATGTTAATATGAAATATATAAAAGTCTTACTATTTGGCAGAGTCAGATAACTGGAATTCCCTCCTGCGGTCGTAGCACCTTTGAACACCGTGATCATTCCACACTCGCTTAATGGCGTCTGCCTGCCAAGCCTCCAAAGTGGACACCTGGTCTGCGTCCACTTGGCTCAGTTTCTCTGCGTGGCTCTGACACACAAAACATCCACAGGGGATTTTTCTAAACAAAAACTTTCAATCTTTGACTGACTTATTAATAGATCATTAGGAGGATGGGGAATGGAAACAGAATGTCACCTAGAAGTAGCTGGATTTTCAACTCGAGTAAGTAAAAAGAAATCGATTCATTTTCAGCCATGTGTCGCTCTATGGATGCCTATATCAGTCTGTTGGTCAGTCAGTCCACCACACTGGCCAGACTGAAATATCTTAACAACTATTGGATCAGTGACTATTAAATTTTATATAGTCATTCACAATCCGATGAATCCTAATGATTTTGGTGATCCCCTGGCTTATCATTATAAAGCCACAATGAGGTTCACATTTGTAGTTTTGAGAAAAATGTACTACTTTTTCCCTATAGAACCATCATCAGGTCAAATGTTTAATTTGTCTAATACTTTGGTTTGTGACCAACAAAACACATGACATTCCCATCCTCCTCAGCTGTACGTTATGTTTAATGCTAATTAGCAGATGAACTTGCTAAACACATGTGACACACTGAGCTTTAGCAAATGCTGCACAAGACATTTCTCACAATGTTCTGGTCATCGATGTAGTCAATCTCTAGAGTCCGCATGGCGTGGATCAGCGCCTGGATGGCTGTGACGATGTTCTGAAACACCAGCCGGGTGAAACCTTTCCTGTCAGCTTCACTGTATCCGGTGCCATGGATGATCCTCATCTGTTTGATGAAAGTACTCTTCCCACTTTCACCAGTCCCTAGGCAAATGAGATGAATGAGACATGAGAAATGGAATAAGATCAAAGCAATGACAGAAGTAGGACCAAAAAATTCATCAGTCAGTTGTAGCTAAACAGGATTTCAGCAACAAAACAACAAAAAAGGATGCATCCTTAAGGATGAAAGAGTATAAGAATATAATAAAGTAAAATGTTTTACAGGTTATTGTAGTTTTTTCCAAGCTATATATGTATGTTTAATTTATTGGGTGCATATATAGACCTACTTGGTTTCTTCAGGTGTATGCAAGTTGCTAACCTTTCATTTGATTCCATAAAACACAGTATTACTACTATACCCAATAATGTTATTACTCAGATATAACAGTATACAAGTATACAGTTATATCACTATACAAAAGAATACATAAACAGACAAACAGACAACATAAACTATATAAATTCAAAATATTAATGATTGAATAATTCAAAATATATGTTTGTATTGTATTTAAGTGTATTACTTCTCCAAGTGTTACATACTTTACTTTGTTAGGGGACACTAAAGGGTTTGTGTTTGGTCCATGCAAACCTATGTGTCTATTAAAACAATGTGCCCTTGAGTGAAACAGTGAACGGCTTCCTGCCCTCTGGTTGTAAATTACTCTTGATAAGAGTGTCAGCTAAGCATCTAAAATGCCTAAAATGTTAACCATTAGTCTGACCTTTACAGGACGATATTCCAGTCTCCAAACAGCCAAACTCAAGTTGAAGTTTAAAGCTCATGTGTAATGTATTGTTTCCAACATAACTAACAGTCAAGCTTTTATAAGTGGGCTGTTTTGATAGTTCTGGGGAAAAAAACATGCCTCATCTGAGTTATTATGAGCTGTAATGTATTTAATTTGACTGGTGTTTACACATTGTTGTGGTTATCAAAATGTTGCTCTGCATTGTACGACACATTTATTCTCTTGTTTATCTTCTGCACTATTTGGCATATGCACTTTGGACAATTTAGAGAAAAACAACAAATCAACAAAACAAAACAATAAGAAAACTGCCTGCATGTACTGTATCGACCCAACATGGCTTTCACAATAAAGCATTATTATTACAGACTTGTGAGAAAACAATCTAACTAAGCAACAGCACATAAAACCTCAATACACACGTCTAGTCTTATGAAAGCAATCTAGTTTGATTTGAAAGAAAAAATATATAAAATGTATTTTTTTCATTTAAGTGCTGATTCATCCGGGCTTCGCCAACTATTTGAAGAATGCAAAAGGTAACCGGAACTACTTTAAAAAACACATACCATAGCCTTGCTATCTATTGATCCACATACTTTTGTATTTTCTGTGTTTGTTGGCCTAATGAATTGGAGCCCAATGGCATTTGACTTCAGGGGGGCAACATTTTTTCAGTCAATTCAACCATGTAAGTTATGGCCATGGCTCATGGGAAGTCTATCTATTGGCCAGTCTACAATTTATAGCCTGTTTCAGAAATATCTGAAAACCTTTGGAGGATCATGGTCCCCAGAGGATGTTGTTTTTTTTTTTTTTGGTTTTGGTGAAATGTCTCAACAACTATTGAACTGATTGTCATGACATTTTGTACAGACATTCATGGTGCCCAGAGGTTGAATCCTACTGACTGTGGTGATCGTCCGATGTTTTTGGACTGACTACAACAACAAAAAATTGGGGAAATTGGTGAATATTATGGACGAAACCAAGTTATGATGAAGTCATTACACGCTTGTAAAATTTCATGAGAGCTGCTGTTTCTTTTTCTATGCTAACAATATTTTTGGGGCTTTTATTGCCTTTATTTGATAGTAGCAGCTGTAGAGAGACAGGAAGTATGGTGGAGTTAATTTCCAGTGAACCCCAGATGAGAAACACACTTTATTATTTGACAAATGACAGAAATTCTGAATGAGAGACTGAATTGAGTCACAAAAGTTTGCTAACAAAGGCTACACCCTGTGACACATGAATTTGTCTTTGTATGAGCTGATGCTAAACTTGTTAAACCTCAACCTGCTGACATTGTCATTGTGAACATATTACCATGCCAATGTTAGTATTTAGGATAAAACATCATTGTAAAAATTTTCCCTAAACTTTAGGCACAATTTTCCATTTTTTCCCAATTTTTCCATTTTTAAACTCTTAATCACAAAGCAACTCAATAAATCACAGCAACAACTGGATGAATGCAATAGGTTCTCCATTAAAAACAACATATTGTTGAACTCGTTCTATATATAAGAGTTCAACCTTGACACAATTGGCCCCTCATAAACACTTTCTAACATTTTATAACTTCAAGAGATAACAGTAATTGTATTCACCTGGGCTGTAACCATAAAGTGTCCATAAAGTCCATACCTATTATGATTATTTTGACTTTAACTTTAATTTATTTAATGTCCATTTATGAGTCTCAGAGAGTGAATATGTGATTGTTAATATTTGCCATTTATTCCCAGTCTCAGAGAGTGAACATGTCTCAGCACTCACCTAAAAGCAGCAGCTTCAGCTCCCGGTGAGAATCTCTTTTATCCCGACGAATTTGTCTCTCTATTTCTCTGTGTATCCTGAGTCTCTCCACTTCGTGAGCAGGCAGGCAGCACTCTTCCATTGTTGTGTACAAGGGGCTGATTTTTTTGGTTATTCTACACAGCTGGTGGGGATTAGTGAAAAGAAAAGGGTAATGATTTTTCTCAGACCTGCTAGGGAGACTTCTGTCCCGGAACAGGTGGGTTGGCGACTTTCAGCAGTCATTCTTCCTCATGCAGGATCCAGTTCAGGTGCATTCCACATTCCTGCTGTGCAGGGGAGGCGGGCCGATGGGCAGGCTCTGAGAGAAAAAGGCAATGTGAGTTTATGCAGACAGCTCCTGTGTATCTGCTTACAGGCTCCATACTCCCATGAGCCGCAGAATTTGAAACTTTATCACCACAATGAGTTGGAGTGCACTGGGGAAACATAATGGAGGACAGCCAGGTGAAAATATACCATCAACACCTCAGTTAATATGCATTTTAATGTACACCAGAAAACCACGCCATGGTAGGTCTTATAATTCCGCAATCACTTGACTTACATGCACATTATACATGAGATAATGAGATTAAAGGGGCACTCCAGCTATTTCTTATTGTACTTCCATATAGATGAGGAACTCGCAGGAGACAGATTTTTAAAAGAATGGTCAAAATTGAAGCAAGAGGCCAAGATATCCTGACTTTTAGTCCCTACTATGGGCAATCACTAAGTATAAGGCCAAGGCTAGTAGAGTACAATCATTTAAATACCTTGGGAAGGAGACAGACTCTTCCTTGTCTTCTTCCCAACACATGACTCGATGCCTCCACCTGATGAGGAACCTCAGGATCTTTAATGTTATGGCCATTTTAAAGGACCAATGTGTAGGATTTAGTGGCATCTAGTTAGGAAGTGGCAGATTGCAACTAACTGAACACCGCTCGTGTCTGTGTTTGACAACCTGGGAATGAGTACGGCCTGTGACGTGTGTAGGAGAATGTATGTTGGCCCTATCTACAACCAGTGTTCGTTTTGTCCATTCTGGGCTACTGTAGAAACATGAGGGTTCAACATGGCTGACTCCATGGAAGGCGACCTGCCGTGTTTGTAGATTAAAAAATGTCTCATTCTAAGGTAACAAAAACACAACAATTCTTATATTCAGGTGATTTCACTCTATTAAAAATATACCTATGAATATTATATTCCATTTCGGCCAATAGATCCCCCTAAATGTTACACACTGAGCCTTTAACAACCTGGATTACAGGACACTAACTGAATCTATATTGATCGTCAATATTTCATCCTGATACAACACCCTCACCACCAAACTCAAAACAAAGTTCTCCCACATAACTTATCAGACCAGAAAAAAAATTGCTTAACCCAAAACTCCCCTATCTGAACTGACCTCTCACCTCCTCCTGAAATATTCCAATTACTGCCTTCAAGCAGATGCCACAAAGTCCCTCTGGCCTGGAAAAACCTCTACAAAAAACTGTATTGTATATAAATGAAATAGGCACTATACTGTAAAACACTGTTCTTATAAATTGTTTCAAAAGCTTTAGTCGTAATTTATGTGTGCGTGTTTTTAAATGTGCATCTTTTATTGAGCCTTGTCAAAGAGAAGTTATCTTAAAGATCCAGAAAAACCTGATCCTACTCCCATCATGCATCTCAATATCGTCTTTCCTTTACACCCTCCCTGCATTGTAATTGCCTATTTTTCAAACTCTACACCTCCAGATGGTAACACAGGGTTTCTGTGAAGAATTTCAAGTCTCAAACTGAGATAACCCTGATGCTGTCACCATTATAGAACTGTTTGCACAATTTCAATATACAAAATAAACAGAAACACTTGTGTAGAATGCATTATGTGTTTGGCTCGGATGCAGAGGGATATTTTCAGGTTCAGGTTAAACCTTTATTGTCCCTCATGGGGGCATTTGATTTACAGTAAAAGTAAACAAACATACAAGGAGACATGGGGCATTATTCACAACTGTTACAGTGTACAGCATCTGTTTGAGGGGAAGATTTAGGGAAGATTTGGGTCTGGTGGAAGGGACCAACAGCCTCCTCACCCCTGCATCCATCCTTGCACACTACTAGTGCCATGTACTGCTGCCACATTACTGTCAGTGTCGGTCCTACTCCAAAATAAAGGCTCTTTGCCACACGATATATCCCTGTGTGGTGTACAACACTAAATATATGGACCTCTAACACAAGTTCTGCTGCAGCCTCTAGCCAGATGGATGTATCTAGGAGGATGATTTCAGGATCAACACTGCTCCAGAGGAGCCTATGGAGCAGCCAAGATGACAAACACATGAATGCTAAACCAACAGTGTGCTGGAATTGATTTGTAAACACAGACAAAGAATGGAAAAGTGAGCAGCAAACGAAGAGGAAAATGTCTGTTTATTTATCCGATCACATTAAAAACACTAAGACTGCATTAAGATATCGCAGTGACAGTGAACCATAAATTAAATAGTTCAAATTAGGCTGTAATTATTTTTAACAAGAAGAGAAGGGTCATGTAAACATTAGTGCCGTGGATATGCTCTCATTAGCTTTTTATTCATGCATTTGATACCCTTGAACAGCATATGAATTAAGATAAAGAAGGCACTAGTTTATTTCCTCAGAGATTGTTTAACACAACAGTTCTCTCTTCAGCAGTTAGCCTTTCAACACTGACCTTGATGCAAGTAAAGGTGAAAAAAAACACACTGTACCGTGTTATATTTACAATATGCATTCATATAAATAATGGGGCAAGTTCTAAAGCCATTTTAGCAATCTGACTGATTTTTAGGCAAGACAACTATGTTATTCAATAAAACAGTCCCTGAACAACACTTGATTCTACAGCTTTGACAAAATAAAGACTTAAAAAAATAAAAAATAATGCTAATGTAGCAGAATCTAGTAGGTTGACAATAGGATTCCCTTTGAAATATGTGGAAAATGACATGACAATATATTAATACTGTGCTCATAAAAAGTGGTTTAAGACTGAATAATGCCATCACAGACAAATGCAAAGTACATGACAGTCTGAAATGAAGTTGTGGAAATGATAATACCCAACTAAGTGAGGTACACACATACAGAATATCAATACCAATGTTACAAAATGCACAGTGTGCAAATGAATATCTGCAATAATGTAACTGTGTCATTAGTGTTAATTATGACTCGTTCCCCATTAAGTCAACTCAAGGCACAAACTAAGTTAGAGTATTTCCAATTATTTTAACTTAAAAAAACAAACTATGAACAACATGGGTTAGTGATGTGAGGTGCTGCATTGCAGTTAATCTACATTCACTTCCACAGATTCCCTGAAGGAGAGACCTAGTACATTACAAGTCCTCAGAGGCTTTTGAGGCCACAGAAATACTTTTCCCCCTCTCAATCCATCCATGTGCATTTATACTGTTACTGCTCAAAAAACGATCGCAAAGAGCTCCATAAATTTCAGAGTGCATACTATAATAGACTCCTCGCTAAAGCAGCACTTTAATTGTCAGGACACACTTCATTATAGCTGGAGACATCCATTTTCAAAGAGCCTAACAGGAAAAATTTGAAATACATCAGTAGTACAGTCATTTGGCGACAAGCTCTGTAGCTTCACAATGTCCTGTTTTGGATTATAGTGTTCAGCAGCAGTGTGGGGCAAACTGAATCACTGCAGAGCTCTCCCGGCTGCCAGCTGTACAAAGCCGATTGAATTACAGCGGCAACACCGCTGTTTTAAACCAAGTTGTAGACTTCCAGGTTGCCCTGCAAGATGTGGTCCTTCACTGCACGGAAGACAAATCGAATGTTGTCTGTGTCTGTGGCACAGGTGAAGTGGGAGTAGATCATTTTTTTCTCGTTTGGATTGAGGCTGACAAACATATCTAAGATGAATTTCTTTACTGCATTGACATCCCGCTGGGGACCTGGTGTAAAGAGACAGAGGACAAAGACAGCACATGAGAGTCACTGTAGTACTTAAGACAGGCTAGCACTGTATTCTAAAATGGCTGCAGAACACTGAAGTGAAAGTTTGTAACTTTTCAAAGAGGAAATAACTGTAACTTCCTCTTACAAATTAAAAGCTAAATGCATGAGCCATAAAACACATCCTGGATCAATTCAATACATGCTGCTACAGCTATAATTGATCTTGTACGACCATTAGCTTACAATGGCTTATGTTAGCTAACTTTATAGACAGGCGTATGTATTGCTCTACAACAGATATTACTGAATCAGTATGAGGACTCTTGCCTACTTGTGTTACTGTTAAGCTACATTTTAGCATTCAAACCTGGCAATTTAAAGACCATTATCAGGTCATATGACTGAGAGTGAATAAATGGGACTACAAGTAGATAACAACAGTGTGTCAGTGGCTGCCTGGTTTACTTTTGTGATAAATAATTTAAATGTGTATCTGTGACATGCCAAAATAGTGCAGAAGAATAGATAAATAATGTTTAACATAGGCTAACATTAGCCGTTATAAGCTGCTGGTTATACCAGACCACGGTGAGCTGTAGCAACCAAGGGTTATGCTTATGAATTAGACTTTTCATCTGTACAAAGACTGTTATCTTTTATTTTGAAAAAACATAGTATCACTTTAAAGACACAGAACATCTAAATAAACCAACAACCGATAGAGTTATTTAATTAACAGCATGTAGGATTTAGTAGCATCTAGTGGTGAAGTTGAGAAGGGGCTGTGACCTGTGTAGGAGAAATTATGGTCACTGCAAAACTCCCCAAAAACCGTGAAAGGCCCTATCTACAGCCAGCATTGTGTTTGTCTGTTTTGGGCTAAAGTAGAAACATGGCGGTTCAACATGGCAGATTCTGTGGAAGAGGTCCCGCTCCCTCTGTAAAAACGGCTCATTCTAACATAACAGAAACACAATGATTCATATTTTCAGGTGATTATACACTAATCAAAACATTCCTGTGACTATTGTAATATCTGTCAATAGAGCCTCCTTAATATTACACACAGGACCTTTTATAAAACCTTTAATCAGTTTCCTCTTACCATCATATTCAGGGAAGTAGTCGACCAAATGTGAGTACATGATTTTCTCCTCCAGTAAATCTATCTTGTTGAGGAACAAGATGACTGAGGACTCTTTGAACCACTTGTAGGTTATGATTGTCCTGAACAAGGCCATGCTTTCCTCCATGCGATTCTTTGAAAAACACATGACACAAACATCTAAGCATGAGCATACATATGAAATCAGATACAGCTTTAGACAGCAGTACTTCAGCACTGATTGTGTGTGTGTGTGTGTGTGTGTGTGTGTGTGTGTGTGTGTGTGTGAGCAAATTCAATTGGCTTTAATCTCATCAAGTGAACAAGCCTTGGTGAGAGGAGCACATTGCTGAACAGAGTGACTAAAGAGCTCCCCCTGCAGATGAACTACGCACACTGCCACAAAAGAGGTTTATGATTGTGACCAGAAAGAAAGAGAGGGAGAATAAAAGAGAGAGAAACCAGACTAGTGCTGGACTAAATCTAGGTCATCATCTCCACCTAACAGGTTTGGCCTTAAACAAAAGAAACAATGTCCCTTTGTCCTCCCTTAAGCGACCCCTGTACAGACTAACAAATAATATAGGAAGAGATCAGCATGTCACTGACTGTTTTGCAGGCAGCGTCTCACCTCATTGACAGACTCAACCAGGACCTGATCGTACTCGCTGAGCGCCACCAGGAACATGATGGAAGTGACATTCTCGAAACAGTGAATCCACTTCCTCCTCTCTGAACGCTGGCCACCCACATCCACCATCCTACAGCCACAAGTTAAACGGAATTATAAATGGAGTGCACTTATATTGCTTATTTCTAGTCCTCTGACCGCTCAAAGTGCTTTTCACATCCCCTCTGACGCAGAGGCTGTCATGCAAGGTGCCAACTGATCAACTAATCCAATTCACACACACTCACACCGAGCAATTTGGGGTTCAGTATCTTGCCCAAGGACACTTTGACATGCAGGAGGAGGAGCCGGGGATTGAACCAAAAACCTGCTATATTGGGAGGACATCCTGCTCTGCCTCCTGAGCTATAGCTACCCAAAGAACAAGTCATTATAAAAACATATAACTAAATTACAGCTAGTTTTTTCTTTTTTTTCTAATTTTATTCTTACAAGGGGTTTTTGAGAATTGATCATTATACATGTAAACATGATGGCTAATCTATTATAGTCTACTATCACTTATCAATATAAACTTATTGCACAGTTGTATCTGTATTCTTTTCATTACCTATCTATGTTATGTCTACGGTTGAGAAGCTTTAATGCTTTTAAAACATTCCCATGACAACCAGAATACTGTCAGCGTTTACCTTTATAACTTCAAGGTTAAATTCTGGGAACAGAAACTTGTTTTAAGACCCCTTAAATGATACCAATTTAGTGTAATTAACTATTACAGAAACAAAAACCAACCTGATTTGACATAGCTAATGTAAAGACCATTGACATCTGACAATTATTTACTAAATGAGGCCCAGCTGTGCTCAAAGAAGACTAATAAGACTAACCAGACACAATGGATTCCAACTTGTGTCTCTTCTTCCACGACGATGCTGACACAGGGAGAAACAACTGTCTGCAGTCTGCAGCCATATTAGCGGCTCTGTGAGACTCTACTTGGGTGCTTTGATCTTAATGCTAATGTCAGCATGCTAGCTAACATTCACTATGACAATGCTAGCATGCTGGTGGGTATAATGTTTACCATGCTCACAGTCTTAGCATGCTAACAATTAGTGGCAATAAACACAAAGTACAGTCCAGGCTGATGGGGATGTCATTAGTTTATGCAAGTGTTTTGGACATGAATGTGTGTGCTAAGTTTCATAGCAATCCATTCAACAATTACATAATAATGACATTTTACAAAAGATGTGGCTGGAGAAAAAGTCAGGGGATCACCAAAATCAGCAGGATACATCATCTGGGGACCATGAATGTCAAAATGTAAAACAAAAAATGTCATGACAATCTATCTAAAATGTATTTACATTACAGCTACACTAAGCTAAAGTAACTAAATACAGTCGGGTGACATGACATTACCAGACAACTGGTGGTTTCAACTATATCATTTATCTATCCCTATAATAAGTCTAGGTGTATTAAGCCATTGGTGACAATGTATCCTAACCAATGTTGCAATCAATGAGCGGGACAATTTGGGTTATATATTCATAAAGTGCCTTGATTTGTTTGGTATTTGGTTTAACCAAAAACAGACACTCCCCCATGTGGTCATGACATCAATATCATGATACAAAACTACATTTACCATGATATTAGATTTTATCTTTGTTGGTTGCCCCGACTCCCAAATACTGTTTATTCTACACTTTACTCTACAACAGAACAACAACATAAAATATAGCCACAACACAAAACACTCACCTGAACACCACATTCTCCAGGTCAAAGGGGTACTCTATAATACCTGTTGTGGGCACCCTGACCCTCAGGACATCCTGCTGGGTTGGCAGATAAGGAGTAGCAGCAATTCGGTCCAAGTCATTCAGATAGCTATTAACACAGGAGGACAACCCAGAGTTAAGAAAATGAAAACAGTTAGATAGAGTGATATAAAAACAGGAGAGGGATAAAGGAGACCTTTATTTTAAAATATTCAAGTCATGGTTTCAGCCACTTGACTATAATTAATTCTATAGTGGAAATTGAAATGGTGTTTCTCTGCTTTTAAGCCTTTTGTCAACAGCCTTAAATGGTATAACCACTGAAGCTGAACCTTCTGAATCCAATAAACAGACAACTGGTAGATGAAACAGTGGAAACTATTTGGCAACGTCTGAGGAGTTTCTGTTTGCACTCACTATTTGGTTGAGTCTGAGAGCTGGTATTCCCTCTTCCGATTGTAACATTCCTGAATCCCTGGGTCACTCCACAGGCTCTTGATGGCATCCGCGTAAGGGTTTGTTAATGTTGTGACCTTCTCCACATCAACCCCAATGACAAGACTGGCGTTTGCCTGAACAACAACGGAGTGACACACTAAAATTAATGACATAACCCAACACTTCCAGAACAAAATATATACGGAGGCATTTATGATGAAAATGATGTCATGTTTGGAAAAGAAACGGTTTAGTATTGCGTATAGATTTTCTGCGGTTGGTTTTCAACAGTCCTTGTTCATAAATGATGTTGCGTAATTTATAGGATTCCGTGGAGCTCTCAGCACTAATTCAATGCTGACTCATCGGTAAAACTCGGATCACTTAGCGTTTGTAGACTACAGCTGCAACAATTAAATGATAAATCAATTAGTCGATCGACAGGCAATCGTTTAAGTTATTTTTCATGCACAAATTCCAAAGATCTCACTTCTCAAATGTGATAATTTGCCGCTTTCCCTTTTCTCAAAATTAAAGTAAGTTTGGTTTTGACGGTTGATTGGACAAAACAAGAGATTACCTAAAGATCTAGGAGATTGGGATTGTCTTTGGATCTCTTATAGACTAAATCAACTTTTACTGACTCAAACATTTTCTTAAGGTAAAACAATTGGGTTGAAATGCGACTACTTGCTGGTGGCTGCTTTTGACTCCTGCAGTAATCCCTGACCACAAACCTCTATTATTCTTTTATATGCATTTACAGACACAAAGAGCTAAACAAAGTACAAAGGCTGTTATGTGTTCCAGGTCGCCTCCTCTGGGTTTGTAAAGTCCTGCGTCTTCTTGGAACTCTCGATCTCTCTATCTCACTGCTCTAATGTGTCTGATTAATAATAAATATTTTCCTGACTGTGCATCACCCGTGGACCCACAGTGCAATCGTTCAGGCAGAAAACACTAGGAAGAAAACTGCACAAGCTGTTTGGAGTACTTTAAATGGTCATTTATGGGTGAACTATTACTCTAAGTCTATTTAGGCATCAATAGACCGCCTTATTGTACAAGGTGCTTTTGCAGTCATGCTGCAATTATCGTTTTGTTGATGGATGTTTGATGTTCTGATGGTTTCTTCCTCTACTACTCGTGATAAAAGGAAGACTGTGACTGTCATGATACAAATATCTAGCTTAGCTAGTTTATCACACCACTGTTAACTCCACTGAAACCAATACTAATACTGTCTGTCGAGCAGTTTGGTGAATCACATCCCTACACACCAACGATACAGTAGAAGTAGTAAGAGGAAGTCATTTTCCTGTTCTTCTGTTCTTTGGCTGACTTTAATTGCTACCAGAGATTGTGTGTGTTTAGTTTTACTTTAACATTTCTGGGGGAAGCCATACCCTCAAATGCTTTTCTCTTTTTGTGCATCTTTTAAAATTGACTTTATGGCTCCTGCCTCACCACTTTAATGCTCCCAGTCTTCTCTCTGCAGACATGATCCTGGGACAAATTTAAAGGGATCCTTTGAAACCGCTGTGCCAGTCTCTCTTTCTTTAAGCTCTTTACTCTGCGTTCTCTGACCTCTTGACATCATTCCAAAAAGTCTTTATTTAGTAAAAGTTAACTCTTCACGTCCAACTCCGCACAAATATTAAATAGTAAATTGACCGTTCGCAAAGGCTCCACTCTCCTTTGTGACTCTTGCAAAGACAAGCTTTCTGTTCTCGCACAGCACATATGCTGTTTACAATTATAATGATGGCAGATTTACCACTAAATCAAGACAATGGCTCTTAGATTTCAGATAAAGGTAGAAAAAAGCAGTGCAGGCTTCTCTTTTCTAGCCAGCGAGCACCAAATTTGCAGATGAAATGACAACTGTCGCTAGCAGATATTATCAGCTGTAACTAGCTACTTAATTGAGCTAACTTAACTCCTCGAGTCAGTTGAAAAGTCCGATTTTTTTTTTACAATGTCCAGGAGGCTCGGTTTGATAAAGCAAAACAAAAAGGGGGCTTTCAATGGCTAAAATCATGATATTACATTAAAAGACTAAAAACAGGCTTAAACTAACAGGTCCAGGCCTAAAACAGCTTATTATTTTGTTTTAACATAATCATGTTCGGCTACATAGCCTGCACTACTCGTCCAGAGTTCTAATGTAAGGTATTTATGGGCAACGTTATGAGAGAAAGCTTGTACAATGAGGATTAACCAATGTTGGTGAATGTAATACCATCTTGGATTGCTGTAATGCAAACTTCCCCAAATCCAAAAAAGACAGAGTTGCTAACACTGCCCTACACTCCAGCTTCCACACAATGAGGATAGAATACACAGTGGATTCGCCATTTATTTGTGCTTTTTGTTAAAAGTAACTTATAGCCTCATCAAATGTAACTAGCTATTGATTTGAGAGTGGGGGGTGTAGTGAATACTCGGCAATACTTGGCATATTGGCTTCTTGACTGACCTACAGACCCTTTACACATCAGTACTAATATCTGCATGCTCAGTGACAAACAGAACATCACTGACACTCAGAAACAACCCACATGGTTAATGGTTACTTAGTTAATGTTGCCAAAGGTCCATGAAGGCCACCCCTCCACAGGAAGTGAACGCTTCTCACTTCTGTCTCATCCTTTCCTGGAACGTTAACTGTAGTATATGTGTGTGAACCACATTTGTGTGATTAATAAGCTCCTGCCGTTGGTATGACAGGGACAGGTTCCTGTGTGATTAATAGGGAATTCTCCATCTCCCTTGCTCTTTTGTCTCTTTTTGGACTCAGGAGTACCTGTCTTTACATGCCTGCAGTGTGACACCGAGTGTACTTTCCGTAAATAGACACAACTCTTAAGGCAGGAGGATTGCAAAACTAAACACTGTTGCAAATTACCAGAAGTACTTCACCCTGAATACACACTGCAGGTTCTGTCAGTGTCTGAGACAATAAACCGTGCGGACGCTTCTGTGGGACAGTGTGTGGTAAAAACCTCTTTCTCAATCTGTCTGTGAAGCAGTAAAGAAAGGACAAAGAAACGATAGTCTGCTCTACCTTGTTATTGTCATACTTGTAGGGGATCTGTAATGTATTCATGGCCTGGACCATGGCCTGCATGGCTGTGAAGATGTTCTGGTAGACCAGCCTGGTGAAGCCCCTCTTGTCCTCATCAGAGTATCCGCGGCCATGGATGATCCTCATCTGCTTAATGAAAGTGCTCTTCCCACTTTCACCAGTTCCTAACCGCCGACAAATACAGACCATTACTGTACACACACACATTTACTTAAAGCATGAGGCTGGAATTATTCTATGTTTGTTATTGTCAACAAATCCCATTAAAGGTGGGGAGAAAGATGAGGTTTGTATTTAAGCTAACTTTGTTGTTGTGATGTGTTCATTGGTCTTTGTGGCTATAAAACCCTTTGCAAACTTTGTACAGACAAATACCATCCAGATATTGGTTTATGATGCACTTTGTGTTTAGTGCTGATTAGCAAATGTTAGCATGCTAATATGCTACACTAGGATGGTAAGCACTATAAACTATAAAATAAAACTATGTGATTTGTTCACAATATGAAAAATATAGAATATCACCAGCTTTATCCCTAAACTTTGTTTGTTTGTCTGTATTGTGTTAGAAGTGCTTTCACATCTCACTCTTACGCAATCTTGGACTAACTTTAATTACAATAGTCTGGGTTTTATCTTATTCTTGGATCCCGTGGGTCTTATGTTTATGTTTGAGTCAAGGTTTACAACAATATTTTGTCATCTCACCAGTGACTGCCTGTATCTTTGAAAAAGCTGAACTACAAAATGTTGCAGCATTTCCCCCTGTAGCTGAAAAAGCTGAAATGAAAGTATTCATTGGCAACCACTCGAGAGCTTTTCAGACAAGAAGTGAAATGTCCCTTTAGCATGTAATTTTGAAAACGTAGTGAGAATGGAATATATTTGATATGATTATTGATCCAATTGATCTAAATCAAATATTCTGTACAGTTTTAAATGTAAGACTTCTTCAAAGTATGCAGTCAGTTTGAGGAGTGGTGGAGCTATATATCGGACCTTTGAACCTAAAAGAATGGTTATATATTCAGCATGAGTCAATCATTTAGTAGAATAATCATAACCAACGTGACTGCACCTACACCCTAAACCTACTCACAGCATTGCTGATATATCCTGTCAAGTGACACAAATAAAAATGTTGCCTCCCAAGATGCTACAGCTATAAATAAATAAATAGTAGTTATAATCAGTGATGGAAGGACATTTACTGCACTTGAGTACAGTTTTGAGGTGATTGTATTTTACTTTGTACTTCTCCATTACTTTGCAGGGAAGAATTTTATACTTTTATTCCACTATATGTGTCCGACAGCTGTGTTTACTACCTGACTTTACAGATGAAGGTTTTACATACAAAATATATGATCTGAATATAAAATAGGACGTATTGTTACAAATGAAAGTATCAATCACTATACAAATTATTTAAAATGATCTCCCTCTCAACCAGCTACAACAGTAAAATACTACTTACATGTTAATACATCAGTAATAATAATCCAGTGATATATTTAACTCTCACATGGGGCATTTTCTGCATGAGTATCTTTACTTTTCTTTTTTTATATATATTTTTATATTATATTATAAGGATTCTGACTGCATTACTTTACATTGTGGTACGTCACATTCAAGTAAAGGGTCTGAATCCTTCTTACACTACTGATTATAATGATATAATATATATATATATATTTTTTTCTATATACCAATATCTGTTTCTGTAGCATTTTCTACAGTGGGTTGTACTGTGATCAGACTCAGCTCTATAATTTTTACAGTGCACATTAACTGTTCTGTTCACATTCGGCCATAAACACATCATTACGCACTCAAGGTCTTTCAGCCAAAGCACTTTCAAGGCCAATTAAGTAAAGGATTTGTATGTCTAATTATTTATTTATTTGTGAGGAGCTTTAATTCATTTCGATCATAAATAGTGGTCGAAAAAGAATTGAGATCTTTTACTCCTGCCTTTCATAATCTTCCTCGAATAGCGTGTGCGTTATGTTTCAAAAGTACAAGAGCTCATTATGAACGGCCCCATTCAGAGTGTTATATTTATCCCATACACAATATACTATTGGTACATTACTCGTGCATTAATATAAAGCAGCATCATGTTGCTGTCAAGGTGGACATAAACTTTATATACTGTTGGACAGTGGTGGAGGTTTTAGTAGAGTTTGGAGGTACTTGAGTATTTCCATTTTGTGCTACTTTATACTTCTACTTCACTATTTCAGAAGGATACATTTTACTTTTCACACAAATTTTGATCTGTAAGAGGATGCTTCGTTTCAGATGTGTATGAGTCATTTTCAGTTCCACCAAAAGTGATTTTGTCTCTCTAAACTTGGTGAAAATTAAAAGAAACGAAACCTTTAATGGTTTCATTTCAATAAATGTTTGAGGCCCAGTAAAAGTGTCCAATATTCTGGAGGAAAAGAAAAGATCTTTCCGGCCTTGTTGGTCATCTCATCACCCCCTGATTTATCTAGGGACCCTTTGGACAGCGGGTTGACCCCCTAGGCTGAGAACCACTGGACTGAAATACCAGAAATGTATATAAAGTAAAGTTAAACCATCAGTATTACTAATAATGAATAATGAATATTGCAGTAACATACTTACAGGAGCCAGTTATATGCAGAATGAGTACTTTTACTGAAGTAGGATTTTGATTGACTTTTACTTGTACTGGAGTATTTTTATATCGTAGTATTGGTATTTTCACTTAAAGTAAAGGACCTGAATAGTTGGGTTATTTTTACCACTGCTGTTGGCTGGTTTAATCAATAATGCATATTAATAATCCAATACTCTAATATAATGTGACTCCGATCTGATCTTGCTGATAATTGCAGTAATAAATAAAGTAAAATGGGACTTGTAATGGAGTACTCCACTCCACTTTCTTATAAAACATAAACTGGTCATATTCAACCACAAATGCACCACCACATACTCGAGTAGTGTCAAGACCAGTTAAGTAAAGGACCTTTACATCTATTTTTTAGTGAGTTAATTTATAGCCAATAGTGTAAAGTATGTACATTTACCCAAGTACTGTATTTAAGTAGAGCTTTGAGGTACTTGTACTCAAGTATTTCAACGTTCTACTACTTTATACCTTCACTCCACTACTTTGCAGGGAGCAATATTGTACTTATTACTCCACTACATTCATTTAACACCCATAGTTACGTCACAGATTAGAAGTTTCCATACAAAACAATAATGTGTTATCAAATTATGAAAATACTAATAATAATCAATAACAATAATACAAAATAAACACACTCTGAAATGGGCCAGTCTGCATACTAGTACTTCTTTTGTACTTTAGGTACATTTTGAATCTTTACAGTAGGATACAGTCTGTTTGTTTTTAACTCAAACAGAAGATCTGAATACTATTTCTCCACCACCACTGCTTACGAAAGATGATGAAAGTATTTTTCGTCCCTTACCGAGCAAAAGGAGCTTGTATTCCCGTCGGGAGTCCCTCTTGTCCCGGCGAAGCTGCCTCTCAATCTCATCGTTGATCCTGCGAGCCTCTTTGGCCTCTGGGCTGAGGCAGCAAGCCCCCACGGAGCTCAGAATCATTACTCCTGGATAACACTTCTCCTTCCAAGGCACAGACACATACATAATGTTGGTTACACAGGACGGAGAAAAAAAAAGCCCCGAGTTATCCTAAAGTCAATTTATTTTGATTAACCCCTCCACCACAATAACCCACTGCGTACGCCAACACAGTACTCTCCTGAGCTGGAAAACAATGTTTAACAAATGTAAATTCAAGGAAGTAAAGTAGGTTATTCTCAAGGCTGTTTGCATTACCTTGTTCCTCTCCTGTGAAGAGGAAATTAAGTTTGTGCAACAACTTAAGAAGACAGTGAAGTAGCGAGGCTTTACCCCTTATGGTAGCGGAGCTCCGGGCGTGGTGGGCTGAATATGGCGGAGTTTCACTTCATAGCGCTACAAAATAACAACAAAAGTCATCCTCCAGGGGAATACAAAGTACTCAAACGCCACGTTTTTTGTTTGTTTGTTTGTTTTTTGTCTTGGGTTGCGAGAGATGCTCGGTGTTATCTTCCTCTGCGTGCAGTTTTGTTTGTCCTCTCTCTCTCTCTCTCTCTCTCTCCCTATCCTGGGTAAAAAACCAACAGTGGACCATGTGACAGAGGGCTGTGCTGATGGGAAACCGTGTGGGCTTTCTCTATTACATTATGGGAACAAATTTCCGGTGTTAACTAGTAAACTACGGATGCATGTGACAGTGAGAGCAACAGGCTGACACACCTCACCTTCACTAGAAACCAATTACAAACCAATACAGCTGGATGTGCACTCTTATTCCTCTGTTGGAATAAAGAAACAAAAAGCACATGGTTGAACTGTAACACAGAGTTTATTTAGTCAACACCTGCAGGTACTACAGATATCATTTCATACAGAGAGATACAGATATGACCGGACAGAAAACACCACTCATGGACTCCTTACATCAAACTGCAGCTTAAAAAAATGCTTCCAAAACTGTCAAAATTAAAAACAATTATCAAGAATAAATGGATTTAAACAGATTAGATATTAAGGTTTGCATTACAGAGAGTCCATCACGGTGAGTGGCAGAAAATAAATCAAATAATAAGAGAGAAAAAAGAAAGAAAGAAATTGACCAAACCTGTCTTATGGTGCCATCTTCTTCCAAGAGAAAGTATCCTGGGCCTTTTTAACTACTCATGAAATGACTGTTCCTATGTAAATATATACACACACTTTATACAGCTCCTTGTCTTTCAATGAAAAACAAAAATTCTTAAAAATTTTCTTTTAACTATATCACACTGGCACGTTTATCCCAACTTAAAAGCAAAAGAACGACATTGAGGAAAATTCGCTCATTCAGTTTCTGGTGCAGAGTTAGCCAGCCGGATGAGGGAGCTGATACCTTCTCATCTGTCCATTAGCAAAATCTGAAGCTAGGTTAGTGCTAGCAGCCGGTTAGCTTAGCACAAAGACTGGAAACAGAGGGAAACAGCTAGCATGGCTGTGTGGAACACTACAGTACCAGCACCTGAAAGAAAAAGGCACTAACACATTGTTTGTTTTTTAAACCAAACAAACCAAAAAAAAAAAAAAAAAAAAGAGGATTAAAAACAATTCATTGTTTTACATGGGGTTACAAGAGAAGTTCAATTACTGCTCACAGGTAGCTAGCTAACTATACATCACCTGCTCTAAAAAGGGCAATTTTATATTAGTACAATTTGCTTTTTGTACGTATTAAACAAAACATAAAGTGTTAGCGTTAGAAGTGCTGGTAGGTGGATTATGTTGCCGCTGGACATAGCCAGGCTAGCTGTTTCCTGTCTTTATGCTAAGCTAAGCGGCTGCTGGCTATAGCTTCATATTTGCCACACACACACACACACACACACACACACGAAGTATTGATCTTTTCAATCAATATGATCTTTTCCTCTCCCAGAAACACATAACGATATTTCCCCAAAATGTCAAACTTCTCCATTAAAGCCCATCTTACAAAAAGCACTTCAGTTGACAGTGGAAAAGGATCTTGGCTGTTGTGTAAAAATTAAAAGCAGAATGGTTATTTAACCATCCAGAGACCATGCATCTTCATTTGAAGAGTGTGCTTGAGGGGAACAAAAACAAATAAATCACGTAATGTTCCTTACAAAAGATTACATTCTGCATGCTGTACTGAAATGAGGGAGATAAGGGCCAGGGGCGGCACACAACACCAAAAGTTATCACACAGATGAGTTTACTCCAATGACGGCACAAGACTCTCCTAAAAAATAATTACACCAGCACAGAAAAATGTTGTGGACTCCTCGTTTGCTGTTTGACAGCTTAAGATTTTTTTTAAAAACTCCTCAAAATAAAAATCGCAATTTATAGATAGATGGATGGTTGTAGAGTGTGATAGTGAGGGGAGGGGGCACATCTACCCAAAGCAGAGGAATGTAGGCTCTGAATAAAAGGAGCAAACAGTATGGCAGCATGGCTTCAATCTTCTTCTTCACTTCCTTGTTTCTAGAAGAACCGCCCGGAGTACTGCCTCACACTGAAATAAGAGACAGATAAAAAGGTGAGGACATTTCATGATAACATTAGGGAATATTTATTTCAACAGGACCTTGACACGGGGGTCACGAGCTGTTAATGCTAGATGCTGCAAACTGTTAGACATTTTTCATGTGGAGCACAATTGTTAGTATTAAAAAGTATGGCAAGGTCAAGGCTGAAAATAAATCGTCTGCAAGAAGCAATGTGACTGCTGAGACCAGCTTTAGCCATTTAGTGATGGGGAGGTGGGTGTCTGTGAACTGAACTGCTCTTTAAGATGAAATACCAGTGTAAGAAAAAAGAAAAAAAAAGGTGAAGACCCTTTTGTTCTGGCATAATGTTCTAATGCCCCCCCTACTGTTTGGGTCCCTTGATCTTCATATACTAAATGTTTATTCTTCAGTCTCCTTCCACCCTTGACAAAAACCCCACATCTATGTTTCCTCCCCTTGTCTCCATTGGTATTCCCATTGGTTGATCAATACCTATGTCTTATTTCCCTCTGAGTCCGATGTTCATCATGTCACGTCTGGTGACTGCCTGATCAATGGCTACCATTTACATACTGTCTAGTGTATTGGTCCATGTATAAAAGTACCTCATTTCATTTTCATTTCTCTGAGTCGGTAAGCTGACTCAGAGAAATTCAAATGAAATGAGGCTCTGTGTATGCAAGTTCACCAGGATGTCGGCAAAGTTTAATAAACTCACACCACCACAGCAAACCTGAACTGGACTTGAATGATTTTGACACTGATTTCAAATGTCAAATAAAAAGTTAAGTTTAATAAAATTATGGCTGCGAGTAATGCTTTTTTTTTAAATCATCAATTAATCTACCAGTTAATTTCTCGATTGATTGTTTTGTCCATAAAATGTCACTAAATTACTTAAAATTACATGAAAAACAGATACGAGATCTTCACACTTTAATTCAGATTCCAACAATGACAATTGAAAACATGCTTATTTTTACCGATCAGCTGTTCCTCAGTTTACTGTAATAAATTACAACGTTGCGATGTTTTGTAACAATGACATTAAAAACATGCTCCAAACTGCTGATTTGCTTCTGCACGCCAACAGTACATAACGTCAAGCTGCCGTAAAGTGGTGTCAGGTGCAGTTATTGGAGTAGCTTGATTACAAGTACATGAGCAGTATCGGACCAGATACTGGTATTGGTTCATCCCTACTCACATTTCAGGAAGCTGAAACCATAAAATGTTTTCCAAATTTTACTTAAAAGACTGAATACTGAGTGAATGAGTAACTGATTAGCAAAGCTTAGCTTTTTTTTACTGATCTTTGTCAACTAATGGACTGAAGAAACAAGAAAATAGCAGTAATAGTGAATGCAGTATATGGTGTAAAGTACAATGAACATCAACTGTGGTTGACAAACTTATGTTTTATGTATTTCACTATTAAGACTGTGTGTTTTACATGGCTGCATAACACATTTACCCATGGGAACAATGCAGTTAAGTAGTAAAGGTAGTGGATGAGCATACAGGCCATCCGAACAGACCGCACTGCTTCAATGAGATGAGTTTTTTTTCTCTTTTGAAGTATCACAGGAGCACATGCCTGTTCTGCAGCAGGTACTGGGCGTTCTGGATCTGGTCCTGTGTTCCTGTGATGGTGATGATGCGGTCCTCAGAGCCCTCTAGTGGTTCATCAATCTTGATGGATGCCCCAGACTCATGGCGGATCTGCTTGATCCTCTGGCCGCCCTTACCGATGATGGAGCCAGCAAGCTGCAAAAACAAGCACACAGGCCAATTGGAAATGGATTTAGGAGTGAAATGTGTTTTCTGTTTTCTTTTCTTTACTGCAAGAGTTATGTTTTGTTGAGAGTGAACAGATGTCTTACTCACATCTTTTGGGATGGTGACTTGTGTTGTGATGACTGGGCCTCCAATGTCACTGTATGAGCCTCTACCACCTACAGCAGGAGGTGGGAAGGAACATTTAAGGTGAATTTGGCTTTAACCTAAAGCATGCAACTAGAAGAAATAATCCCTTTAGGTTAGGAAGCAAGACACTGGGACAATAATAATCCATCCCCACTCACCGGACTGAAAGTGCTCCCAGGAAGAATTGTTGTCTTTGAAAATATTGGACAGGAAACAATAAAGTGAAAATAAAAAAACAGACCACATGGAAAAAGACAAGAGATAGTGTGATACAAATAACACAACAAACATCGAAGACTAGCTGTCTATGTGCTCTAACAATCATGTTAAAGGAAAATGAAGTTTTTCTCTTATTCATTGATGTAATTCCTTGGGTGTGGGATCATGTCGAAACCTGTTGCCACAGTTTTACAACAGAGTTTAAAGGGGGAAGCACCATGAGTGATCAGCGAACCAGACAGGTTTTAAACAACTGACCGATGAGTTCATTCTTGATCACCTTTTTTTATTATGTTTTAAACACATCCCAGTTTTGAAAAAAGCCCAAAGTTGAGTAAACCAAAATTAAACCAGTCACTCAAACAACAAAAAACATTTATTGGTGTGTTTACTTTTCTAAAAGCGGTTTGGATTATACACACTTTATTAGGTACATTTCCACAGTCTAATGCACTTCAATACAACTGTTTTGCCATCAAGTCTACTTTTATGATGCCTGTAAGGTGCAGTTTTCTTGACAGTCATAGGTGTTTTTTTTTTTTTTAAATTATATATGTTTTGGTCATAATTTTTTCTGAGGGTTTCAAATATTCTGGGCCCCTCATGATTGTAAACAGGGAGGACAAAACATTAGAAACACCTCTCAGTAGAATGTAATCCAGCAACACCACCTTTACCTTCTAACAAAACATATTTGAATTTCCAATAATGTCAACAAAATATTATGAGTTTTGTAAAGATAGATGCATTAGATTGAACATGTGTACCTAATAAAGTGGACACAGTGGTGCCCCAACATAACGTCTGAAACAATTGATGGCCGAAACTATAAAAGTGACTCCCAGATTAAAGTAAGACATGATTTTCCTTTGATGAAATAACTAAATCTGTGCTGGATTTACATAAACATCAACACTCACCATATCCGCCTCCGCTCTGCATTTCAGGATTGATTGGAGAAAATAAAAACATAAACATAAAACAGTTTTAATGGCACAATAATGCAATGCTATCAGAACCTTTTAAAGTTTTACACACACACACACACACACACACACACACACACACACACACACACACACACACACACACACACACACACACACACACACACACACACACACACACACACACACACACACACACACACACACACTTTTTGTATCCACAACAGTCTGAATTATCCGAGGCACACATTCAGCAAGGTGCTGGAAATGTTCCACAAGGATCTGAGTCTGTGCTGATTCCACAGCATTAAGCAGTGCCTGCACATTTTTCAGTGACATTCATGCTTCAAATATCCCATTGCACTTTATCTGAAAAAGTACATTATTGGTTTGAAATCGGAGGCCTGCGGGCCACTGAAACAATCTGAAGTAACGATGGGGCCATCCTGAGATGATTAGTGTTTTGTCAATATCTGTCTGGAATTACTTTTTTTTTTTTTTAAAAAGCTGACCACGGCAATGAAAAGATATGCCTGCTCAGCAATACAGTGATGTAATGGTGATAATAACTTCCATGGACCTTTTATATGCTCACTAAGCTGAAAAGCTGACTTGTAGACACACACACAGTCATTGATAAAAAGCACCTGAAAGCGTTAGCAGTGAGACCTGCAGTTTGAGTCCAACATGCATCATCTATTGGCAAGAGCAGGATTGGCAACAGCTGCAGCAGTTCAGCACTGCAGATGTAGACATGTTGGTGTGTGCCATTGACGGCAAAGGACAGGAAATTCTTGTGCGAATTTGATACTTGTGACGCTTGGAGGCACATTATTTTCTATTAATAGCTGGTGTGCAAGTCTTATGTGTTATCATGAGTTTAGTACATTATTGGACAGCAGAAGATGAAAACATTGCCGGGTCTGACATGAATCCATGAATCCTTCCTGACTTGTATCAGTGGGTCAAGCTGGTGCTGGTGATCTAATGGTGTGGGGAATATCTTTTTTGCCTTTAATTCCAATTAAGCAAAATTTAAATGCTACAACCTCCCTGAGTATTGTTGCTGACCATGTCCCTTTATAGCCACAGTCAACCCATCTTTGACAAACTATTTAAATGCTAACAACACTCCCATGCAAAGTATTGTTGCTGACCATGGTCCCAAAACAAATTATAATTCTTTGTTTATAGCCACAGTCAACCTATATTTAGATGGAATCTTTGACAAACTAATCAAAACAAAAAATTATACATTGGGTGGAAAGTACACATTCAACTCATATCTATCCATTACAACATACCGTGTCATATTTCCCATAGCCATAAAGGTTCTAGATAGATATTTTAGGACGCTTAACATTTAAACAGTAGTGAAATTACGTTTACAGCAGGGTGCAGACATTTTGAAATGAAATGAACGGAACTGTGTAGCCAACATATCTGCAGCAACTGGGCGATACCATCATGTCAACATGGACCACCAGCACAATGTTGAACCATTGCCATGGGAATGAAGACTGTGCTGGCTGTAAAGTCAAACCAGCTCAAATAATTTTGGTTAGTCTGGACTGAAGAACAGAGGCTCTAAACAATTGTTTTAATTCTAAGAGGATGCCATGAAAAACTTTTTTTTTTAAATAATATTGGATGCTCAGATATATAGATATGTCACTGAACCATTTTACATTAAAGCAGTCACAGGTAGCAACTCATTGGGAAAAGAAACTTGAAAATGGGTCAGAATATGAAAACTTATTTAGTGCTTGACCCCTTTTTAAAGAAAAAACTAACTGGGATATTAGTTTTTTTATAGACTTGCCCATATTTAGGACATTTAAATACACAGTAATAATTTGCTTTTATCTATTTGTTAATAGATCTGTCTTAATTAGAGCAAGGTCATACTAAAAATAAAAACATACATATCTGTTATTTGAGCATGTTGAACCTTTGCAGCCTTCTCCATTACTACATGCAGTAAACCACATGTATTTATAAAGCTTTCAGATCAGTAAAAAAAAAAAAAGAAGCTTTTTTTAATTATCTATTTTCTCATCATCATGTTTAAGTAATTGTTCATCTCTTGGGGCTCACCCTGCTGAGAAAGACACGTCTCTTATTTATGCTCAAGCAAACCATGTTTATCCTTAAAGCTCAAGAATGAATTGACATCTATTGATATTTATTTGATCAAATGTTTTCTTCTACTTCTTATTGGAACAATTTGCTTTCAGCTAAGACCTGAAGGGAATCTGTTCAGTTATTGCTTTGGTTTCAGCTCAAGTTCATTTGCTAGCCTGGTGGATCTCTGGACTACGTACTCAGCTGCTCTGTGGTAACCAAGGAGACAACTGTTGCCAGGCAACAACAGGCCGAGATCAGTGTGCACACACAGTGAAAAAGCAGCACATTGTCCATGCCTCTGTGCTTGTACTACACTCAGAAAAAGGAATTCCAATCTCCTCATATGAAAAAATTATTCACAAACACCTACTGCACACAACTAAGAGGCTACAAACACACAGCCTCGCGTTACAGCGGCACCTGTAAGCACAGACGGCACTCACCATGCTGTCGTAACGGTCTCCTCTGCCTCTTCTGTCGCTACAGAAAAAAAGGTATGCATTAATATAGTTTGTCTACTCAAGAGGACACTTAACACTACAGTATCAAGCAGGTCAGCATTGTTAGATTGGTATTTAGAAAACTGTGAATGTGAAAGAACATGCAGACTCTACAGATGACCTGTGATCAGACTCTGAATCAGGGCTGGTGGGTTGACATTCTGCTTCTGAGCAACTATCACCGATATCTGTTGCTCTACTTTTGAGAGAAATTAAACTGTTAACAATCCAACTGTATTCACCTTGGTCTGTCGTCCATGCTGCCGTGATAGCTGCCATGTGAGAACCTGTCTCCCCTGCAAACAATGACAGACAGGGAAAGTGTGTTGGAAAAATAAAATGTAAAAGTCTAACTGTATCTAAACACTGCAGTTTAATTTATTTGCTCCAGGACAAGGAAACATTATACATTCTTGCCTCAAGTCATACAGACAGACAGGCAACTAAGCATCGCTACATAGATTCATGTAGGGAAATCAAATTCTGGTGACAGAAAGCAAATCATGCATGTGTCTTTTGATAATGCTGATTTTATCTGAAAAAAAAAAAAAAAAAAAAAACACCAGCATCTTGTATATCATGAATGACAAACTGACAGAAACAGGAAAAGAAGGCATTTGGTATCATAATTTTAAGAGAAGATAGTTACTGTGTGGTCACTACATCACACGTTTCACTAATTTTTCATTTGAAGCTGCCAAAATACACACATGAATTTGACATAAACTAAACATGCCTGTGGTTTAAGAGCCTCCTCTTTAGACGGTCTCAGTTTGGTAATTTTAGTCCACACCTGATTAACAACTTTCACCAGATAAAACAAACCGAACCACTCGGGGAAATGCACCAGAGTTAGTTTCAACAGGTTAGGTTTGAAAGCACCCATAGTAAGTGACCCCCTCCTCACCCTCCTCTTGGTGGCGGTGGCGGGGGAAGAGGCAGGTTACGTGCACGGCTGCCCCCTCGTCCACCTCTGCTCAGTGGCGGTGGGGGACCCCGACGGGGGCTCATGTCGTCGTAGTCCCTTCTGGAGGGAGGCATGGGTCTGTTGCCACGAACTGGGGGCATGCGCTCAAAGCCCCCACGCACACGAATGGGAAAGCCACCTATTGGTCGTCTGCCTCTCTCCTCGAATAACATGGTGAACCCACCGTAGTCATATGTCTCATCGTAGAAATTGGGGTCATAAGGCTGAGCACGACCTTTGATTGGTGCCTGCAAAATGAAGGCAAAGGAAATTATAGAGAAAAGATTGTAAAAGACTGCACTGTTCACAAATGATAATGACTTTAAATATATCGTTAAAACTATGAACTTCAGCCTCTAATCTCATAACTATTCCTTACATCTGCATGAGGTGAAACACACCACTGTACAAAGTATGTTGAGGCTTTCAACTGATCTCAGAGATGTAAACTGACCTCTGACACCAGCTCCAGGATAACTTTTATACATTCAATGACACGTTCTGGCTTTCCTCCCACCAAGACGACCCTGTCAGTGGAGTGTGGACAGCACTCCTGGAACAACTTGATGGTGGTCTGGGTGTTCTAGTGCACAGAAACATGAAAATGTTAGGCTCATAACCAGAAAATCAAATTCACTTATTGCTTTGCTACTGAACTCGCTGATGACACCAGCAAATAAGTACTTCTTACATTCATTTATGTAATGTAATTATTGCTACTGCAACTCACAGAATACAAGTAACAATTATGATTCAAATAATTCATCTTTAGGCCTACTGTTGCAGAGCATCATGGCGAGGCTCCTGCTAATCTGGACTCTGTCCTACCTCTCTCAGCTCCTTTATCTTGGCACCTTTAACCCCGATGATGCCTCCTGCCAAGCTCTGATGGATCAGCAGGCGAAGCTCACTGTCAAAATCAATCCCACTGTAATGCTGGTACTAAAGAAACACAAAGCAAGATCATTCATGTCAGATCGGCCTGAAATTCATCCCATTGCTGATTAACAAAGCATTTCTGCAATTAGATACTCAATATAGCCAATGTGAAATAAAACTGATGGCCATCCTAATGTATGCAAAAGTAACACGAATCTATAAGGAAAATGAAAACAAACATGTTTAAAGCAGAACACACTGAGCTATATATCAAGAGAAAATTATAAATTTTTTAAATATTGGGGTTTATCAATACTAGAAGTGTTATACCTGTATTGATGATGAACAGTAATATTTAACATTTTAAATATTGATATCAAGCTAATAATGTAAATGTAAGTAATGTAAATAATCCAGCGACTCAAATGCTGTTTCTTTCCGTTCTCGCTTTTTAGTTCACACTCTGTGTAATTGTTCTTTTTGTATAGTAACGGTTACAGACTCTCTCCACCTCGCTACACTTGTATTTTGAGTGTAAATTATTTGGCAGACGTGTAATTTGGAAAAATATATCCATGGTCAACAAAGTAAGATGCATAATGTGTTATAAGGCACACAAAAACCTGGAGAAATAGACATGTGATCTTTCACTTTAATGACTGGACACATCTGAAGCAATGTGCTCTACGTCTCCTACATGGGAGTGGACTGGCCTGGTTATGAAGAAGGCTATTGTAACCTGAACAAATGAGTCTTAAAGTAAAGGGTTGCGAGGCCGGTTAGGGCAGTTTTGTTACATAATGCTGAGGTTGGGGTTTGGTTATTTTGTTCATGCATGTTGTGTAAGCAAATCAATCCGCAGTGCATGCTGCATTAGCCCGGGGCACTACAGATCTGTAGTAAATTAAATGAGGCAGAAATATATCTTTGAGTGTTCAGATTCAGGTGTAAAAAATCTGGTGTAAAACGGTCAGATCATGTCTTAAAGACAGTTATTATCCAGGTTTAGGTCTCAGTTTAAAGATGCTCTGTGGAGTTTTATTGTAAACAAACAAAACTTATGTTTACATTCAGAGTTCCTCACCAAAACGCACTATGTATATCTTTGAGGTCTAACAACTGTTTTGAATGACATACCTTCTTCATAAAACCTGAATCTTGAATTGTTTACATCCATGCTTACAAGGTAACGGTCTTCTTCACTGACCTTGGTTGGCACATTTCTACATCTGTTGGCACATTACTGCCACCAACTGTCAATGAGTGGAACAGCACAAAACCAAAAGGACGATTACAGACTGTATAACAAAGTGCACGTAGCTTCCGGGTCTGAAAAGTAAAGCCAATGCTCATTTGCCATCAAGGGGCGACTGCACTGATTGCAAAAAGAAGAAGGATTGTATAGAAATCTATGAGGAAATTAACCTACTTCTTGCTTGATTACCTCAGTAAACCGTTTTCTAATCAGTGTCCTCAGGTTGTCAGTCAAATCTACCCCACATTCCTCCCTGGCTCCACCCTCTCGTCCAAATATGCCCACTTCTGGCAAACCCAATAATGAACTCAAGGCTTCAAAACAGTAGTCCACAAACCTATCACTGACGTCACCATGGCTACGTCCACTTCTCTATACAGTGTATGGGGAGGATGTTAATTGCACTGCCTGCGTGTCCATTTGGGTGCTTCACATGGTGCCTTTAAGGCTTGTGCAGAACTTCGAATTCTGCATTTTAATTACCAAATGGAAGTTTTTTTCTATTCTATTAATTCCAACAGGCAACAAATTTCAAAAGCCAATGTCATCAATCATCCCGGGCTGCCCTCTGTTCATGTACACATAATTAACAAGTTAATTAACATGGCGGCCTACCTCCTCTAGAGTTGGTATGATTTTCAGAAGAATCTCTCCAATAGTGTCGATGCTGGCATTCACACTCAGGATCCTGTCAGGAACCATTTCGGCCAGAAGGAAGCAAGGCATTACAAGGGGGACAAGAAGTAGAACACAAAGCAAAATCTGACAAAAAGCAGTCCAGCAAACAGTTACTGACAAACTTACAAAACGTTTCAAACTATAAAAAAGGAAAAATTAAGACTGCTGCACACTACGCACAATTATAACTTTTCCCCAACACTACAATGATTAAATAAGCAGCTGACATGCACTCAATCTAATATCATTATAAGTAAGAGAAGACTTGGGAGGATGGGCAGCTTCAGAACGGCTCAAATTAACGTGAGACTGGCCACACAGAGTTTTGGGGTGGGGGTGGGGGTTGGGGGGGGGGGGGGAGAAAGAGAGAGAGATCTTCTATTACCATCCCACCACCAGCCAGTTGGGGAAAAGGAACATCAACTGAAACAAAAGCTTGCCATGACAATTGCGCCACCAGCACACCTTCTCATTGTGATCAGGGGTTGGGGAAGAGGGGAGAGGTGGGCAGTAGAAAAGAGTAAGACAGCAGAGGGGTTGAGGTGGGGAAGGAAATGTGAGTGGTTACCAACTACTTTGTGGCACAGGACAGGAGCAGGGGTGGAGGAGTTGGGGGAGAGGGGGGTGGGGGTGGGGTGGGTGGGTATGAAAGGTTTGGCAAGGCAGCTCTGATCTGATGTGGCCTGAGAGAAATTTAACAGAAGGGATGCAGCACAATAAAATAAAGACATTAATGAGTGACAAGAGCGGGGGACGGAGCCTCCAGACAAGAGACAGTGCCTTCTCAGAAATCATGGACAGTGATGCTGAAAACAGTGGGGGAGGGAGGGGGGGGGGAGGGGGAGGGAGGTAAGGGGGGCCAGGTGGGCCACAGAGGACAGAGCGAGAAAAAGATGTCTGCTTTCCACAAGTTTCATGGTAAAAATTAAACATCACAGCAAGGGAAAACAACATCCAACAGCTGTGTCGCTAACCATTTAATACCAACTACTTGGTAGTGGGTTGTCAGTGATTCTCTGTATGGACAATAAACTGTAATGAGAAAAAGTCCAACTCAATGGAGATGCTTAAAATGGACAGAAAAATCAAAGGGAACAATACACGTCTTTTACAAGTGGAGGAGGAAGGGGGGAGGTGTTTGGGGGAGGGGGGGGTATACTGTCATGTATATAAAAATGTTAAAATGAAACAGAAGGCAGGTTATCAAAGACATGTGTTTCACTGTTCTAATCAGGCAGTGAGGCAATAACTGGTGGGACATACCGCTCTGGGCCACTGCTGTCTGGGACTGATACACTGGCATTGTACTGCATGGGCCGAGGTGGTGGTGGTGGTGGTTGTGGTGGTGGTTGTGGTGGAGGAGGAGGTTGGCATTGGGCGGGGGCATTCAATCACAAGATGTCAAGTTAGGTGCCCGTTTAAGGAGGGGCACGGTTTATGGGCGGGGCCAACCGGGAGTGTCAGGTGGGCGGGCGGGCGTTCAGGGGCGGGCGGAGGTTGGGCCAACGTCAAGGTGGGCAACGCAGGAGGGGCATGTCGATCCAGTACATGGGCAACGGAGGAAGGTGGCCAAAAATAAAAGCAAAAAAGTAAAAGGAGAAGGGAAGAGGGGGAGAAGGAATACATTTTAATTGAATACACGCTATACTTTGACCCAAAAGTGAAATGAGAGACTTGAAACTGTGGTGAGTGAAGAAGAACAGGAAGTGTGACCTGGACAAAGATAAGTATAAAAAAACAGGCTGGAGAACTATAGAGATTTACATCCCTGGAAGGAAAAAAAAAAGAAGAAAAACAAAAAAAAGACTATATCCACTCAGGCTTTCAGGCACCTGTTGTCACTTCAAGGTCAAACAAAGCTTCAGCACTTTGAGGGGAACTGGAATCAGGTTGAAACTCACAAGAGGACAAAATCCAACAGATCTGTCTAACAAGGCCTTCCTGGTCTGTCCACATGAGCCAACTTGGTTTCATAGTGATCTTGGACTAACAGTGCATGTCAATTCTTGATGTATGTCAATGTATAAAGCTTGCTGGTGAGAGCTGTTTCTGTGGGAATCCAATGAATAAGGGGATTTGAATTAATTGCAATTTAGGTTAGGGTCCTTTCAATTTAAACTCGGCACGTTTTCTCCTCAGCTGGAGAAATGTTAGCAGCGTTTTATCCGTTTACTCACATCTGTGCGTAGGGCTTTTATGTTCTTGCCACCCTTTCCAATAACAGCACCGGCATTCTGTGGAGAAAAACAAGGTTTTCCTTAGAAAAAAAGAAACAAACAAACAGCAGTGTGGTCCAATAACTAACGGTGTGTGAAGGAGTCTTTACTTTGCTCTGAAGCAGCACACGCAGCTCCACCATCTCGTCTGCGTTGCGAGAACGTTTGAAGGCCTGCTCCTCGTCCATGTCCTCCGCTGGCCGTTTACCTGAGAGGGAAGACAATCCGAGTCAACTCTGAGCCGGACAGCCATTCTGTACAAGGTATTCATTGGTTATAATGGAAGTCCTGGTTAATAACTTTAACGTCACTCAGTAGAATGTGACAATTTCCAACTTTGGCACTCCCATATGGCAGTATAAGCCCGCTCCTTTGCATTCTTTAATTCCTTAAACTTTTCCATGTTTAACCCGGATTATTACACTTTTCTATAAAATAAAATATTGCTACAATCTTCTATTAACACATAAAAATGCTACACATGGTGTAAAACTACTGATCTAATATTTAGAAGAAGAAAAAAACGTCAAGGGGAACCAAATTATCATTATTAGTCACAGCCACAGAAGGATTAATACAAGTGACAAAAATATAAATACATGGCGAGTGCTAGGTCTACAGTATGTTCCACCCCAAGAATTGGTTTCATTCAGCAGCCAACTGTATCCTGGAATTTGTCCAGCACCACCATGTACCCTTCCTGGATTAAAACATGGGCAGATCTGCTCAGGGCCCACAGAACAGTAGTATCTTGGACAGGAGAATCCCTCAACCATCTGACATGTCCACATGCTATGTAGTGCCAGCCAGAAATGTTCAGGTTTTTTTTTTCCTCCCTTTTTCCTCCCTTGAGTGAACTAATTACCCAGCAAATCTACACGCTAGATTTTCAAGCTGGATGTAACACATCACAGGCTCAGTTCATTTTCTACTTAATGCTCGAGTTCATTCATGTGGTTTAAATTACGGTCATGAATGGGCTTTATCAGAATGAAGATATGTGTATGATCTTACCATTAGTGTCAGTGTTGCTGAAAGTGTTGTCTTCGTCCTGCTCTTCGATTTTCACCTCCATTGTCTTGCACCTGCACTGGAATGCAAACAGGCTCCTCTCCCTGGATCTGCCAGGGGGGGAAAAAAAGGGGCGGGTGGCAATAATACAATCAGCCTGGCAACACACGACACATACAAACATCTAATCAGATATCCTAAATTAGGCAGCTACTAACAACAATGTTTCTAATATCAGTTAATCTGCTTATTTTTTTTAGCTACAATACATCCAATATGCCGATCACATGTTTCCACAGCCTGACGTGACATCTTCAAATGACTTGTTTTGTCTGGAACCCAAAGATATTCACTTAACTACCACATAAAATGAGGAAAAGCAGATATTTATTTTGACAATTTTGCATGACACCTGTCTGTGAAACAACTAATCGATTATTACTAGTTGCAGATCATTTTCTACTACTTGATTTAACACTTCAGCTCTAATTGTAATAGCTGACAAGTCAGGCTAATGAAGACAAATCCTATGAAATCACAAGTCAAATACGTATGCATGCAGCAGCATGAATGTCGTCTGGATGGCTCAGTGAGAATCTGGGATGAATACGGGCGTAAGAAAACATCGCAAAAGTTTGTTTTGTGATATTGTATCAATTCTCAAAAACACTGTATTGATATTATTGTGTTTAAACCCCCAACCGGTAGATAGCCATGTTGTAAACTGAGCGGTGTGAGGTTGGATGTTACAGAGATTGTGATAAATATACAAATGCAGATAACCACTGCTCTGGTTGCATTAAAAAAAAAATCAACTGTATGCAGGCCAAGCAGCTGGATGGAAGGGAAAGAGGGGGAAGAGAGAGAGAGAAACTTTGGCTGCTGGAGTAAGGACTTCAGACTTAGCACAGTGCAGGCTGTGCCAGGTGAATAACCCCAAAGTGAACTTTATTTACTCAGATTTTTTTACCTCGTAACCCCTGTATCGTGATCTATCTATTGTATCCTTGCCAATACAGAGTTGAACACTATAAATACAGTCTCATGGGTCCTTCGTATAACTACCCTGCATGAGATTTACAGTCCACCTACATGCACTGCCCACTGTTGCTAGTTGAACACTGTAAAAAGGCAGATGGGACCTTTCAGAGAGCACCTCTTCTCTCTTGTGCTGAGGCCTTGCTACGTTACAGGGAGATGCTGGTCAACGCCTACATACATTTAGGAATAAGCAGCACCCATTTTAACTACAGTGGGTTTTCTCTCAGGAGCATCCACAGCCTCCCCTCATCCTCCCCCCTCTCCCTCTCCCACCCCCAATGCATGACAGGTTCTGCAGAAAATACACATATTCTTAGGTGCATTTTTTTTTTGTATATGTGTATATATATATATATATATATATATATATAGATAGATAGATTAGTGCCATCCGGGAACAAATTAGCCATTTGTGGATCACTCATCACGCACTGTAACTTGATATATCTTACACCCCCCCCACACACACATTTAAAAAAATATATATATACAACTATATCTAAAACAGCTGCAAGAAACTGCGCAATTCCCTACACTTAAAAAAAGAAGGGTTGTCACCTGAAACAGAAGTTAGCTAACCACCTTTCTTCGCGGTGTAGCTAAGTTGACAAGACTCCGCTAAGCTAACACCTCTGAGCTAAGCTAGTTAGCCTCTCTCTCTCTCTCTCTCTCTCTCTCTCTGTGTGTGCGTGTGTGTGTGTGTGTGTGTGTGTGTGTGTGTGTTTTTTGCGAGGCGTGTCTCCCAGTCCACAGTGTACACGTTGCGACTGCACATTTCCAACACCGAGAATAACATGAGCACAGCAGCTAAACAAATCCAGCTCCCCCCTCCTCCTCCTCCTCCTCACCGCCTCCCTCCTCTCCCTGTTTTTTTTTTTTAATACAATATGTCAGCGCTGAAAATCTGAATTATACGAACCGTTAGCTGACAAACGGCTCAACTGACACCGCGTTCAAACACACCGGATTTAGACACCACATTTAAACGGTACAGGCAAACAAACCTGCAGCAAAACCACGTTCACTGCGGTCGTCCACGGGTTTCCTCTCGCCCAGGAGCGCTCGCACGTTTTCAGCATGGAGAGAAGACGCCACTGTGGGGATGAGCTCGATTCGTCGACACTCACCCGGTTGGTTGCTGCATACGCTTGTCAAAAGTCAGTGCGAGCGGGCGGAGCTAAGACACGCTTTATATAAAAAAAAAAAAAAAAAACTACCCGTACCCGTGTGGCCTTCGCAGGACAATTTATCAAACTCTCCCTGGGTAGTTAAGAGAGGTTTTGGTGTCCAGAGTTGAGGCTCGCAGGCGGCTGCGACCCCGCCCCCCGCCACCACGCCCCCGCCAGACACTCCCATCAACAGCCACTGTCTGACCTGCTGGGTGAGGGTTTTATTGTCCTGGATTTGACTGTCAGGTTAGTTTAAAGACATATTTATTGCAGTGGTTCCCACCTTTTTTTTATTTATCATTTAGTAAACTGACAACCCCACATCACACAGTGACATATATATATTATGAATATTCCATATTATATTTAAAACTGTTTAATAAACTGAAATAGTGAACTCCGTAACGCCAAGGAGTCTGTGTAAAAGGAGTGATTTGGATGCAGATTATTTCCTGTTTGGTAAATGTTTAATACAATTATCTGTCTGTATTACACACACACACACACACACACACACACACACACACACACACACACATTTAACAGTCATACAGACTTAAAAGGCTTCTTTTTTTGACAAATTCAGTGTTTTCTTATCCATGATGCTTGGCTGGCCATTCTTCTATTATACAATGTAACAATTTATTTTACATTTCTTCACAGAAGTAAACCAAATGCTGACATAGAGTACTCCTGTGTATATTTTCGAAGTTTTCTTACACCCATTAAAAATCAAGAAGGCCTCGCGACCACCCCATGAAGCTTTGGTGACCCCTAGGGGTGTCCCGACCCCCAGATTGGGAACCAGACAATATGGAATATATTCACCTGTCTTGCCTGCCATGCATAAGATAATTATACAGTGCAGTTAAGATCATTGTATCTGGAGAAATCAGGTGTGATAAAGGTATTTATTTTATTCACAGAGAAGGGACTGAAGAATGTAATTGAGGAGTGGATTCTTAACACAAAAAAAAAGAACATGCACTTCAACAAAAGTAAGTTGAAATTGATTTTTTAACTCATCCTTTTGGTGCAAATGGGAGACAGTGAGCCGCCAGGTCAAGACAGCCCTGTTATAAGTAACTAAACATGAAACTTTGGATGATAAAAACCTTTTAACAGTCATGTGTGAAGTTGAAACCGTATAGCAAATCCATAAATCTTAAATCCTAACCACCAAGTTTATGTCATCCTCACAATATTGCTGCTAGACGTTGATAATACCAAGTTCAACCTTGAATATTGTGTTGATTTCACAACCAAAACATGAATCATGAATCCTAAGTGAGTGTGTGATATCATAATAAAAATGACACTAAAACAGAACTATTGTTCGTATTCACTCAGGTGAGAGTGTAACGGCGTGCACAGTGGTGGCAATCCATAGACCGAGAGACAGTGGATAGTACAGGATGTAGATCGGTGGGCTGAGTCACGGCTGCATCACTGCACGCAAGGTTCAAGACAAGTCTGCCACCAGCTGGTTCAGGAAGAGGTAGGAGCAGAGATGGAGGAGTTGAAGAGTTGGATGATGGAGGAGTGGCACCAAACTGAATGTACAAGAGGAGGAGGATCTCTTGGTCTGACATGTAACTCCTCTACAGCTTATGTCTTTCTACAGGTGCAAGACAAAGTGTTCCCCAGGACGAAGCGCCTCAAAAGAACATCATCTAGGTTTCAAGCAACAGAACATTTAAAGAGATGAAATATAAAATCTGAATGTATGCTTCGAATTCACAAAGAGAGAAATAGCACAAATGCATTGGATTATTTGAAGTTGAAGCTTTCCAACAATAAACACATACTAACATCTGTATGCACGAACACACACATGCATCTGCTCTTCTCAGTGCAACTAGATTAACTTTTCTGCTGTGCAAAAAATGAAACGACTAATCTGACATCAGCAGCTCGAGTCACCACCTCACTGCCCATTTATTGCAAATTAGGAGTCCGAATTATGTCCATACTTGATCTATTTTAAACATCCCCTTTTCTCGTAGTGTTGTCATGCTCCTTCAGATATAGGCAAGGATCTATTGCAAAATAAAGAGCTCTCTTCCCTCTCCTATACTCTGAGGTTACCATGGAGACAGATATAATTCAGTTCTTGATGTTTCTCATAAAAAAAAAAAAGCCTGCGTACATATTTTCATCTGCAACCATAGCGACACTTGACATTGTCAGCGCTATTTGTAAAAAGCAAGTCACCATAGCGACACTAACCATCCAGGCTGTGTCATAGATCATGTGTCCTAGCTGAGTATGCCTCCTCATTATGAAGTGAAATTTAGGAATCTGCTGGTAAACAAGATTTATTTGATCATTTTGAAGCATATTATCACCTTGATGTTTAGCACCACACAGTAACTCTGAAAAGGAATGAAAAAGTAAAGGATTTATTTGACATTCAGTTTGTTCAGTTTGGGGGCATCTGTTGCAATTAAGTCTAAATTATGACTGTGCTATTATTATATATATGTATATTGGTGAGTGGACACTAACATCAGGGCAGCACTTGAAGGTCAGCTCCTACATATTTTTTTTAATTATTTAATAAGTCAGGGTTTCTTAAACCTAAAATCCAAAAGGTGCTACAATTAAAACCTTAACAAAAAATAAAATAATTTCTGACAAATAAAAAAAATAAAAATCGCACATTTCCCCCAGTTTTTGCTCCTGTATCGTGCACTGATCAGTGATTAGAGTGAGACCCATTTGAAGCTTGCAGACATAGTATAGGTAATTATTTTTCATGGATGTACCCCGTCTTGTGCGTCAACCGTACGTCACACTATAGGCCTAATGGCCAACCGTACAAGTGTTGGTGTGTGTGTGTGCGTGTGTGTGTGTGGAGAGGGTTTGGGGGGGGAGCGCTGCTTTCATCCAATGCATGGCTTCAGAGTAACTACAAACACAAGAGTTTACATCCATATTGTTGTTGTGTCCACCCCAAACATCTGGCATTTGACCCACAGCTGGCCTAATGAGACTGCAACATGATGGGGGTTTTTAGGTTTTGTTGTTGTTGTTGCATGGTCAAAATAAAACAAATCAAAAATTCCTATGAATACAACTTCTCAAAAAAATACATATCCGGGGTATATCATCGCAACCATCTCCCCTGTAAACCCAATCCCGGTGATGGCTGGAGGGGGGAGATGCGCTCGTCCTCGGCGATAATCGATAGACGCATGCAGGTAGCCTTCCTCCCTACACGCGCAGCATCACCACGCATCCTTACTCCACTGTGCAGTCTCTCTTATTTTCCTCCCCATCACCACACATATGAGAAATTGCTCGTGGGGGCCCCTTGCCTATTGATCTCTAAACATCTGGAACACCTCATATTTGTTTTACAAGGCAGAGGCGAACAGTCTGTGCCCGAGATAGAGGAGTGAGACAGCAGCAGCAGCAGCAGCAGCACCAGGACGGACCACTTGACACCTTGCTTCACGACATCGATATGCAGTAGTGTGATACCAGCTCTGCGGAGACGGGAAGGCCAGTCCATGGCATCTTGATATTAAAACCGTGGGCTCTGCGCATTCCTCACCGACGGCGTAGTCTCTCTTTTTTTTCTTTTTTTTTTTTCTGCGGAGTCGAAAAGATTAACTTGGCCAGATAAAGGCGGCGAGGGAGGAAATCTTAACAATAATTCAATTTGACCAGATTCTGTTTTGGGGGATTCGTGGGATATCAGTGGACCTGCGATGGACTCCAGCGCGGGGGAATATGGCATGGCTCGTCTTGGATTGTTTTTGGTTTTGATGGGGCTGTGGAGATTTAGCGATGCTTGCCCCGCATCCTGCACTTGCAGCATCTCAAGGATTAATTGTATTGATTCTGTAGCAGGGATCGAGGATTTCCCTGTCCTCACGTTAGATGACATGGAAAACATCACCGAGATGTAAGTGTATGAAAATGATCGTGCAGACAAGCGTATGAACTTATTAGGATGCAATGCGTAAAGAACTACCTTCGATCGTAGGTCGCAATAATACCCAAGGGCTAGGATTATAAAAATAATAATGAAGGTAATAATAACATCAACAGGAATATTAATAACATCAGGCCTGGTATTATTTCCTCTCGTGGATTAAAGATCTACAGAGATCTGTCTTATGCGCCTAATGTCAAACAATAAAATGTGTGATTTTATTCTCATATGGGTTTGTCAGATCATGTAGCCTAGTATATGTGTGTGTGCTCGCGCGTGTGTGTGGCGGAGATGGCGGTTGCGCGTGCCACTAACGAAGGTGGTGTGTGTGTGTGTGTGTGTGTGTGTGTGATTTGTGCGTGTGTGTGCGTAACGGTGGTGAGAGTGCGCGTCAAGCTTATTTGGATTAGTCAGTGTTTCCTTTACAAAACAGCTCCAGAGGTAGTGATGGAGTAAATCATGATGTTTAGGCCCAACGCAGCCTCGATGGTGTTTATTCGGCTTTTTTGGGCGGCGTTGTGAAATATCCCTTAATATTTCGAATTGACCACAGTCATGCCAAATTACACATGAGATCACATCAGCAGATAGTTATGTACCCTTATCTGCGTCAGCGTGTAGGCTTGTGTCGGAGTGTATCAGCTACAACCTTGCACAAGTATACAACTGCATGGCACCCACTGGAGAATGGAGGGGAGACTGGGTGAGTTTTCTGAGGCAGACAGACTGGAACTAGGTGTCACATCAACATCATGGGTGTAGTTTACCAGGCGTCTACAAAATAGGATTATTCCTTTCTTCGTTCTTGCAAAGAAATCTACAGCTTGTAAAAGTCCCTCAGTTTGTCTGAAAGGGACTTTTTTTTAAGTGGATAATATGTGCAGTTTTTTTTCCATCACCTTTGAAGAATATAAAATAAAATACAACTTCAGTGGAGACTGGTGGGTTTCCCAGCTTCACCTTCTAAAAATCCAGTCATCTGTAATACTTGGTAATAAAGACAAACCTCCTGAAGCAGCACTGACCCTTTAGATTGTTGAAGATGCTTTAACTTGTAATATATTGCAGTATAAAGGAACAATCCACATGTAAACCACCAACATTTAAACTAATCTGCCCACAGTGAGGGTAACAACTACTAAATCTAATTTGTTCATGTTTGCTGATGCTGTGAAATGTTTGTTTACTTCAGCAATGCATTGTAATGATCTTTTGAAATATTCTTTTTTTCATTTATAAGTAAAACTCTTCCATGATATACCTCTTATTAATATTGTATTTCACCTTAAAATATTTCATCACATTTCTGCTTTGCGCTATCATGCCCTATTGTAAAGTTTAGCTGGTGCCCATAAAAATAATTAAAAACTATTTCAAGTTTTGATTTGATTTGATTTTTAATGAATCAAGGAGTACTGATTATTCTCTTGCCAAGATGGCAGATATTAGATGTTTTATAATACACCTTTAGTGGCAGCTGTGGCATCATTAGACCATGAAAAGTGACAATATTTTCATATTTATAAAAAAACTACATTATTTTGTATGTCCAGTAATAAATCCAACTAATATTTACAACACCGGCAACAATACAAAACATAATATGTCTGTCACTCCAGTGTGTGAATACATGCTGTTGTTCTGCTTCACACTATATTGACAATCAAATGTGCTGCAGATCAAATTCCCTCACGAAAGGAATATGACAGCTGCGTGGGCATATAAAATTTAGCTGACTGTGTCTACAAAATGAAAAAAACAACAACACTGTCATAGTTTTATAAAAATACACAAACACAACAGATTCTGTGACATTGTAGAATAAACCGCACACTAATAAACTAGCTTCATATAAAGTTATTTAGCTGACTACTTTGGCTTCAAACTTTATGTTAAACAGGAGATAACAGGTTTTTCCTTTATATTTTCTTTCACAGATACATTGCTAATCAAAACAGACTGTTTGACATCAGTGAAAACAGTCTGAGACACTACATAAACCTCAGAAACCTGTAAGTATCGTGCAGTATGTCTTCAGTGTTTCACATGGAAGCACAATATGTTTTTTGCTAACTGATAACTCTGCATTGTGACTTCCAACAGAACAGTGATAAAGACAAGGTTGACGTCTATATCACCAGATGCATTTTACAACAATACAAGACTTCAATATGTGTAAGAAACATTTTAAAAGTTACTTCATTGATATAAATGTGAGTAGCCTTCTTTGGTTTTTGATTGTTATTATTTTTCCTCCCCTTTAGAAATCTCAGAGACAATAACCTATCGACGCTGTCATGGAGAACATTTCAGAACTTTAACACATCATTCCCGTAAGTGTCTCATGTACATAAAACTGTCAGTGTTGTGCAACCAGAGATGATGAGTTTCTAATGTTGCTGTGTTTTCATTTTCCAGGCTAATACTGTCCGGTAACCCCCTGGACTGTGTTTGTGAAAACTTATGGATTAAACAGAGGCTCCTAGAAGAACCCGACAGTCAAGACCTGAAATGCACAGACGAGAGAGGAGTGTCACAGGCTTTCATCTCACTCACTCCACCAGACTGTGGTAATGTGAAACCATGATATAATAAGCAACGCTGATATTGGACGTTTAGAGAGACGGTTGCTTCCTGGAGACAGAAAAGAGAGGTCGAAACAAAGACAGAAAGAAATCTGTTAAAAACAATCTATGTCAAGTTCTGGTCCTATGTTTACTGTTTGTTCATTTCTCGCAGTGGTTCCCAAAGTAGAGGTCAACCCAAAAAACGTGACTAAGATGCAGGGGAGTGATGTGAAAGCTGTGTGCACCGCCTCAGGCTCCCCTTCTCCTGAGATCCTGTGGAACCTTGATTTACTCTCTACCCACACCGAGGTGAGCCGGTCTACCACACAGCTTCCTGCTTAAACCTTTAGGTCCAGGTCCACAGGTACCAGGCGCCTGGTTTATTATTTTACACTTTGAGTGGAGTGGGAAACATGAGACACCCTAGAAAAAGGGTTGCCTATGGTAGAAAATACTACTTATGAGATGAGCTCAAGTTTCAAAGCTTCCTTCCGTGAACTAAAATGGGATGAAGGTCAGAGATAGAGAATCGGACTTCAGACTTGGACTCGAGTAAAGTATACGTTTGATGATATTCTATATTGTATACTAACTAATAAATCCTATGAAAAGACCATAACTTAATACTGAATTGATCCTACTAAGAAGTCTGTGCTTAGTTATTCCTCTTCTCATAGAGCCCGATTGTTGACACTGTGTGAGCCCGGTTTCACTGGGTTGCCTCTGTGGTGAGGTAAGGACTGAGATTTAGAAATACTCACACACAAGTAAAAGGCATGCATGTACAATTACAGTAAGTAAAAGTACTAAAGCCTCAAAATATACTTACTCCATTATGTTAAAAGGCCCATTTCAGAATAGTATTATATTACTGGATAATAATTATTGATGCATTAATGTGTCCATAACTTTATTGATGCAGCGGGTAAAGTGGAGCTAATTAAATTAACTTTATATACTCTTAGGCAGCTTGTGAATTTCCCCCCCTGGGGGTCAATGAAGTTTCATCTTAACCTTTATATAATACATCATAATTTATTTGTCGACTTTATTTTATATTATTCATCTGAATCTGCAAAGTAGCTAGTGAAATGTATTAAATAAATGTCGTGGAGTAAAATGTGCAATATTTCCCTCTGAATTGTGGTGGAGAAGAAGTATCAAGACAATGGAAATACTAAAGTAAAGAACAAGTAACTCAAAATTACAGTTCTAGAGCAAATGGACTTTCCATCACTGTATTCCTTCATTACATTCATCCGTTTTTATTTTTTTTAATGAAACTGTATGTTTGCACTTAGCTTGAACTATGGACTAGGGGCCAGTGCAGGGGACAGACAAACAAACAAACACACTGTTGATCTTTTGATAATAAGAAAAATAGAGAATATGACTTATCCCTTAATCTCAATCTGTGTTATAAACGTTTTAAAGCTGACTCCGGTTGGTGGCAGGTGTGCAATATGTTGTAACCAATAGCTACCTTATTGTACATGCACTAAAGGCACTTATGGAAGAAGTATTCAGATATTTTACTCAAGTAAAAGTAGCAATACCACACAATAATATTCAACTACAAGTAAAAGTCCTGCATTCAAAACCTTACTTAAGTTAAAATTATTACCGGCAAAATGTACTTAAAATAATCATTGTGCAATAAAATGATCCCTCTCAGTGTTTCACTATACATGATGTTTATGGATTAATATTACTGCTGCATTAATGTGTATGTTGCATTTTACTGCTGTAGATGTTTAAGGTTGAGCTAATCTTAACCACTTTATATACAGTATACAGTTTAATCTACAGCAGTGCATCATATTCTATAAGATCATCATATCGTTTGTATGAACACTGTCCTGACATTTGTGACAACGCATTTTCAAGCTTTCCCAGGGTTTTTAAATATTTAATTTATATTAAGAAGTAGGAGAATTTTCTCAACCCGTAATGAAACACTTGCAAATTCAAAATCACCACATACTGCATAAATGGTTTTCTCTGGACAGGAACAGTATGAAAAATTGTAACCTGGAAAGTAAACAGTAGTAACTAAAGCTCTCAGACAAATGTAATGGAGTAAAAAGTGCACTGTTTGCCTCTGAGGAGTAGAAGTATAAAGTAGCATAAATATGGAAATACTCAAGAGTGCAAGTGCCTCTAATTTGTAATCCACTGAATCAAGATCACCATCATACCAATTTTACATACATAGGACATACACTGATTAGCCATAACGTTATGACCACTGACAGGGGAAATGAATAACACTGATTATTTGATTATCATGGCTCCTTTCAGTGGGTGGGATATATTAGTCAAGTGAACATTTTGTCCTTAAAGTTGATGTGTTAGAAGCAGGAAAAATGGGCAGCGTGAGGATTTGAGCGACTTTGACAAGGGCCACATTGTGATGGCTAGACGACTGGGTCAGAGCATCTCCAAAACTGCAGTTCTTGTGGGGTGTTCCTGGTCTGCAGTGGTCAGTACTTATCAAAAAGTATCCAAGGAAGGAAAAGTAGTGAACCAGAGACAGGGCCATGGGCTCATTGGTGCACGTGGGGAGCGAAGGCTGGCCCGTGTGGTCCGATCCAACAGACGAGCTACTGTAACTCAAACTGCTGAAACAGTTAATGCTGGTTCTGATAGAAAGGTGTCAGAACACACAGTGCATCACTGTTTGTTGTTTATTGGGTTGATATTGCTGTGTTTACAGGTTGAAACTTCTGATACGGAGAGCAGCCTCACCTTGTCAGACCTGTCTCCTGATGATAATGGCAGGTTGATCATATGCAGCGCGGAGAACATAGTCGGTCAGACTGAGGCCACACTTCAGCTTAATATTCTCTGTAAGGACTCTTACTTTTCTGTTACCATTGACTATAAATGTTAACCAACTATAGCACACACCTTATTTCCTCTCATGATCTCTTAAGTGCTTTCTTCTAGACATTATTCCAGTAGAAGCACATGGCTCCTCAGTTTGTTATCATTACTGTCTCTTGGCAAATCTTATTGACTCTCCATGTTTCCTTTCCATAACTCCTTACCATACTCCTCTCCTCTGCTTGTTTAATGCCACATTGTTTCTCATTCTCCTTTTCCATGTTTTCCTGATGTCAGTGTTCAAATGTTGTGTGATCAGTCTCTCTTCTCCACCCCCAACTGCATCTCCTTTCTAAGCCCATAATTGTTGCTTTTCCTACTGGCTTTTACTCCTGGTGTTGATTTTCCTATCATCCCGTTATTACTCTTCCTCTACTGTTGCCTCCGTGTCAGTTGCCCCCACCATCCAGCAGCTGCTGGAGCCAGAGCAGGACCACCACTGGTGCATCCCCTTCAGCGTGACGGGGAACCCCAAGCCTGAGCTGCAGTGGTACCATGAGAACGAGCCTCTCCGCGAGCATGACTACATCCGCACCATGATCCACGTGTTCACAGAGAGCGAGTACCACGGCTGCCTGCAGCTGGTCAACCCAACGCACATCCACAACGGCGTGTACAGGCTGGTGGCGAAGAATAAGTACGGCGAGGACGAGAAGATGGTCTCAGCCCAGTTCATTGAGCCACCACCCATCGAACACGGAACAGGTGTCAATACGCTGTTTTTTTATTCAGTTACAACTCATTTCTGAGGCTAGTTTGTGTTCATGACTGCTAACATAGATTTCTTTCTGTTTTTAACAGAAGATTCCAGATACTACTGTAAGTTGTAGGTGCTTTGAAAATCACAGTGGGACCATTTGTTGGTACAACAGTGGTTTAAAGAGGCACCAAACTGTATTGGTGCAATCAATTAATTTTGGCTATTAAAATTTGATTAATTATCAAAAGATAATAGAAAATGACTTTAATTTACATTAAAGACCCTCGGGGGACCACCCTTAAAGAAGGGAAACGATAGCCAATAATTGATTGATTCAGTCTCATAAAATACACTAAATTATTCATTTAGAAATCGGATTAATAACTATAACCAAAATCAGTATTAATAGCAAGCAAGTTGAAGTATTTGGAATTGAGCATAGAAGAGGCTGGTATCACCCACTCTTGTGCGAAATTAAATAGACCAGCATGTATAAACGCAAGCATTTATAAAAGAAATAATAAAAGCAAAAGAGAGAAAACATGCAGTATACAATCTAACTAGAAAGAAACTAAGCTAAGGAAAAGGACCACATGTTTCAGCTACACATGAAACACTTGTTGGTTCGAGACAAAGAGCATGGAGGAGAGTGATTTCCCTTCTCCTCGTGTGCGATGAGGTTTAGGCCGAAATTGAGGTGTGTATGTGTGTGATATTAGATTAACGGTGCCCTTAAAAAGGAGTTAGTAGCATGCAAAGACGGTGTCTGTGTGAAGCATAACTAACATCACCATAGCACTGTCTCAAAGACCACAGTTACTACAGTAACCTGCATTAATCAGATCATCATCACAACAACATTACTTGAATGGAAAACACACCACAACATTAACAGTAATCAAACAGTTCTTGCTTAACTGTTAAGCCTGTTAAGTTATGTGAGTCTGTCTAGGCCCAGTACGTTACCAATCCAAGTCCATGAAAGGAAGGAGGAAGAAGAGATGCCAGGTGTCAGGCTAACTTTAGCTGTTCACTCCCGTTAGCAGTGTGCTAACCAGGAATCGAAAAGGCGGGCTCTTTTGCCGTGCTTTAATCCGTTGTTGTGCGTTCGTCGGGGGCCTGGCCGCACTGAGGTCCGAGAGCTTATCGGTGACCCGTCACAATAAAAGTCCAGTTAAATCACACAAAATGAACAAATTCAATTTTAAAGGACCCCTTTGTCCCAACAAAGTAATGATTCAGCTTTATAAAACCAACAATGGTTATTATTTCTAACTTGATGAAAATGACTATGCATACATAGTTAAAATGAACTCTATTTCTCCTCCTGGCCTGTTCCTGCATCTTGCTTCTGCCCAGACACTCCCGGTAGGTGTTTGAACTCTTACACACTATATTTAACTTGACACTCATTACAAAATCAATTGATTGCACTTAACAATTGTTATTATTTTCAAATGTTCAGACAAGAATTTTGATTTGTTTTTTCAGACACGCCACCCCCTCCTCTGGATGACAGTGTTGCAGTAAGTGATCCTCATTGGTCCTGACCATTTAAAAGAGTAGTTCCCAACGTTTTGGTTTGTGTCCCCCTTAAAACTATTTTTCACCTGTAACACCCTTTCACTAGTCCTGATACTTCAGATTTTTGTCCACATGAGTACCCTTACTATTTACTGCTTATCGCCACCATTGGCTATTGTTTGTTTGATTAAGTTTGAGAAGTGAGAGGGTTAGCGTTAGAAAAAAATGTCATGGTCAGAGCCAATCAGAGGCAAAGTAGGGGCAGAATACGGTGGTAAAAAAGTAACACTAGTGTAACTATATCGCTGTGTAAACACATAGCTTAACACTGAAGGGTTGTGGTTGTGCTGAGTTGGGGTACTGGCACTTTTTTTGGTCCACTTCAGGCACTATGCATCTATCTAACAGCTGTCAACCAGTTTAACTAAGGACATGGTCAAAGGTCCAAAACACCAAAAATAATCTAGAAAAAAAAACGATTGGAGGAAAGTCTGCAAAAATAAACATATTTTATGTTGAAATATACACTTTCCCCATCATGTAAATATTCTCATGACTCCTCAGATTTAATTAACAGGGATACTGACCCCAGTTTGGGAACCACTGACCTAAAGGATGTTTTTGTTGTCAGTTATGCTTCAAATAATATTGTTTGTTTTTTTTGTCTTCCCAGGTGTATGTAGTTGTGGGAATCGCAGGAGTCGCCTTGACCGGCTGTGTTCTGATGGTCATCATTCTGAAATATGGAAGAAACTCAAAGTTTGGTCTTAAAGGTAAACTAATCTTCTTAACGTAATAGTTAGACATTTTGACTTTTTTTTTTTTTTTTACCAAGAGTTAGATGAGAATATTGTTACCACTCTCCTGTGTTAAATGTGTTAAATGAGGCTACAAAGCTGGTTAGTTTATCTTGAGCTTTGTTTTCCTCTCTGTGTCCTGTTAAACTTTGGATCAACTGTGTTGTGTGTAAAGTGCTGTATAAATAAAGTTAAGTTGAGTAACACAAAGGCTGTAAACAGGGGGAAAAGCTAGCAAAACTGGCCTGTTAAGCTTTCCAGTTGCTGGCAGTAGACACATCAGAGTGACATTGATCTTCTCATCTGACTCTTGGCAAGAAGGTGAATAAGCATAAGAGGAGTAAGAGGAGGCAAGAGCATTAATAAACACTTAACACACATACACGCATAAATTCAAAGCTCATTGCGGTTTCCACTGTATGAGTATAAAAATGAATGTAGGCATTTGAAAGTCCTACTCTGGTCTGAAGACATGTCCTCATGTCAATTCAGGATAAATCTTGCCTATGATCTACTGATATCCTTTGTATTTACAAGTCCTTCCATCTCTTTTCTCCTTCCAACCCTCCTCCTTCTCCTCCTCTATGGCCTTTTGTCCTTTCCTCTCCACTCGTCTCTCACCTCTTCTGTGGCTCCCTAGGCTCCTCCTCAGTCATCAGTAATGACGATGACTCTGCCAGCCCTCTTCATCACGTCTCCAATGGCAACAACACCCCGTCGTCCTCGGAGATGGGTCCAGACGCAGTGATGATTGGGATGACAAAGATTCCTGTCATTGAGAACCCACAGTACTTCCGCAACTCCGGCAGCATGCTGAAATCTGACACGTGTGAGTTACCGCCTCACTCGACAAACGACTGGTAACCTGGACCTTTTCTGATAAATCCATGCAGGGGTCACAGCCCGACGCCATATTTATTGTCAGCATCCTGCCGCATTGTGATAGCGGCTCCTGCTCTGCAGGGCAGCTGGACAGTTAGCCTACAGATGATGTTCAGACACACAACCTTGTTTACAGGGAGGCTTAACTCAGAAGAATGAGTTAAATGTTTTTCTTTCTCAGACACAAGTGCATGTGGTTTCCTATACTATACTTTACTTTTTAGAAATGTTAATAAGTGCTGAATCTCTTTGTCAGTTGGCTGAATAATAACAATCAACAATTCTGATAATTGTTTAAGTAATTTATTGAGAAAAAAGTCAAACATTTGTTAATTTTAGCCTCTAGATTTGCTGCTTTTGTCCGAATGTCTATCAGTTTTGGACTGTTCATCAGACAAATCCTGCAAGCTGAAGATGTGACCTTGGGCTGTAGGAGATTGTTACTGGATTTTTTTTAAACTAATTTTGCAGCCCTAATCTGATTTGACCTGGATAACTATAACAGACTAAAATAAACAATTAACAATCTACATGCACCAAAACTCCCGCCAAAACATCAAAATGACCTTGAGAGTGATTTGTCTTATTCTGCATTAAAGTCGTCCAGCACATCAAGAGACACAACATTGTTCTGAAGCGGGAGCTGGGAGAGGGAGCCTTTGGGAAGGTGTTTCTCGCTGAGTGCTACAACCTGACACCAGACCAGGAGAAGCTCCATGTGGCAGTCAAGGTACAGATCAGGAAGCAGTTCGCTCAGATAATCAATGCACTTGTCATTCAGTCTATTGACTAGATGCACATTCTTGTAGATATGCTCCTTACCGTGGTTCTCTGGTCTTTGTGTCTTTGCCTTTTTGGCCAGACTCTGAAAGAGGCCAACGAGAGCGGTCGAGCGGACTTCTACAGAGAGGCCGAGCTTCTCACCAACCTGCAACACGAACACATCGTCACCTTCTACGGGGTGTGTGTGGAGAGTGACCCGCTCATCATGGTGTTTGAGTATATGAAACACGGGGACCTAAACAAGTTCCTCAGGTAGGATCATTTCTGGCTTCTGAAAATAATAACGTGTCAATGGAATGGTTTTAAATTTTGGGATACATGCTTATTGGCTTTCTTGTAGCCAGAAATTAATTAGCTTAGCTTAGCATAAAGACTGGAAACGTGGATTAAGAAAAACAAAAAGGTCTACTAGCACCTAAAACAAATTTATGAACTTTACACTTTATGTCTGTTTGTTAAAGTTGTGCAACAAAAACCTTTATGTGCCAGACTATTTCTTGGCTGGTAGCCGGGACTTCCTGGAGTCCTGTTGTCACCATGGAGTTGCCAGGCAACCAGTTGAGACTCCAGGAAGTCACTGCTCTTGGCCCAAGAAATAATCCCATTATCCACCATGAAACCACACACGCAGATTAAATAAACAAGATTTAACATGTTAGCTTCAGAGGTGTTGGTAGGTGGACTTTGTTATCATTGGACAGAGCCAGTCTAGCCCCATTGCTGCCAGTGTTCCTCATGCTACGCTAAGCTAACTGTATCCTGGCACCAGCTTTATATTTAGTGGACAAATATAGAGAGTGGTATCAGTCTTCTCATCTAACTCTCAGTAAGAAAGCATATACGTTTATATCCTAAAATGTACAAATACAGTGTCCACTGTGCATTGAAGGCAGCGATAGTGTGATATATTCTGTGAGATCATAGAAATGTGTCCACTAAAGAAAAATGTAATACTGTTTCTACTGAGGGAACTACCCATTTAACACAGTCCATTTTAGCAGTGTTGCTTTATGGCAATGCTGAATGGAAAAGGATTTCCCTTTGGTCATTCCAATCTTGTTATGTAATCTATAAATCATTTAAGGCTAATGTACAGCTGAAATGATTAGTAGATAAATCAATCAGCCAACTGACAGAAATTTAATCTGCAACGATTTTGATAATTGTTAAAGTTTTATTGCAAAGTAAAAAAAAAAAAAAAAAAAAAAAAAAAAGCCAAATATTCAGTGGTTCCAGCTTCTCAAATGTGAATATTTGGTGGTTTCCTTATATGATATGATAATAAACTGAACATCTCATTTCCCCATCCACTCTGGGAAACTGTGACTGACATTTCATAGACTAAACAGTTCAATGACAAAATAATCAGCAGATTAATAAATAATTAAAATAATAATTTATTAATTAATAGTTAAATTTTTAATACAACATTTTAAATGTCAGTTGTGAAAAATCCCTGTGGCCCAGGGCGACGTCCTGGCATGTCTTGTTTTAGTCAACCGACTAGTCTAAAAACCCAAAGCTATTCAGTTTACTATCATATGACGAAGAAAAGCATCAAATTCTTACATAAGATGTACTTTATCACAGTATAATAATAGAAAGTTCAGTTGCCCATAGTGAAATGGTACATTTTGGTTGTTGTAAATTAAGCTGCAACTGTTCTGTGGTACGAGTGATTGAAGCGTTTCTGGGTGCAGGTCCCACGGTCCTGATGCAGTGCTAATGGCAGACGGTCAACACAGCATCCTGGTGGAGCTCACCCAGTCCCAGATGCTGCACATTGCCCAACAGATTGCTGCTGGCATGGTCTACCTGGCCTCCCAGCACTTTGTCCACAGAGACTTGGCAACCAGGAACTGCCTGGTCGGAGAAAACCTGCTGGTCAAGATCGGAGATTTTGGCATGTCCAGAGACGTTTACAGCACAGATTACTACAGAGTAAGTATTGTTTGATTATTTTCCCCGTTCTCACCTCGTCTTACCCCCCCAGTCTCTTACTCACACAGATGCACACACACTCACACTCACAACCCTCTGATATACACACAGAAATATGGAAATGTAGCCACACAGTCTCAAATATGTAATTAGAATTTGATTCCAGTTTTGGCCTGAAATAACTGTGTAGCTGCAGAAATGACAATTTTAACCAGAGGTATTTTATCTATTTTTAATACCATTTAAATGCAAATTCTATAATCTGCATAAAATTAATGTTTCCATGGTAATAAGGGCCAACAGTGCAAAAATGCATCGGCAGTTTTTCTCTTTCCCTGGGCAAGGAGTTACTACTTCTCTTCGCTCTGCATGAACAGCATTGAACCATAGAGGAGTTATAGTACATCATATAACCCACTGACAGTTAGGTGCTACAATACAGGCCAGTAAAACAACAGAATAGAAATATCATGTTGAGGAGCATATGGAATTATTTCATTGCCTCATCCTTTGTGTCTCATTTCTCAGCTTGAATCCCACAGTGCCCTCTGCTGCCTGAAGTGGAGTCACAAATCTAAACACACGAAAAACATAATCTTTGAGATGCACTTGCCTGCATGAGATAAGATCATCCTAAAGAGGCCCTGTCATCTAACTACTGATATCAGTCATTTTTATCCAACAGAAAGCAAAAGCATGAAAACAATCTAATAATATGAGGCTGTCTATCTGATATAATGATGCTACAATAAATTAGATCAACCAGGTTGCTTAAAACTTGTTATAAAACATTATTTATTCACATAAACATATTCTTCATGAAGTACTGTGCTTTTTAAAAAAACAGATTAGTCTACAATGAAGCTGCTAGGGCACAAAGTAGTCCGTTTGTAGGAGCCTCTTAGGCTACCGTATTTGGTGTAAACCCCTGACACTGGCTCAAATATCGCACATTAAATAATTGAATGATGGTGGATGTGAGTTAATGTAGGTGAGGCAATGAACGGGAAAGCATAGAAGTACAGTAAAGGTGATTGGATAAAAGGGCCAACAGGAAGAGAGGGAAATGCATTTAGTAGACAGGAAATAACTGATAGAAGAAGACAGGAAGACAGGAAGACTCTGATTGGATAAAAGGTTATGAAGGAATAACTGGAGAGTTACAGGAATGCCAGAGTGACTAAACTTAATTGCTCACTATGAAAGATAGACTCAGTTGCTCGTTGATTAAGTACACCTAGCTTTAACTAATGCAGTGTAATAAAACAGCACTGTCATAAAGCCTACCATTTATGAAGGTTATAATGTTCAGTTTGATGAGAGGTGTTGATTCAACTGTACCATCATTCTGGAGGATGCGGTTTTGTGACGTTGTTGAACTGTATTAAATTATTCAGAGATGTGTTTATAATATTTTATCCACCCAATTGAAATCAATGAGGGTAGGCTGAATAACAAAAACACCTCTCCGTATAATATAATACAATGGACTAGTCATATACAGTGTATTAACAGGAGCTGCATTCCACTTATTATTTACGATATTGTGGCTGCTGGTTAACTGTTACTGTTACTGGGACACTTCATGGAACTAATCTGTTGTTATTCTAGTCCACCTGTGTTTTTCTGGCTTTGACAATTCAAAATGTCTGCTGTGCAACCAGCCCCACAAACACCATCCTCCTTACAGTTTAATCAACACCTCTCTAAAACATCCCAACTTTCATGTCTGCAGGATTTATTGCGGGGCTGTTGTATTAGACCAAACTATGATATGTGTACCACTGATGGTAGGAGAGCTCTCTGAAATAGTTTTTAAAAAATTAAGTAAATTAGTTTAATTAAAATATTGCTGAAACCTAATTTAATATAAGTTTTGCATTTCCTGTCATATTTTTTTCAATATCAGCCTGCTGTGTAGTCGTGCACATACATACATGATAAGTTACAAGATAATAAGCGGGAGGTAAATTGAATGGTTCAAAAACACTGCAAACGTGGCTCCAAACAAGAAGTAATGGGAAGAATAGTGTGGATCAGGGATAACTCTTTTCCACCCGATTAGCTCTGGTTCTCAAATCAGTTCCGTTCAGGATTCAGTCAACAACAATATATCATCTTATTAGGAATAAAACTGCCTCCTGCGTTAACAGTCCATAGCTGAATAGTGTTGGCGTACGTTACTGTTCACTGTCAGTCATTATGGTGGGGAATATTTTCTGAGGTGGTACGCAGTGTTACAAGTTTGGGAAACACTAGACAGCATCAGCTTTAGCTGGGTTTACCAGATAAACTGCCAACTGAGAAATAAGTAATGAATAATTAGTCATTTCACTTGTGGTGTGTATTGGCTGGACATAATTTGGTTTTAGGCTTAAACATGATTTCACAAAGGTATTAACAACATGTTATATGTTTTACAGTAACTAGACGAAGTGTCTGAAGCTCTGCTTGCTGTTCTGTGAGTCTGTACTTTGGAACAGCATAGCTTTGAGCTAAATGCTAATATCAGCATGCTAACCTGCTTACAAGGACAATGTTATGCTGGTTTTTAGCAAGTATAATGTTTATCAAGTCCGCCATCTTAGTTTAGTGTATTAGCATGCTACCATTTGCTAATTAGTACTCAACACAAAATACAGCTTAAGCTGACGGGAATATATTTTATTATATATATTTATTTGATCATAAACCAAAGTGTTGGACAAATTCAAATTTTCCCTGATGATGGCACTAAATGAGAAGTCAGAAAATCACCAAAATTATTAGAATTTGCTGCTAATTTCATGGTGGCAGAATAGGAAAGTCAGGGAATCACCAAAGTCATCAGATTTCATCCTCTGGGCACCTGAATGTCTGTTTAACCCTTTCATGGCAATACATCCAGAAGTGTTTGAGATGTTTCAGTCTGAACCATGAGTACAAATAGGCAAATAAAGTACAGTCAGTCTAACCAGCAGCTCTAAACTCTTTAGCAGTGCTCTGGTGTTGCTTTCTGATGGACACTGTTCTCTCTCTCTCTCTCTCTCTCTCTCTCTCTCTCTCTCTCTCTCTCTCTCTCTCTCTCTCTCTCTCTCTCTCTGCAGGTGGGCGGTCATACGATGCTGCCAATCCGCTGGATGCCCCCAGAGAGCATCATGTACCGACGGTTCACCACAGAGAGTGACGTGTGGAGCCTCGGCGTGGTGCTGTGGGAGATCTTCACCTACGGCAAGCAGCCCTGGTACCAGCTCTCCAACAATGAGGTCAGAGTCACACGAGGTCTGCAGTTAGTCAACGCTGGCACTCACAGAGCTCAGAGACACTTTAAATTACACATATTCTTCCTCAGGTTCACAACCCACACTTAAACACAGAGACATTTCTCCTGACGGTCTATAGCAAAGGTCTAAAGTTTGAAATTTGAGGAATTCTTTAAAAATCAGCGGTGTGTGACACAGCTTTACAACTAACACCAAAACACAATTGATGATGGAAATGAAGTCCAATAAATCACCAATGAAAACATTAAACTAAAGATTGATTAGATTGATGTGAGGCATCAGTGTTTGTTTTGTTTTCAGGCATTTCCATATTATTAAGTTTTATCTTTAATGAAAATAAAAATAAATGACTCGAATGTTGACGTGAATGGCATAAAAGGTATTGGTTGCATTGTGGGAAATGTAGTATCCAGTGTTTTTGGTGCTAGACAGATGCTAAAAGCTGCGATAGCGCGACCACATTCTGACAAAATTGTCAGTTGTTTAGGTTTAGGTAAGTTTTATTTTTCCGTTTTATTCACAATAATTCCATGAATAATTTCTTGAACAGATGACCATGCAAACAAAACAAGACAAACAAAACAAAGATAAGAGAAAAAAGTGACAAGATATATAAACAAAACAATTAATATATCATCATTCTTTCCTCATCCCTATATGTTTCTCTTACAAATTATTTATTCTCTTTTATTCTCTTTTGTTTTCTTTGACCGAAAAAAAGGTGTAGACTGAAGCCTAAGCTTATTTTGTCTATCCTTTTTTAAAACATGAATTCAGTCTAAAGCATGAATTCAATTGTATATCGTTACAGCTGACACACAAAAACATAAGACTATAGACTGTAGAAGTGTGAAGCTACGTGGTGTGTAACCTACCTCGGTGTATTGTACTGTTAGAGGTGAGGAGCTCCACACTCTGGTTGGACAGTTGCTGGGTCAGTCCATCAAGGGCATCTTCCTTAACAAATTTATCTCAATTGTCCAAAATGTATCCAAATGACGCATGCTAAATTTATATAAAAGCAACCAATGATCAATTGCCTCTGAATAAAAACTTCCTGATTATCATATTGAACTTTTCAGTTGATATCTTTGAGCCGATCTTTGCTTCCATTTGTACCCCACAGCCAAACTTCAGACTGTGTATTGTCTCTTTATTCTGAAGGTCATTGAGTGCATCACCCAAGGCCGCGTGCTGCAGCGGCCACGCACCTGTCCTAAAGAGGTGTACGACCTGATGCTGGGCTGCTGGCAGAGGGAGCCCTACATGAGGCTGAACATCAAGGAGATCCACAGCATGCTGCAGAGCCTCGCCAAGGCCTCGCCCGTGTACCTGGACATACTGGGCTGATGCGCCGGTGTTCTTGTATGTACTTGGCGTGCATGTGAGTGTGTGGACATGTGATTGTGTGTGTGTGTGTGTGTGTGTGTGTGTGTGTGTGTGTGTGTGTTTGTCTGCACATGATGAGACAGAGAGGAGGGGAGGAAATGGAGGTTGTGCGACTGTGTGAGTGCCTGCGTCTGTGTACAGTACCCGGCTGTAAATGTTGCTGTAAATGCTATCGTCTGTGTCCTCATTACATCGAGAAAAGCCTTAAATTTTGAGTGATTTTCTTTTGCTTTTCTTTTTCTTATCCATTTTGCAGATGTTACTGAGGCATGTTTCACTAATGGAAACCAAAATGCATACAGGATTATGTAACTTTATCCAAACCATCAACACTCCTATATGTTAAAGGCATAAAAATAAATGAAACCCAATAATCAGAAACATTGATTACTGGGTTATTCTGTCTTCATCGCATTTAATAATCACCCTCCTGTATTCCATATTTGCTGGAAATGAACAAAGGGAAAATAATGTGTCTCCATAATGGACAGTGTATGGACACAACTTTGTAGATAGAGCTTTGTCTTCTTTGTCACACAGAGCAACATATTCTGCAGGAAGATAAAATTACTCATCAAGTTACAGCTGAAGCTTTTTCTTTTATATATCACAGACTATTTTAATATTTGTAGAATTTATAAATGTTGACGACAATTGTTTCATACCGAGCTGTTGATTTAAATCTGTGGTTTTTGAGTCGTGTACTGAAACATTTGCTTGTTTGAATTTTAAACGTACGTGTATGGTATTATTGGTGATGAGCGAGTACACTGCTATCTGTATCTGCTCACTAAATGATCTGTATTTGTAGCTGTATTGTGAATGGGCGGGGCTTAACGCAGCGTGGGTGGGGCTTACACTTACATAGGGGTTAATTTGAAGCCTAAAATTGATATGGGTTGATATTCATTAAAAAACATTGAGCATTAGACCAATGAGTTTGATAATAAGAGTATGATAAAAGTTGCTGTATTCACGATTACAAATATTGCCCCTAACCTTAACTCTCATTGATAAAAAGTACATTATCTGTACCTGATGATGATTTCAGCCGAGTACTCGCTCAACGCTAATTATTATACAAGTGTGTTTTGAAAAAAAAAAAAACAGTGTGAAACCCGTATGGATTCTTATAGATGCCTGTGTCTGTTACATATAACCTACTCTAGTCCACTGAGGGACTCCCCAATGTAAAATCAGTGTTGAGGTTGTAAAACGCAAGGGCACACAACATTTTACACTGTTTTTTTTAAGAAAAAATGTCATCATCATTCGCCATATTTTATGTAAATATCTGTTACACAAGCTCATCTATATTTACAAAGTGGTGTTTTAAACGTCGTTGGAGTGCTCTACTCATCTCACAGCCTTTTCCATTTGATGTATCTAAAGCACAGAGAACGAGGACTCGGTGGTGTTGAGCTGTGCCAAAAAAAAAAAGATGAGCACAGTTTGTTTTGTTTTATTTTATTTTATTTTCATTCACCAGCAATGCCATTTAGCAAATCATTGTTGTTCGGTGGCCCATATCTGTAAGTGATGTGGTTTTGTATGCATCTCCGGAGGCAGGTTTTCTAATGTTGTGATGAGATTGTGTTAACGGTTTGACAAAAGAAGATGACTTTTTGGATCTTCATTATTTTGCCTAATTATTTCTAGGAGGGATTGGCAGGGCATTTTGATGCAGTTTACTGTGCACTGATGTGGGTTAAATATATTGAGGATTTCTTTGTTTTCAGCACCTTGATTTTGTATGTACTAAAGTTGCTACTTGTTTATTCGTCATTTATTTACATTACAAGGGAGTACTTTAAAGATCTGATCTTTAATTCTACACAGCAGACTAAGAGGCCGCAGTTAAAAGGGTTAATTAAGAGTCTGATTGGCCTTAAAGTGTCCCAGGGGTGCTTCCATCTCTCTGAGCGGCCCCAGTCAGCCAGGTGGCGACTGAAACAGCTCCTCACTTCAGACTTAGGTAAAGCACATTTGTACGGGCTGAGGACCCTGAATGCTTCAAAATTCTGTTGTTCGTTTGCCAAAATTATCTTCAATAGTTTTGTTTTCCAGAGATAAAAAAAAAAAGGCTAAAATGTAAAAGCGTGGCGGTCCGAATGTCTGGTATAGACTTCTGTATTCATCTTTGCAAAAACAGCAGCTTCATAATAAACGTCACGTATTTCCATATGGAGGCATAAAGCAGAAGGCTCTTTGCTGAGACAATAAGTTATGTTAAGTGCACTTTGTAGCGTTACCTAACCCCCAAATGCACAACCTGAGCGGCTGTGTTCAGCTCTCACCGCCTCGACCTCAACTGCACTTAATAACAAAACAAAAACATGTCACCCTCGCTTTATGCTGGCCATGACTGAAGCAAGTCCCAACCCTGACACACCGTCCCCTGATGACGATGGCCGTGTCCCTCTATGTTTTTATTACAGCGTTTGTCAGTTCTGTATAATAGTCATAGTGTCTGCTGTACATAACTTGCTGTCCATTCTGTACAGTTCTGATATTTGTCTATATCAATAGTAGGCTATGTTTAATAGTATAATCTGTTTTAAGCAGGTATCATGCCAAAACTGTGTGACATCTATTGAAGACAATGTGTTATGGGCCACTGGCAATACATACTATATGTAAATACGATTTTATTTGTGCTACATTGTATAATTTCTTTGTGCTCGTTCATAATACCAGTGAGAATACAATCCTTTTTTTGGCAACTTTTGATCTGCAGAGGACTTTATTTGAACAATGTGTTTTTTTTTTCTCTCTCTGAAGAAAAAAAGGAGAAAAAAAAGAGAAATGATCTCCTCTTTCCTCTCCACTGTGATGGGGAGCTTTACACAGAGGCTGTTTGAGATGCTGTCTGTCTGCAGGAGGACCATAGACTCTGGATCTGATTAAAACATCAGGATCTCTCCTAGGTCCCAGCAGACGTGTGGCCGATGGCGAAAAGGGGCCAAAAACCCCACCACTCAACCTCTGACTGACTGTAGCCTATTTTGATCCTCTTTCAGATGAATAACTGTGACTTTGCATCATGAATAGTATATTATTTTGAATGTAATCTAGAAGGGTCGGGACCTTTTTTGAATGTAATCTATCTTGAGGGGGAGGGGGGGTTAAGGATTTTTTTGTAAATATATGGTAAAAGAAAAAAAGATGACAGTTTTCATTCCTGTGCAGATAACAAATTTTACTTACTGTGTGAATACAAAGAGAGAGCGTATGTGTTCGTGTGTGTGACTAATGTCTCCGAGATGGTGGACAACAAGTATGCAAGTGTGTGTGCCTGTTAGTGTGTATGTGTGTGTGTGTGTGTGCTCTCCTGGCAGATTTAATCCTTCTTTAATCAGCCAGTTCTATCAATCAATTCAATGCTTTGTGCATCATGTGAGTAGCTTATCCACAATTAATGGAAATGTTCCTTGTGATACTGTGCATTTAATAAAGGTGGTATGTCTTACAATATGCTCTGTGCCCTCATGATTCTTTATGTCTGGATATACATTACTTAAAAGGTCCAGATCCTCCTAAATGTTACACACTGGACTTTTAAAAATCCACTATGTTTTCTATAGTAGCCCAGAAAGGACAAACCAAACACTGGCTGCAGATAGGGCCTGTTTTTCGCGAGACTTGCAGCCATCGTAGTTTCTCCCTAAACACTTCACAACCCCGTTCTCATTCCCAGGTCGTCAAATACAGACGCGAGCAGTGTTCAGTTAGTTGCAATCTGCAACCTCACCGCTAGATGCCACTAAATCCTTCACACTGGTCCTTTAAGTATTAATACCACACGTATAAATACTCTGTTACAAGTCCTGCATTGAACATGTTTCTTGAGTTAAAGTATGTAAATAGTATCAGGAGATTTTGCTTAAATTATTAAAAGTAAAAGTATTCAAGCATTCATTTAAACAATCATCCAAATAGTTGCCAATTAAATTTCAGTCAATTAACTAATTGATTAATCAAGTAATAGTTTCAAATGAACAAGTATCAGCTGTTGGGTAATTGGATCTATAACAAAACATTATATTTTATAAACCCTCCACATGCTCTTGTGCAAAAATCTGAATTTGTAAATTAACTGGCAAGTAAAGCTGTCAGATAAATGTGTAATAAGTAAAAAGTACAATATTTCCCCCTGAACTGCAGTGGAGAAGACAAGTAGAAGCAGCTAAAGTAACACTACCTGAGTAAAGTAAGTAGTAAGTACTTACTTACTTTCCATCATTAGAGTCAGAGTCTGTCAAATTTTAATGTTTTGAAACATTTTGTTATTTTTTTGCTTTTTATGCAGTTACATTTTGTAGGATTTGTCTGAGCATCCAAAAGGTTGAAAACGTGTTGTGTAAGTCCATCCCAATCAGCCAGCTTTCTCATAGCTACTGACCTGATTGCTTGTCCTCTGTAGCTTGTGGACAATCTGGGAGGTTTGTGTGTTAAGGTGTGATTGACATTTAATCTGTGCCTCACCATTGCTTTCAGTGGTGGGCTACTTTAAAAAGAACCCAACATGTGTCATGAAAGGTATCCCACTGGCACCATTTGTTTCTAACAATAACTACTGAGGAGTGACAAGGACAGCTGCCCTTAAGGCCCTAACACACACACACACACACACACACAGACAAACCAGTAGCAACAGCTATTTAACTGTTCTTAGGAAGGTATATTGTATTATACCGTTACAGCTGACACACAAACACATAAGACTATAGACTGTAGAAGTGTGAAGCTACGTGGTGTGTAACCTACCTCGGTGTATTGTAGTTAGAGGTGAGGAGCTCCACACTCTGGTTGGACAGTTGCTGCGTCAGTCCATCAAGGGCATCTTCCTTAACAAATTTATCTCGTGTCTTTCATGCTGGGGGGGGGGGGGAGTCACTTACTGCCCTGAGGGAAGCGTCAGTGTGTCTGCTGCAGGAGGAATAAATACAAGAACTTTCCCCTTTCATTAAGATCACTATACTAAATAAAACAATGGGGACGGAATACTGTTCAGTTGGGTACAAACATGTTATTGATTTTCTGTTTTGATCACGCAGACTGCAGGATGTGCACTAGTGACTGCTTTTATACTACATTTTTATATGTTGTATGTTATTACATGCACTGATCTTATTTTTCAGAATACTCAAGACAGAGTTTACAGATAACATTTTACTCTAACCTCCCCTTGTAGGATTTATAAGCATATAAACACTTCATAAATGGTTTATAACAAAGTGTAATATAGTTATAAAAGGATGTAACTTCGCCTATTTTATATGTTTATACCTGTGTTTTATGCCATTATCATTCATTATTCATTTATACACCTGCCACCACTTCTGGGTTCCCTCATAAGGAGTTATAGTAGTTGACAAACACATTTATAGACATTTATATTTGCTTAAAACAATATTATAGAGGTGTGGTGCAGGGTATATCCACTTCTAAATCCCCTCTGATGTGCATCAATCAGTGTTCTGCAAGCTGGATTTTCTTTTCTATGATGGTGAAGGCATTACCTAGTTAATAAGAATAATAAGAATAAGACTTAACTCAAAATGCATAATTACGTAGACTCACCCCTCTGTGAGCCAGTAAAATCTGCTCCTTTTCGTTGCTAATGTTAATTACATAAAGGTAATTTCTCCCTGAAATCAAGCAATAGAAGTTATATGACAATGTGCAAACACTAAAGAGTAGCATTAAATGTCACTGTTTATAACATTACAAGAGTTTACCCACCTCTTCAGCCACCACTGATTATAGTGTTACAACCTGTTCAGTGTTTATGTACTTATTAATGATAAATGGGGGGGTTAAAGTAACCTGTTTTAGCTGAATAGTTGCTAACGTTGCTTCTCTCTTTAAGCAGTCAAAGATTTTAAGTTTGTGAACTTGTGCCATCTGACCACAAACATCTGGAATCACAACAACACACGGTGCAAAAGTGTGACGGTCTCTTGGTTTCATCAAAAGCTGTGCGCAGTTTATATTTATTGTATTCTAAATTTACATTTAAAAAAATGTCTGCCCATGTCTTAGAACCATTATGAAAGTTAACGCACAAATTCAATATACATCTCATTGTATTTTACATAGAGGGTAAAAGTATAGGCATGAAGGTGGCATGATTCATATCAAGGCTCAAAAGAATCAGAAAACAACATGAATAAATAGAAAGTGCTAATCTTAGCAGAAAAAAATAAGAATGCCTTCTCCTAAAAAAAAAAACCAATAAAAAACAAAACAAAACTGCAGTGTGGAAAGCCTCAAGCTCCGGTTACCTAGCAAAGAAATTCATACAAGCCATCTAAAGCATGTGGTCTGACACTGGGCCTGTACACAAGCAGAGTGAATGCCAGAAACTAGTGTGAAAGAGCAATGGACATACTGTAGTTGGGCATCTGTACTTATCTATAAATTATAAAGTATACTGTGCCTAAACAGCTTATCACTAAACATTAACATCTAGGAAAAAACTTTTCTTCTGTTCCTAGTATTCATCGGATGCTTGTAGTTGCAGCGCCGCTGCCGTTAGCACAGCGACTGACGTATTCAGACAGTCGTCGGAAAGAAAAGGCGCTCTGGAGAGACACACGCACACAAACACACACACACACAGTGCAGCATTTCTTCAGAAGCTACTGCTGAATCCAATCGTTTTCTCTTCATCATATATGCTCATTCAAAGAAAACCTAACAAAATATTAGATTGTTAGATTTGAATTTCTGCATGTCAGTTTTGTAAACTACTAAATTTTCAATAGTTAACTGTGTTTGAAATTTAAAAAACAGTTGAAAGCTTTGGGATATTTAAAAAACAAAAGGAAAAAAAAGGTTTTAATGACATTGTCATTAAAAGTCATGCACGCCGCAAATAACTGCATGCAGTAGTTATGGTAACCCATCCAAGCACTTTTTTATTTATTAATAGTCATAAACACACACAGCAGCTTGATCAGAGGAGCCTATGCCCTCTTGACTTTTGAATGTGGAGTATTTATACGGAGATCCATTTGCATGTCACAGGAAGCAAAGGTCTGCCACAGCTGCCTGTAACATTTACCTGATAAAGAAAAGAAAAGTTATGTGGATTGATTATCAACTTCATATATATCTTATATATATTTATATATTTCTCTTCTTTCGCTCGCTCACTCAGTTGCTATTGCGCACTCGCACATTTATCCCACTTGCTCTCATTTATTTTTGTTTACAATGTAACAAAAATGGTGACAGGCCTGAAATTACAATCACCAAAACAAAAACAAAAAAAGAAAAGGAAAAAAAAAACAAACTCAGAAAATAGAGGAGGGAGAGAGGAGGGTGAGGCCAGAGAGGACTGCTGCGGTTTGCTGCCCATCACTGACAGTTGCAGCAGAGAGGACACAGTCTGCTTGATGCTCGGACATCAAAGAGGAGGCGGCGGAGGCTCCTTCCTCGTAGAGCTGCTCTCTCTAAGCTGGAGGTTCTCCAGCGCCACATCTAAAGGCATGATATCCACGCAGCCCATGGCTCCAAAGTCGGCGAAGTCTCGACGCTCTTCCTCGTCAGAAGAAGAGCTCTCTTCGTGCATCAGCGTAGACAGAAGCAGCTCCTGGACAAACAGGCTGCGGTCTGCGCGCTCTCCTTCTAGAAACTGACGCTCTGCTTCAGACATCTTAGGTTCATTCAACCTGGGGACAACAGTGATTACATTTAAATACATTCAGATAACGAGTCACTGTTTACTATTCTAAACACAAAAGGGAAATTTAACCAGGTCAATTCACTTTAAGTTTCGATATAGAGTCAGGAGGAACTACTCATTATTCTGTTGATTAACCTGATGTACCCGTTTGCTTACATAGGTAATTAATTATACGACCAAAGACAACTTAAGCATTGTGGCACCAGGAGTCCTCAAAAAACTGAAACTTATGAAGAGAACAGAGGAACAACTAACTGTATTATAACAAGAATTATGTCAATAGGTATTATGATACCTCAGAAAAAAACTTAATTACATTTTATTTTGAAAATTAAGATCAGCTTTAATGTCTGAAAACAAAGTCATCTTAAAAAGGATAAGGCTGATGATTTTCTTTATTTTCCTTGTTGTAAACGATTCCAAAACCAATAATAAATTAATCCTACTGACAACTTTTGTTTGTGTTTGCAAAGCTTGATAGTCTATTCCTCTGTTGTTACAACACATTAGTGAGCCACGCTATTTTACTGGCTGACATGTTGCTTTATTATGATGAACACTGTAGTTTATTTTGAGTCAATCCCATAAACATCATCCTGTTGTCATAAATACTCACTATTGCACTAAATCCACAGCTAAAAATAATCCCCAATGAATGCTGCATTTAGGTATATATCCATTCATTCTGTGTTTAAGTAGGAACCGAGGGATTTGGGGATAAGAGAGGAAGTTGGAAAGTACTAAGAGCGGAACTAACACACTGTTGTTTTATTGACGATAAAGATATTGAATATCGCCCACATTATCCTTTAAGATCAACAGAGTAACTTACAAACAGAACTGTAACAAGATTTTCCTGTCTCTAAGATTTTAGGACACACGATCTGTGCCGATCACATTTAATAAATAAGCTAATAATTTATAACCAATAACATTACTAGAAGTGATTATTATCATACTCCAAACAACAACAACCGACTGGGCTACACTCACCGTGCTAATAGGAACTGGGAGTTGTGGGACGAGGATGAGGGATTGCTATCACCCACAGTGGCAGTGTTGGCAGTTACTGTGCTGGGTGGAGGGATGGTGTTGCCAGTGTTGCCTGGGTTGTTGCTGCGTCGTGTCGCGTGGCGACCCGTCTCCACTTGCTGCCGCGCGGCCTGAGCCTGCTGCCGCTCCAACTGCAGTTGCATCTGGAGCTGCTGGAGTTGGGAGGCTGAAGGCCCTGATGAGTTTATTTGCCCCCCTGCTGCACGCCGCACACCTGACAGCTGAGACAACAACTCTGCAGGAGAAACAACAAAAACAGACCAGACTTCACTGTTGGCTGTTTCTAAATAAATCATGATTTCAAAAGACAACACTGTAGATAACTGGAAGAAGATATGAAGGACAGAGAAAAAGACATGATTGTGTATATTAATTTAACTTGGAAAAGTAAACAACTTGATTGTTAAAAAAATAAATAAACAGCTAGGACTATAATCAGCCATTAGGGGTTTGGTTTATATCTTTTCAGATTATTGTTTCTCTTTTTTGCTTTTCTTAAGACAAGATGAAAAAAGATTAGAGAAAATGTAGATAACTTTAAATAGTAACTGACGATTAAACACTATAAAAATATTAGAGAAAGAAAAATTGGTATAAATATTTGTCTGCTTTGTATGGACAGTTAATTTGAAAAGCATGACAACTACTGTTTTATAAAGATACACAGATAAACTAAACTAACTAAACAAAAGGCAGCTTAAGCTAGTATCAGCTGTTTGACCTCTGCTTTTTAGCTCAATACACTTGGGCTGTAACAGCGGTCAAATATTACAAAACACATACAAAAGCAAAGGCAGAAACATTAAGAAATAATTTTGTTTTCACTTATGTTTTACAATTTGTAGCATTATTGGATTTGGAGCACATTTCCATAATCCACTATAAAATATACCCAAGATGAATTGTTTCCTTCAGATGCCAGTACACACTTTGTATTGTACTGTTTGACTTATTTTGTTTACATTCATGAAACTACTCAAACTGACAGACATCATAAAAACATAATGCTGTGAAAAATACAGTTACTGTTATACAGTAATTATCATTACCCTTGAGATTTATGGTTAGTAGTCATCTACGCAAAGAAAACATATTAGCAATTCTGAAGGCAAATTTGCTAAAAAACTTTCATGTGCACCTGTAGACAGATGGAAATGGAGGGTTATCAGTCCTACAATGCAGAGTTTTGATTGTATATAATTAGTTTTGTGAAGGATTCAACTCTTCCCATCTGGTTCTGGTGGCAGCACCGATGTGAGTACACCAGTATACCACCGATTCTCACCTGCAATTGGGTCCATTGCTTCTCGGTTACTGGGGGTGTAAGTGGAGCTTTGTGATGAGGAGGATGATAGTCCCCCTGTGGAACCGCTAGTAAAGTGCATATTTGTCCGTCGTGCTCTGGGACCGCCCAGTCCTCGTCCAGGGTGGAACATCCGGCGTACATGTCGAACACTGCTGGACTCATCGTAAAGAGGGACTGTTAAGGGTAAATGCTGCAATGTGACACAACGTATGGTATCGCTCAGGACATTTAAACATATACGTAAACACAGCTTAATGTAGAGACTAGTGTGTGGGGACACAGAAAGGATATTAAATCTCTTGGTGCTCTGTGTTCAAGTGTGAGGTGAGCTGTGAAGTCATCTGTGACGTGGTTGGGGTCCCCTCCTGGCAAGGCAGCACATATTGGACAGATCTGAAATCAGAGAGTGAGAGGTTTCGGGTTAAAGAGGAATTCTCTACTCCAAAGAGTCCTTTAACAGAATCAATGTCAGAATGGACATAAAAGATCAAAATCAATGCAGCAATCATGTTTTTTATTCCAACCAAAAATCATCTTTTGTATTCCACAAATTCTTCTTCCTTGTCAAAAACTGGTGCTCTAATTACCCACAATTCAACTCGACCAACAGTTCAGTTAGAGATTCAGGTGTGTTATGCTAATAGCGGCTAATGTAGCCTCGAGTTGCCAGCCTCAAGCAGATATGAGGAGTGGGCGGTCTGGTAAACGTACATCTTCCTAACTACCCCAGAGTTCACCCCTAGATTTATTTAATTTTCAGACTTGTAGTCTTCAGCCCCAACCAACACCGACTTGAGTGACATCACTTGAGACAATTCATCAACCTCACGCAGCTCCCTCTGGAGCCACAAAAGGCTTTCACATCTGCAGTAGTACTCTCAAAGACCTATAAACAGACTGTGTAAGCTCGGTAGAGTTCCCCCTTAAGAGTCAATGAGCGGTCATGAGTAAATGCTTAATGTACCAATATGAGCAGATTTACTAATTATTACAAGAACCGCATATGGGATAATGAGGATATGTTAGTTGACTGAACAATTTGGAGTTAAGAATTCCTTAAAGAGGTACAGGCCCATGTCTCTATTGTGTAGGTACTACAGTAGTATTGTTTAACTTTGGTTAAGAGTGATGATAATCTCTGAAATGGACATCATATAGATATAAACCCAGCAAAACTTAAATCAATGAAACTGAACCAGTGCTTCAATGATTGTTGATAATTTCCCAGACATTCCCCTGCTTTTCTTTGTCTTGTATGATAGTTAACTGAATACCTTTGGGTTTTTAGACTGTTGGTCAAATAAATCAACCACTGAATACATCACAAATGATCAGCTGAGTAGGTGATAATACAAATAATCATTAATTGCAGCACAAAATTAAACACACTGAGGAAAAAAAGTTTAAAAGGCAGCATTACTGTGCAGTGAAACAACAGAACATTTCACCTCAAATTACTTCATTAAAGGCAATAACTGCACACACACACCAGCGTATACTGCGCATCAAATTCTCAATGCACACCCCAGTAAATGACATCCTGTACATTAATGGCTATATACAAACGCAGCAACAGGTTATAGACACACTTCCTCTCTAACTGCTGTTATGGTTCTGTGGGCACAGTTTTTTTTTCTCTTTCGGTTCATCAATGAAAAATGATCTAAAAGAGAAGTATGGCATGAGACCAAAACCAACGATCAACTGTTCCTACAAACGAGTATTGTCTGTATAATCAATCCCTGGCGTATCTTATTCCGTAGTGCCACAGAGCTCAAGTGTTGTCTAAAAACCATCAAAAACACATAAATGAGACACATTGTTGCACTGGGTGACATGTTACTTCATTACAATAAAGACTGCCACTGTACTTTATTTTGAGTCAATCCCACTTACACCATCCTGCTGTAAAGACTCATTAGTGCTCAGATAGTCCTCAACAAATGCAGCATTCATTCCTGTTTGAGTAACATTTGATAAAAACTACAGTGCCCAGCTGTTTCATGACATCATTTAGCAGGTCTAAAAAGTTAAAAAAATATATATATTTGAGCAGTTTTTAAAGACATATGTCCTTAGTAGTAAAAATGTTTAAGAAGGTGTAAAGTACTGAGAGATGGAATAATTTCATTGATAAAAACAAAAGTATAGAATAACGCCAGCCTTATCCATCAAAGCCCCTCACTTTTACACAGTAACACTCTCTCCGGTGTGGAATCAGCAACAAGATCCAACAAAACAGCACACAGAAGATCAACTGGAGCACAAATACTTTAAGCTGGCTCTACCTGTGGGCTACAAGGGTCCGTCCCCCCCCCCCCGCTAGTGGAGCTGCCATTGTCTGTTAACCTGCTAACCAGCCATGCAGGTGTCAGCACTGTCAGAAGAAACCTGACCCTCTGCCTTGCTTTGCTCTGTTTATTCAGCAGAGGACAACACTCATAAAAATCATGCTCTGACAACAAGTAATCCATAAATGTCTTCTGCACGTACATTCTGGGAAGTAATTTTAGCTGACTGAAGTGCAGCTCTCAAAAGCAATAGCAGACTGAACTCTAGTGACGCTGACAGAGGAGAGTAAAAAAATGAATCCATCTAATGATTTCAATATACTGTATGTAAGTGGAAGCAAGCTATGATGCTGGGGCTGCTTACAGCAACATGGACAACTTTTTTTTTTTTTTATTGTGGTCATTATTGATGACTAATACATAAAAATACAGTTTAAAATATGTAAATTGATGCCGTGATCATGTGTGCAGTATACTCACCACCTCTGTGGAAGTCTCTGCATGTTCTGAGGTGACATGCTCCTGTAGGGACGTCTCTGTGTAGCCCATCTTGCCACAGTAAGGACATGTGAATGACTGGGGTTGGTCTACTGAAAAAGTGTCACCTCCGTAATACAGATCTGCAAGGAGACGGTAAACAGAGCGACTGCTATTGTCAATCAATATTTTAATTAACACAAATATGTACCTCTGTAGAACATTACACTCAATACATTGCATCATTCGTGAATGAAAGCACGATGAATGATTTGTAATCACTCAGTAGGCTACAGTTAAGTCATAAAATTTAACAATCATGACATGACACAGGCGTGATAAATTTTCCGTCTGATCACTAAGCCAAACGAGTTTCAGTCTGGGCTTTCAGACAGGTCCTTACCATAGTCTACCCTGGTTAATATACACTGCATGGGGTGCTCTGTGGTGTGTCTTGTTGTTGTAGCTCCGCTCTCGTAGCACGATGCACACAGGTCGTAATCGTAGCAAATTAAACACTTGAACCGTCTTCCTCTAAAGTTCCCTTTTAAACATGCATCACAGCTCACACCTGGGAAAAAAAAAAAAGAGAGAAAATGTAAAGTCAAACAAGTGGAGCCTGACAATAATGTTACAAATTCCTTATATCTACGTCTGCAGGGCCGTGAGAAAGTAATCTCTATCTGTCGGCCAGTCTCACTTACAGGAGCATGTGCTTTGGAGTGGCACCAACCCACAAGTGCCAGCAATGAGGAACTCTGACATTCCAGTGAACTTCACAAGCAAGGCCTCAAAGACGCAACACATACAAACGCCAGAACCACATGAAGCATCTGAAAGCTAATTAATAGCACTGTACACACATTGTCAGGTGGCTTGATGCTTTCAGTATTGATCTAGATATACATGAACCAAACTGGTCAAGAGAGAAAAAGATGAGTGGAGAAAAGCAAAAGCACCAGACATAATGTTAGCCATTTCAAATAGATTATGAATATTATTACACATAATCATATCAAATATTATTGCATCTCTCCGTTTGTCCACAGTTACATGATTAGAGTGAAGAACTGTTCAAGCACTGGCTTACTACTCTACAGACACAACCAGTTATTTTCTGTGAGACTTCATAGTTATCATTACACACAATATTCCAACTCCTGACTCACTGACATTTCCTTTGAAGGGAAAACTGCCTTATTTGGTAAACCTTGGATAATAGGTAAGCAAGTATTAAGGGGAATTTCCTTTCTTCGAGACAGATCTGACATCATGCAAGGAAAACCATCGAAATATAAAAAGATTTATTAACCAAAACCAGGCCTGAACAAGCAAATCAACTGGCAATATGCAGTTATCAGCAGTAGATGTTGATTGAAGGTGGGTCGCAGCAGATCAGGTTTTTACAGAGGCTGACAAAAACAGAGGTATTAGTACTGAGTAGTATAAAGCGTGCCTTCCTCATGTGAGCATACAGCCCTCTTACACAAGGAATTTTGAGTGCATGGAAAATCATTGAGTGTTTTCAATTGTAAAGACTAGCCTTCCCACTAAGGGACAATTTAACAAGTTATGTTGTTGGGATGTACCCTTTTTTTTTGTTGTCTTACTTCAAACAAGGTAAAGCAACGTTGGTCCTGTTGGGGTTTACCTAACTGTATTGTGACACCTTAGCAACTTCTGGTGTGATTAAACAGGATAACCTCCTGTGTGGCCTGCTACAACTAACGCTATGTGCTGGGGACTGAAGTGAGCCAATTTTACACCTCCGTCCGGTTTGCAAAGTTAAAAACATACCGTAACTTAACCCTAGGGAGCTAGTAGCAAGCCAGCTAAGCCCACTTAAATTAGTGACTGGTTTATGGTCAGAGGCCTCAGACTTTCTGTCTTCTTCTTGATGACAGTGCATTCACTAACAACATTGGGTTGTGTGGCCAGACGGGACAGCTAGCGTTAAGAGCTACGGGCTCTTAAATTAACACCCAAAATGTAAGCAAAAGATGATAACAGCTATATTAGGGAGACACCGTAGTGGGCAGCTACCGATAATGTGAGCGGCAGCATTAAGTCGCAGCAAGCTACACCAACGACTCCTTCATGTTAGCATACAGTAGCTTGCTCGCTAGCCCTGGCTAACGCAAGGTAACGCAGTACCTAGCAACGGCTAACGGCTAACGGCTAAGCTCCGCAATGTTGCCGTCTCATTGCGAACAGGTTTGAGGAGAAGTTACCTCAAATTAGGAGGCAGGGAGATGTACATATACACCAAAGCTGCTGATAGTGAATATATATATGTGTTAGAACAAGCCGCGAAAAAAAAAAACGCACCCCCCCCCCCCCCCTTCTCCCTCTCTCCCTCTCTCTCTCTCCCCTCCTCCTCTTGACTTGAAAAAGCAGTTAGCAAAGAGCTAGCCGAGGAGCTAGCCGCTCAGGTAACGTAGCCACCAAAGCACGGCGCTGTGGACCTGTTTATCAACTCACCCTCATGTCGGGACATCCTACAAACAGCGACACAGCCCCTCTTCGGGCTCCCCAGCGCGGTTAACGGGGTACGATACAGTCTCTCAAATGCTAAAACTGTGGAGGAGGGGTGGTGGGGAAGGGGGGAGAGAAGCCTTCACTCCTCGCCTCTTTTTCGAGCAAGATGGATCCGCCAGCAGCTTACAGTTTGTTCTGCTTCCCCTCCCAGAGTGTCACCGATCGCGGACTGCTGCGGGTGAACGCTAGGCGGCGCACTCCGACGTGAAATCACTCGGGCCGTAAGTCGGTGGTCTGTCTGTCTGTCTGTCTGTCTGTCTGGGGGGTTGACTGCCCTTATTTTTGCCTCGCAGGATGCCTTCCTCCTCCTTTTTCTTTTTTTTTTTTTTTAAATAACATTAAGGCATCATAATGAGAAAGCATGACTACACATACAAAAAAAAAAAAAAAAAAAAGCAGTAGGACAGGATTCTGGTATATTATATGTAAAGTAAAAAAAATAAAATAAATAGGAATAGAAAATAAATAAACAGGCCTGTAGGAAGATGAGTAATTTAACAGAAAATTAGGCAATAAGATCACATTTATATTCCTGTTAAATATTCTTTTAGCATTCTGTGATGTTTTATTAAAAGAATACTAACTGAATGAACACGTTTTCCTTATTATTTATAGATTGGATCAACTCACTTAGTTTCTGAATTCAACCCTGAAAGGTTCACATGATAGACGGGACCTCGAGAACTCAATTGATAATTCTATGAATTTTCTGGGTTTTATTTTTATAGTATAGTATCACATCCTAGATTTCTAGTTTAGTTGAACAGTCGGTTTGAGTAACATCATCTCATCTTCATTTTTATAAAAATGTATTATCAATATCCACAAATTTTGACACAAATTTGTTGGTGGGGGAAATATTTTGCACAATTTTGTAATGTGTTTCTTTCACTTTGTAGGGTATAAGATATTTATATGGGAGAAGCGATGTTGTTTCCATTTTCTGCTAGTTTATACTTTTCCACTACAGTTCAGTGGCAAATATTGTACGTTTTACCCCAATACATTATTTGATAACTTTAGTGACGAGTTATTTAGACGATTCAAATAAAATATAAATATAATCACCATATAAACAATGATTATAGGTTAAAATAATATCAGCCATATTGATTAAAAGTCACCCAGCAGTGTATTTACCATTCAATTAAATTGATAAACACACATAAAATGTTATTGTGAAATGAGCTTTTCTGTATAATGAGTACTTTTACTTTTTACATTTTAATGCTGACCATTTTGTACTTTTACTTTTAAGTAAAATTTAGAATCTATTCACTTGTGGTATTGCTACTTCAGTAAACGATCTGAGTACTGAGTGGAGGAAATTGTCTAGGAGAATAAAATGGACACATAATTTAAAATCTTTGAAAGTGTACATAAGTATAATACTTCAGTAAACGTTTCCGTATATTTTACATTAGATATTGTCTAAACAAATCCAAAAGAATTGATGATCGATTTCCGTAAAAAGTATTTATTTTTGTACACAAGATTCAATTAATTTCTGTGCTGATGAGGACGTTTACAGTCTGACAAACCAGTGCATTACAATGAAGACTTCACAGCAGTGTAAGAGGCTGGGGTGGAGCTCATAACTCTCACTTTGTGCCTTACTCTCTCTCTGAGGGAGCTGATGGAGGCTGACGTCTGAGAAATTAATCCCAGACCACCTCAATCGAACAAAGAGAGACTCATGACTCCTCCCTCGTGCATAAGCCTGACGTAGCCATACAATCTTAAAATGACTATCAGTTACACATTCTGTACATACAATTTATTACATGTGCTTCATGTCAACAGTGGAGAGCGAGAGCTGAGCAGTATTTAAATATTCAAAAGCTGCTTCTTCTTCTTCTTGCCGTCTTCCCTCAGCTTTATTGTATGGCAGTGAGGGAAAAAGTTGAGAAAGAGGCATAAACTCATCTCCCCAATATACAATATAATCTCTTTTAACATGTTGTGTAGCTGTGCAACTTCTGGAAACAAAAACAAGACAGAAAACCTGAAAGAATAACTTTGTAAGGTACTGTGTACCGCATCAGGGGAGACACTGAGCCTGCAGTAACGCTTTGTGTACATGTTGTAGTTTTTCTACACTACAAACCACCGACCAATGAATCCCATTTACTATATGGCAACTGCTGGTGAATGGTGACATATGTATTTCTACATTGGAAGAATTTTTACTTTCAGTTTTGCAAATTAAAAGGTTCAAATCAAAATATGCTACGGTCATATCTCGTCTCAATCATGTTAAAGCCTCTGCATTCAAAACACAGTCGCTCACCAGGCTTGAAACATCACGTTCAATCAAATAAACCCCAAAATAGTGGATACAAACCCTCATCTTCATGTATATTTTCAGTACAGAATAGTTATACTTTCATTTTCTCATCAAAATATAACAATATTTACATATTTGCATCAGCTTTGAAATTGAGAGATAGGCCAGATCATTTTCTTATGTCAAATGTTAATGTCATCATTCATGATACTTGTAGCACCTGAGCAAGATCCTCTTCTCTTATCATAAAAAAAAATCTCTTAAATTACATGAATTATAGCAAACACAATTATGTACATTAATAAGCTTTACATTTTTGAGCATTTACTGATATTTACAGTACAATCAAAGTTTTGGATTTTGAAGGCACAGCTTTCTGTATCCCTCTGTAACCAAGGTGACGCTAATGACAAACATTTAACACCAGAGTTGGGACAAGCCTGTTTTGTTTTTCAATCGGTTAACTAAGATTAAAAGTATTTAAAAAAAATAAAAGCATACAGACAGCACCTTTGCTGAAAAAAAAATCTTGTGTTCAGGTCAGTGTCTTTAGCCATCATTTTGAAATTAAGGATGTGCCATGTTAGATTGTTAAAAAAATTCAGCAAAAATACCAAACAAAAACTAAATGCGCTAAAATGCGAAAAAGGTACAGTGTTTCATAAAACTAATCAAAGCCCATGAGCTTTAAAACAAGAGTCCAAGCTATCAGACAGACATGTAAAGTTCACATATTGTATGCCGCACACGCAAATAGACCTTTGGACATTGATGCTGTAATGACATAGAAAAAATGTGAGGTGGCATAGGCGACGATGGATGTTCATACCGAAAAAAACCTGAGTACTTTGTTCCTCTAAAGCTGGAGTGCAGCTGTTGTAGCTCTGAAGGTTTTGTAAAACTGCTGTATGTAATACAGATATATGCTACTTTGCCGACAGATGCCTGGTAAGTGATGGGTCCTTCCTCCTCCCCGGCTCCTCTTCTTGAATGCTTGACTGACCTGTATACTGTATATCTGCAAGGAAGAAGCTGATCTAGAACAAATAGTATTTGCAAATACTTACGGTTTACAATTAGCGCCAACAACTTCATGCAATTAAAAGGAAATGTCTGTTTAAGCACTCTCTGTGTGTGAGACCATCAGTGTTGCAACCTAGTGATGATCAGAGGACAAGGGTTGAGAAGTATTTGCAAACATTATTTGAGCCAGGCTTGCACCGGAAACAGTGAATTGGTAATGGGGTTTTCCAGGTCGTCGCCATGTCGTAGCACTGAGGTGTCTGTGGGTCTTATGGCGTCTCCTCAGACTATTTGTTTAAAACTCTTTGTGAGACCTCATGGCTCTGGAAGCAGTTGGTCACAGGGCTGCTTGCTGCTGGATATGTGGACCCCTCAGTCCATCATGTCCTCCTTTGAGTAGTCCCTGGATTTTCTCTTGAAGAAGCCCAGCTGGAGGAGAAGAAAGCTCAGTTATAAAACTACCTAGTGAAACAGTTACTCTGTACAGATGTGAATCAGCGTCTAGAGTAAAGGACTAGTTCGACATTCGAGGAGATATTCTTGTTAAGAGTTACTGTGGATGAGAAGATCAATACTACTTTCATGTCTGTCTGTGAAATATGAAACTACAGCTAGTTAGGTTAGCTTAGCATCAAGACTGGACACTGCTAGCCTCTAGGCTCTGTCCACTAAAACTCATTTGTGTTATATACCATTTGTTTAACTACAAAAACAAAGATTCCTGGATGTTAAGCCACCAAAAAAAACCATGAAGACAAAAAGAAAAGTCACTGAGGTCGGCGTTTTTTGTGCGAGAGGTGGCATCTGATGCCATGCAGAAGCCCTAAGATAATATATGAAGCTCAAAACCATGATGCAGTTTTATGGCTAAATATCTTTGGGTGGTACATATTCTCAGTTTACCTTCCATTGGCAGATGAGCCCAAAATGTCCAACTGTCCATATTATAAAACACATTCAGAAAAATTATATCAGTGTTATGTGCCAGACTATTTGGCCAGGAGCAGTGACTGGGGTGAAGGAGTCTTGGCATTACCATGAATTCAGCACATAACCCTCATAAAACCACAAATTGTATTTTTACACTTTTTTTTATGGATTAAGCAAACAAGATATAATAAAGAAATGAATGAGCATTACAGGTGCTGATGGAGTCAGGCTAGCTAACTGTCTCTGGTTGTAGCTTCATATTTAACAGAAGATATGAAAGTGGTATCGATCTTCTCATCCAACCATCGGCGAGAAAGCAAGTGACCTTAATTCCCAAAATGTTGAACCGTTCTTTTAAAGCCCTTTTAAATAATGAACTGAACTGTAATATTACCTTCCAGAGAATGAAAATGACAAGTGCTAAGATCAGCAGTCCTATCAGGATGCTGATGATGATTATCCAAATAGGGATTCCTCCTAAGGTCTCCTTCGAAACCTGGATCTTCACCTGATTGGCACAGACATACAGTATATAATGTAAATGCACACATACATGCAAGCATCTAATGACATAACAAGACAATACAGAAACTTTCTGACTTACAATTCTGTTCCTGTCACTGGTGCTCAGTTCAAACAGGTCTGTTTGTTTGGTTCCCAGCGTGCCATTCACCGACATGTACAAACTGGAAAACTCGCCCTGTAAGATAAATCTCCTTTAAACTTTTGCTTTCCTGTCTGTCAGATCAGTCAGAGAGCCATTAGTCACTCTGCCTCCAACATTTTCACTTTGTTAATCAATATTTTTCCCAGGACAAGCCATAAATAAGCCCCCACGTGTCCCCTTAAACCCACCTTGATGAACGTAGGTTTCCAGACTCTGAATGTGACGTTGACCTGACTAATTCTAGCTTCGGGGATGGAGCAGGTAAATTTTGCACAGCCGAGGTTTTCACAACTCTGTAGAGCAAATCAAACACACACAGTAAGATGGAAGCACACTGCTTATTGTAAGGTTACAGCTAGTTATAAGCTTTAATTTAAGTATTTAATGCATTTAAAAAGTACATATGTTGACTTGATGCTGTGCAGATGCTTAAAGATATGAACTCAGATTTGAATGATGTAATCTTGATGTGTACTGTAAACTGACTCTTGTTCACAGCTCAACAATTAAGAGGGACCTTCACAAAGACACACAGTTATTTCAGTCTAGCTGATTGATTGTAACACTGGTTAAACCTGAAAACTAACTTGCAAGGACTTGGTTAGTCGAAGATCAGTTTCTATAGTAATTTTGATGAGATATATTTAAAACTCCCTCAGATCCAGAACCCAGACCTCAGACCACTCACCAATAGGAAGATACTGAGTGTTTCTTTATTTGGATTTGGATGAATAACTTCTGGGTTAATGTTTTGAGGGTTGATCCAACTGGCTGCATCACATTTCACCTGGAGAGAAAGAAGAGTCAGGTATGAAGGTGGGTCTGTCTGTTTAGATACAGTTACACAACTGTGTGTGTGTGTGTGTGTGTGTGTGTGTGTGTGTGTGTGTGTGTGTGTGTGTGTGTGTGTGTGTGTGTGTGTGTGTGTGTGTGCATACCTGTGGGCTGGTGGTGACGTGTGTCAGGTACAGTAAGTTGTTCTGCCGAGGAGACAGACGTGGATACGTCACTGTGAGGTCAAGGGGTGGAGTCACCATATCACCTGACTTCTCCACCTGAAGAGATGTGAGATGGAGAGAGTGAAATAGAGAAAAGGAAGGTGTAGCCTTCATTTAGCAAACATCTGCATGTAGCTGTATACTCTGTTTGTATTAACAGATCACCAGGTATGATCTCTGTCGGCAGATGTTACCGTATAGCTGATGTTGACCTCCTCGCCAATCATCTTGGTGTCATTGAATACACTGGAGAATACTTCACCCTCTTTTACTACAATGTGTTGATCCACGGGCCACCTAGAAGATGCATTTAAAAAAAAAGTTCAGTCAGAGACAGATGTTCATATATCAAATATATAAAAAAGAAGAATGTGTCAAATACAAAAGATAATCTCTCTGCTGCCTCGATTTTGATCCTTTCCTTTTTTTCTTCCTCCACTGTGATACCGGAACAACGTTACAAAAGTGCAATGCTAAATTGGTGGAGTACACTTCTGAGGGTATATAATCCATTCCTAATAACTGTATTAAACCTGCATTGATTCATTTTCTGGCCACTTGGGGAGACAGAAGTTGTAAACACAAAACTGACATGTAAAGCATGTGTAGCAAACAGCCACCTGTTTACACTTGCAGCATGTACGGAGCAACATTACTGTTAATTTGGAGTCGTGTCTGTGTCCAGCTGATGAATGTAAGTTCAATATTCAATAATATTTGCTTTCTACCAACTCCTGAGAAAATATCTGGATCTTTAGCTGCTAAATGCTCCACGATGTTCTCCGGGTAGTCGCTAACTGCCGTTTGGTACTGAGCAGGGCTGCACAATTAATTGAAATATTATTGAAATTTCAATACGGCCAAGTGCAATATGCAAATCACAAAAGCTGCAGTTTTTTATAGCGGTACAACAAAGTACTGTAGTGAGAGTGGGATTCCCTGGCCTAAAAATCTTTTTTTAAGATTTAAAAAAACATTTGTTTGGTACAAAACCATCATGATTTAAATAGTTTAATGCAATTTTCTGTCATAAATTCTGTCAAAATAATTGCAATGTGATGTTTTACCATATCATGCAGTCCTAGTACTAAGCAGGTAGTGTAAGCTGAGAACAACACTGATTAGAGCACTGAGAGTGTACTTAAACAGTAGAGTCACAGGCTGTAAAACCAATAACAATACGCTGAAATATGCTAACAATGCCTACATCTCATTTACATGAATAGAACAAGGCTGTCATTAATGTCACCTGTGCTTTTCCCGCAATGACAAGTCAAAACATCCACCATTAAAGCACTATCAAGATCAATGTGGCAGAGGAGCAGTGTACATGATCGGAGACCAGCTACTCACACTGAGAATATGAGTCCAGCCTCATACTTCACAGGGATGGAGATATACACCCTGTTGTCATGCATGGTAGAAGGGAGCTCATCGCTGTCACTGTGGGAAATTTGAAAAACACATTTGTACAATTCAAAAGCAAATGAAAACATTTAGACATTTGCCCCAATCATTTTAGGCAAACAGCTTCAAACTGGAAATAAAATATAAAATTTGGTGCTGATTTTCTCACCTTGTAGCTGTCACGTTGATCTGAATTACCTCCTGAATATGTTTCGGATTGACCTCAAATTTCACTTTGAACATTTCCTGTGGATATTAAATCATACCTTTAATTATCAGTAATAAAGATGAAATATACCTAAAATATTGTACAGGTAACATGTAGCCTGGAACCACATGTATGCGGAAACGTACCTCTACATTGCTGCCCAAGAAGGGGTATCCAACAGCACACTCCACTTTTGTGTGATTCAGAGTGCAGTCCTTCTCCGGCTGAAAATACAAAATAAAACACATTACACACCTCAAACCACACACATTAAATGATGCAGACAGAGAAGTTCTAGAAATCTCACCTCTACTTTAACATAGTTGATGTTCGGTGTGAAGCTGACGATGACTTTAGTGTTGTATGCGTTGTCTTTGCTGTTTCTAATGTTGATGTTCACGTCAATCTTTTCTTTGTTTGCTTTGATCAGCATACTGGGGAAGTAAATGAAGACTGTCATCAATGCTTGGTTGTGATGCACAAATCTCCCCACAAGGGTGCAGTCATGCACTGGAAGGGTTTTGCTACTTACAAGATCGATGTACTGAGCTGTGAGTGACTTCAATATACAACTATAACAAAGTGTCTTAAAACAATACTCACATTTCTATATGCACAAAAAGAGTTATTGGTCGCTGTAATTGTTCCTATTGTCCACACAGGCCAAGAAGAGATCCCTTCCTAATGTAATTCTTATGTAAGTGATGAGGGACGAAATCCATAGTCCCCTTTCTGTGCAAGTTCAGATGAGGCTAAGATGAGTGTGTATTAGTCTAAAAAACAAGATATCTTCCAAAGTCACAGTCGTTTAGTACAAAAATCCCTCTTTGTGGACTGTTCAGCCACTACAAAGTAGCAAAGAAACATTATCCCGCTTTATTTGGCTAACTTAGACTTCTGGAGCCTCATATTACTTAGAAATCCATTTTTGCACGGAAAGAGGACTCTACATTTTCATCTCATCTCTTACAATCTCATTATGAAGGGATCTTTGAGGCCTGACAGGAGGAACTATTGCAGCAGCCAGTAAGTCTTTCCATGTAAGTATGGGCATGCTGATAATGTTTAAGGACAGAACAAATATGCTTTAATGCTAATTTCACTTACCTTTTTACACTAGGCTCTGCTTTGAGAGAGAGGTCAGCAATGCACTTCTCATCGCTTCCACAGTCCACTAAGGGAATCTACGAGATAGAGAAGCACATTTTCGAGATGTAAAGCCATATCTTAAATCTTAAAGCCCCCCTCCAGTCAAAAACATATTGTTTCTCTGTGAGCATTAACATTAAATCAGAGTTTAAGATGCACATGTGTGAGCATGAATTTGTGACAGCTAGCTTGGAGGCCAATCGTCCAATATGCAGCTTGCAACTTACTCCACATAAAGTGACAAAGGACAGTGACATAGGGACACGTTGTGTGCAGCAGTTAAGTGTTTAAAATGTAAAATATATCTGACTGATGACTTGCTTGGTCTCACTGTAATACTGATGGCTACAGTTTGTGGTGCTGTTGAACTGTATTGCAATGTACTGACACATGTTTCTATTATTGTGTCTACCCCATTTATCATTTATCAATGAGTGATGCATATTTGCTTACTAAAAGAATCCCTAGATGTAATTTAAAGAATTTTTAACCAGTTAATTGACGTTTTTGGGTGTAAAAGCAATATCAGATACAAATTATTACTCAAAGCAGAATATCTTCACATGCATTAAAACATCAAGAAGATATTTTCCTGGAAGATAAAATCCTTGAGCAACAATAAGATCTTCAGAAGCCCCTCAACAGAAAGGAGCAGATAAATGAGAGTAAAAACATTCAACTGTTGGTGTGCATTTGTTTGTACCACTGACTACGAGGGTGCATTTGGATGACCTTAATTTCCTTTTGCCTTTCCCCCCAGAGTGTTTTTGGGTCACGAGTTCCCATTCTCAGTGCTCTCCCACCGGACTATTAAGATCAACATTGTCTGTTCTCCCAAGAAAGGACAAGAGACTCGAATATCATATGCAGCACAATGTCAAAAGAAACACTGCAGCTTCCGTTTGATGACTTCCTCCTTACCCTGTGTGTGTGTCCCTTGTCTTCCTTTCAATAACAATAACAGGAGAGTTCCTAACAGCCCTTCCTTGCTTCGGTGTGTTAGTGAAGCATGCATTGCTGCTATGACATTATGAGGGAGGATTACAACTGTGTATTTCACACAGGCTTTAATTGCATTCTTGTCACATGTTGAAGCTGAATGTAATATTCCCCCTCTTTATCTGGACACATCACTCATTGCAACAATAATCTGGGAACCCTCTTGTTAGAACAACTATGCATGTGGGAGTGTGGGAAGACTGTCCTGACTGTTGGTGTTGAAATACTAATGCAGTCATGATGAAACACTGAAGGATGGCAGTCAGCTGTTGCAGAAGCTAATTTACTGTAACAGCAGCACGTTTGGAGCCAGATAACAACAACCCACTTCTTACTCTTGGATTATAAAGACAGACAGATGGAGGATGTTTAAGACGAGGTTCAAATCCTTCCTGTCTGCTGAAACTCCTGCTCACTGTTATTTGGCAGTTAATACTGACAAAGACTATTGATATAAAATAACCTTACTGTCTTATTGATGGATCTGGGAAGGCTTTCATCCAGGACGGGGCCTTGGTCCTCATCAGCTTTTCGAAACTCCAAAGACACCATGAGAGGGTCTCGGAAGTCCAACTGGGTCTGTTGAGGAAAAAGTGGAGCACGATAGAGGCGGGTGAGGAGGAGGTGGGGGAGGAGGAGGGAGGGGAATAAAAGTTGGAGAAGGTTGAAGAGGGTGAGAAAATGCAAGACTGATATAATGATCCTACACACCCATGATCCACCCACACAGACGTGTTACACTTATTTGGTTGATTAGACCTCTTCTAGAGGCCATGTGGGTGTGTACAGGCCATGCTTGATTGCCTTATTTTTTTCAGGTCATATTGTTCAGATTTGTAATTACGAGCAAGAGCAACAAAGTAAAAACAAATGTTCACATCAGCCTTTTCAGCTGTAATTAGATATTGGGAATTTCAGGCTGTGATGACATCTCTCATTGGTTTGCTTTTTGGGGTTTTCTCTGTGCTTCAGTGTGTTATATTGATTTTCTATGCATGTAAAAGGTCTGTAAAGTAACAAAGTCCATGCCAAAGGGAGTTACTGTGTCCCACAGAAAACACACTGCTCCACTGACAAAAATGATATGTTTTTTGAACTTTAATCACAGAAACGAACCCCAAATAAGTATGGAGTATGAACCTGAAAATGAGCATGGCCTCTAGCACTATAAAAAAGTGTTTGTATTACTGTGTTGTTTGACAGCATGGCTGAAATCCATCCATCCAAAGGTTTAATCAACCACATTAACTAGGAGAGTCTGCATGGGCGTGCACAGCCTTTACATTATTGAAACATGGAGAAACCATTTGAAAGAGCTGCTTCACATTGTGGTATGGCATGTATTGTATTCATGGTAAGTCATAAATATAGGTATTTCTTGAACTTGTGCCAAATGTTGATTAAAACAGAGAAAGAGTGTAATTTGAGGAACACGTCATCATCGCTGCATCTTTAGTCGGGCACATCACTGACTGGAGTCAGTAAAGATTGTGTCTGTTGCTTAAAGCATGTTAAAGAATGATCATACCGTACATAATGTCTACCACTTAAAGGGAAGTGCATTGTGGTCAGCAGGCAGCTATGTTGCCTATTGATCTTTTTCCTCCATTTAGCCAGCCCCGGTTACTTTTTCTCCTTACACATGTTTGTACTCTGCAGTGAATACACTAAACCAATGCTATTGTTCCAAGACAGAATCTGAAGTGAACCAGGCAATGGAAGTTTTAAATGTAGCAGTTAGGAACTAATTTATTTTTAATCTGTGGTTTTTCCATGCTGGTTTGGAGCCTGATGCTGTGTGACTTAAAACAAACTGGAGGCATTACTTCAGCACACACTGAGTATTGAACACTTTTGGTTCGTAGAGTTGTTGTTCAGATCTGTTCAGATTTAGGTCCGGTCCATTTTTTAACCCAGGTAAAATTGATGTGTGTCTGGTACAAACTCTCTGACCCTTGTAGACCTCTGCCCTGGACTGTGTAGGATGTTTCTGCTAAACTGGCACACTAGAACAGAGCAGGTATTCATTCTCGGCACACACAGCAACAACAGCTGTTTTCACTGATTAGTTCCTCTGTCTCTCGCCTAGGGGCAGCTAATCAGAAAAATCCATTGCTGCAGTGAATGGCTGGAATGAGAAACTTCATACACATGGCTTTAAATGTCACATTGCTGGAGACCGCTTTGGTTTACAGTAGGAAGTTGTAACGTACAAAGGCTGAACAGTGATGAACAGTCTGCCGTGTGCTTGTTGGGCCACTTGTTGAAATCTTACTTGACCTAGAATGTCACTTTGTCACATTCTCAAAACACCTAATTCACTCTCATTCTCTCTTACTCTCCCTCCAACTCTCCGAGTGCCTGCAGATAATTTATCACTCAGAGCAGCACAGGGCTGTACTCGGCATGCTTTGATCAGGACGGGTCTGTTTCATGTTAAAACCAAGGTCTTCCTGCTCTGCATAAGACTTCTCACAGCTTTGTCCTGTCTTCTTTCTGGCACCAAACACCATTTACATGTTCCAACAAGCCTAGAATATAACTTTCATGAATGAATGTCACAGAAATTGAAGGAATCCAGTTTATCTGAATGTCATGTGGACACAAGGCTAAACATATAGTTTTGGGGTAGATTTCTTCACAGGTAAGAGACCATAAATAACCCCATGTGTACATCATAAAGATCAGAGTACTTGCCGACATCATGAATTTCTCTTGCACACATTTTCTCTCTCTGTCTTTGATGGTCAAGTTCCTGGTAATCCCACGATCACTTTTATCGTCCAAGTCAATAAATGAAGCCCTGGCTTTTGCACGCAGAGCATCCAGAGTGAGATCATAGCGGATCACTATGGGGCACAATATGTGAGAAAGAAAACATGGAGCAATAAAAGACAACAAATTTGACAGTGAGGATGCAGAGGATTGAATGAATGAATCAACACGGGATACTGAATGGCTCACCTGCATCAGACTTTGAGTCCGGCTGGTCAGATTTGATAACGTAGCTGAAACACACCTCCGTTGTCACGCACACAGATTTGGGTCCACCATGTTCACACTGATACTGAGTCTGCTGCAGGTTGATTTTAACAGGGTCAAAAGTCATGTTGGCACGGAGCTCTGCAACGTCTCTGGACCTGGTGAAATGGAACAAACATTCCAGCTTCTTGAAAAACTGTTTATGTGTGTTGATCTGTGCGCATGCATCTATTATCTCAAAGGAAGGAACAAGAAACGGATGCATCTTGAGCTTAAAACTTGGCCTCAACACTCACTATCCAACAGTTGAGCTTTCTAAAACACAGCAAACAGTCCAGGAAGAGCAGCCGCCTGTTGCCAAATCCTATTTAAACTCAAAGCCACTTGGGAGATGGAGTTTTCACACAGCTTAGCTGAGCCTCTGCCAGCAGAAACTGTGGGAGAAGGTCTGCCTGGGAAGTTAAATCATGGTGTGGGCTGATGTTTGCGGGTTGAAGTCTGTAGGCTAGTGTCCAACAGCGAATTATGTTGCCAGTTTTAACAGAGAGATCATTAGGATGTTGTTGGTCTCTAGCCTACAAGCCCAGTGGGACATGCACAGCTGTCTAAACTTGAGTGAGACAATGCCAAACGGACATGAAGGAATATGTCTCCAGGATGCAGGCACTGCTGCTGGTAATAATTCAAGTGGAATGTGTAGTTTTAGGAGTGAATGTTTATATGTGAGGATGGGCCATGTCTCACCAGAATAGGGAAGCCCCTCCCAGACCTCCTATGGTAACATCAGTGATTCCATCTCCATTTAGATCCATGACTCCATGTATGGACTGACCAAAGAATTTCACCTTTTCACCGTCCCCACCTGCAGGGATACGCTAAAGAGACACAGAACCAATTAGACTATTAAAGGATTTCCTGCATTAAAGGAAAATTCTAGTTTATTTCAACATGACATATTTTCCATAAATGTGGCTACTGTGGCTCCTTGGGTCATGCTAACTTTGCACTTGTCAAATCTACTGTAGGACCTATACAGCTTTCCAAATAAACATGATCTTTACATGGATGCTTGTCTCACTGACATCTGACCAAGACACAGAAAGTAGCCACCTGTAATAGCCATTAGGGCTACCTCCATAGGGATCTACACTGGGGCCAACTTGTCAGTTGACCTAATCACCCGGATACCCTTTATTGACTTTCACTGCAGTTATTCCGTTTATTATTAAGAAGATGATCACAAGTCATTTCACTTTGAAGGCTGACCAAGTTCACAGACTGCACTCACTGCTCTCCACAGTAGACTCAGGAGGAAAACTTGCTACCAAGAGTGTGACCTGATGATGTCAGACTTGGAAAAGCTACATGTGTCCATGGGTGAGAGTCTCCTAGTTGTCACAACAAATTAACATTGTAATTCTGGAGCGTGTGTTTCACCTCCCCCAAACACCTCTTCCCCAAGAAAAGACCAAGGCCAGCTAGACTAAACCGTCAGCTCTCAATACCGTAAGAAAAAGTTGTTAGCAACTGGTTACACATTTTCCTTTAAGTTAGCAGAGAGAGAGAGAGCAGCAAAGTTACCCGGATGTAGATCCAGATGGCTATTTTCTGTGTTTACTATTGGTCAGACTCTGGCATGATTTATGTAAAAGTCCTTTTTATGGCGAATGCAAAGTTAACCCAACCCATAGAGCCACAACGTCCACATTTATTGGAAATACACTGGGTTGAACTATACCAGAATTTTAAATTGAATCCAAACAAACATGTTTTCTTACTAACGGTTCAGTGGGTGACACTGGAACTCACCTGTACGTATTTCTCTTTCAGTGTTGTCTTATCTCCATGATAGATGTAGACGGCCCCTCTGTGGTCGTTCTCAAAAGGTGCACCGATCGCCACATCGTTAAACCCGTCAAGGTTGAGATCTAATACAGCTGCAATGGCTGTACCAAACCGGGCACCACAGGGTTCATTTTTGTTAGTGCAGCTGGCTGAGTGGGCAGTACAACAGGACTGATTGACAGGCTTTAAAGTAAACTCGTGGTCAAACCGGCCATCCTGGTCATGGAGCAGAGAGAAAAAACAAGGACACGAGGAGACAAGAAAATCACTGGGTGCACCATCACAATCTTCTCAGTGTGAATTTCTGCAGAATCTCACGCAAGCTCTATCAATAAAAGATGCACACAAACACACCAAATAGCTAATTTTCAATCCTCTGTACCTGGTTGAGTTTGTAGACGTAGACTTGTCCCTGCTCGTCTCTCTCTGTCCCCATGTACATCGGAGCTCCGACCAAGAGGAGATCCGTGTAGGAATCCCCGTCCACATCAACAGTCTGCAGGACACTGCCAAAGTAGGAACCAATCTGCAGAGAGGAGTCAGAAATCTGTCAGTGTTGACTCTTTAATCGCTGAACTCGCTGAAGCATTAGATGCAGATGGGGTAAAAAACAAACCAGCTTTTGAGAGCTTATGTGTAGATCAACATTAAAAGTCCTTTTAGTGTCTTAAAATGCATAAATCAAAAAAAAGTAAATGGGCGGAAAATTATCTCAAGGGGGATACATCTCTGTTGGCTCAGAGAGCAGAATTAGCTATGAGCTCCAGCCATCTGGTCAGAGCCCTGGATTTAATATGGTAGAAAATAATAGGAAGTGGTAGATTTAGTGGAAGTTTTACACAGAACCTGGTGAGAAAGAAATGTTAGTGTTTGGCTGGCTGTTTAATGAATTGCGTGAAAGTTTGTCGGGCTCTGTGATCAATGCTTTGGTGATGAGAAAACACAACAACAGAACATTTTTCACCTCAGGGCCGCAAATGTTCTCTTCTCTGTGCTGCTGTAATGTGAATTTTCTGGTGAGGATCAATAGTCTTTGCTTGAAGTCTATCAACAAGTGCAATATCAGACAGAGTTATCTTAGAATATGAACAGAATCCTAAAGTATCTTCTTTCAGCTTTTCAGACCAATTAACACCTTTCTCTATAAAAATACACTGAGAAAACACTCTGAGGAACTCACCTGTTCTCCTTTCAGTATCTGTGAGATGACGATTTTGTTCACTTCATTCAGACGATAGATAACAACCCGGCCTGTGTGGTTGTACCGCGGTGCACCTGTGATGTACAGCTCTCCATCTGGGGTGGATGCTGACTGGACATCATAGCCTGAAGAGACATCAGCACACACAATACTGTATTAAATCCAAAGCATACATAAGCAGGCATCATCAGGGGAGTGTCATGCAATGTGAGCACTTCACAACGTCATGACAAAAACTCTATGGCTTTCTTTGTGGGATATTTTTAAACGCTTCTTCAGACAGCTGTTTACATCTCACTGTGTGGAGGAAACTATAAAACACTGCTGGAAACTGGCAGGGACACACACACACACACACACACACACACACACACACACACACACACACACACTCACACACACACACACACACAAAGGGTATGCCGTCAGACCTTTAGGTATGAGAATGTGCCAACAGCTGAGTTTACAGTTCATAAGCCTGGACCCACCAGTGCTCCTTCTAATGACATGTTGATTAAATAACTCGATATGAAGATGCTGTGGTTGCTCTACGAGCCATAAAAGGCAGCGGGATGGGAGAAGAGACTGTGTGTATTATTTATGTGACAGAGAGAGAGAGAGAGGCATCTGCTGTCAAAGTTAGACAAATCATATATCTCGCTCCTCTCTCCAACAGAAACTCTATATTTATTCTGCAGCTGTAAAATTTCACTTAATCTTTCGATCTACGATCTACTTCATCTCTCTCTGTGTGTTTAACACAAAAGCACTTAGCTCAGACAGAGTTGTTCATGCAAGTGTAAAAACTGCTTCACTACTACTAGCAGGTGTATGTTTCTGGGCCCTGTTTGTGTTTCCCTACAACATAAACTGTTATTAACTAAATAAGCAACCATCAAAGTTAAAAAAAAAAAAATCTTAAGGTATTTATTTAAGGCATTATCAGTTAATTAAGAGGTAATTAACACTCAAAGCCTGACTAATCTGCTTCATGGCCACTTGAGGCTGGCACCAAAAGTGAGTCGGTCTCCATTCGGGCTCCATGTTAAATTCACAGCGGAAATATACGTTTACAGCCTGGTTAAGAAAAACCAGTCCCAGTTCATGACTGTACTGGAATTTTTATATAACTCATTTTTTTTATATTATATCAAGGCTTAAAGTTACGCATAATTCAGGAAGTGGCTGCTTTGAGTGACAGGTGGGTGCCGTCGCCAGTGGCTGGTTTTAGCAATCAGGCTTAATTCAGCTGTTCAGCTCACCCACGCTGCACATCTTTGCCCATTTTTTGGATTAGCCAGGAGCTGGCAGAGGCAGGACAGAGGAAACAGTACAGACAAATTATTATCATTCGCAGACACTCTGCCTCACTGCTGGTTTGTTCCAGTGGCCCTTCACGGTACTGCAGTGAATACAAATCGAAAGGATTTTCTGTTGAAAAAGAAAAGTAACCAGTGTCGCAAGTAACACTAAAGAAGGGGACCTGGATCAATGGATAGTGTAAATATACTGACTGTTGTTTAAAGTTTAAACTCTTTCGATTATGAATATTTAGTCCATGAAGGTTTAATATTTGTGAATACGCCTTTATGTCAATGGGCGTAGTGGGAACTCACGCTCGGGGGTAAACAGAGGAAACACTAATGCACATGTGCAGGGAGCCGCACAATGTGGAAGCTGGAAGCTAGAAAAAAATACCCTAAAATTTATTTTCAGGGCCTTTAAGACATTACGAGTCAACTCACCAAGGTACCCAGCAAGTCCTTCATATCCAGCCTCGGTCTTTGGGTCGAAGAACTGGGTGTTCCCTGGAACGATTGTTTCTCCAGCCGTATGCATTACCACTGTCCCGTTCCAGTCATATGCTCCCACTGCTCCCAGTAACACGCCTTCCTACGGGAGACAACAGAGCTCATATCAGGAACATATATAAAATATACATTCACACTAATACACTGCCAATACAGATTCAAATAACATGATTAGATCAGATATCTGGGAGTGAGAATGGTGAAGCTATAGATTCTATATGTGGAGGCAAAGAGACTAAAAAAATAGAAAAATAGGATCTATAAAAATTCATTTTTTTTGTTAAACAAAGATTTGTTTGTCAAATCTATGTCAAATAAATGTAGTGGAGTTGAGGTATAAAGTTGCATTAAATGGAAAATTTCTGAAAATTGTACTTGAGTAAATGTCCTATCTTAAATCTAAATAACCCAATAGTGTAAATAGTGCTGAATAATTGAATCACTTGACAGAAACTTTCGCAATTTTAATAATCAATTAATCTTACGTAAAAATGACAAACATTTTGTATGTTTCTTTGTTTTCATATCTTGGTAAATTAAATAACTTTAGGTTTTGGAAAAAAATAAGCAAAAATGACAAATTATTTCAAAATTGAAGAAAAAAAATCAACAGATTAATTAAAAATGTAACATAATATTTCACTGCAGCTGTGTAGACCCATAAAATATATAGACACGGGTCAATAAATCTTTATTTGTCTGCAGGAAACAGAGTTATCTAATAGGAAGGGGAGGGGTCACACAGGACATAACATGTATCATTACTCATGTAGGAGAAATTCTACCACACTCACAATGAACTGCGTCAAGAGGCTCTTTCCCTCTGCTGACCATTAAGCGAGGCCTCACGTGTTTAGCACACAGTGGAACAACTCAGTGTGGTTGTGACTGGTTTTGTTAAGTTGAATGAGCCACTACATCCACAGAGACGGTGCGCACGGTGATCGAGGAGGTGATAAACGTGAGGCAGGAAGAGAGAGCGTAAGAGGGGAGCCTGTTGTGTTTTTAAATAGACATAGGGAATACCTAATGAATGAATTCAAGAGGCGTGTGAAGAGGCAAAAATAAGCATGTTGTTTTTACCGTAGTGAGCAAACGTAGTGATTCAACCTCCCTCATTGTCTCTCGTGCTGTACGAGCCTCGTGTTTGCTTTTTCCATCTCTTACTTTCTGTCTGTCTCTCGCACACTCTCGTGCAATCAGACCAAACACGGTCAGTCTGAAGTCTGCAGCAGTGCGAGTAAAGAAGACAAAGAGCGTCTGTGTCTGGAAACTTCTACTGACCGAGGTGAATCACCAAAGGGTTGAAGATGCACCAGAGATAACACTGTGGCATTGTGTCCGGACGTGTTCATTAGTTGAGAACACAACCATGCCCACACATACTTGCACGCAAGCACATAAAATAAACGCCGTCGGACATGTAAACGCTGTGATCTAAAGATATGATACACTCATTTCATCATTCGGCCTGGTTCAGTGATTTTACATCTAGTAACGGATGTTTCCATTACAAATATGGTATTTGTGTATTCCTCTGAGATAAATAATTTGATTTAGACTTACTTTAGAAGTATGTGCACTAAATCCAGCCTGGGACATCTCCATTCCGAAGGAGGTGGTGAAATTTCCAGTTGTAGCTGAGGAAGGAAAAGTTCATTTTAACCATTTTTCATATAAATAAAACAAAAAGTACACAATGAAAAGTTGTTAATATCTTTTTTTTTTACAATTTTTTCTGACAGGACAGCCCAAGATAGATAGGAAAGTGGGACAGTATAACTGTATTTCTTTAAAAGTGAAGAATGATTTTAAGTGTGATCTGAAGAGGGTTTGTTTAAAAGCGCTCTGAATAGAAACACTCCAGTTACTTAAGCCCTTTAAAACAGCGGTTCTCAACCAGAAGTCCAGTGACCTCCAGGGGTCCTTGAGGGGGTTCCAGGTGGTCCCCGTAAAAATAAGGAATATTTTAATTTAAATTGAGAGAACATACTGTATAACAGCTATTTTGTTCATCGGTTTCACTTTGTCCATGTTAATCTGCCAATCTGCACTTTAGACAGTTATGGAATAACTAAATCTGATGAGATGAGGATCCCTGAGACTATGCCTTAATAAATACCCTGATGTGTGCCAATTTGGCGGACCTTGACAGGAAAAAGGTCGCTGAAATGTTTTTAGAGTGATTCATAATATCAGATTAATTCCACTGTTAGTTAAGGGATGTTTTTTTAAATACATCCACTACAGAACAAAGCACTCTGTGTGCTAAACTAGCTTCTGAACCAATCTTCTCATCTAACTTTCTGCAAGAAAGCTAATAAGAGTATTTCCCAAACCTCTTTCTTTAAAGTAGTTGGGTTAATGAGGACTAAGGTTTGTCAACATGTAGAATACTGCGAGCATGCATATATGTGTTTATGTGTGTCGGATACCTTCCAAAGCAAAGATCCTGCTTCCCAAAGCGTCCACAATGGTCAACAACGCAACCTCATCTGACACGTTGAAGAAGTGGTCTTGTAACGGTTGACTGGAGATGGATGCAATCTCCTTGATAAACTTCTGCACTTCTTCCGAAGTTTTGTTCTGACGATTGTAGTCTCCCAAAACCTGGAAACAAGAATAAATAATCTTAACAAAATCAGAGCTAAAAAAAATATGAGTTACTAAATGATTAATTCTGATGATGCTTAAACAATTCAGTTCAGTACACATTCCCTTGATTTCATTTTAATTGTATTTCTATTTGAGTAAATGATCCAATTCAAACTTTAACTTCCTCCTAAGATCATGAAACACAGTACACACATGTTAACATAATGAAAACAACACAAAGGTAGATTGTACCCACAGCAATGCCAAACCTCTCGATGTCATCATCGTCACAGTCTTTCATGACTTTGTCTAGGTTATGGAAGTCATGTGACTCTCCATCAGTCACAATCACCATGACTTTCTTCACTCCAGGTCGTGCGCCACGCTCCGGCATGAAGGCCTCCTTCCTGATTGGTAGAAATTTTACAAACTCAGTTAAAAGAACAAAACCTCTGGAGCACCTGCTGAAAATAGGCCTTAACTATAGCTTTTGTTGGTTATTTCACTCTCATAAGATTGGCAGGAGTTTGGTTTCTATGATCAATCTAAAGTCATGCTGCTTTTCCCCCAAAGTCCCTGTGTTTCTGACCACTTTGCTCTAATAAAGCCGTACTATAAAAATAAAGGCTCTTAAGACTCTCTGTATTCTAAAATTGCTTTAGGTTAACTGTGTGGCCGATTACTACAGTACATCAACATCACAATCTCAGCTACTTTATGATTCCAGGTCAAAGGCTAAAGCAATAATAACATAGTGATAACATAGTGATAGCATGTACCACTGAGTCGTAACATTATGTTGATTATAAGTAGATTCCCAATAAACAACAAGGTAAGCTGGATAAACAGGTCTGAATGTGTCTGAGCCTGATCGCCAAGTCCAAATTGTGTCACGGTGTTCGGACCCTGTTGTGTAATTATACCAGTCTACTACTCTCAAAGGTCCAGTGTGTTAAGATTTAGTGGAATCTAGCGGTGTAGTTATGCCATGAAAAACGGGAACAGCCCAATCTTGTTTTGTGTTTGGTTTTTCCGTTCTGGGCTTTTGTAGAAACATAGCCACCACGGAAGGGAACCTTATCGTTAGATAAAAACAGCTCATTCTAAGGTAATGAAAACACAACGATTTTTATTTTCAGGTGATTATACACTAATAAAAACAAAACTATGAATATTAAATTTCTGCCTATTAGTCCTCCTAAATATTACACACTGGACCTTTAAAAGATTCCTCCACTGATTTAATATTGTACTTCTACAACATTATCAGACAGAGATATCAAGATTTGGGTGTGTTATGCCAGTAGCAGCTATTGCAGCCTCAAGCAGAGATGAGGAGCAGTCTACACAGGTCTGGTAAACTCACTTCTTTCTGACTGTACACCCCCAGATTCTTATTTTCAAACCCGTAGTCTTCAGCCCTAACTGACGCGGACTCAAGCATAAGTTGGGGTAACATTTTTCCCAGCATTTGTACTCTCCAACGCCTGTAAACAGACTTTAATGAGCAAAATTGATGGAGCTCCCTTTAAGCTCAACTTTGGCAACAAAATGTATTTTTGGAAAACATCCACCATGTCTGACCAGATATGTGGTGGACCAATCTGGGAGTTTCTGCTGGATAGTTTAGGAGAAATTTGACCAATGACAGCCCTGTGAGCGGTGTGTTTGACAAATAAGAAAGCACACCCAAATGAGGGTAAAGGATTAATGTTGAGTACCTGGCAGTATCAATGCCCAGGAAAGTCATGGTCTTGAAGCCAGTCTGCTGAGGAAGGCCATTAACGAATTTCAGCAGAGCAGGAGTGTTGTCAAACTGGCTCAGGTTTACACGGTGAGTCACAGTCTCACCATAGGACACTATTCCCACCTGGAAAACACACACACACACACACACACACACACACACAAACGTTTTTCTTATAAACATTAAAGGTTTTTTTTACTTTTCTCTCCTTCCATGTTCTTCCCTTGTCTGCTTCCCCTCGCAGACAGTCTGCTGAGGATGTGGTTGGGTCTGGTGGGGTTGATATGACACAATGTTCTTTATACAGAAGGCAGAGGACTTCAGCAGCCATGGAAGATGTGACTTACAACCACTAGGCTCCACAGTGAGAAGACTTTCCAGTGTTTCCCTCTGGAAAACTCCACAAAGCTCCAGGCCAGATCAATGTAACCATAATAAAAACTAACCACCCATTCGAAGAGCGATCCAAGACAAGAGGACAGAAATACACTCAAGGTATAACTTACTAAGGCAAAAGCTAAAATTACTTTAAAGACTAAAAAGCCTTCAGTTCATAAAGTCTGCTTTATGAAGGACATCTTACAGTTATTCTTAGTGTTGGCAGACATAAGACAATTCCATGAAGGGCAGTTAAGTCATTAAATATAATATAATGCGAAAAATTGAGTTGGCAGGCAAAAATATTCCTTCATTCATCCTTTTTCTACATCAGTCTAATCTTATATAACCCATCCATTTGTCCATGCATTTAACCCATATGTTTGAGATAAAAATAGTAATTTCCAACCCAAATTAACATTAGAATCCTTTTTTTAATTCATGTTACTGACCTGTGAGAGTTTAGGTCCGATCTCAATGTTCGTGATGAAACGTTGCAGAAATTCAATGATGCTCGACCAGGGGTAGATACTGTTAGATCCATCCAGAACTATTACAATGTCCAGCTCCTTTGCACACTCTGTAACAAAGCCAGGAATTAGTAAATAAGTATGGTTTTAGTTTTACACACCCTTAAACTTTTAAAAGATGGGCAGCTGGTCTCACTAAAATAGTTGATTTCACTCCAAAAAAAGAAACTGGATTATGTAACACATCCAGTTCTCTTTGTGCCCACCACAGACACACTACAGTAGCTCCTAATCACACTGTAATAATGTAGAGCAGTGGGTTCTCAACCTAGGGATCGGGACCCCTACAAGGGGTCGCAAGTTAAATCTGAGGGTCGAAAGATTATTAACAGAAAAGGAAAGCAGCGACATATTTCTGTAACACAAAATTATAAAATTCAATTGAAAGAACTTTATTTATCCCTAGTATATGTAACAGAGTGCACACACACGTTCAACACTGAAAAGCAAATTGCATAAAATAACACAATAATTAGTTAGAATGTAAAAAAATCTTGAAAACATTATACAAATATGAAACAACAGCCAGCTGCCGGTGAGCTTAGCTTAGCACCAAAAGCACCTCTCAGGCTCGTTAATTAGGTTAATAAATTAACTTTATTAGGTTAATAAAGAAGTACAAGGTGTCATATCTTTTACATTGCAGAAGTTATTATATTTCCTTACTACTGGTCGCATAGACAGTAATCGGCCTAAAATAGGCTAATTTCATCATTCCGCCTGCTTTTCAAACACCAGGCAGAGACCTAAAAAATTAAATTAGTTTGTGAGTCAAGAAAGCAAAAAAGTCCCTAAAGGCTGCACAATCTCTTAATAATCTGTCAGTTCTTACTTTTACTTCAGTTTAAAACCTGGGACATGTTAATACTCTAACTCAATTTATGGGTTTTTGCAGCAACTCTGCCTGTGTATTTGTTTTTGTGAAATGGCAGCAAAAGTGATACTAAAAGAACCAGATGAAGAGAAAATAACTGTAGACTGTTTACTCCAGTTCTTTCTAGTCCCTTTCCTTCCTGGGAAACAGAGTGCAGGCCCAGTAAACTGTCTCCTAACTTGGGCATACAACACAGCAGAAGGGCTGGGATGGGATGGGCCGGGCCGGAGAGGGATGGGGGTCGCAGACAAGTTTACATTAAGAAGAATGCTCTAATCTCCCTCCTTCACTCAGGGAGGGGGAGTTTGATTTCAGGATCTTGGGTGGTACTACTGTGAAGAGTAGATTATAATCTCTTATCCCTGACAGGCAATTTGTGCAGATGCCGTCACTTCCTGTGTGGATCTGCTGTGTCTTATTTTGTCAGGCCGCATACCTTGCACGGCCGGTGCCACAGAGTTGAGGATCTGGAAGGAAGAGCTGACATTCGCACAAACTCCTGAGATGTACTGCTGCTGCCCGCACATGTAGCCATACTGAGGACCACAGGCCTGTGGAGACAGGAAACACACACATACAAACAAAGTCAGACTCTAGCTGCTTGAGAGAGTAAAACTGGTAAGCTTTCCACCAGCATGAGGTCATGGGTGAGAGGAGGTTCAGGGCTACTGAAGACAGAAACCAAGAGGAAAGAACTACTCAAACTGAGGATTACACAGAGACTAATAAAAACCACCATAGATCCCTTCAGACTACGCTTCTCCAAGACAGAAAAGAGAGAAGAGGTAAACGGAGAAATTGAGCCTACAAAGAAGTACGGCTTTAAAATGACCAACAATAAGTGGAAAATTGAATAACATCTTTTAATCTTTCAGCCTCACTTCCTTAGATTTTCCCAGCATGCTCCACAACCTCAGTGCTTTCCTCCTAAATTAGGCACTTCTTAATTTCTCTCCATGCCTAAATGCTAACGCTTGCATGCTAACATGCTGATAATTAGCAGGTATATTTACCATTTTAACCATCTAATTAGCAAAACCATGCTACCATAAGCTAATTAGTAATTAAACACAAATTACCACTGAGGCTGATGGGAATTGGGTCATTAAAAAGAAATTAGATGATGTAACGCTTCCAGCCCCTTTCCTGTTCCCTGTTTGTCAAATGTTTCATATTGACTCTGATGGGTGTTGAATTACAGCGTATAAACAGAGGCATAGTGTTGAAGGGTTAAGTTAACATTCATGTTATCCACATTAAGTGTGTAGAGCTTCAGTTACACTTGCAGCTGTATAAGATTTGCTCTCAAGATCCAATGCTATATGTTCTTGGACCAGTTTAGAAGTTGCATGAATATACATTTAATGACCACTAGTCCAGTATTTCTGTCATTTTTTAAAAATATGACTGGAGTTCATAATCATAAAACTGAATGGGTGTCACCACCTCCTACATACTCATACATTTCTGCATTAGTTGATTCACAGTATCCTGTTACATTCCCAGGACATGAAGCCGAACTGGGAAACATGGAGGGCCAAGCCCACTGTTTCCACTGAGTGCAAAGGTCTAGTGAACATATACTTGATGCCCAGTTTTTTTGCAGGAAATATGCAAAGTTCAGTCCTCCTTTTGGGTTTGGAACGGAGAATTTACTATAGAGCGCTTTCATATATTGCAAAGAACAGCTTCCCCCTTACCAGAAACCCTCCGTTGGGATTGGTCACCAGTGTGCTTCCCATGGTCATGTTCTCCTTGACTTCATGTAGTTTGGGGATTGTTGTGTTTTCTAAGAAAAATATGGATGAATAAACAGTGTGAGACAAACACAGAGCAAGAACAGAGAGGAAGAACAGCTGGACAAATTCCTCTTCTGTATTTTCCCATAGGAAGAGAGCTCCTCACTCCCATCCACCCCAGGATGTAATACGTGCTTAAATATAGGATGTTTCATTACTTTACTGTACTGTCCCTCCGCGTATAGCTTATGGCAATTAATAAAGGATACTGAGCTCAAAACAAAATGTTTTGTTGGTGAACATCCCAGTTGCAGTGAGGAAGAAACAGAGGATTTGAATCATTAAGCAATCACAACATGTGGCTAAAATTAGAACAAACTATTGCTCCAACTTGGGAATGCTTTGGATCTGCCTTACTTTTCTTTCTGAGGGATCCACATATTTTCACAAACCCAATTCACATGCCATTTCAATTTTGAACCCGGCTCTTCTCCGATCCCCATGGGGAGATTTTGATATTTAACCATTTCTGATTCTCATTAGCAGTTATGACTTTGGCATATGTTCTCCCTCAAAGAGCCACTCGACAGAACTGTTAGTAGTTAGTGGCGTCACGTGATGACCTTTACTGACTTCAGTTTAGCCCTATTCTTCATCTCTGTGAGTACAGATGGCTGCTTTCGTATTACATCCTACTTCTCCAAGAGAGAAAAAACAGAAGAGGGAAACAGACAAATTCAGCCTGCAATGAAGTCAGGCTTTAAAATGACCAACAAAAACTGGAACCTGTATCTGAAACATCTACCAGTATACCTGCTGAACACTGTTTAGCATAATATTTACCTCACCATCTTATTATTGCTAATTAGCCAAATTATGTTAACATTTGTTAATTAGCAAGCTTTCTCATTATGTGTTGTTTCCTGTCTTCATGATAACTAGAAAATACTGAAGAAGAGAACACAGAAGTACAAGATCTTTTTATTAACCTTTCCTTATTTCTTTACTATCTGATAAAATGAGTGACATGGACCAAGCTCCTGCACCTCATGATACGTCCACGTGGGGCCAAAAGCAAGTTTGTGGCTCTGCAGAGGAGAATAAACGCTTTGTCTTCAGTGAACTGTGAACTCCAGATAACTATCAGAACAAATCAGACTTATCACACAGTCCCTCTTGGTCTGGAATGACCTCTTGAAAATCAAAGAAAGATACAGGTCGAATACCATTTGCAAACTAGATTCTACTTCTAAGACTGCAGCCTGAATTTGAAATTGTGCTGTTCATTGTTTGTCATTTACTGAATGTAACTATATTGCAGTGCTATTTAGCAAACAAACCATGGATATTGGGACTTTCTTGGCAGTATTTCATCACACACAATAGCCCTGGCATAACCACCTTTCAATTTTATTGGTCGGATGGAAACGTGATTAAAAATTACAACATAACCACACAAATTATGGTTTGGCATATTTCGCTCCTTGTCTATACCTAGTATGTCAATGTGAGACTAGGGCGGCGTCAGTGAGCAAAGACCTTAATGACTCTGCAGGGATCAGACTTATGTGTGACTGACAAGCCCTTTCCCTCAATGAAACATCAACATGTCGACAAAATTGTTTTTTGAATAAATCTGGTAAGTTGTGCAGTTGCTGCTGCAGCACTGTTGTTGTTGTCATCATGTAAACCACTCCCTGTTGTTTGCTGAGTGGTCTGACTCCGGCTGCCAGGCTCAATCAATTTCCAGTGGATGTTTTCCAGACTAAACTTGAGTTTGGGAGATTTTCTGTCTATCCCATCCAAGACAAAACAAATAAAGCACTTTCCACTGGAGAGTGATGGACTATCATTTCCAGCCCTGGTTGCAACAACACTTAAAGCCAATAATTTACCCACAGCAAGAGAACTGTAACTCCTGTTACTTGATAATTCTGAGGTGCGAACGGCTGTGTTGAAAAGTCTTAATCCCTGAGCAGAGAGTTGGTATGCAGATCTAATGTACGCACTCAGTCCTCCTGGGTCGACACACAGGCAGACACTAATAGAGGCTTTGCAGACTGCTGACCGGGAGCAAAGTTGTGTTTATCTGTTTAATTAAGATATAATTGGAAAGATGAAACATTAAACTTTGTTTATTTACTGTCTTCCTGTTCTGATGGACCTCACTTCCTCCCCACTGGATCCAGTCAGATGTACAGTAGATTTACAATTGCATAAAAACCTCCACACACAATACAGTTCATATTAGGACTGACTGATTGATTTGTCTTTAAAATGCCAAAAAATTGCCCAAGGTGACATCCTGATACGTCTTGTTTTGTCTGTCCAAAGTCTAAAACCGAAATATATTCAATTTACAATTAGATCTAACTGAGAAAAGAAGTAAATCCTCACATATGAGACACTGAAACCAGAAAACATTTGACATTTTGGCTTAAGAACATGACGAAAGAGATTCAGTTCCTGTTCATCAGTTAACTGATTGACTAATCATTTCAGCTCTCTATATACACAGACTTCAATGCACATTTGCTGAAGACAGTGATGCATATATTTCATCAACCATGCATGCACAAAAAGCAGTTAATAAGTATTCAAACAGATACAAAATGTACGTAATAAGTATTCTTACTAGGCAGCTCCAGTTTGACACACGTGTTGTCCCCCTTCCCCACAGGACACTTGTAGACGTCTCCTGTCCGTTTAGCTGGCTGGCCCGACAGCGGCGATCCAATCAGAACCCTGAATCAATAAATACAGTTGTGATTGGTTGGTTAGAAATCCTGCCAACAACCACACAGCAGCATAACAGTTTTAAAAATGTTATTGCAGAAATTGAACACTAGCAGACTGGAAGTGGTGAATTCACAGCAATCTAGATTTGCCTCAATTATACTTTCATAGTTAAATTTAACATAAACAGCAGGTTTAAATTGGCTTATTGAGCTGTAATAGTTTATTATGACTGGCTTATGAATATGTGGCTGTCATATCATTTTATATATATATATATATATATATATATATATATATATATAAACACTTAATTATCACTTAATTTTCACCTCATTACATACTAATGCATGATATGTTGCAGATGTTTGCAGATCGGTCGTATTATTTTACATTGTACAGTGTGTGTGCGTATCGGGTGTGTACTGGACAAGAATGCTCAGCATGCACAACTGCGTGCCCGCCTGCGTTACACATCCACGTCCATGTGTGGGCTGAGTTTCATAACATCGTGTAACTCCGTCAGTAAACTGATGCTAAAAAAAAGTCGGTCATCTGCCTCCCTCCAAACGCTCGGGCTTATTAACATTCCTGAACTCTAATGGGCCCTGGTCATCTGAAGAGAGACACAGAGTGGAACAACAACACACTCTCAGCTGCCTCTGAGGAACACACAGCAATATCACTGATTTATTTATGACAAACATAGATGCTTATTCTTTCAATTCATTTGGAAATGATGATTAAAAGAATTACTACAGATTGTTAAAGACTGATATATATTTCACTTTTCACTTTCCTGCTTACATCACTGCAAGAAAGTCAAAATATATCATTTAAATCTATTTGTCTTATCCAAGCTAAATAACCTTATCAGGCACCATTTTCTTCAGATTATTAAACTTCTTTCAAGGTAAATGGTCTTGATTTGTAGCCATGCTAGTAACATGGCTTTAGAGGTGGTAATTTCAGGTTGGTCCACCACTTCGGTCCAGAATGACACATCTCAACAACTATTTGATGGATTGCCATGAAATTAGATGCACACATTCACAGTTCCCGGGTGATTAACCCCTAATGACCTATGGTGACTTTTTAATCTAGCGGCACCATCAGGTCAAGATCTAATTTGTCCAATACTTTATGTTTTATGATCAAATAGCTCCAACACTAATAATAAAATAATAAAACATTCCTATCAGCCACAGCTTATCATTAACTAATCATATCCTCTGTTTATAAACTTTTAGTCTATTATATATTAAATCTCATTGTATTCTTCAGTCTAAACAGTGGATTGCTTCATTGTCCCAAACATCTATAAAAAGAAAACTAAATGATTTGCTTATTTGAAGAATCACACCCATGTTTGAACTTTGAAGGACTGTATTTTTATTAAAGTTTATAACTAATAATTTATGCATTTGCTGAGTTAGAAGATCGATACCATGCTCATATATATGTCTGTTAAATAAGAAGGCAATGTCAACCTGCTGTATCTTCATGCTTAACGGACAGATTATAAGTGGAGATCTTCTCATCTAACTCTCTGCAAGAAAGTGAATGAGCATATTTCCTTAATGATTTCTTTACGGTCATAAAGTTTTTCTAAATTTCTCATAATTTCTGTAAATAAAGAACCCATAATTTGTTTGATTGCCGAAAGAGTGTACTTGGTGGACTCTTGGTGGACAGCAACCTGGCAATTTATTCAGATATCTAATGTCAGCATCTTGTGAGAAGAGACAAAAGTCACATGTAACACGTTTTCTCTGTGCAGTTGGTCCACCTTTCAACACTGCTGAGATGCACTGAGGAGCTATAGGGTGGAGGTCTGGAGGAGACATCTGTGTCTAATCAGTCACCTCCCATTTGTGGCAACCTGCGTGTTACATCACCTCACCATCGCCATCTTTTCCCACTATAATATTCTCCCACATGAACCCACTGAGGGCTACATATCATCTCTAATTTTATTGCCCCCTCACTCCTCATTTCCTTGAAACCTTCTCCATCATTCTGTTTTAGCTCTATATTTCCTTCCTTTCATCCATTCCCGTTCACTCCTCAGATATCTAATGTCCTATGCTGCCTCTCAAGTTCAAGTTCTTCAATCAGGCCTTTATCACTCAGACCTGTTTGGGTAATACCTTTCTCTGAACTGGAACAAAATAGCGCTATCTGGATACGCAACAGAGCTGATGTGTTTTTCAGAGAACAGTGTGGAGGTCCGGCCACAGCTGGCTCCACTGATTAGCGGTGAGTGAATTACTGTAACTGAGCTCATATGAACTTGATAAGATCATCAGTGCAGTGCAGAGCAGCAGCAGGTACAGATACGTGGGAAACAATCAGCTGTAGGGTTGCAACACGTTGGAGAGACTGGCAAATAAAGAGTAACTGGAGGGGAGATGTCAGGAAAAGAGTGAGAGACACAGAGCCATTAACCACACTCTAATAGCATTTTACAAGGTTTTAAAAAGTGTGCTCCCAGACAGTTTTAGCAAGGAGCCACAGACGCTTGGTTTCAGTGTATTTACACGCTCAGTATGTGGATACTCTGGTGGGCAGTTTAAGGTTAACAGCTAGAGTAGTAAAGGCAAAGATCCCCGTTACAGCAGCAGCTGGTCTGTTCACCTTCACTTAGTTTTACAGGTGAATTTGGGTTTTTTGCTTTTGTTAATGTTGTGGATTTGAATTAAACTGAACTGAGTACTGCTCTTGGTATAATAAAATGTTCTTAAGCGGGGACATTTTTGGCCGGGCCTCTCTTACACAACACATTTGTCTGATAAAGAAAATTAAGAATTATGAGGACTACAAGAGAAGAGATACCAGTTTTGTAAACACAAAAGATACTACTTGTTAAGACAACTTAATCTGCACACTGGTTTCCATCCAAACTGAATGGATTGGATTTTTTTTACATTTTGAACCCTATACAACAAGGATAACAGACTGTTTTAATGGTACTACAGATGTCATCCACAAAATCAGCTTCAGGGTTCTTCTAAACTTTATTTTGACGTTAAAGATTGACCATCATGAATCTTTGCCCACCCCCCAGCTTCTCATTAATATCATCATTTAACATTTTTACAGTAGATGTTAAGTTCTGATGTCCGACAGTGCGTAGAATGATAGCAAGTTAAGATGGGAAGTGCATGATTTCATCCATGCAGCTGTCATGAATGAGAACTGAAGATACAAAGAGGAAATGCTGGTCTTATTAATTTAATTTGGTTGTTTAATGTCAAATCATTTTCTCAGGAGAATTATCGGCTCAAGAAACTGGCTCAGTCACAGTGTTTGCGGTTTATCAAACTCTTTTTTTTTTTCTTTGTGCAGAAGAGATGATACCTGAAGTTATTACAGTGGCCCTAATGAGGTAAAATTTCACTCTGCGCTGCTGCTGCTGCCTTCACGTTAATCCGACCACATTCAGTTCAGAGTTGTGCCATGTTGGAAGTTTTATGGAAATGTTACGAGCTCCAGCCTAACATCGTGTTAAACTGCCAACACATGGTGCATTTCTGAAATGGGCTTGCGCTTCAATCAGCATCTGTGAGACGAGGAGGAAATTGCGTAGTGGTGAAAGATGATGAATGTTAAGACAACTGCACTTCTTTAAAAAGTACAGTCGATGACGCTCACCATTTCCCCTCGCTGTTCTCAAACTGCTGGACAGTGTAGCCGAACATATCCTCCAGTGGCCCGCTGAACGACAAACCATTTTTCTGGTCCACGTTGAAGGACAACACACACGCCAGCAGCACTGCAAGGATGAAGCAAAAGAAGCAATTACACAGGATGCCAGAGACTGTTGCTTACTAACTGATTCATAAATAATCTAATCCTGAAATAAGAGACGTGCGTATTCATTTTCTCATATAAGAACGCCATGTCAATAAGGAGAAGTTCAGCACTAACAAACATTCTTAATGAATATTTATAAAACATTTAGCTGCAACCTACAAAAGAAAAATAAGCAGATCTAATAATAGATTAACTTAATAAATACTAGAAATTCTGGTAATTTAACCTCAATATTTACAACAAAAAAAAAATAATTTAGTAATATACTGTATATATGTATATAGATGGTGTTCCGAGATGTGGGATGAACTGTGAGAACCGTATCACACACACATACAGTCATTTTGGAGCACACTGGAGGAATTTCAAACATCAATGTGAAGCACTTTGCTCGGAGTCCAGTTTGACCTGCAGGACAATGGCTTCTTCTCTGCACTCTGCACAGTCTGCATCCGTCTGTCACTGAGCTGCGTATATATCACAGAGGCTCCATATAAATCCGTCCGTGTCTCATTGTGCCGGCACTACAATGACACTCTTTATATCTACTGAGCCAAAGAATTCCTTGAGTATAATTTATTCAATTCTCGGACTTGTGAGGGAGTACAGAGGAGGAGAAGAACAGTGGGATTAAAAAAGAACGTGCAGACAGAGACCACATACATGGAGACACAAATAAAAAGCTGCTATTTGTTCTTTCATAATGATGCTTTTGTAGCAAATGTGTCTGGCCAAAACAAAATAGAGAACTACCATATGGAGTCTGGACTGTGCTCCCAAAGTAGCTATAGACTTTTTAGCCAAGCTAGTGGAAGGGCCCATGGGATGGCGGTTCAGTCAATCGGTGCACCACTTTGGTCCATTTGGAAATGTGTCAACACATATTCGACGTATTGCTATGGAATTTTGTGCAGACATTCGTGTTCCCCAGAGGCTCAGTCCTAATGACTTCGGTATCCTCTAACACCACCAATATTGGTTGGACTGCTATGAAATTGGATACATATATTTCCCCTTTAGGATGAACCGTAATAACTTTGCTGATCTACTGACTTTTCATCTATGACCAAATACCTGCTAAACTAATGACATTCCTATCGGCCTCAGCTATACTTTGTGTTAAGTGCTAGTTTGAAAATCTTGGCTGTAGACTTTATTATCAATGGGTAGAATATGCGTAATATGAAAGGGCCTACTCGTAATGACGGACCCACAGAGAATTATCATATGACTCTTGGTTCTTACAAAGTGATTCAGTATCTTCAGTTTATTTTTGGGGTTTTTGCAGCCCGCAGCTTTACTATTTTAATTCACTAACTGTTCTCATGAATCTTGTTTTTAGCTGCAACAAGCAGCAGTTTTCTGCAATAGAGTAACTCACTGTACGCTACCAGCACCAAACGTCAACCAGATAAAGACAAAGTTAGTCATTTGCAGCCAGATATTTCCCTCAGGAGATGGTGGAGACCAAAAACAGAGCTAAAAGGAGAGTGAATATTGCGCCAGAACTCCTAATGAATGCTAATGTCAACGTGTGTCTGTTGGATGTGTAAATGAGCAATTTTGTTTGTCATAGCAACTTTATAAGGTGATAATATGTCAGTGTTGTGTTTACGGTTTGTTCAGCTGCTCACAACATGAAGATTTTGCTACAAAGCAACAAACTGTTAAAGCAGGAAAGTGAATTGTAAGAGATAGGCAGACACACTATTGAATTTATTACATTTATATAGAAAAAAGTAAGAAAATACTGAGGAAAGAAAAAGGTATAAGCCTTCTTAAAAATGTATTTTGCAATAACATTTTTATTTTATTAATCATTATATAAATGTTTTCTACTAATGTATCAACTTGTTTGATAATTGAACACTATACAGTCTGTAATTATTCTGGGGGCACCTTGCAGACTCCATCGGACAAGAGACAAAATCACGAACTGCTGAATATGTGGTCTCTTGTGCATGTTGACAGGATATGCTTCATAGAAGAAGACAGCGAGAGTAATAGAAACTGGGATCAGTGCATGTATGTAGACCATAACTCATGAGGCTTAGATGCATGGATTACATGTAATAAGGTATGTTAATAGCCCCCTTTCACTGCTTTCTTATAAACAGAGGACTTATAAAAACATACTGCTGCCAGTCATGTTTAGATGATGATCACAAAGACTTCATGTAAGTTTACACTTTTCACATCCCCCTCTGGTAAAGAGAGATAGACAGAGACATTGGGAGTGGGAGAACCAGACCTGCGGAGTCATATACTGGAATCCAAGCCAAGAAATATTATCCCCCCCTGTTTCTCCCTCGCCCCTTTCTGTACTTCCTCTGTTACCCCTCTCCATCTCTCAGAGAAGCTCCATTTCCTGTTCCTATTAACCTGATTATAGACATCCCCTCAAACCCATAGGTACACACACACACACACACACACACACACACAGCTAATTTAGCTGATTTAAGATGGCTTCGCGCCAACCAGGCCTTTTCAATTTATCACAGACGAAGCTCAAGTACACTTCAGAGTCACGCTGGACTGAGCTGTAAATTACAAGAGAACGTCCTCTGTCTTTTGGCAGACAAGTCTTTTGTGTATACCAATCTCATTTTGCAGTATTTGGTGTCTCCTGGTTCTGCTCTGCTCAAATCAAAACCAGTGAGTTATGTAACTGGCTATTTTCGTGAGCTTGGCTAACATCTGCACTGGAAAACCAATAAGAGGACTTCTCCCTTTGTGGATGGAAATGGCCTCATGAACCTCTGAGGTATTGGCATATAAATCTGTCCATCACTGTCTGCAGGGTTCTTATTGTGCTCTATTACACATGGTGAGCAGGAGGGAGGAGGTGTTTTTTCATGGTCCCCAGAGAAAGCAACTTTAAGACGTTATTGATCCCCTGATTGTTTCTCTAACACCACTATCAGGTTGACAGTGTCTCAACAACAACTGGATGGATTGGCATCACATTTGGTACATTCATGTTCATCCATTTCGGGTATAATTGTGTAACTATGTTGATCGCCAGACGTTTCTAAACTTGAGATCACGCGAGAATCCATCTCGCCAATCTTCAAGTTATACGCGTATCCTAACCAGCGTGGTTTAGACCAATCAGCATCCTTCGAGGAACTACTTCCTCCATTGAAAGAGGAACAAAGAACGGCACTGAAGCTTTTCGCAATGCTATCCCCATTAGCTTCAGTAAGAGTTTGACTACGTTATATGGTTTGTTGATCTGACTGGTTGAAGTTCGCCCGTGATAGACAGATGGTTTATCCAATCACCTGCCAAGTATTTGCCTGCCCTTTTACAAACAGTTTCCAACAAGACTTTCCATACGGTTCTGTGTAACAAACCCTCTGCCGCAGTCAGGTTATTATTTTTCATCATCTTTGAACAATAACCATCAGCATCTTAACATTGTCACTCGCATTTACATGCAGATGATAGCACCACTGTGCCTTAGTAAAGCCTCACAGACTTTTGTTTAAACAGAAATGGGGGACTGGCAGACACAGTCCATGTAGGTCATTATTTATCAGAAGAAAAATCTTTTTGCTCACCAGAAACCAACAAGTCTGTTTTTGGTCAAGCTCCATTTGGTCCTGAGTGATTCTGGCAGTTTGTCAGCCACACTAACCAACAATAAAACCCTTCCCTGCTTCCCTACATGGATACAGTAATCAAACCCAAAACAACTAAATTTCAGCATTTAACAATTCTGTAAGACATCAATCCCTGAACTGTCTGATACAACCAGGGAAAAAAGCTGCACACTTCAGCACCTGTTGGCCTGTGAGACATCAAACCAGCTATAAAAATGACCCCAAGTCAGCACCTGTAGGCTTCAAAGCCCCCTTCAGCCACAGTAAAAACACACACCCGACTGGCACCTGCTCATCTGTAACATATCCAACCAACTATAATCAGCTTTAAAGCTTAAAGCAAATCAACACCTGTGGGCAACAAAGTCATTAGGTAACCCTGAAACCTAACCATAATTAGTGGCAGTAAGAAACACGTGTCAGTTGTAAAGCTCATCCAAGACAGACAGTTAAAACAAATCCTCTAAAATTAAAGTAAGCAAACATCTGGAGCAGCTCAGGAATTGGATAATGTTAAGATACACCAGAAAATATCTAAGAAGTAATGTTTTTATGATGGACTGGTGTCTGACCCTTTGAAGGAATAAAACTAAAAGGGGATTTGGGTGGGACCTGGACCTTCATGCACCATATGCTGGTGTTTAACAAGACACTCGACTGGCAAATAAGAGAAGCTTCATATTTTGGCTTAGCCGCAGGCAGCCAAGAGCCATGAAAAAGTTATGAAACTGAAATATTTCCAGATATCCTCCTTTGTTCTTTTATCTTTATCAGTTTTTCTTCTCCACCATCTACTCCCAGCTTTCTCTTCTTACTTTGCCATAATCCCCCTCTGTCTATTTTCCAGCCTCTTCCCTCTCTAATCACTCTAGGAATGGTTATCACGAGCTGAACTTCTGACAGGTTTTAGCTCCACTGACTTTCACTTAATTTTCTCATTTGGCTGTCTGCTCACTCACTGCTTTTTTTCTCTGTAAATGTGCAGTATGTGGGTGTGAGGTGGTCACTAGAGGTTATGAATGTAGGCGTATTTGTGTCTTTATATGGAAAGGGGAACACAAGAGTTCAAATTCCGTTGAGTAGTGTTAATGTCTATAGGCAGAGGAGCCTATAGATAAATAAGACAAGCTGCAAGACTATGGGTCTACAAAGAGGCTTTGTAAGGCTGTACTTACTGTAGATACAGTGGGGTTTTGACCTAAAAGCTAACTAAGTATGCTAACATGCTCAAAATGAACACACAGATGGCAAATGGTGCCAGAATCCTGTTGCAGATAAATTTAAAGGCAATAAAGGCAAATATAGTGTGTGTTTTGATTAGGTAATGTGTCTGAATTATAGCAAGAAGAAATTAAGTTGGAGCATCTCCAGTCACTAGGATTTATCCTTTTGATATGATATGATATGGGCATTGCACTTCCATGGAAACGAGATTTTACTGGAAAACAAAAACCTGCTGCAAAAGTTAAAGTAAGGGTTATTAAGTTAACCAAATTTCCTGGCAATCCAGGCAACAGTTGTTGAGCTGTTTCATTCCACAAACCACAAATTAAGAGAATGACCAAAAAGTGAAGGTATCAGCAAAGTCAATAGGTTTCATCCGGGGAAGCATATGTGTTAAAAGTTGCATGGCAATCTACAATCGTATGTTTGCTGTGATATTTAAGTCTGGACCAAAGTGGTGGACCAACCCACATTGCCATCCCTAAAGCCACACCGTTAGCACAGCTTCAACCCTGTTCGCTGCTCAATCTGCTTCCTCTCCTCCTCCCATTCATCAACTCATTCTCCCATCCCTCCTTCCCTCTGGAACATCATCATCTGCCTTCCATTCATCTTCGTGTCTTCTTTCCTCCAACCCACCCCCCATCCCAGCATCTCTCTGCACCTCTCCTCATGCATCCTTTCATTCATTGACTGCACACATCGACTCGACGGTGTCATATTCCACTCTCTGAAACTTCCAGATGTATTCTCAGGAGCTTGGCTTTTTTCACTGGTGCAGAAAACATGCAGGCCTATAAGCTGAGACCCACGAATGACATCATCCCCCCCGACGACTGTCAAAGCTTTCATCCCCCCAAATTCTCTCTGTATGCTGCAGGGGTGGTTGACACTCTCCTAACCATAACCGTCTAGCAGACACGAACACATACTACGTCTGCTGATCACAACAGTTTTAACATACAGGGAGCAGCTGGGATGAGGGGGCTTCTGGGATAGATCAAACACCTCTGGGGGAACTAAAAATACACACACCCAGGGGTCAAAGAGTGACCTTCCTCCAGATTCAACAAGCAACATGCAAAAATAATCATGTTTTACCTCCTGCAATGAGGCAAACGAGAGAAAATATAACCATGAGCTTATGGGTAAACTCCATTTTTCTGCTAATCAACAAGTCTTAAAACATCACAGCAGGTTTATTTTGCAAAGCCAGTGAAAGCAAAGAGAAACCTTGAAAGAAAACAGAGAAACAAATGAGCATCCAATGAACAGGGAAAAAAGGAGTGTAGATTGTGATCACTTATCCTGTGCAGAGAACAATTTCCTGTAAAGCTCTCTAACAACTGTACGTCTCATTTTAAATAACATGCTATGTATAATAAACAACATATGCTGCAACTGTAATCTGTTTTTAATATTCAAGTGATACTTACACTCTTAGCCAGATTCCCACTTAACAGACCAACACACATCGATCTCCTCTATCCACTTATATTGCAAAGATTTTGATTAGAAGAATACGTAGTAGAGCGCTTCTGGCTCACTGCCTTTTGTGTAGGTGGATCGATGGAATTAATTTATAGGGAAAACAAGAGAGAATTAGCTTAATTGTAGTTTCAAGTTCACTGTTTGTTTCTTAAAGCAGCACTGTGAACAGGCCCGTCTTTCATACGCCCTTTTAAAAAGACGCTGAAATGGTTGTTTAGTGTGGATCATAACATCAGATTAATCTAATTGTTGGTTGTGGGATGTTTTGTAAATACAGCACTCACTAAACAAAGATTGAAAAGGAAAATCATACAACTGAAACAATGATATGCTTAGAACACAGACTGTTATTTAAAGAGCCAGCACAGTGCTACACCCTACTGTAACATGCTAACACTCGTGTAATACTGTCATCAATTTAATGTTAGGCCATATACACGTCAAACAAGAGAGCTGTTACTCCAGTGAGAAGGTGTGAGCAACATAGTATGAATATTTCTTGTATTTTTATTTATATTTATTTTGAAACCCCTTATCCCTTCTTCATAAGCTAACCAGCTGCGTCAGCTCTTTTTAGACATTTTTAAACATTTAAGAATTAACAGGTGTGTGTTTATTTTTATATATTGAAATCATGTGAATTTGTTTTTTCATAGTTTTTGAAATACTTTGTTTTTTGATGAAAATTAATTTTTTAGATGTGAAAACTTTGGATTGAAGCTCAAAGAAGAGAAAAAGGAGAGACTTTTTTAAACGTATCCACATTAGTGTGGACATGGCCTCAGCGGGGGGTGAATCCCACCCTCATCAACACACTCCCTCTCTCTCTCTCTGTCAAACACACAGATGTGTTCAAGGAGGTTCACTACTCCCCTTGATGTTTCGTTTCATCACTGTTATTTCAAAGCTACTCTAGAACAGTAAAGAAAAACTTCACACAGGACAAACACACTCACTGTTAATGCTCTAAACGAGTAAATAACTAATGTACATAAGAGACTTTAATGATGTGGTGACAGAAGTAAACTCCTTCAGTTCCTTCCTCAACCATTAAGGTCTACACCATTTTTCTCACAAAAAATCCATAAATCACCTGAGGCCATTAGGAATCTGTCACATGAAGTAGCTCACACTCACTACCAAATGCATTTCCTCTCCTCTGCTGCTAACTTTAATCTATTCACATGCACAGTACTGAGCTAGAAGATACAGTATTTTCTAACATTGAGGCAGCTTTTTATCCTCTTTGGGTTGGAAATAATAAATGACTTTGTGACACAATAAAACCACATATCTAAAATAATCCCACATATTCGCAACCAAACATGATATAAATAATCCAGAGAAAAAGTCCCATTTCCTGCTGTTGCGTGAGAAATGTACAAAGTGCTTTTCCTTTTCTTGCAGGTAAGTTTCAATTTCAATTTCAATTCAAAATAACAGACGTTATTTCAGGACACTTTCATATGTCTAGAGACTGTACTCCTTATAAAAGAAACTCCCCAAAAATAGATGGTATTATGCCACATCAAAATACTTTCAGCCAACGGCCAGAACGGAAAAAAGAATTCAGTAGTCTTAAACATCAACAGTAAATGTCAGGTATGGTACTTGGCTCTTTGATGCTGTCAACAAACAGCTCCAGTCGAGTTCTCAAGAGGAAGACAGATATAGTATTTTTCTGCAAGACACGGTGAAATTATATATTAATCTCCATAGATAGAAGATATTTGTTTTGTACTCCTTGTATCTTAAATAATTAATTGTGCTTTTCTGTTGAATGAAATGATTACTATGAAATAATTGTTTGTGTTACTGTGTTTATTGAGTGCTAGATAACATTGGGGGGGACAATGCAATAAGGAGGAGGTTATTGAGTAGGATATGAGTCATCTATTATTGATTATCTGATGACACAGACTCCCAATCAATATCATAATTTTCTTATATTTATAGTAAAAATATACTTTGTTGTGCTTATTTTCTTCTTATTCGCTTTGTGAGAACACTGAAGTCCAAAGCTGAACCCAAATATTACTGCCAGATACCTTTATATGAATCAGAGTGGTAGAAGAATGATTGGCCGTTTATCGACGACAAAACATTTTCGGCTTGTTCTGACCTACAGCTGACTGTAACAGTTTTTTTCCCAGGAAACTCGTCTGGGAGACGAGCATCATGTCTAGCATGGCCGTTCATGTTGGCCTCTTGGCGGAGAGGTTAATGTGAACATGTTGCCCCAGGCAGACGCCACAGCTCCACTGCTCCCTGTATGATGCCAGTTTGATGGATAGCCCTGGCCCGACGCTGGCCTGGGAGAGAGGCAGGGGGGAGGAGGGCGGAACAGGCCTGGTGCACAGATGCAGCATTGCTCTGGTTGCAAACACAGAAAACACATATATCCAGGATCTGAGGCTATCAGCACTTAGCAGGTAGTGAGAGACCCAGAGGAGTACGTGTACTTATGTGTTTTTCCTGGCTAGATATTATGAGGTTTTGAATGGCACACAACAAGGAAATGACTTTAGACAGGCCTAAATCCTGTCTTACACAAAAATCACTTCACTTATCACAAACTATACCCAAAACAATAGGGCTAATATCAACACTGGGAAAAGAGAAACATTTAACTCTGGCTGTACTACAACTACAGTCCACATCAGAAGTTCTTCAGACAAGTTCCAGCAATCAACTTTGACTATGACTTTCCTCTCTCAGTATCAGATGAGGAAGTAGTATGCCTGCTTTATACTGTTGCACAAAAAGGCTTATGGAGGAGGTCAAAAATACAAGTGGACCTCACGGCGACGAAGAGTTAGACTTGCAATAAAAAAGAGGCATTAACTCATAATACAACAGAGAGATAGTTACTGAGCAGTTGATTCATTCACGTCTTATTGGGGAACTGCTAAAACAAAGGTCATGAGACAACACATCTGTGGTTTAATACATTTAATTCATTTGTCAGTTGTTATTTATGATATATCAAGATCCCTGCACACATGCTGTTATCGATTCTTGCACAAATATAAGGAGAAGATTTACTTTATTATAGGCTCTTGATGCAAACTTATTAGTATGACTATTAATTAAATGTGTTGTTGGTCTGGAATCTGATTTATCAATGAGTTAAAACACATCTTTTCACCCAACTGTGCAATGTAATATATATTTTATTAGTAATATAAATTTGGATAAGTTACAACAATCCAAATGAAGCAGTCACACAGGTCAGAGTTTGTTTAACCTCACCAAACAGGTAACCTAATTTCTCTACCCGCATCCACACGACCACTTAACCATAAAGGAAATGCTCATATGAGTCAGAGCAGTCATGGAACGTTTTGGGGGGGAAATGAAAACTATCTGTTTGGGCATGCAGGCTTATTGACCATTGCGCTATTAAAAACAAAGAAGCTGCAGAGGATGACTAACCATCTTCTCTGTTTGAAAAACAGAACCAGTAGTTGTCTGTTCTCTCTTTGACCTCTGCTCTTTTGGCTTTTGTTTTTGCCGACTGGAAATAATGCAATCTCCTCCTACCACAAATTCCCTGAAATCGACCTCCCTCCAACTGCCTGATAATCTCCTAAACACTTTCCCCTTTGCCTCCCTGTCTGCTCTGCGGCTGCCTCCTCCTCCTCCTCCTCCTCCTCCTCTTTGCCCCTGATGCCTCACAACAACTGTGCAATGCCAGAGGTCACATGACCGAAAAATACCTCAACACACTCAAACTATCTGTGGACATGGCAAATGCTGACTGATAAATGCATTCCATTTTATCCATCTTATCTTTCTTAAAATATTTCCAACGAATCTTCAATATTTCTTCAGTATATGGAAACAATTATACCAGGGCTCAATGGGGTTAAGAGGATGCTACTGAAAATACTAAAATTGTAACACGCGTGAAAACACATGCTTTTATGCGTTCAATGTGTGTCTGTGTGTGGCTTGACCTTCCCTGGAGGTTAAGACCTGCGTAAGCTGACACGACATGCGATGTCGCACCTTCACGGGTGTCTTGTTTATTTGAAGCTCTTTTATGGCAGATGTCAGTTTCTTTATAAAGTCTGTGTATGTTGTTGGGAGAAGTTTGGAGATTATTCTGCACTTATCTCACTATCATGTGAGTCTGGGTTTATTCTAGAGCTTAGAGGCCACTTATAGGAGGATTAGGTTTTCAAACACTTCTTGGAGATAGTATTTCAGTCAACAGTTACTTAGTAAAGCTGGTTTTATCTCATATATAGTCCTATATAAATATACTGTGCTATTATTATTGTAATTATTAGCAATAATAAGTCAAGGGGCAGAGTTAACATCTCACAGAACATGTTAATTATATACATTCACAACCAAAAAAGAGAAACATGTTCAATACATCTACTGTATTTATCCAGTTTACATGAATGAGAGGGGGGAATCTTGCTGCTAAAACCATAAGACTCCTGGAGATGACTTCACATTCGCAGTCATAACAAGTTTTACACAAGCATCGCCATGGCAACGTTTCCTCTTTAGTTCTCTTCCACTTCCCCATCTGCAGCGATGTCAGAGACAGAAACATAATGATTAAAGGATGATTCAGCGCTGTGGCAGAGCCCAGACCGGGTGTGTGTTGCTGACAGTCATAATAATAATCCACATATGTATATGCAAGAGACATTAATCACTGTTATTTATTCGTCATTTATACGGAAAAGAGACTCTACAGATCTTTTCTGTGAAGCTGTAACGTCAATGTAAAGAAAACCCAGCTGATAGAAACCATTAGACAAAAAGTCAGGCGATCACTGAAGTTCATAAAGACCTTAAATGTCTGCACGAAACTGTTTGTTTTTTTTTCCAAAGTGGTGCACTGACCAATTGATCAACCGGCTGATGGACCAACATTTCCACCCTGAAGCACACCCATGCTTTGACACAGTGGAGCTTTGAGCTAACGTCAGCCTGCTAACATGATCACAATGATGTTGATGTTTAGCAGGTATAATGTTTACCAGATATCCCATCTTGGTTTAGAATATTAGCATGCTAACTTAGCATATTAGAATGCTAAGTGCAGCCATCAATGGTTTTGCAGGTATATAAACCAAAGTATTGGCAAAATAAACATGAATGTACCAAATTTAATTCCAATCCATCCAATTGCTGTTGAGACATTTTGTTATCCCTAGAGCCTTGCCACATGGCTAAAAAGGTAGTTGCATTAAACAGTTAGCTTATTGAATGCAAATTTATGTTTCAAGACTGATACTGTATCAATGGAGGAAATATTACCCTTTATTTTGTTTAGTCATCCCAGCTTTAACTGTTTTTGTGAGCTAGAATTATGTAAACCAGCAAAGCAAAGCTTCAAGTAAGACCTGGCTAACATTAAAAAGGTGCTGTCTGTCAGCACTTTTTTAATGTGAGATAGAAAGTGACTGCATGATGGCTAGATAGTGTCAGCTTTGGATAATGCCTTGCTTCTGGTTTGCTTTTAAGCAGAAAGTGGAGAAAAGGTTTATTTTTCCTTTATTAATTTTTCCTTTTCATGTTTAATGTCACACATCAGCAAATAGAAATGAACTTGACCTTTAAAAATGGGGGCATTCGGTGGCCTTGTGGTTAAGATGCATAGCAAATAACCCCAATGCCCCCCTGGTTGGATTCCATCTGGGGCTCTTTGTTTTATGTCATACCATATTTCCTGTTCATATCTATACCATATTCTAAAGGCACAGAATGCCAAAAAGGAATCTGTAAAACTCTTTCTCATTAGGTGTTTTCTCTCAGACTGTTGCTCATGGTGCTAATCGACACAGTTGTGATCAGCTTTGACTGATGCCTGGAATGCCAATGTTGATAAAAATACACTACTTTACCTGCCCTTGAACATTTTTCATGTTGCAAGTGATAGTTTTCATGGTTGCCACATGCTGCAGAGACAGCAGAACCAGTTACACATCTGTAGTGGGTTGAGGCAGAGTATGAAACCAAGTCATGTGGGTGGCCTTTGTGGTTTCATAGGCTTGGGGCTAAATCTTTGAGCCTTCTTTTGACAGTCTTCTTAAAGGAAGTTCTTCTTTTTTTGTGTGTTAAAGTGCAACTTCCTGCTTGATGAGGTATATATTATATTTTGTAACTGTGACTTCTATACATGTATAGATGCAAGAGCTTGTCTCCATCTGATCGGTCCATTACTTTTCACATGATACTGCCCTGATAGTTACAGTACTATTGGAAAGTAATGCCAGGTAAAGTTAAGTATTGGAAATTAAATGTTGACCTTCCATTAAACAAAAAACACAAATTCTGTGTCAATCATGTACAAATCACTATAAATAAGCTTAGCTAAGAGAGACTTTGAATGGAAGCTGAAATATCTGGACATACTGACACACAACCAGGTACTTGCTGCAAATAATAATTAATTTTTGTTTGTTCTATATTCATCAATTATGGAAAAGACCCATTACAATTTGCTAAAACCCCACAGAGACACTTTCTGATTACTTGTTTTGTACAGCAGTCAACCCAAAGATCAGTTTACTATCATACATAACATTACATAACATAAAGAAAAACTACAAATCCTCACAATTGAGAAGTTGGAACAAGGGCAAGCTGAGTTATTTATAGTCTGGAGCATGGTTGGCCATAACACCCTATACTGCAAAAACCCACAGGGATGTTTAACTGCATCTTCATAGAACGGTAGTTTCAGTATGAGCTGCACAAAACTTCAGTTGAATGCAGAGAATGATACACACTGCAGCTCTAAGGAGAAATTCAGTCATTCAACCTACTCGTAACTTGTAACACCAAATGTACACAGCATCCGTCACAACTAACTAAAGTGGCTTTTCAAGTATAATTACACATTTTCAGGTAATTTTTTCAGAAGGACAATGTATTAATATCTGTATTAATACTTTTATCTTTATCTGATATATCTCACAAGTAAACAAGGTGAGATCAAAGTGCTCAGAGGTCACGGTCATGGATTGACACACAGTAAACCATCACGTAAGTGTTAGTTGGTAGAGATATTTTTTGTAGGAAGTGTGAAAAATGGCACCTCTACCACATCAGATATAGCACTAACCAGAACGGCAAAAACGTCCATGACATGCTATCTGCATCATCAGTGAATGATCCACTTGACAGACACATTTGTTAACCTCTAAAAGGATTTCTTTAACTGGGCAGGGTGCTGCTGTCCTGCAAGTGAGACTTGACTTTGCAACTTTATTTTTTGAAAATACTCTATCTACCACCTTATTTACTGAATGTAATAAATGGATTCTGGGCGTCAAAGTCTTGTTCATTTTCTGTACATCAAATGTGAAGCGACTTGGATGGGTATGACACATGTCTTGCTTCAGTTATCAGTTCAAATGCTGTTACAAGCCTGCATACATAAAAACAATAAGGAGAGAAGTCGATACTGGGATCAACAAGACAAAAATGGCAGTACAATGGGAGTGCCAACGCAGGGTGGTGGTCCAGCAAACAATGCAGGGTTGTCCAGCTGTCCATTGACTAAATTTTTACTACAGCACATCCAGCAAGGCACTGCGTTGGCCGTCACATGAAAGTGAATGTTCCTGGTGGATTACTTTGTAACATTAACGCCATATTCCATAGTTTCCTGTGGACTAACTGAAAGTCAGCATGTGACAGAGCCCACACACAACAAGATGCACTGGACTTGTTCATCTCCAAGCGTCTGAAGATTTCAAATTTTGTGGTGACTGATGTTGCTCTCTTTAAATAATTGCTGTGTTTTCTTTTTCTGTGCTATCTCCGTGTGCACAAATGCTCAAACAGAAACTTCCACTAATGTAAAGGCACTCTCTGTTTTAAAAAAAGAGAGAAATCTCCATAAATGCCAAAAGCTGAACACAGGTGGTGAAAAACAATTCTCCAGGTTCATTATGACATCTATAAAGTGAGACTTATAATTTGGAACTGAGACATGCAAGGTGATCCTTCTTCTCTGACATAATCGGCAAAAATAAATAAGCAATAAATTAATATGCTCCTCAAACTGAACTTCCTGGATCATATTTCATGTCTCACCAGTACCTTAAACAACACACCCTGACCAACGCAGCTTCCTGCACTGCTTTAACACAGAACTTATTTCGGTCTGAATCCCCACTCTAAGTCTACAACCATGCTAGCTGCTCTATAAAGCTGTAATGAGGCACGGCATGCTGACATGCTCGCCAATGTCAGTATCCTCTGTGGATCACGAATGTCTGTACAACATTTAATGGCAATTCACCCAGTAGATGTTGAGATATTTCAGTCCAAATTCATGTGATTGCAGTCTGTCAGTCTCTGTCAGTCTTCTCACTGACATGGTTTCTGGACTGGTTTCATAATGCAGCCAACATACGCCTTGACACCTTCAAAGTGTTTAGTGGCAATAGCATAACTTCAGACAATAGTTACACTTAACTGATTAAACTAAAGGATACCAAAAGTGAACCCATCAAAGATGCTGAGTAAACTAACATAATCAGATCTTAATTATTTAACATTCCAGGGAATTTGTCTGCCTCTGCCAGCAGACAGTTTATGTCAAATTAGTGCTGATTGCTGCAACCCAGGGAGTGAGCTGATTCAAATGAGAGATAGTAGAGATAGTAGAGGAGGAGGAGGAGGAGCAGGAGGAGGCGGAGGAGGCGACATATTGCTGAAGATGGAGATGGCTGGGTTCACTACTCAGGCTCATAAATTCAATTCGGAGCTGTAATGTCTGAAGACTTATATCCCCTGACCTTACAGCTTTCAGTGAATTAACCATCCACTTTGGTCGTCTACTGCAGCTTTTTAAAATGTAGAGAAAAAAGACACATTTCCAAATCTGAGATGTGAGAAACTTCAGGGGGAAAAAGCCACAGAAGGAATGTGGAAGAATCTAAATCAGTTTGTGTTCGATTAACCTTTCACCCCTTCTCTCCATCTTTGCAGCGCACAGACGTTAAATACATTCCCAAGTAAGAGGAACATTAAGATTATATTCTGGCTGTGTGACAAGCCAGCTGAACAGGCAACTTCTAATGTCAAAGAACCATATGAACTCCAAAACGTCCTATAGCGGTTTCTCACATCTGACAAACAAACACGTCATGCGTGTGTGGTCTCTGTGATGTGCTGCATTCAGGACATAAACAGCTTTGGCATGTATCACTCACAAGAACAACAAAGAGGAGGGGAGAGGAGAGGCACAGAAGTCTCAAGCAGGGTGGAAATGATTAGTTGACTAATAAGGCAAAACCCGTTAAAGTCATCTTTCAAGCAGAAATAACAAACATGATCGAGTTCCAGTTTCTAAATTGTGAGAAGTTGTTACCTTTTTTGGTCTTATGTCAGTAAACTTAGTATCTATGAATTCTGTGCTGTAACTTGGATACAAAAGCAACTTAATAACATCTTTGTGGGCTATAGGAACTGTATTTTGAATATATTACTATATTTCATAGACCAAATTAGCAATGGATCAGCCAAGAACATCACATCAATGTACAATAATCCATTAATTAAGTCGTTTATCGAGCAAAACAAAACAATTTGCTGGCTCCTGCTTATCAAATATGAGGATTTGCTGCCTTTTTCCTGTTTTATATCGTTAAATATTTGGGGGGGTTTTGGACTATTTGTCTGATAAAATGAGCAATTTGAAGATATCTTGGCAGTGCTGTAGTCAAGACTGCTTTCGTATAGTCCAAGAGAATCCAAGTCTAGGACCAGACGGGATGAGTCAAGACCGAGACCAAAGAGGTTCGAGTCCAAGTCAAAGTTTGAGTCCAAATGAGAGAGACAGAGTCAAGACTAAGACAAAAAAGAAAAGCTTTTGCCATTGCCAATTAGATGAGTTTTGGCAGCCAGGTGTACAATTGCAAATGACATTGATTAGTAACCGATGTCAATGCCTGTTCAGATGGATTGTGAATTAAACCAATACCCATTTTCCAAACAAACATATTCCATCAATGGTTTCTAACTAATGTTAAAACCATTGATGAAGCAGTTACTTCAGAAAAAAACAAAACACACATGCTGGTTTGGACCAACTAGAATATTTGGCGAGGACAATGGCCAAGTCCAAGACAAGTCACAGTGCAAATACCAGCAAGTCCAAGACGATAGAAAGATAGCAGACTCGAGTTCTACAGCGCTGCACCTTGGTCCGTTGGGAGCTGTGATGGGCATTCTTCTACATTCTTTTCTTGAAATGTTATAGACTAATTAATCAATTAATTAAAAACATAATAATAAAAACAGATTCATTGATAATGAAAATAACAATCATAAGTTGCAGCCCCAGTTTAAAGTATAGTTGTTCATGCTGTTCACGTCCTTAGTAGGCTTGGTCACTCCGGTCTGACACATACTGATTGAAGCCAGATGCCCCTCTCCGTTGCAGGACCAAACTCAAACCACCTGTAGCCCCATCTCCGTTAGGAATTTACAGAGATTAAATGCTGCCACTACAATAACCACATGTGGGCCTCTGAGGCAGGCAGAGGCAGCTCCCATAGCACAACACGGGATCTCCCAGTATGGTCTAAAACCAGAGAGCTACTCCCCCTGTGTAACCCAGTTGAGGTCATACTCCAGCAGCACCAGTAGTGTTCAGGATGGGACATGAGACAACAACAGAACACTAACTAGTTGTGATTCCAGGCTGGTTCACAAACAAACAGCTTGCACAGGCAAAGCCAAAGTCATTGTTGCATGACCTGCAGTAATCCAATTGGAGGTGGTAAGTGTGTGTGTGTGGGGGGGGGATGTGTGGATCAAGTAAGTAAACCTGACTTCTTGATGATTTGCTTTGTGAGCCTCTGCGGATCCCTTCCCACACCCACCCACACACACACACACACACACACACACACACACACACACACACACACACACACACACACACACACACACACACACACACACACACACATTTATCTCCATGTCTAACTCAATTCTCTAATGACCATCACAAGCCAGTATCACATGTAAGAATTAAAGAGAGACTTTCACTGTTTCCTTTGCTCTATTTCTTCTCCTTCTTCTTCTTCTTCTTCTTCTTTTTTTCTCTCCTCCAAACTTAGAGGGGCGGTTCACTCAACTTTGCTGGTACTTTCCATCATGTTTGAACCACTTGGACATGACCTAGAAGTTAATTCACTTCTGGTGCTCTGGAGCTGAACCTGAGAGCACAGCTTCACCAATGGGACTCCACAATACCAACACTGATATCCATTACAAATACATCGCCCTCACTGGCTCTTAAGGCTGGAGTAAATACAATATTCATTTCACTTTTTTACCTTCTAGAAATTAAAATCTAATTAAAATCCCCCACTCCTTATTCATCCAAAGTTTCATTCAGGGGTTTTGTTTTGTCATATAAGATGACATAATTTCACACTGATGCATGCTTTGCAAAATATCACACATCAGATTCAGCAAAAAACATAAATAGATTGCATGACACTGCAGAAATGTTTGCTCAGAAGCAACACAACCTACATTTCCAGGGCGTTTTGACGCTGGCGCGTTTAAACACTGTCATGCGCAACGTTCAATTAGAGCAGCATACAGTAATTTGACTGACTGTAATGTTTCTATTACAAGAGGCAATCCCATGCTTCTAAGACCAAGCTGTGCACGTAGAAACAATTAAGTGCTCGGCGGTTTCCCTCAGTCAGAATAAATAACATCTGGGCAATACGGACGGAAAGTATTTAGGGGCAGTTTACGAGGACACTGTGGTGCCACCACCTTTTAATGGGTGTGCAGGCAACGTGAGTGACACACTTAATGGATGCTTTTAGTCGCTCAGTCGTCAATTATGCAGACTGCGATGATCTAAGCTGCTGTCCAGTCAGCGTGTGCGCAAAAAGATGCGCTGGAGAGCTTGACGCGTCAGAAAAGGCGCTCATTATCTCAGCTGATAATCAGCACAAAATGCATAATTTCTTACAAGTTGTTACTCACCAGCAACCGCCACTGCTGTGAAAGTTAAATGCTGAGTGATCCCGAGCATCCTGTAGATGTTGTTTGGCTTGAGCTTTATTCCACGGACCTTTTTCCCCCTTTCGCGCTCGGTGTTGAGATAAACAGAGATTCCCCCCAGAGAAGTCAAATCGCTAAATGTCTAACAAGAGCCCACAAGGCATTTCCTGTGCTGCAGCATCCAGAGTTTAACTGTCTGAAAGGTCAAGCTTCAAACCAACTCCACCACTCGGGATGAGCTCTGTTCCATTGCGTGTCGGCTCTGGGACATACAGAAACAGTGAGGAGGAGGAGGAGGAGGAGGAGGAGGAGAATGTAGAGGAGGAAGGCGTAATCATTGTAAGGAGTCATGCAGACACACATATTACGTCTGCGGGGGCTTGGTCTGCCATGGGAAAATCTTAGCAGTCAAATAACAGCAGTGGTGTCTGGAGACGGGAACACAACTGTCAGACATTAAACAATTAGACCAGAATAGTCTAATTTTAACATAAAGGATTCAGTCTGTGAAAGCTGATCCCTCGCTTCAATTGTTCTTAATAACCCAGTGTAAACTATATTGTAATAGCATTAAAGGCGCATTATAATGGCATCATAACTGTGTCAGATAATGTTATTGGGTAAAAGTGCATCACATCCTGCCAAGTTATGAGGGATTCAGTGTGTGAAACTGATATTTTGGCATTTGTTATGTGGAATAAAAAAAGTTTTCCTACAATAATAAACACTCGTTTGTAATCCTAACTATTTAAATTGAATACAATTCAAACTCGAGGAGAGTGCGAGAGGGTGTGAACAAACTGGGGGGGATGAAACGAAGCAGATTTTCAGGGTAAATTTAAGCATTGTTGGTTTTGCTCTTTGATAAGATTTAGTAAAATTGCTGTCATGCCTCTTTGGCACTCAACTTTCCCCTTGTAAGTAAGTAATTTCCCAGGGCCCCACACTCATTTACCAGCTGTGGTTTTGTGTTGAAAGTTGGGGCCCCTGTACTGTATTAAAAAGAAGTTTGAATGTTTACATCTGTGTTAGTAGCACCTGAAACACATCAGTTAAATAACCTAATCAAAATAGTTTATTGCACAGTATGTCATTCACAACTCTTTTATAATGTTGATATACATGAAGATATATATTACAATGTGTTATATTCACCTTATAATGTTTTTTGAGCTTATTCAAGAAGTCATCAATAAGCCAAACTAAGACTTTTTACAATAAAGAGTAAATGTTTCATTTTTAATTTCTATTTCTATTTCATGTTTTAACCAAATACAGCATATAATAGCATTATCTGATCTGGCTTTTTCTCATGATTGTTCAAGCATCTTGCAGCTGTTGTAGGATGTCAGAACAATAAAAAGCAGATTTCAGTGGTGTTTGGCTCACAGTTTACAACAGTTGCAACCAACCCATAACTTCTAAAATGCTGTTGTTAATTCAATCACTGGCTTTTTTACCTGACACCAAAACAAATATCAAAATCAGATTTTTAGGATTAAAGAAATGCGAGTGATGCATTTGTTCAGCTGCTAGTCTTTGGCCAGTAGCTCAGTTCCTGTACTGGAATGTACAAACTATTCAGACCCCTGGTGACTTATATTCTAATAAAAAAAAGTGCAGGGTTACAAATAGTCTGAAAAGTGGAGCCAATTACAGGGACCCACAGCTGGAGAGGACTCACAAAAATCCCAGTAAGATTATCAGAGGATTATTAGAGGAAGGGTGGGGGAGCTCCTTTATTACAACCAACCAGTGCAACGTTACACTATAATACACGAAACAGTGCCTCACCTATTCAGAGAAAGTAGGTTCACTCAAAATGATTCCCTAGACAGTATTTTCCTCATCCTGTAATAGATCTATAAAATTATCTGTTGTTTAGCAATTTTGCACTAGTTTGGTCTAAGAAGTAGAGCAAAACCTCTTATGGAAGGTTTATGGCAGATCAAAGCTGCCTGAAGGAAACACAGCTAGGAAACTAAGAAACCACATCGTAACCACCTAGCATCCACCAGTATTTACCTCGCACATACTGACAACCTAACAACCAATCAATATTTGACCATTTCAAAAGAACTTAACTCTTAACTCTTTTAAAAATACTGAAAAAAATAAAATCAATTTATGATGTGACATTTTTATGGTGAAGGTTTGGTTAGGTTTAGGCAGAAACAACTTGGTTACGTTTAGGGAAAGATGGTGCTTTGCGATAAAGTTACTATTTTGTTTCGGGGACTTTTGCCTCACGGTTAATAAACGCGTGGTTACGGTTATGTAACAATCGTGGTCACGCTTTAAAAAAATTCCAACAATAAACAGAAAGCAGTCTCCTGTGTTAAAGTTTGATGTTTTGTTGACTTACCCATCGTCCCATTGTTGCTCTATAACAATGAAACCTTATTTAATCCACTAGAGGGCTTTGTCACTCCAACGTAAGCGTATGTTGTTTTGGGGAACTTGCTGAATCTGCTCTTTCTGTCATTCTTCTTGGGAGGACAGTCTCATAAAACATGAATAAAAAAGAACAGTATGCTGACTTTTTTTCTTGCCACGAGACTCCCTTTCAGCCACAGTTAATCATCTAGAAACCCACTGGTGTAAACATCTGCTCTAACACCATAGCAATCACTTTTTCTTTCTTTTAATTTACTTTTCAGCCTGATTTTATGTATCTTGGGCCTTTACTTTGCAATTTTCTGTCATTATGGTTCTGTGCAAAGTCAGACTATCCAACCCACAAGACAACGTGTCTTTGTCACATCCACACCTGCATGCATGTATCCATTTCCTCAATCACTGAGCAGGAGAAGCACAGTTATCCTTCTCCATATCTGTGTGTAAATATTATGGATGTCTTTATACAAAGAACTACAAACATGAAGATGTAGAATGAGTTATTTACTATACATACAGTATATCCTGTTGTAGCCTTCCCCATTATGAACTCACAGGCACACGTTATGTAGCCTAAGAAAAATGTGAGGTTACACGTATGCCAACAACAACACATGCACACTTTGAATGTACACAAAAAGTCACATCTGTATCAGACAGGATCTCAGGAACTCCCACAGAATGAGACCGTTTACCGGAGTCTTTCCTGTCTTCAGCCCTGCAGATATCTGACTGAGACTCAGGAAGACTCTGATTAGTTTCCATGTATTTCCTCACTATACAACATACCCATCCCCGCCCATCTCCCCCTTTCCTCATCCTCTTACACACCTCAGCCCACTCATGTGATCTTTCCCCATGGTAACAATGCATAGAGAGTGTAAAAATGGCACTCCATGTTTTCATTTTTGACCTCTATACTGTTTCCTCCCCTTCCTTCGCCCTCCCTGTCTTTCATCCTGACATACTATATTCCTCTATTAACCATGCAAGTCTATTCTAATGTGTTTTTCTTCTGTCCCCCCTCCTTTAAATGTCTGTATACAAGCAGACAGGAAGAGAGCATTAGGAGCGTACAAGATACAAGGCTCTCAGGGTCCCTAATGAATAAAAGGCATCTTAAGTCAATTTCACGAATACTTTCTCTGAACACAATACTTAAAAACATTTATATTCTCCAATCATTGTAGCTTTTCTGAGCTGCTTTATTGGCACAGAGGTAATGAAGACAAACTGTGTATCCCAGGCCCAGTGAATCCCTTTAAGTGAAGGAAATTATCTTGGTTCATACAGTCTGACAGACAATATTTATTTGCAGACCGAGTCAATCATTAGGTCATGTTAAAGCCAAGTGGTAGACCCTCTTTGCCCAATAACAACCTTCCCCCTCCAGTGAAAGCTATTTACAGTGAGCATCTAAGGAATTTGTAATGTATACAATAGAGTACGTGTGTAAAGGTAGATGACAGCTCACAGTAAACACATGCTATGTATGGTATTCTCTGTTATTGCGTCGAATTCTCAATTGATACCTGGAAATTTGAGACTATATTTAACCAATCAGCCCCTCCACGAAGCTGCGATGTTGCAGTCGCAACAATTACGGCAAATTCAACCAATCTCTCTGAATTCTGCGCGATCTTGCAATTTTGTCCAATCACAGCAACTTTTCCACATATATGACATAACATAACAGTCCCTCGTGCAAAACGTTCATCACCAAAATCACCATTATATTTTCACTGCCTTTGATTTTTAACAAATTAGGCTATACAAAAAAAAAACTATACATAAAACTTCACTTTCTCCTGCAATTACATTACAACGAAATGCCTAAAAACATCGTAACATGCATAGCAATTTTTCTGAAAAGCTGCCATGAAATCAGGCATTTTAGGCCCCAACAATCCCTAAAAAAGCCCAGAAAATCATGGAGGGACTGACATTTTAGTGGTCACTTTGGCAATTTTCTTCCATTTAGTCGTTGGACTCATAGAGAAACAGATAAAAGCTGCACTTATCAAAATTATTATATTCACAATAAATCTAATGAGTAGTAGTGATAAACCTACATAGATTTATCCCCCAACTCTGCAGATTCCCTTCAACTCTACAAAGGATTTAGCCTATTTTAGGTAATTGTTTTGTGTTTGTTTTTTGCAAAAAAAAGAGAGTGAACACTGGACTTGTATTTGTGAGGTGGACAGAAACACGAGTTGAAATGAATGTTAATGATGCTTTATGTCTGCTGGAGGTGTAAAAAGGCAGCTGTTACTAACGTTTGTACAAACAACTGCAAAAAGGGATTTTTATGCTGCATTTACAGCTTGTTCTGCTGCCTACGAGTGAAAGCACCACACAGTAAGATATCTTGACTTGCAGTACATAATTTGATCAATATCAAGTCGTTAGATCCTTCCTGCCTGGTAAACATTCATGTCTTTAACTCTCCAGAAGGCCTGCTTGTCACATAGGTTTTCTGTTATAAATTTTCGAGCTGAAATAACATTGATAACAAGCTCAGGAGTTATTTTCTCGGACTTGACAGCTCCAACTGTTTTAAAAGTTTTCCTGTAACAAGTAAACTAAATTAAGTGAGTGAAATATGTGCCCAATTAAAGAACCTTCCCACACCTTCAAGAGTGTTGTTTGGTGACAGTTTATAATCAGTAGTCATAAAATAGTCATTTATTTCTCATCAGTACAGCAGCCAATTCTGCTTTCTAAGTTTGTCTCTGCAGTTGGCAGCAACTGTTGCCATATAAGGACATAGTGGCTGTATATTGCTGTCGAGTATGACTTATTCTGACTTTGCTTCTGTTTTTTTAATCTCCAAATAACAGTGTAGGCAATGAATGTGTAAGATAAGACTAGTTTATCATGGTTATGCTGCATGACTGCGGAGTCCGGCTGGTGTTAGCAGCACGGGTGGTTGCTTGCAAGCGTCACTTAGAAATATCACCGGGGAGGGGAAAGGTCCTCTGCCAGATCAGTGTGAAACAAAGCAGATCCATCCTCGCTGATTCCTCTTTGATGAGAACAGCTTTTGACTATGTTTTGACTCTAACATTAACCAGAGCAAGGAGAGCAAATGGAAATATCTCGAGTTTAGTTGGTCCACACACTCTGTGTTCACTATCCTTTCTTTTATTTATTCTTCAATACTAATGCTGTGACTATAACAAATGTTTGGTCATTGACAAACAGAAAATTTCTCATAATAAAAAGCAGATGGAAACCAATGTGATAAGATATTCTGTGCTTTATTTCGTATTAGATGTAGCCTTGTCTAACCCTAACCCTAACCCTAACCATTATGGCATGGGACACTATCCTTAAACTCTTCATTAGTTGAAAAACAGACTTTCCACTGAAGGGCCACAATGTTTTGGACTTTTTGTACCCATTATTTACCCACATCTAAAACTGCAAAGTCATTTAGATCCTTCATGAAGTGTAAAGTCAAGGAAGTTAAAGGGAGGCATGTCTAGCAAATGCTCCAAAATCAAGCCAAAGCTTTCTTCTTAATCACCAATTCAGACTCTGATGCCTGCATGAGAGCCTGTGAGTAGAAATTAGCGCACTATCTTCAAAGTCGCCCTCCAGTCCCCCCTGGGCAGGCGAAAACAACAATCTGACACATGTGGACAGCAATTAGAGGGCTCATCCGTCTCCTCCTCTCTGGGGCCTATCACCCCTCTCTGTGTTGCTGACAGGACCTGGAGCTTCATTTCACCCTAAAGAGGGCTAGAACAGGGTCTCGACCCTTTGACTCTGTCAACACTGAGTCAGAGTGTCGATTACAGCCGGGCCACTAGCTCAGTCTCCCACAGACACACTGGGCACCTCTGCCCTCTATTACAACAGTGGCGAATCCTTCTTCTGTGCTTCGTAAAGTCATGCATAACACTGAAATTCCCTAACATGTGTTTGCATATTTGAGCCCTTATCTCACGTAATGCAATAACAAATTTATTATTTTTTGCATGCAGGATCTATTGGCAGAAATGGAATATAATATTCATGGGTATGTTTTCATTAGTGTATAATCACCTGAATATAGGAATTGTTGTGTTTCCATTACCTTAGAATGAGCCTTTATATCTACAGATTGTACGTTCAGTAGAGTCTGTCATGTTGAAGCAGACAATCCAAACATTGGCTGTCGATAGGGCCTTTAATGTTTTTCGTGAGTTTAACAGCTACCTTAGTTTCTCCTACAGACTTCACAGCCCGTTTTCATTCCCAGGTTGTCAAATACAGACGTGAGTGGTGTTCAGTTAGCTGCAATCTGCAACTTCACCATTAGATGCCACTCAATCCTACACACATATATAATTGATATGCAATTAATCAGCCACAAAAATGTACTCAAGCAGAGGACTTAAGAGCCACTCTAGCAGCGAGACTAAGCAGCATTGTTTTGGAAGTTGAGTCAAAAGTTGGAAGCCATTATGTTTCTGGGTTTTGCCATATATGACTATGACTGACTAACAATAACAGGAATGTGATTTCTGTCAAAGGCTGTCCCCAGATCCTGGTGTCAGTATACAGGAAGTTTGGTGGGGCTTCGCTCTGAATGAATTGTTTACAGAATGATGAGAGCCAAAACTGGACTGAAGTCACTCCCTGCAGGAAGTTTCACACAAATTCTCAAAAGACTTTGAGAATCAATTATTGAGGAATGGACTGCTGTAATGATTTTTCCTTTTTGTCCCAGCGAACAGACATGCTTGCGCATATATCAATAGGCATGTACACATGTGCAAAGACATGCACAGTTGTTTCGAGCATGTGACATCGCATTCTTGGCATGTCACACAGCCATTGTGATTGGAGGATATCATATTCTGCTCAGAGTGCAGTTATTTCTTGCCGTGACATCTGACATGACAGCATGGTGGAAAATGGGAGGAGACATGGGGAGGGGTTGGGGGTGGCGCTGGGCACTGCCATGATTAATTCCTGAAGTTATGTTCACAGTTTAGCACAAGAAAGGGTTCTGCATGGTCCAGCTTTTTAAATTTTAAATAAAGTAACCTTTGAACCCGCCAGTTATTGACCTTGATGACCTTGATGGCTGAATTCCATTTAGCTGCTTCAGTTTCTGGCATTGTTCATGCTGGCTCACTGTCACTTGAGTAGAACACAGCCATGGTTAATGTTATTAGTACCACCTGTGCTTTTCCTACTTCATGCCTATTAAATGACTTTCTACCGACTTCAAGAGTTGGTTGAAATTCAAGAATGCATTTAATTATCAAGCACTGAGTATAACTAGATAGAACACTGAACATAAGCACCATGTACATTTACTAAATTATACTCAAAATGTAGGAACAGTTCAGTTGTTACCTTATGCAATCGGCAGCACGGCTTACAAGCTTATAGTGTGACAGAGTTTGTTGAATTTTATGCAGCACAAATGGCGTTATCGGTTGAGTTGTGTAAATGATCTGTGTAACACCAACCATATAAACCTATGATATTACAAGCCTTCACCAGAGTTTAAAGGATAGGTTAAGCTTTTTTCAAGTCTGTCTTAAAGCAATAGTTAAGCCTATATTTACTTTGAAATAGTGGAACAGGGAATCCTGACCTGCGGTGGGGGGATAGTAACACAAAGAGGGAATTTCACACTAAAAAAACATAACTGTGGAAGAGACCCTCTTCATTTGACTAACCTATATTAGCTTTAGCTGAACACACAGAACGATGACTGTGGATTTCAAGGGATGTCTTCACAGACAGTATGAACAGGAGGAAGGACGGACGAACAATAATTCTTGAAATGTACATATGGGCATGTAGGTATTGTTTGAAACAGACTTGAAAAATGTTAATCCATCTTTTAACATTTTAGTATCAACTTTAGCATCTTTCAGACCAAACAAGTATTAACCAGATCACTTAGCTCAAATGGACATTGGCTCCAATATCATCTGAAAAATAAGGGAATTTACTACTTTGAATTGGGCTGAACCAATTCCATTTCCTAATAATTAAGTGTGAAATTAATTAGCAATAGTAGTAGCAGTAGCAGAATTATACAGTAAGACAAAGAAAAATGCACTTTTACTCACAATATCATATTCTAACATGCAGTACTTTCCACTGTAGCTACTAAACAGTATGTTTATGGTATTCTCCCCCATATGGTTTCAGTGTAATAGCGAATTGTATAAGATATACTTCTGACTGTTATTACAATTTTGCTTGCCAACTTGGTCTGACCATCTGATTCAGTGACTCTCCAATAACAAGGAAGAGACTCGTTCCCCAGGTGGTAAAAATGAACTCTGTAAGCGACCCATGTTGGGAACACTACACCATATGCAGCAGTACAGTACAGAGAACAGGAGATTCTGTTACTGTCTGAGTAAAACATCGTGCAGAGCATCGACGAAAAGTGACAGTTTACAGTGGTCATACTAGAGGCCAAGGTTCTTTCACTTTGTTTTGTTTATGAATTCCTGTGTCATATCTGTGAGAAAGTTAAGTTTTTACAGATTTAGTTTTGGTGACTTTGACAGGTCTCCTGTGGTGAGTATGAATTCAGGGTCTGAGAAGGGCACCAGGGCTCCAGTTCAGGCCCTCAGGGGGTTGACTCTCCTCAGGTATATACTGTGGTACTCAATGGGAGTATCGTGTGTGTGTGTGTGTGTGTGTGTGTGTGTGTGTTGTGTCTGCTCATGTGTGTTTTAACCGTTCTGTACTCTAGCTCCCCTTGAGTAACCAGATGATGATTAAGATCAGAAGGTCTCCATGCCTCCTCATCATGTTCACTTTGACTCGACTTTCTCAACCACAAATCCTGTGTTTTGGGGTGAACATCGGTTGGCCTCTGACCACAACTAGCAAACGGCACAAGAAGTCATCTGGTCAGGATTATTAGCTCGCACTGGCTAAATCTGCAGTGAACCAGGGTATTTACAACACTTCAGGCACTTTTACAATGTTTTCAGCTGTTCTGCATTCAAGGACAGAAGGACAGAGGTATCAGGAAACAGAACATTTCATTTTATGCACTAATAGGTCCATTAATTTCTATGTTGTTATATGTAATAGTATTGAATGTATTGTTGTAATTGTCCCGAGGTTATTATAGTTAACTAGAACTAAGATAAAACTAGGTTTGAAAAATAATTTTAGTTAACCAAAATAAAATAAATGTTAGACTTAAGTAAGTGAAACAACTTACAAAACAAACTAAAATTAAATGGAAATACAAACAGGAACATTAAATGTCTTTAGTTTTAGTCTTTTTAGTGAATTTGGTCAAAGACATTGGTGCATATTGAGACTGGTATGTGTACATGTTAGTGAGTATTTTGGCAAATACCCCCATATTATAATGGAAAAAAAAAAACAATACTAATACCCAATAAAACTAAACGTATTTGAAATAAATTAATAAATACGAAATAGAATTAAAATACAAAGCTATAATAACTAAATAAATAAAGTGTGTCATCATTTATAATATAAAATAGCTGTCAAATAAGTGCAGTGGAGTGTAAGGTATAAGTCTAGTGGAGTAGAAAATAGCAAAAATGTAATCACTACAAAAGTGAATTGAGTTGAGTAAATGGATTTTTTTAAATTTTCCACCTCTGTTTTTGTCCTTAGCTGGGGTGTCTTGACACTCCATCACGTCTGCTGAGCAAATAAACGAGATTTTCACAATGAGGTCAGCTGTGTTGCTGGTTCATCAGCTGTTCCCGGTCTCTACACGCTAATCACAAGTCTCCTGACTGAACAGTGTTGGTCTACTCTCAAGCCAGTGATTTTATCATAGTACTAACAATGGAAGGTTCTATTTAATGTTCAAGTCAATGGATGACTGCATGATGACATTCTCTGTGCATACTGTAGATGTGTGTGTACGTGCAAATGTAAACGTGGTCACTCGCACGCGTGTGTGTGTGTGTGTGTGTGTGTAGAGAGAGTTTCTTACAGCTGGATTTCAGAACCTCGGGAGAGGTCCCATTGTTAAAGGCTTCCTGCAGAAATGTACCAGGGAGAACAGAGGAAAGGGAGGATCACACAAATCTGGAAGCTTAATAGAAAAAAGAACATTTTCATTTTTGGTTTGTAGAAATAATGATGACTATTATTTTGTGCAACACAAAACAAGAGATCCTGCACACTGATCTGACCCCACAAACACAAACACACACAAACATACACACACACACACACACACACACACACACACACACACACACACACACACACACACACACACACACACACACAAGAAACTCTTTCTTGAATTCATAAGCAATGAAACACTCGGCAAATGTTAAGCTAATTTAGGTAAATATTGCTGTGTAACGCACCTTACTGAAAGACTGACCTTAAGACTCTTCCCCACTTGTGCTTCTGTTACATTACTTTAACATTTTAGGATTAAATTAAACAGCAATTTAGCATTTAGCATTAATGTCACTTGGAAGCAAAACTGACATATTCTGGCTTTGACAAATAAACTTAAACCTGCAATAACTGATTTTTTTATGTAAACACAACATTGACATATTATCACCTTTTAAGATGAAATGGAAAACTGTCTTTTTTACACATCCAGATGTTATGGAGCAACATGATCTTATATTAAGTCCAATATTCTCTCTCCTTTAGCTCTGTTTTTGGTCTCTACCAACTCCAGAGGGAAATATCTGACTCTTTGTCTGTGTTTGTCTGTTGTTTGTTGCCGAACAGGCAGTGTACAATGTGGTTTTTTTCACCGAAAACAAAAAAAAACATGCAGCCAAAAACAATGCGGTGAAAGTGAACCAAAACAATAAAGTTGTGGGTCGGGCAGCTAAATAATGAGCTCAAGGTCACTTTAAAACTCCACAAAGTAAAGGGAAGCTGCAGATTCAGGTGATCAAACATTACGAGTGAGCCCTTTCACATTGTTTTCACGCTGTCATTTCATACATTGGTATTTAAAAACATCAGTCATAGCAGCTTTAAACTAACTGTAGCTAATTAAACTGCAATTTTAATCGAGATAACTATCTTTAGATTTAGCTTTAATTGTAAAACTAAATGTCACAGGAGGTTAGTCCAACAGTTCTTCATGTTTTCTGTATCTGGCTGATCGTGAGACAACGACTTCATTCAGCCATATTCACGTGATAAAAGACTTCCTTGGTTCATTGACTGATCTGTGTTCTAGATACAACGCTTTCAATACATGTATTCAAGCCTCTGCTAGTAAAATGACTCTTTGGTCAATTGCATTATATACTGTAGCTGTATCGCCACATAATGTTTATTATTCATGTCACTGCGAATGGGGCGATGGCGAAGCACTTCCCATAATTGTGCCGAGTTGGAGCAGATGTTGAAACAGACATTATTTTGCTGCTTTCTTTCTTTCACCTCATTATTCTCCTTCTTTCACTCCCTGTCTTGTTTTGTATTCTTACTACTGGCTGTGCGTGAGGCATACAGCCTTGTTCGGCCTACTTGGCCTCTAAGCCTGCATGTCCTTGGATGTGCCGCTATCATAATCGCACCAAGCTTCTGTTTCACACCAGGACAAAACAGGGAAACAGTATCAGCCGTGGAGAAATTTGCAGATGTGACCTCTTATTCCCCAATTATTCCCATACAGTTCGGCCTATTTTCCTATCTTGTTCCATGTTATTGTAACAAGCTGCGAGAAAACTGATAGGATCTTATTTTTCGAGCCCTCAACATTTGATCACAAAATTGTGATTCTGCTTTTTCTCAGCCTTCTAGTGTTCACTGGGGCTTTTGAATATCACAAGCTATTAAATATAATTATATTTTCTCAGTCATTATTCTCCAGTGAGATGTAGTGTAGCGGCCAATTGAGAGATTCTGTAATTCACTTACTGCACTGCAATGGTAAGTGACTCCCCAAGTTCTCTCTGCGGGGGTGTTGTCTTAAAAGAGTGTGTGCATGTGTGTGTGTTCTTCAGCATTTATATAGAGGGGGCACTAAGGGTCAACCCTTTGCCCACTCCAGAGACAGGAAATGGCTCCAATATGGGCCTGTGAGTGTGGCCTCCCTTTAAAGCTCTGGGGAGTGATTTCGACTTCTTGTCAGGACCAGAGCTGCAGGATCAGTGAGAAAAATGTATTAACTGAAAAATACAGATGTTTTGTGCGGACCATTCGAAACCATAGATCTCTGGTAGGCTTCACAGGGACACAAAGGTTTATTAATAATGTCAGTGGGGCAGCTGATGATGAGCTGAGATGTCAAGAAAGATTAATGTCCAGTTTAATGTTTACATTTTAAAAAGATGGTGGTTTTTCTATAGATAGATGGATAACTTTATTATAAACATTCAGAGGGCCAGTGTGTAACATTTAGGAAGATATATTGGAAGAAATGTATGGAAGCGTATTGTATTCACTTGAACGTTTATTTTTTGGTTTGTTTTTCTGAGTATTTTTTTTCTGAGTTTAGAGAGCATTTGGAACTATAGACGCATTCATTCCTTTATTGAGAGCTCGATACAACGGAAACAAACATGACCGGCTTGTTTAGTTCAATCAAGTTTTACTTTGATCTGGGTTTCAGACACTGGGAGATAGTCCTGTCTTTAAGTCATATAGATGGTATTATCATTAGTTTGTCGACTCTACGCAGGCACCTGAGGACTTTGCGGTTGTTCAGAAGGAAAGAGCCTTCAGATCTGCTAGATGCTTCTCGCGGGAGTTGGAAGTATCTCGATAATTCAGAAAAAAAATGACTCCTAAGAACAGAAAAAAATGACTCCGTTTAAACAGGAAAAGAATTACTCTGAAAAACAGGGGGGAAAAAATAGTCAGAAAAACAGAAAAAAATTTCAAGTGAATGCAATACGCTTCCGTATAAATGGAATATAATATTTATAAGTATATTTATGTTTAGTGCATAGCATAGACGTAGTGAACGTGGTCTCTGTGACACACCTGTCCCTCAAAGCAGCCATACCCTTAATTATGCATAACTTTAAGCATTAATATGACTTAAATGGGGGAGTTATATATATAAAAGAAGGGAAAATATAATAAAAAGAACAGTGGTTATCGAAATCAATCTTCAAAGACTTTAGCACTTTGTATATTGATTGATTTATTAGACTTTTTCCAGGCCTTATGCTCTCATGCTTTTGCATCTTGTCATCTTGGACCGTGTGCAAATATGCTACCTAGATGGTCAGAGTGTCGGGCGACATTGTCTTGGCTGTGATAGTAGTAGAGATGGTTGTTTACACTCAGCATATTTCCAGCTGTCTGGGGAATAATCTCTCCAAGGATTTTTTTAGGGCCACACTCTTTAATGCCAGACGAGAAGACAGTGTTTGTTCCTTGCAGTCTGTTTGTGATGTGTTATGACTGTTATGAGTTTATTAAGGATGAACAAAGCAGAGATTATTTAACCATATTCATAATGTACCACATTCAGGGAGATGTTAATGTCTTTACTCACCAGTGGTCTAACATAACATGGCTTGAGTACTTTTAATAAGCAGCTGCTGTTTGCTGTAACTGTTTTTGCCCTCTACTGTAAATCAGATTTCCCCTCAAGGAACAATAAAGATCTGAACTGAACTGATAACTAAGTAAATTTACTTAAGCCCTGACCTTAAGAATGAAATTGAGGCACTTATATTATTTCTATAGGCTATACTTCTACCCCAATACAATTCAAAGGGAATATTTGTAGTTTTCACTCCAATACATTTATTTTAAAGCAATTAGTTACTTTACAAATAAAGATTTGACATTTAAAACCCAAGAGCATATAAATCAACTTAAATTAGCTTTGACTAACAACAGTAAACTGCTACCTATATTGATTTTTGTGTATGTATGTTTAAGGGTCATTAGCTCTTTTAAATTCAGTATACATACCCTCCAATCTACATTTGTTTAAAACAAAAATAAAAACGTTTCTGCTATCATCGCTACTGCTAAACCAGGAGATGGACCATACACAAAGGCTGAGATTTTATGATTGATATGTAGTGTGTAACGCTAATGTTATGCCAGTTTCATCACATTTCTCTTTAAGCTAATCTTGTTCTTGATCTGTTGTTGGTTGGTGCTTGTGCTGTCAGCTATCACTTCTTCTTTAACTGAGTCACACCTTGACTTATCATAGCTGACTAGCTGAGTAAGCTTTAATCCAGAATTTAATCAAAAACAGCCTGACTAACTGAACTCAATGAGACATGCAGTGCATCAGAGCGGAGTTGCGTCACAGACTGTTTGCTTTACAGATTACTGTTCAGGAAGTCTGACAATGATCATGATCAGACAAATGAAAACAAACTTTACACAGTGACCCTCTAAAAGCAGCGTTGGGAGAACTTGAATATAGTTCAGTCATCTTTGTTTAATTCTTTAAATTCTCACAGGTGGAGGTAAAAATCACCCAGAACCGGTTCCACGAGTAGAAATGTATTTATTTTGCATTGACCTTTGGGGAGAGGAAAATCATACCAATAAATGGCGTAGTCACAATTCCCCAGTGCACACTCTTCTTGTCTTTGTCTGTAATGTTTCACAGCTGGTGGGGATCAAGCGCCTGGTACCTGACACAACTGACCGTACAAGGACTTCTACGTCTTCCAGGAAAAGTGTGGGACTCCTCCTCACTGACAGGTCAATGCAGGCTTAACACTTACAGCAGCAACACTCAAAAACTTCTTCAAAAGCAGAATCATATGCAGTACTTAGACACGTTGTGACACACAAATATCTCTGCACTTTGTTATGTCGGCCCTATTTGATTATAGAGCCATTTTGTGCAGATTGAAAGGACATATTTGTCTGTATTTAAAGGAAAACAGCTCTAGATTTGTGTCCTTCAATGGGAGGAAGTAGATCAATCTTAAGATGGAAGCACAGGATGAATTGATCAAACACTTAATTAGATTTTCAGTTAATAAAATATATATTCCATTTAGACTATTGGGGTAGGCTACATACAATATGTTGCTAGATAGATAGATAGATAGATAGATAGATAGATAGATAGATAGATAGATAGATAGATAGATAGATAGATAGATAGATAGATAGATAGATAGATACTTTATTTGTCCCGAGGGAAATTCAAGCATCCAGTAGCAGCATACAAACATACAATAGACATACATTAAACATACATTAAAATTAAAATTAACATTCAAGTTAAAACAGTGCAAATGGAGGAGGAAACTGTCCATTGTCTATTGTCCTCCCTGCCTTGACTGAGAGCTGTTGTACAGTCTGATGGCCAGGGGGACAAGAGTTTTTAAGTCTGTTGGTGGAGCTGGATTGGGACAGCAGTCTACCACTGAACACACTCCTCTGCCTGGTGAAGGTGTTGCTGCTAATTTGTGTACATTTCTCAGGATTATGAGGCTTCTGCAGGAATGAAACACCTGCAATATAACATTTAAGGCTAGGAAAGACACAATACTGTTTTAAACTCTGGCACTCCAAGCATGAAAACTACATTATACTATCCACACAATCAGTTAACAGGGCCGTTCACTTCCACTAGAAGTTATTGGAAGTTTTCCTCTCCTTTCACATCTGTCATTGTTGTTCTTCCAGATATGTTCTGCATGGTCACTGTGCTAGGCATTGTATTAAGAAAATGACTGTCTTCAGCTGTCACTATCATAAAGGCAATAAAAGCCCAAAAAAAGACTTATGACCAAATAAAAAAGACCAATGACTCAGTAACTGTTGGTTTCTGGAGCAATACAGAAAAGCTTTCTAATAACATGTGTTTCTTCCTTCCAGACATTTTGATGTCATAGCAGAAAAGGCACAGGTGTGACTAATAAAATAATTAATGGCTCTCCATTTAGTTGTTCCATTTCCAGGGCCCATGCAGGTGTTGTGCATGCTGGCTCATTATGAATATTAAGTTGCACCTGTGCTTTTCCAGCCTTGCTGGTTCAGGTTTCTCCCCACAATCGTGCCACTCCTCCTTTCCTCCCCTTCCTTCATGACCAGTCCTGCCCGGCCAGTACCACAATGTAACTCGGACTTAAGAGGACTGGAGAGGAGGAAATGGAAGGGTAGTGAGGTCAAGCGGAGGACATCTGGGAGTTTATTTTCTATGTCACCATCAATCAATGGAGCTCTGCCAATGACAAAGTGGTCCTATAATAACTGACATTCAGCAGCTCAAGCCAACAGTAGCCTATGCAGCCTTACAGCTAGAGAGTGTAAAATGAACTAACATTACAAGTTAGGGAATAACACCAATGTGAAGTAAAGGGATATATGAACATAAAGGAGCTGGTATTTCCCCTCTGTTGAGTTTATTTAAAGTCTGTCTTCAGAAAATGATAATGAGGATCCAAACGCATTCTCAGTAATCCCATCACAACAACAAAAATGAAGATGGAGAGGATGTTTCTGCACATCCTTGTTAAAAGAGCATTCAGCAGCACCAATTTTCAGGCACAGATGAGTTAAGAAAGGAGGGGAAGAGGAGCAGCAGACAAGTCATTCCCACACGCAGCCTGCCCCCTTGTGCTGATAGTTTATATTGCATTATGTAATTAGTGGCTGTTCATGCTGTTTATTGTATATTATTGTGAATATAATATATATTATGTTATATATTTTATACATTATAAACATTGGTTTGTTTACAATACCATATCAGCATTGTTTTATCAGCTTAATTACAAATTAGAGGTTATTGGGGCACACAGTTGCACAGATTCACTGTAGCCTTTCAGTAACATTGTAGATTAGAATAAAAGTCCTACACCCAAAATTTCAGGCTACTTTATTATATTTATGTCAGTGTTTTCAGCTCACAGATTACATTCTGAAACTCAATAATTAACTATAAAATATAAAAATTTATTTTTTTTAAAGTACCCCTTCACTCAAAAATCTGTTTTGTTCTTCTTGTTCCTACAGTTTGATGTTTGAGCTTCACTGTGCAGAATGAAGCAGAGTTTGACACTAGAAGGATGTTTTCACATTCATCTGCAGATCAGAATCAGAATCAGAATTGTTTATTGCCAAGTAGGTTTTTACACCTTCGAGGAATCTGATTTGGTGCGTTGGTGCTTAAAATATACAAATATACAAATCAGAAAAATAAAGTTTAAAAATAAACTTTTAAAATATAAATAAATAAGCCAAGAAAGATAGAAAACTGTACAGAATACGGGAGTGCATTAAGATAGTGAAAAGTTTCTCTGTGCTTACTGAAAATCTAATTTTTAGAGGTGGGGCCTGCAAGCCATCCTGGTCCAGTATGCAACTTATACAAGTGTGATGTAGAAACTTGAAGCCACCAGTGCATTAACACTGAGATTGGATTGAAGCAGGAGACATCTTGAGTCCAGCAGGAAAACTTTAGAAATAAAAACATTTGCATATTTATAGATTCATACATTTTTATTTGAGGTAGAAGGTTCCTGTTTAAGGATTGTAATTTGGAAATTGTACGGAAGCGGAGAACGGCCATGGATTTTTTTCTTTTATGCAACCTACAAGAGCTGCCACGAACGGTTTCCAGTCAAGTAAACAAACTAACGTAAAGTGTAACTTACCGGTAGGCTACAGCTACAGTCAGAGGCTATGGAAGCCGTTCGTGGCAGCTCTTGTTGGTTGAAATCAAGACGAACACATTATCAATTAATTGGTTATCACGAGAAAACTACGGAAGCCCTAAAGGGCCATGCATTCATACATTTTATTTCCTCCGTTTTCCCGAGATAACGATATAATTAATTCGAGATCTCGAGATAATGACTGTGTTATGATACCTGTGGTCAAGCCAGCCGTTACTCCGGCTACTACTTACTTATCTCGAGATCTGGAATTAATTATGTCGTTATCTCGGGAAGACAAAGTTTCGTTATCTCGAGATCTCGAGAAAATTAACTTGTTATCACGGGAAAACGGAAATAAAATGTATGAATGCATGGTCCTTTAGGGCTTCCGTAGAAAACAATCTATGTTATATCGAGATAATGAAATAAATGAATTTGTTATAACGAGAAAACAATCTTTGTTATCACGAGATAACAGTGCATAAAAAAAAGAAAAATCCATGGCCGTTCTCGGCTTCCGTAAAATTTTATTTTAATTGCCGACTATTTATTTACTACTTATATATTTGTTTCTATTCTGTATATTGTATTAGATAGAGATTGTATATAAGTACTATTCTTTAACAGTGTGAGTGGAGCAACTGTAGTGAACAAATTCCCCCCCAGGGATCAATAAAGTATTTCTGTTTCTGATTCTAAATTTGTATAGAAGTCTTAATTCATGTCTGCAGGGGATCTTTAACGTCTTTGCAAACAACAATTTCTCCCATTTTTTTGCAACATAACAGCAAATAAAATAAGTATTAATACCATTTTATAACCTTTCAAAAAGGGCAAATGATTCCAACAGCTACCAGACATTTTATTTCAGTCCATTCATGTAGCTAAACAGCGGTTATAACATTTCCGATGACACGTGAAGGCAACAGGCGAGATGCGTTCGCGGCTCAGTTCACATTCGACGTCACTGCCACTGCCACCATGTTGGATCAGGAAGTGGGCAGAGTCGAAGCAGGAATCCCGATCCGAGCTTAACGACTAAACGGCCGTCTTTATTGGATCGGTCAACCGTTTTCACCGCTCTCATCCTTTTAACATCCAGGTTACATGCTGCGTGGCTTTCTTGCTGGTCGAGGTAGACGCTTTTCTTCGGATTTGATCGTTTTGCAGCACCAGCTATGGCCTCCCTCACGCAGAGAACCTCGGGCCTCGTCCAGCGGAGGACCGAGGCCATTCGCAGCGCCGCCGCCGACAAGGAGAGGGAGTCCGGCGGGGAGGAGGACGAGGCGCGCCGCGGTGAGGAGGAAGACGACGACAAGGGGGACTCGAAGGAAACCAGACTCACGCTGATGGAGGAAGTGTTGCTCTTGGGCCTCAAGGATCGAGAGGTGTGGGCTTGTGTTTGTTTTTTAATCCCTCAACCGAGGTGGTTGGTGGGGGGGAGCTTTTTTTTTTAAAATTATTTTTATTTTTTTTAATTCGCTGCTTTACACAACATTATGTTTACATTGCGTCACCGCAACGTCAACAACAGGGTTAGCGTCGTGTATTCCCGCAGACATTAATGTTTGCAGCATTTCAAACCTGTTAACTTGGTCAGAAGATGTATGTATGCAGTTGACGCCATTCACAGTTTCTATCTGATGGTTATTTTCTCCTTTTATAGCTGCAGCTTGTTGTGAGTGAACGCAGTTATCCGACGTTAAGTTAATTAACCCCTTCCTACGTTAGCTTAGCGTTACCTTGGTAGTTTTCTTGACAACCTGCCAACAGCGACGTGACACCTTTTTTTTTTTTTTTTTTTTTTTTTCTTTTAAAAAAACCTGGAAGTGCCGCAACTCACATAACATTTATTATTCCTACCAACACGTCAGCTAACTTAACAAGCGCTGCACCCTGGCTGATTTTCTCCTCCTCTTCCTCCTCCTCCTCCTCCTCCTCCTCCAGGGTTACACGTCCTTCTGGAACGACTGTATTTCTTCCGGTCTCCGCGGATGTATGCTGGTGGAGCTGGCCCTCAGAGGGAGGCTACAGCTGGAGGTGTGCGGCGTGAGGAGGAAAAGTCTGCTCTCAAGGAAGGTGAGGAGAAAGTGTGCTGATGTGGTCAGGTGTGCCCTATTTTTTATTTATTTTTTTATGTAACAAACAAACTCCCAGGAGGATGCATTTCTCCAGAATCAGGTGTATTGTCAAGTAGGTTTTTCACATGCATTGATGTGTTGGTGCATTCAAAATAAAAAAAATACATCCATGAAGAGCGGTGCAGGATATTTGTTTGTTCTTATGTAGGAATTAGGAGTGTTGGGAGTTTTTTTTAAATATATTTCGTGCGGCTGATAGTGACAGCTAAAGGGGCGGGAAGGGGGTGACACACAGCAAACTGCCACAGGTCAGAGTCTAACCCATGGCTGCTGCAGCAAAGACTCACCAGGTGAGCTACCAGGACGCCCCGGGAGTTGTTTCCGGTTCGCCGAGGGTGTGTGTGTTTAAGAGGTAGTTCAAATACGTGTCCCTTTTTGTTTGCCAAGGTGATCTGCAAGTCAGATGCCCCGACGGGGGATGTGCTACTGGATGAGGCACTGAAGCACATAAAAGAAACCCAACCGCCAGAGACTGTCCAGAGCTGGATAGAGCTGCTCAGTGGTGAGATAAGCCCCGTCAGAGTTTGCCAACCAAACCTTGTGCTAATCTACTCCTTGTTCCACCTGTTGGACATCCTGATGATATATTTTATATAGCTTGTGCCTCTCTGCTCTGTAATGTCTGAGGTTGTCAGGGAGGTTGTGAGGAACTTATGTTGCATCATTTGACACTAATTGGTAAATAAACATTCATTAATAATATATTTTAAAGGTGTTGTCTTTAGCAACCTTAGAACAAATGTAATAATAAGGTGAAAGCAGCAGTGTTAAAAGTGCTTAAACATTTATTTAGTGTCCTAAAAGGGATTTTATGTTGTCCTACAGGAGAGACCTGGAATCCCCTGAAGCTGCACTACCAGCTGAGAAATGTCAGAGAACGTCTGGCAAAAAACCTGGTCGAGAAAGGTGTCCTCACCACGGAGAAACAGAACTTCCTGCTTTTTGACATGACCACACATCCACTCACCAACAGTACCATCAAACAGGTAAGATTCGGGGGATGTTCAGGGACTCTTTGTTGTTTAAGTAAGTTGATTTAAGTTTCACAGGTATTAAAATGGCTTAAATTAGTGTTGTTGGATACAAGTAAAAGCCATATTTTTGTGCTCAATCTTTAAACATTGGCACTGGGGTTTTCCAGTAGTAATTGCACAATAACACCTGCATTGGATCCTGTTAAAAAGCTACTGAATTTAAATGCACAGTGTGTAATTTCTGCCCCTAGGGGTCTCTCTTATCATGGTTTGATGTCGTTGGTAGCTTGGTGATCATGTGAATTGTTGTCGTCATTGTTCCCTTGCTGATGGAAGTCTTGTTTGACATGACTCAGGCAGACATTCAAAGTTAAGTTTCGTTTAGTTGTGTTCACCAACTTCCTTCCTCACTCTCAGACATATCTTTATGTATCTCGTGTTTCCTTGAAGTTAAAGCAACTAGATGCAAGTAAGAAACACACCTTTACAATATAAAACCTTTAGTTTTATATTGTTGGAAACATTTGGGATAATTTAAGTACACAACTCTAACAAATATATAACATAAGTCCAGTGTTTTTAATTCAGAAATTGTACATATTATACATTTATAGTGCAGGTTTTACAACATATATAACAGCTCTGTAAATCCCATCTATGCTCTCTTTTGAGAAAAAATCCGATCCCCAAAAGTGAGAAGTTTATGGCCAGACACCAGCCTGACACACGAGAGCCACACAAACATCAGCCCATATTAGCTTTTTCTGCTCATGTGTTTTTTTTTCTTTTAGGTTTAGGATACAAACACACGTCCTGCAGTGAGCCACCAACCAGACAATCACTGGAGAAAAGTGCGCTGCTATCATCAGTTTGCAGGCCAGATAGCTAGCTAGTTAGCTGCAGCATATTAAAGTAGTGTATAAATGTACCTGCAAATACCACTTTGGTCTGTTTATAGGCCGGTGTGGTCTTTACACTGTCTGCTCATGGCCTTTAAGCCACAGCACAGGTTTGTTTACATTGTGTTTCGTTCTGCCAGCTTCTGTCAATCAAACATAGACACCAACCAAAGGCTCAAATGTCCCTTCAGAAAGGAAATATTCAGAAATTTACCAAAATACTTTTTTTTAATTCTTTTTTATTAATAAACTATTGCCAATTAGAAATGACTGACATTTTTAACTGCTATACTGGAGGACTAAATGTGATTTCAGTTGGTGGTACTCTATACTGAGCAGTTGTCTGTGCTCAGCGGATCCCAAAACAGACGTTTTTGTTTGACTATAGCTTTGAATTTTACATTTTTTAATGTAACCTGGTTATAAAAAGGCATTCTCATAGACAGTACAGTATTGAAGTATGTGCTTTGTGTTTGGCTCATTGCTCAAATTGAACCTTTCCTGCTTTTGGTGTAGAATTATCACAAGCATAATAATAATGCAAACTAGTAATTACTCGTGATTATTTATAGATTTAGTCTCATTTAGAAGATAGTGTTGTCATTTTGTCATGTATTTATTTACAATCATGTAATTTTATCTTGCTGTTTTGCCAGTTTTACCAAAAATAGTTCAACATTGCGGCAAATAAACTTTTGTATTATGTACTGTTAGCATAAAGATGGGTACCATTAATCAATGTTTTATTTCACATTTGTTCAAAAACGGAAGTATAAAAATGAACTACACAGCTGCTGGTTGGCAGATTTTTACCGTCGGACATTGTCTTTATGCTATGCTAAGCTAATCATCTGCTGGCTGTAGCATCAAATTTAACAGATTGATTGACTTTTTTTAAATGTTGTTTTTAGTCTAGTTCTGATGCGTGTAATAGCTATAAAACACATTATGTCAATGTTTTTGCCTACAGCGCCTCGTCAAGAAGGTCCAGGAGTCCGTTTTGGAGAAGTGGGTCAACGATCCCCACCGCATGGACAAGCGAGTTCTGGCCCTGATCCTTCTGGCCCACTCATCTGACGTTCTTGAGAATGCCTTCGCCCCACTCCAAGACGACCAGTACGACCTGGGCATGAAAAGAGTCCACACTCTGCTAGAGCTGGAGCCGGAGAAAGAGAGCACAAAGCCCAACGCCAATGAACTCATGTGGGCTGTGGTGGCCGCATTTACTAAATGAAAACACCTGATCGGTTGGACTGGAAGATCTGGCTATGGTCTGCGTTATTTAATTGGTTGAAGGACTTCACTTAATGAGACGGACTTCACTTTAATGAGACAATCTATTTTGGTTGGGGAGCCTGTTTGTACATCTATTCCGGATGACATTTTGGTGGTATACCATATTAACCCAGTGCAATCTGATTGGTGGTGGGCTTCACCAAGAAACATTTGGTTTGTCGGAACGGTCTCTAAAAGAAAAATGACTTCTTTCACACAGGGAGGTAAATTATCTGCAACTGCTAGGCTGGATATACTTGTAAACATCGACACTACGAACAGATGGGCTTCTGTTAATGTTAGATGACATCAAAGAACAAGGCAGGTGGCAGCAGTAGTCGTGGTGAATATGAAGATTTTGACTGGGGCCAAGTTTCCCTTCTACACTAAGGAAAAAAAAAACATCTCTCCATTACTACAAGATCTCACCAGAATCATTTCCTGGTCTCGTCTCCATACTCTTCCCCCATGCAAGGATAAAGGATAGCAAATCACACTGCTGTCTATGCTCTTTGCACTCACACAGGTCTGTGTTGGGAGTCCATGCTTAGGGTTACTGTTAGAATAGACTACCTGAATGTTTTGCCGATTCACTCTCTGTCTTCTCATTAAATTCTCTCTTCTCCTTTCTTCCTCATTGCATTTTGAGGAAGAAAGCGAGAACACAAATAAAAATCGCTTGAGTTCAGTCGCTGCATCATTAAGAGCGAGCAGGGTTAACGTGGCCCGTATAGTCTCTGTCATAAATGAAGAATTAAACCTTGAGTCTAGCAAAACTCTTTATTTTATTAGTTTGCTGTTTTTGCAATGGGTCCATTCTGTGTTTTATAGAATGAGACTAGTCTTCCATTTCTATTTATGTTGCTAATCGATGCTTGAAGTAGCCTGCCATTTATCAACTATTTTGCACAGTCAGTAGCCCTGTAGGTAGGATCGTATTTATAGAGATTTTTCTTAAGTTGAGTAACACACTTGAAGATGAGACTGAAAATTATGAACCTTAGTAACAATGGTTTAAAACAAAAAAGATCTCACTTATTTTGTCTACAGTTATTGATCTTTATGAATACTTTAAAAGCATTCCTCTGGACATATAAAAAGAAGCTTCTGCTCATATTTTTAATTGTGAGTTGAGATGTAAAGATGCAGGAAAAGCGAACAAGTCCTCTCTGATTTGGATCGCTGTGAACAGCCTACACAAGATTTACAATGTGGTCATCAGAGCTTATATGAACAGGCTGGGAAATGTTAGCCAAACGGGCTAGTTTTAGTTCAGAGAGCATTAGAGGGTCGATTTGCCCAAATCAAAAAATAAATTTCTCACATAACACTAGTGGTATCCAGCCATTCAGGTAGTTTGGTTTTATTTAACTTTATGAAATATGTCTGAGATATCTGCCTCTATCCTCATACAGTGAGGGTAAATTGAGTTTCCCAAGAAGATGCTTGTCAGCGGTAAAACAAAACCCAAAATAAAAATGTCTTTGTGGAGTTTCCAGTGACAAACCCAGAAACCTAACTAAACTTTTTCCATTGGAAATACTTTGCACAGAAGAGATCGCATTTGAAAACTATTTACTAGTTTCACTGTAAACCAACAGAGGTAAGTTAGTATTTTGTCATTTGGGTGAACCGACCCTTTAAGTTTCCCTATTGCAATATGATGTATCTTTCAGTCTATATGTCATGTCATAATTAGATGTTATTTCTATATGATAGTGCGGGCAGGTATTGTTTCATACACACAGATGATGGGAGAGTTACTTGGGCCCCAGTTAAATCAGTGTTCAACAACATGCAGTCCATTGGAACAAAAACATCTCCAAACATGCTTTACTGCAGGTCTGAGAAAACTTCTGTGAAAGTATAAAACCATGAGTCTGGTCTGATGAGTATGATCTGTGTATGACTATCCCTTATTGTTTCATGACATACTTTTAGTTCTGTCTTTTTTTCTTTTTTTTTCTACCTACAAAATACAAATAGGTATGAAGAAGAGTTGAGATCCGTTTACAGCAAAGAGACCATGCATGCTATTGGTGGAGGGCCGGGGTACTTGTTGATGTAGCTACAGAGAAAAGGCTTGTATGTAATTATTAGTCATTTTATGTGTACGATCTAATGGAATTCAATGAAAGGGATCTTCTCTGCTATCCTGTATAATTCTGTATGCTTTTGTATTACCACACAAAATAAAGTAAGGATCCTTTAAGTGCCTGAATTTAGCACTGTTTTGCTGTTGTCGGTTTTTTTTTTCCATTTACAATTTTGGTTTTATTTCATCTGTTTGATTTTGTTTTCTCCTATTCAACTAGTAGTCCCATCAATCTATCATGCAAATAAGAGGTGCTTCATCTGATGTTTTCTTTATTTTTGTGTAATTTTTTGAGAAAATAAGCCAAACTTTCTGTTTCTTTTCTTGGACATTGCTTTGGGCTCTGTGAAATTGGGATGGCTGTTTGTCATTTTATATCAATTGATTGGATAAATAACAGATTAAAGAAACAGTTTGATATTTTGGGAAATACCCTTGTTTTCTTTCTTACCGAGAGTCAGAGGAGAAGATTGATACCACACTTGTCTGTATGCTATATATGAAGCTACATCCAGAAGCTGGTTAGCTTAGCTTCACACAAAAAACAAAATCTGGAAATAGAGAGACAGCTAACCTGTTTCTGTCCAAAAGAAAAGAAAATCTGCCTACCAGCTCACTAATGGACATGTTATAACGTGTTAAGTGTAAAATCGACTAGCTGTTTCCCACTCTTTCCTTATGCTAAGCTAAGCTAAGGTAAGCTTATCAGCTGCTGACTCCAGGTATATTTAACGTAACGCCAAAAGAGTGGTATCAATATTCTCATTGAACTCTCAGCAAGAAAATTAATAAGTATATCTGAAAATGTCAAACTATTCCTTTAACTGACATGAAACTCATTGTGAGTTGAAGCCTTACATTCATTCAACTGTTTACTTTCACAACCGCTATATTACAAATGACCAGATACTAGATTTATTGAATATATATATATCTTTAATTAGCAATTCTTGAAACACTTCCCCGTAGAAAGACATTTTTGAAAAGTTAATACACTTAATCACAATTCTTCCAAGTCTACAAATCTCCATTGATGTAAATGAGACAGGTTTATAGAGCATAATATGCATAAATGTCCACATATACAGTAGTATGTACATAATACATGTGACAATCAGCATCTTTCAGCAGATAACGTCCATTCAGATGTTCCCCTTTGGTTCCAGTCATCCATGGGTCCGAATCGGTGGATCAATAGCATCCCACTCATTGGCTTTCTCTGCAGAGCTCCAGTCTTGAATATGGCAGCAGTCCACTGACAGTTCACATCGAATATCTCCATCAGGGTGTTTCCATAAGCTTAAATCTCACTTGAGAGCCACCATTTTGCTGTGACGAGTCTGTGTCCAGGACTCTTCTGCTTTGGCTTTGATTGCCTTCCAGTTTAGCAAAAATCCAATTCCTCTTTTTGTGCTTTGACGTCATGTCTCACTTGATTTTAGTGACAGTCTTGTAGTTCTTGATCAGTATTTCCAGCAGTTTGTATTTCCAGTAGAGTCCATCACCAAGTTGACGCAACTCATACGCGCAGTGATCGAAAGCAAGATCTGAGGGAAAAAGGACACAGTTCAGAGGAGTTAGTTAGGTTCAGAGGAGTATCCACCATGTAATACACCTTTAAACTGATAAACCTTAACAAAAAACAAGTTCAATCAAATCTTTTAAGATACTCACCGTGGCTACCCATTTCCATAGTGGTAGGTAATGCTCCGTAAAAAGAGAAGAGAGTTTTAAAGGTTCAGTTTTTCTTCTTCCTCGGTGCTTATAAAGCTCTGTAGTTGTCGCTTGACAAGAAGGAACAGGTTTGACCTATTGATAGCAGTATGAGTTTAAGTACTGCAGCTTGACGTAACTTTATGGCAGAGGAATCCCCTTCTGCCGAAGCCAAGTCCCTCCCACGTGACGTAGACCAAAGTGTTCACAATATTGTTGTGGCCTCCTTAATCAGTAATATTATATAAAACGTACCTACTTTAGAGTTTGTAGAACATAACAACACATGTCTGTATTGTTTGTGCCAGATTGTTTGTGTTTGTAGTTTTAGCTTTAAGAAACATAAACATGCTGCTGCAGTCAAATTGAGTGATCATAAAGGAACTTCATTCACATAAAAAGATATTTATAATAATAATTCATGATTTGACAATATTTGAAGATTAATTAAATGAATAAATATATTTTAAAAAACTAAGGACGTATTGAAAGACGTCACAAGTAGCTTTGTATAGGAAGTAAAAACATGAAGCAAGATTTCCCCATGGCGGACCACGATGTTCAATAGATAGAGGCAGAATTTTAAGAACTCACACTTATATAATCCCACCATAAAGATTTATTGCTTTTTTCAAGGTTTGAATGCACAACAACAGTTCACAGGAGGTGGGTGATGTTGTGCCCTGGTGGGCTGATAGTGATAAGATATATAGACTAAGTGTTTTTCAGAATATAGAGCAAAGTCATAACACATGTGTCATTATATAAACAGAAAACACTGAATATTCAAAATGTCATGTGATCAATATAAGTGTTTACTGACAGTTAAAGAACAACATCAGTGTTCACAGAGTGTTTCGTTCAACCTGTAAATAAATTACACACAGCAGTGTACACCACACACATACACACCACAACTGCCTGAAAGGTTTATAATGCAGAACTCAAAGATATATATTCTGTGTATTTTATTCAAAGATCTCACTGCTCTGCTCAGCATAGTTGTCATGGACATGTTGAGACCTGCCTGTAGCTTTCTTCCTTCTTGCAGGAACGGGGAAGTACCTGGGAAACTACAGCCAGCCGCAGTCAGGCGATCTGTGCCGATCAGTGCGCTATGACAATAATTTATGTTTATTCTATATAAGGTATGATGATTTGTTGTGTGCCGGAATAGTCTACAGAAAGACCCGGAGGATTACGTAAAGTTGTGATGTGAACTTTGTGATGTACAGACAAGTACTTACGCAATAGTTAAAAGAATTCAGATTCTTTACTGTAAGTAAAGGTAGCAATTAATTCATTTAAAAATGCTCATTTATGAATGAAAGTACAGAAATATAATCAGCAAAATCTATTTAGAGTATCGAAAGTTCTTATTAAAGTACATGCAGGAACTCTTCTACTGTACTATGTATTACAATATGATATACTTAATCACCATTTTACCTGTGAACTGCTTTTAGCAACCTATAGGGTCCAGAGTCTACCTGAGGGTCACAATAAAAGTCTGAAGAGCTGTGTTATGAATAATGAGGAAGGAAAGCATTGCTACACATATTTGTGGTCATTTTTTGAGACTTTTCTCAAATTTTACTGAGAAGTTTAGAACAGAAATGTCTCATTGTTGGAACTGTTAACAACTCACAGACATCTGAAAGAAGACAATGTGGGAACCACTGGTTTAATATTTAGCAGTGCATGTGTTTAACAAGCTTATAATATGGGGTTTTTTTTGTAAAATATATCTAATAACTATTAGCTGTCAGATAAATGTAGTGGAGTAAAAAGTGCAATATGTCCAACGCAATAATAAAGTGAAGTAGAAGTATAAAGTTGCATTATATGGACTCAATACTCAAGTCACACAGACTTGTACTTCAACACAGCACTTTCCAGCACTACTAATGTCAGAACAGAATCTAGTTCATCAGCACAGAATGGTCATATGATCTCTGCTGATAACAGTGTTGTTAAACTCCTGCTTTGTCTTTTATTGCTACATCCTAACAGTAGTACAAAGAGAGAGAGAGGGAGCGAGAGGGTGTTTTCAATGTAATGTACATGTACTATGAACATGCTTATCAGTTACTGTACCTACACAATACAATGTTCATGTGATCTGATGTGTGTCAACAAACCTGTTGGTTTTGTGACAATATTTTGCACAAGATTTCTCAGGAAATTAATGACCTTGTGTCTGGAAGTGGGGCAGGCAACAGAAAGGTGTGTGTGTGTGTGTGTGTGTGTGTGTGTGTGTGTGTGTGTGTGTGCGTGTGTGTCTGCGACTTTGGGAGAATAGACCAACAAATTATAGAAAAACAAATCAGGTTTGGCAGGTTTGGTTAACCTGTTTGTCTCACACTGCCACACTCCTGATGTGAGCAGATAGTCAGCCAAGAGGCATTCTTACTATGTAATTGTTGACGTATTTGTGGGCCAATTCTGAAGAAAAGGATGTGTACAACTAAAGTTTTCAATGAAGCTGTTGACTGAAAGATCAGAAGCATAAATATAATATATGTCATAAAATAATCATGAAAATTTTAAATTGGGAATGAAAATCATCCATTAAAGTATTTTTTTTTAAATTTACACATTCATAAATAACAGTATGGTTCATTCATAAAGTTTGTGAATGTATGTTTGCGTTTGTTTTTAGTGATTAATTTGTATTGTAATATTGTAATGTAGGTCTGGTATACTGAGCTGAGAAGATAAATAAAGCCACACTCAAGTTTCTACTTTCAGGATCAAATTAAAAAAACATATATATTATATATATATTCAGCAGTACAGTAAGTATTAACTTAAGTACTGTACTTTTTGTATGGAGCTCGTTACCTTTTAGATTAAGATTTCATATGTCAGATTATAGCTACACTATAAGGCATTGTTATAGATCAAACTACCAGACAGTATATATAAATACTTCTTACACATTAATGCATCAGCAATAATATTCCAAGAACACTGACTGAAGGGTAATTCTGCATAAGGAGTACTTTTGTTTTCGTTTCTCTTTTTTATATTATCTGTTCCTCATTTTTGTTTGCTTAATCTTGTCTGATAATATTATATTGGCTGGTTTTGTACTGAAGAGGATTTTATGAGCCCTGTGACTTCCTTCCTCCCCTTCATGTATCCACTAGTATTTGCATAGTGTGATATTGCTATTTTTAGTTCAGTGAATGATCTTATTATTCTTATTCTATTTTTATATTTAACTTCACTTATCACTTATCTCTGACGGGCGACCTGTTAACCCTGTATATACCTCCATCAATCACTAGATGGCAGCACATCCAAACTCAACGTGAGAACTACATCTCTCTATCTATTGGTAAAAAGGATAATGCTATGGACGCATATTGCATTCACTTAAAAAAAAAAAAGGAGGTTTTCTGAGTAATTTATTTTTTGGTTTGTTTTTTTTTATATTTTTTTCTGTTTTTCGGAGTAATTTTTTTTTAATTTAACTAAACAAGCCGGTCATGTTTGCTTCCGTTGTATCGAGCTCTCAATAAAGGAATTAATGCGTCTATTGTTTAAAATGCTCTTAAACTGAGAAAAGAAATTACTCCGAAAAACAGAAAAAAAAATTACTCGAAAAACAAATCAAAAAATACATTTTCAAGTGAATGCAACACGCTTCCGTATTATGCAGGAAGCATTACACAATAAAAATAAATTAGTACATAGGAGGGGAAAATTACAAAATGGACGTACTGAAACACATTCTGAGAGTAAAGATGACTTTTCTATTAGTGTGTTGCATTTTATATATGTGTATGGGTTTTGCTGAAAATTATAAATGGTTGAATGAAAAATGCATTCTTGTCAATTAAAATGTTTCCAAACTAAATTCAAATATCACTTCCATACAGCTTGACCACCCATGTCTTTCTAGATAAAATATAAAACAATGCAACAACCAAATATGCATCACTAATCTAATATTGTAAAACACATGAATATTGCAGGGGCCATTTTTCTGTAGAACTACTTTTACTTTTGATATTTTAACTTTTGCCTTGTAACCGTGTCTTTAACTGCTCTTGTAAAGTGTGTATAAAACATTTTACTTCTATTCTCATTTAGATTTTATATAGCCTACCTCTTGTGATTTTTTTTTTAATTGTTACTTTTTACTTTTCTCTGTTCATATGCCTACTTATGTCTGTCATTGTGCATGTGCAACAATCAATAAAGGCTTATCTTAAGTACATAAGATAATAATAATAATAATAATAATAATAATAATAATAATAATAATAATAATAATAATAATAATCCCCGTATCTTTCTGTCATTTTTAAATGAAACCTCTTTCAAGTTATTTTTTTAATAAATTTTTTTCAATTCAATTCTGATTCAATTATTGATTATTATTATTATTATTATTAATGATCAGATATACACTCAATGGATTCAGGTCACCAGAACAGGAAGCGCGCACGTGGAGACATACCTGTCGTCAGGAGTGACAGAAGGTTGTTTTTGCTTATCATCACTGCGCATGCGTCGATGTGACCGGCGGCCAGTATCTCCCTGCCCACTGCCTGCGGGACTTTAACCATCAGACGGAGAGACCGACTCTCAGTCCGCTGACAGTCACTGCTGGTGGAAGCGCTGCTCTCCTCTCCAGGTCACAGTTATGAAGAACCTGCATTTCAAGGATTTCTTCTGGGTGAGTTTCTAAGTGCTTTAGTTTATTTTATCAATAATTATTTTTAATATATCATTTTGAAGAAGAAAGAAAGAAAGAAAGAAAAAGTAAGGCTCTGTCGTAAATCTGTCAGAGGGTGTGTTTTACCAAGTAAGCTATTTTTTTTGTGCTTCACTTCAGCTTTTCTTTCTATTCAAGTCTAGCTGTGATGGGAATTAGAAACATTTTTATTTTTGGCCTTATGAAGTAGGTTCCACTTTCCAGCTCTGGGTATGTGGTTTATGCAGTTGTGGAGGAAGTATTCAGATCCTTAAGTAAAAGTACTAATGCTAAAATGTACATAGAGTACATAAGTAACTTAATGCCCCTCTATTGTTATACTGTCTAACTGCATTACTGTGCACTTTTAATGGGTGGTTTAATCTATAGTAATGCATCATGCATTATAAACTGATCATACATCTTGGGTGTAAAATCTTCATCTGCAAAGTAAACTAAAGCTGTCAGATCAATGTGGAGTGAAAAGTACAATATCCCCCCTGTGAAATGCAGTTGAATAATACCATAAAAGGAAGTACTGGTCTACAGTCCACTACTGTATTTATAAAACAGTACATTTGCCTATAGACTCTTGTATAACCTGTTTAGCTAGAAAAAGAAAAGTCAATGACTGACTGATTTTGACATCTACATGCTTAGGCTGATTGTAGGCTGTTACCCTCAGCTCACCTTAATGATGGAGAAGTACAGTTCAAAACATCAATTTACACACTGTGTCAAAGATCTTCATGTTAAAGTGTGTATTTACGTCTGTGTGCCGCGTTGTCTTGGGTACTTCATTGTGTGAATTCAGAGGGAAACAAGTTTAGACAGAGTGTGTTTCTCTTGCAGTAGAGGAATGGGTGTTGGTCTGAGGAGTGGTAGTAGAGCTAGTGGTATGATAGCAGCTAAATCTGTCTGTTGGCTTTTTGTTTTGAATTAATAATAATTTTATTATATATCTATTTATCTATGTGCATGTAATCTAAACAGATAACCTCAACTGTAATGTACAATTTCTAAAATCCAAAAGGATGAACAGAATTAAATATTTTCCGTCTTATTAACAGAACTCTGACCTGACCTGCACGGGAGGCTACGATGCCATCATCCAATATCTCAATGAGGGCAAGAGGACATGCAAAGAGGTGGAGGAGTTCATGAAAGCCAGGTAACGCCATGATCTATGGCTTACTTCTGTCAGCAAGACTTACTAAGCAAGAAATTACTGGCCAGCTGTGCTAGCTGGGGTTCTATACGTACTTGTTGTTATCATGCAGTTAATAGGCAGCAAGAGCGTTGAACACAAGTGGAATAGAGATAAAAGATGAGATTGAGAAATTGAGGTGAAAATGAAAGCTGAACTTTGCGGTGTCACAACTGTGGGAAGTTGCAAGGTTCATTTATCAGAAAAGTGGAATAAGTTGTAGAGTCTAAGTCATAGGACATGTTGAGTGTAGGTGGACATGAAGCCATTAAAGACAGCAGTGAAATAGGATTAAACATCTCTATCTTTCTTAGGAGTGCACAAGAAATCTTAATTTAGACTTTACTGACAATAAGGTGAAACATTAGATCTTCTCATTACGAAACATTTATGAAAATAATGTTATAGCGTGTTGTATTTGGTAATACTCCGTTCAAGGACCAGTTTGTAGGATTCAAACTGCAACCAAATGAATAGGTGAAACTACGGTGGCTAAACTAGAGCCACTGTTTGGTTTGTCCATCCTGGGATACTGTAGAAACATGGCGGTTCAATGTGGCGGCCTCTATAGAGGTGGACCTGCTCCCTCTGTAGAGCTAATTCTAAGGTAACAAAAACAATTCATATTTTTAAGTGAGTATACACTAATTAAAACATAACTATGAATATTAGATTCAGTTTCTATATATAGATAATAATAATATAATATAATATATATTATATAGTATAATAGATCCTCCTTAATGTTACACACAGGAAACTCATTGACAAATCATTTACCAACAACAGCGCAATCAGAAATGTTGTTGCATAAAAAGCCACTGTATCTGAACCTGTAATGACCTGTAATCATGTATTAAATGCCAGAAAGACATTCACCAAAGCTTCAAATGCAATTTTTACACTCCAAACTAATTATTGCATACAAACTGTACATCTTTGAATTTGAATGATATAGTAATATAGTGATCTGTAAGACTTTTTCCTATTAATAAATTCAATCTGCAGCTAAACCAGCACTCATTCCTCCACGCTACTGTGTTGTGGTAGACCAGTGGAAATGAATTCTTTCTCAGAGGAGGAACAGAAATACAGTTTGAACCTACAGTACTGTAGCTCCAAGCCTGTCGTAACAAACATTTTATTGTGAAGTATCATCTAGATTTTATAGAGTCATACAGAGTTCTACATTTGAATTTTGACTTCCTCCTTCCTCATGTGATAAGTACTCCGCTCCTTCACACACAAACACACACACACACACACACACACACACACACACACACACACACACACACACACACACACACACACACACACACACACACACACACAAACACCCAGGCCCAGTTGGCAGCCAGTGGTGAAACTTTATCCGCTGGTACCAATTGCAGTACAAGTATTCAAAATAATGCAGTTTAACATTAACAGAGGCATTGTGACATTATAATAAAGCACACAGTTGTGGTTACAGCAAAAGAGGATATTACAAAATAACGTAACTGAAAGTTTTTCTCATGTAAGAATGAAAAGAAAAGCATAAAACAATAGGATGCAAGAGTTCCCAAAATACTGCAGTCTGAAGTTTAAAGTTTGGACACATGCTAGAAATATCATGTGGAAGTAAGAAAACTAAATCAATTGAGGTATATGTATAAATTAAAGAGTATGGCAATATAAATGAAACAGATGAGAATTTACAGAATGTATAGTGTACATTAAATGGACAATGTGCATCCCATTAACTTTAACAGAAGGCCAAACAGAAAATATTAAATGCATTTACCAAGTATGGAGCTTTGGATACGCTAAATGTGTGCTGTTATGTGATTTATTCCTATCACAATAAGAATATATTCATTCATAGCTGGGTTTTTTGGCCATTTGTGCAGACATTTATTGCATATGTGCAGTTTGCATAGAAAGCTTGTTGTGTATTCAGTAAATTGCACCTTATCAGTTAAGATTACACTGTATAATGGCACTGTGGAGTTCCTGAATATGCAAAGTCAATGATAAGAAATTCACGTCATAAGAACTAAAAATATTCTCTGCAGTTTTTTCCCCCACACATATATGAATGCTTTTGATTTTAAGCATTCATATTGACATTTACCAGGCAGTAAGGTTTTTCTGAGTCAGTCAGTCCCCATTCTGCAAGGTCTGTCTGGCTAACACTTTACTTTATTAAAGTACATATTTAATATTTCCCACTGATAATGAATCATATCACAAACACAGATATACTTTTTTACCATATAATGTAGCCCTAACTAACAGTTTGACATCCGTTTTTAAAAAATCGTGTTTGCATGTTTGTTTGCATGCTGGACTCCCTTTTTTTCTGGTTGTTTCTTTCAGAGCATCAATTGAAGAGAAGTACGCCAAAGATCTCCTTGGTTTGTCCAAGAAGGTGTGTGGACACAATGAGATGAAGTAAGCAACGAGTGTTGAGATGCTGTTATTATGTGTTTGACCGGATCTATTTACAGAGTATGTGCAGAAGTTTATGTGAAGTGCCTATTAGACTGGATTCAAGAGCAATGCAGAAAGAAAGTCAAAGTAAAGTTAAAGTCGGATTACCAAATGTGGGGTATTTTTATTATTTTTTTTGTGATGGTTAAAAGAGGAATTGAGGACTGCAATGTCATTTTAGTCAGTCAATTTTTATGCACAAGTGTTGACATGTTGTTTCTGTATCAGCAAGTCTAGTTCCCGTTCTGTCAGAGGTCACACGATCAGTGCGACTTTGTTTCTGCTGTTTCTGATTGTTAAGGTGGGAAGGGGAAGGAAGATTAATGGGGAGGGTGAGACGGGGAACATAAATTACTTAATGAAGTCAAAGTCTGTTAAAGGTTCCCTGGGGAGTTTTTTGTAAACAAACAAACGTTTACATGCAAAGTCTTAAAAGTCATGGAATTTAGTTACCTTGCTAAATAAAGCTTTCGATGGTATTAAAAAGTCTAAAATTCAATTAACAGTCATCTAAAATGTTTTTTCTTGCCTGCTAGGCAGCAAAGGTACTTCTAAAATGTTTCTGTATGTGATTACAGGCTGTATGAATTAAAGAAGTATAAACTAAAGGTGAGGCTGATAACAAACCATATAACTTACTAAAGCCAGTCAGGGGAAGAGTGAAAACATCTTTTACATCAAGTGTCCGGTGCCGTTCTGTAATCTTCTTTTAATAAGGAAATACTCTCCAGTTAAATGACCAAATATCCTGGAAATAATCTTTGTTGTCCTTGAAATTGTTTATTGGCCTGTGCTGTGGCCTGATGTTGTGGCTGCCAGTAGTTTCCTCATAGGACGCTGCTGAACCCCGGCAATATCGATTCTCACATGATTTTGTGATCTTGCGAGTACAGCTGCCTCGCAAAGTTAGGCGTCAGTTAGCAGCATCGGACCATCCATGGTTACATGCTAGCAGTCTTCTTCACTGCCTTTGTTGGCGCATAGCTTACCACATAACCACTGCCAAGTGTCAGTCGTGAAACTGACAGCAGGATGGGACTCACACCTCCTACGTCCTTGTGGCTGTCCACGGGGACCCAGTCAGAAGAACGTTGCTCCACGGTGCCACAAGTGGTCAAACACTCCACAGGGTTAGCTTTAATTCCCCCTCTAAGTGTTGAGTAGTGGATTTTAAAGGGTGTACAGTGTGGATTTGATGCAGATGTTGTAATGTGTGACATCCCTCTAATCATATTTTCTTTTGCTTTTTAAGCACATTAAAAAAATCCCTGGACATATTCAAATTACGTAAGTGCTTCACATTTTTTAGTCTTAATGATTCTGCCATTTAGCCGACCTTGTTTACTGTTTGCATCAGTTTCTGTTTCCTGTGTAGCTCAGAATGTAAACCATGTTTTTACCCTTGCAGAGACAGAACATGTGAGTCTATCACACTTACAGCTGGCGCAGAGCATGAGGGAGGAGGCCAAGAAACTGGAGGAATTCAGAGAAAAACAAAAAGAAATTAGGAAAAAGGTTGGCTTTTTTATTAGCAATGTGATACACTGAGGTGAGTGTGGCATTTTGCAACACGATAAAGTTGGTAACTGGATATGACCCTGTCATTTCAGATGGAACAACAGATGGATGCTCTCCACAAACAGAAGTCTTCACAGTTCAAGAAGACAATGGATGTAAGTAAAAATGAAAATGCAACTGAAGTTCAAAGTTCATTATCACAGATTTCAAACAAATGACTCTACAAGGGCACTTTGAGATTTTCCCTCAAGAACTTCTTGGTTTCATTTCCGTAAATTGTTATTGATAAACTGAGCTGATTAGCATATATCAGCCACATGCAATGATACATAGTAATTGACCTGCCAAACCAAAACCAAAATCAAAGCAAGGTTCATTTATTAGTCCATCTAAAACACAGGATTGTACAACAAGATGTTAGTTGTAGTTCCTTTGTGCTACACAAGGATTAACGTTTTCATGGTGGAATGTGGATGATGAGTTGAGGAGGCTGAGGAAAGAAGCTGCTCTCTAGTCCGGTGGTATGGCAGCAGATACTTCTGTATCGCTCACCAGGTGGCAGCTGGGCGAACAGGCTGTGGCTGGGGTGGCAGCTGTCTTTTAGTATCCTTTGGGCTCTGCGCAGGCACCTCACCTCACCAGTATCACTGATGGTACCAATGACCTTCTGGACTGTTGACTAATCACCTGTCCTCGAGTCCTCCTGTCCTGGACCGTGCACATCACAGTTCACATGTGACAAGCAGTTTCTAAATGCAGGTTTGATAGTTGATGTAACAACATCTAAATATGTTTGTAATGCAAATTGCAAATACTTTACGCAACAAACTGCAAACTTTCTATCAGAACCAGCATTAACTTTTTCAGCAGTTTGAGCTACAGTAACTCGTCTGTTGGATCGGACCACACGGGCCAGCCTTTGCTCCCCACATGCATCAGTGAGCCTTGGTCGCCCATGTCCCTGTTTCTGGTTCACCACTTTTCCTTCTTTGGACCACTTTTGATAAGTACTGTCCACTGCAGACTGGGAACATCCCACAAGAGCTGCATATTTGGTGATGCTCTGACCCAGTCGTCTAGCCATCACAGTTTGGCCCTTGTCAAAGTCGCTCAAATCTTCACGCTGCCCATTTTATCTGCGTCTGACACATCAACTTTGAGTACAAAATAATGTTCACTTGCTGCCTAATATATCCCACCCACTGACAGAAACCATGATAACCAGATAATCAGTGTTATTCACTTCACCTGTCAATGCTCATAATGTTATGACTCCATACAAATGCTGCATTTCAATTGACATATGACAGATAATGACATAAACGCTATCCTTATATGTTTGGTCTATAGCGTTGTTTTGATAACCTTCGTTGCGGTCTTGGAGGCCCGCCACGGGGTCTTACGTGAGCCTCCTTGAGGACTGTTTGCATCAATTTAGTTTTCAAGAGCAATAGAATCTCCAACCTTCAACCAACCAATAGTCTAACTTCATCACTCACTAAGTCAGGGACTCATTTATAGGGCTGGACCCATTTTTACTCCGGTCCAGACGACAAAGCGACTCTCAATTTGTGAGTCACGTCAAAGGGGTTTCAGGTGGGTTGTGAAAACAGTGAAAATGTTTATCCGGTCTCTGTTCTTCCTCTTTGGTGGAGGAACTTGTGTTGAACAGTTTGGGAAGTGAACCCCAAGGCATCATTTAACGCTATGCAAAATCTTTGCAAAAGAAGAAGTTCTTCTCATGCACTGTCCAAAAGAAAAGAAAAATGTGTCTGTGGCACCAGCGCCAATAGACGGAAGCAGCCCAGAGGTAGACAAAACATACTTAGTCCAGTTCTGTTGTTGCTGCAACTTAACTATTTAACATTTTGCCTTTTACAACATTTTATTAAAAAGTGCTCATGCTGACTGCGTTGCTGTCCCCAGACAAAGAAGACATACGAGCAGAAGTGCCGAGATAAAGAAGAAGCAGATCAGAATGTAAACCGAAACACCAACACCAGCAACACCAAGCACATAGAGAAGGTACAGTGAAAAAAAAGTGAAGCTTTTCTCTGGCAGAAGTTTAATGTGTCATGACAAAGCATGACATATAAACTTGGAGCATTGTCTGTACAATTGAAACTGTACAGTCTTTTTGTCACTCTGAAAACATAATCAGTGCAATTATTTAATCAACAACCATGTTGATATTGAGTCAGTTATCAAGTGAACATGTCAAATATTTACTGGTTACAGCTTCTACTGTTTTCTGCCATTTTTAAAGATTAAATAATCTAAATATTAATCAACAATGATACAAGTTTTTGTTGCACTCAAAGGAACAGGGCAGCATTTTTTTCTAGAGTGCCTTGGTAGCTGAATGGTTACATTGCCTGCTGCATGGCCTCTGAGACGTCGCTGGTTCGATTCCAGCTGGCACCTTTGTTGGATGTCATACCCCTCTCTCTCTTGTCTGCCTCTGCTGTCTAAAAAAGGCAAAAAAGCTTTTTGTCCCACAACTAAGTATAGTGGGTAGGAGAAGGACCTTTCAGGAGGCCAAATAGACACTAGTGCTGATTCCCTCATGTGAAATGTATTAATACTAAACAAACAGACAGTGATTTTCACATGATTGGAGGAAGTGTGTGCTTTGATGAGTCCTATCTTAGGTTTGACATTGATGCAGATAAAGCTACTGTTAAAACACTGTTGTTTGAATAATGCAATGTACCATTTTTATCTGTGTGACTTCCTTCTTCCTTCCTGTGTGTATCAGTTCAGCTAAGTGTGAGACGTACCAGATTGGCACGGATGCTCACATTACTTCATGAGCAGTAACTTTGTAAACTGTTGGAGACTTAGTACTCATGTGTTCTTCATTCATCATCTTTCAGCTCTACACAAAAGCACAGCAAGCAAAACAGAATGCAGAAGAAGCAGGTACGTTATCTTTATAACATCCTGTGTTGGGTACATATTGAGCTAGATCTGCACTATTAAGTAAAATATTATCGCAATATGGCCAAGTGCAATATCCAAATCACGGAAGCAGCAACTTGTTTGATAAAGTAATATTATAGTGAAGTACTGTATTGCTGCAGAGATGCCCTGACCTACAACTCATGTTCTCCAGATGTTAGAAAACATGTTTGCTTGCTACAGACCCCAACAAATGTCACATAATCATAGTTTTAACTGTTTATTCAGTAAAAATGAAAATGGTGATCTATTTATCGTGAATCGTATTGCAATATCTGTCAAAACAATGACAATATGAATTTTTTTACCTTATCGTGCAGCCCTATTTTATCCAAGCAGCTTTACATTTTGGCTCTCACTCACACACACACTTTCATGGTTCCCAGAGGATGAATCCTAATGACATTTGTTGACTTTTCACTCACTTATCTACAGAAATATCTTACCCGACGTAACGTCACCAAATTCTCCTTGGTTCAGATATCCACGATGTTTATACGTTTATACTGTTGTATGTGTTTGATTGGCAGACAGGTTATATCATCAGAATGTGACCACATTGGGAAAGCTTAGAGATGAATGGCTGAAGGAACATATCAGGGCCTGTGAGGTAAGACTTTGAAAGACTCCAGAGATCTGAATTTAACATGCACTGTGTAAATGAGCTGAATGTTAATGTTAGTTTCTTCTTTGCAGATGTTTGAAAAACAGGCAATGGAGCGCATTAACTTTCTGAGAAACACAGTCTGGACTCACCTCAACCAGCTATCCCAGCAGTGTGTGACCAGTGATGAGGTGAGTCACAGTAACTTTAAAGCTGCTATAATTAATATATTTGTATAAACAATGGATCAAATTACTATGCATATGTGAAAATCTTATGACAAACCTGAAGAGAATTCACATAAGACTCAACTCTCTGGAGCCTTTTAGCATCTTTTACCTTATTGTTTATAAGTTTTTATTATAGCCTTTAACTGCACTTAGTTGAGTTAGATTCATTAGGTGGACACAAACATGACTTAAAGGTATCAAGCAAATGTATTTGTCATTATACAACACATGGGGATTCCCATTTCGTATAGACATAGACGTATCGGACATTAGCCAGGAGCAGCCTTATGTCCAACATGGCTCCTATGTGGTTCTCTTCCCCGTCTACTTTAAGGTCCGCTGCTCTTTAATCCAAAGCCCACACCTCCTTTTCTGATGACTGTAGGCTATTTCTGTCAGAGGTAATCCGTGTTTCAGCAATAAAGTTGAAAACAAAACAAAAACAGAGACGTTTGAAGCAGCTGGCCTACCTGCTGCAGCACTGGATTGTGAAGCCATTGCTATGATCATAATCTCCCCATCTGTTGATTTGAATAACTTTGGCTTAGGCCATAAAAATAAAACCCTATCAGATGACATTCAATGATGTCTCAGCAATAAAGGTAAAAATACAGATTAAAACAAAATATTACAATAAACATTTGAAGGAGGTACTTGTTGCCAATGTTGCTGCTTGGTAACACATTCGCTATATCGACTTTATAAGGTGATGATGTAGGATTAAAGTCATCCGCACACAAATAAGAAAATATTGTATCGTATTGTATTGTAAACTTATATAAACATTCTTTATCTATAAAGAAGTGGACTCTGACTTTGCTTCCACTGTCTCTACATATGTGTGTGTGTGTTCATAGCTGTATGAGGAAGTGAGGAAGTCACTGGAACAGTGTGATGTCCAAGAAGATATCGAACACTTTGTAAACCTCAGACAGACCGGTGACAAACCACCAGGTATGAAGTCAGGAATATTCATTTACAATACCGGGTTTTTAACAATTAACCAGTGCTGGAATGCCAGGTACACATACTGCTAACACACACACACACACACACACACACACACACATCAGTTGCCAGTATCTATTATATATAGTATCTATCTATCTATAACAGTATCTGTTTCCTCGTCTATCAGCTCCTGTTATGTATGAGAACTTCTACAGTGGTCAGAAGTCTCCAACTGGAGGTCCACCCTCTCGACTGCCTCCACCAATCATCAGGTGAACAAGAGTCTGACACCAGTCTGTTTATCTTTCTATCCCTCCATTTAGTATTTTAACCAGTTCTTTGCTATATTTAACACTAACTGACTGCACACTCCTCACTGTTACCTTGTTTTGTGAATGTACAGGAGGGGGCCACTACCTGATCCATCAAACAACAGTAGGGGTATGTTGTTGTTCTTTTTACTGAAATACAGTGTTATGGTTTGTAGCTGCTAGGCCCGTCACGATAGCTACTTTTTGTCCCAGAAATAATTGCAATAAATGATGTCGTCATTTTAAGTCCATTTTATGCCACTGAAATAATGATAAACATAATAATGCAATGCGCCCATTTAAAGAGCAATTAACTATTGATGGCGCGGATAAAAAACACTAAAGCACTGCACCCAAGATTTATAATGGTAGGGAAAACCCTGCTGTGTTTATTCTGGCATCCTGTTGGGTAAAATGTTGGTGGCATTGTTATGTAAACAAACATGTAAACGCTAGTTAGCTTAGCATGGAGTTATCTGGTTGTTGTTTGCTTGCATTATTGATTGTTGGCAGGAGGGCCAAAACAAAACGTTATCAGCTAAATAAAAGAGAAATGCATATGGAGCCAGAGTGTACAACACTTTTTTCTATATTATAGCTAGCATTACCATTAACGGTTATTGTGTAATTACTGGGGCTTCTGTGGGAATGTTCACCCAACTTTTGGCACGTTTTACTGTATATTGATGATTGTCATCAAAGGTATTTCCAGTAGTGGGATTGGAGCTTGAGGCTTTAATATCAACTGAATGTGTTTTGCACACTTCTGCTTTTCTTATAAAAACCACATTGTTTTGATCTTTGCTTGAATTGCAGATGATACAGTCTTGTACTCGACAGTGCAGGACGCCGGGTACAGCGTAATCCAGTACTAACACACAGATCAGATGGTGGAGTTACTGTACATCCCGTGCAGCGCTGGAGCTTTGTAATGGACACGAAGGCTTCAAGTCTCATCACGTCCTCCTGTGTGATTTCCTGTAAAGATTAAGATCTTGCTAAGTGGAAATGAGTGTCATAGCTGTGTACGTACATATTTTTAGGTGAGGTTGTGTGATATTTTGAACATATCACAGTGTTATAAACAGCACAGTAAACTTTATTACTTTATTTTTAGGGTTCTTGTGTATATTTAAAAAAAATAATCAAAACAGGCTAAAATGAGGACAAAAAAAATTTGATAAGAAATAAACATAAAACATTGTTGTCAAGCTAATTATTGTATAAACTTAACAAGTTATTACCACTGTCCAGATAGAGAGCCTATTTATTACCAAATGTTATATTGTGCTCTATAATCTACACAATTGCATATTAATTTATTTTCCATTCCATTTTGTATTTATTTTTGTGGATCTATACCTTTTTCAACGTCTTCTTAAGTGTCATCTGCTTACTTGTTTTCATTTCCTCTTTGATGTGAGAGTAGCATGTCAGCTGACCATCTTATGATTGGAACCTGAAGCCTCACACATACTCTTATTTATCTACAGTGTAGTGGTTCTTTGTCCCTCAGCCTATCATTTTGTTGAACAAGAGGCTAATTTCATTTAGAGTAGTTATGTACCCTACATTGACATTCAGGTAATTAAAATGCATGTATGTGATGATGACATGAAATATTTTCTTAATATTTGGAATACTGAAATTTTTGCACTTTGTTTTTACTTTATTTATGTTAAAAAAATAATTTGTAGAAACTGCTTCAAACTGTGAGTTTGAAACTGCAGGAGTTAAAACGGATTGAACGGTGTTTTAATTTGCAGCAGATTTCTTGTGTTGATTTTGCACGAATAAAATTAAAGTTTTTATCAGCACTTTAAGTTAGAAGGTTTCTCTTTGCAGTTTCTCTCCCCATTTCCATGATCATTGCTAACAGTCAAGGGGTGACACAACCCTAGAGATGTGGTACTTTTTTAAAATCTAATTCTGTTCCAAGGATATCAACTGCATCAACCATGACACAATGACAATTCCAATAAAAATGTGTACACCTTTATTTCCACCCTGTTTGGCAACATAATTTTCTCTTGATTAGTTTTTTCCTCTCAAATTTAAGAATGTGTTTTTGCATTTTATATGATACAGTCCTCCTCAATGTGAGTAAGACTTCCTATTAACCATTAGTTCATGTTTAGGATGCCCGCATCGGTCTGCTGGGTGCTGTTTGCCTGCAGCCGTTCTTATCCTTAATACCACAGCAGATAGGAAGCATTTCCAGCACTCCCCAGGACTACTGGATGCAGAGGTCTGTCGACAGTGTAAGAAAATGTACTGGTACACAGGTTCTTCAGTGGCAATCAGATCCTTTGGTGGTGCAGTAATCACATAGCATGCTCTGATTTGATCAGATCCAGAATCATCTGGATGGTCCTCTCACCTACAACAGAAAGAGACGAGATCAGATCAGATCTATCTGTTTTTATCTGCAGAGTTCTGTTTCAAACTATAGCCCCATAATATTAATATTTATGTGATTTTATTCAGTGTTTCTCATTAAAATCATAATGAGAAACAATTAAGTTTAAGGAACATATAAATACTGGAAAGATAATTCAAATTCCACAAATAAAACCAGGAACTAGATGTATATGAAAGCTCATGTTTTATTTGCTCTAGCAATGCCCCCTTAGTCCTGGATACGGTCGTTCCAATCACAACTGTTATCTAACGGGGCGGGTTTTATACAACGACTACAGTACTTTGAGGCATTTTCATAAGCAACTAAGATGGCTGCCACTGATAAAATGAATCTGCTATCACACCAGTATTAAACAAACCTGATTGTAGATTATCTCTAAAAGAAGAAAAAACAACTGCACCTTAAGCTTTTGTTAATAAGAAAGGTGTGTCTGCTGTACTTCCAACAGGATTTGGATTTATTTAATTTACAAACTACATAACAGGTTTCTAGGATGCATCCATTGTTAAATCCTGGGCCGATTACTGATACCGATTTGATTTTTTATAGATTTTTCTGCCAGGGAAACAAAGAAATCTACAAAGACAATCATCTCTGCCTTGATGCAGCTCAGCCTATTTCTCTTAATATCCATGATTTGAAAAGCAAAGCTTTTAGGAAGCTCACTGTCCATGCAGCTGCATGGAGCAAATCACTATTTGTGTGCAATTTCTACCAGTGCTGGAAAACAAAGTTTATTATTTCTCCAATATCCTGGCAGGAAATAACCAACATAATAAAAATGTACCTTCCAGATTCATCCTCGGGTTCTCCAGCTTCTTTTCCAGCAGAGAGTCCATTAGCTTCCTCAGGTGTTTGAAGATCACACCAATCCGAACGGGAGCCTTTAAGGGTGAACAACACTGATTAAATTAAATAAACCTGGACGACAATCCATTTTGTTGGCCTAAAAAGTAAAGTTTGCAAGGCCACAACTTCTGCTGCAACAGGAGGGGATAGAAGAGAAACCAAGGTGACCTCTGACCTGGAAGTGGATCCATCCGTCTAGTGTGATCAGCCTCTCTCTGTGCTGAATATCAATGTCACCTCCAAACAGCAGCATGGGGAAAGGATGTATCAGAGTGGTGTCTCGCAGGTAGATCTTAGTGTACTTCACCTGTGGATGAACATTTATTAGCACCACTGTGACTTTAAAACCGCAGATATTACACCCACACGCTCTTCATACCTTCTCCTGGTACAGCAGCCAGCCGTGCGTCTGCAGGTTGCGGTTAACAGACGAGGGGTGGACCTGAGCCTTGCCCTGTGGCGTCTCCACCGTGCAGGCCACTCGCTCGAGCACATCCACGGAGGGGGTGCACAAGACCCGTCCCACACTGTCGTAGAGCCCCGCCGTCAGCACTGCGTTCAGGACAGAGATCTGCTGCTTGGCCAGCGTGGTCGCCTGCTGCTTGGAGCGAGACGACCAGAAACCCACCTGCTCCATCATCCTCATCAGGTCGTGCTTTACATCCTGGAAAGAAGATGGCGTCAAACACATTTGGGTTAGGCAGGAAGAAGAAGAGAGAGAGGATCTGTCTAAAAATGAGAGTCATGACTGAGAATGTGCGTATGCGTGTTACCTCTATTGTAATGAGAGCTGTACGGTTGAGGAAGTGTTTCCTACAGTATGCCATTTCTACTCTCTGTCCCTCAGTCTGTGACTTCTTCCACCTAACAGTATGAAAAATGGGTCATCAGAAACCAGAGTGCAATACTGAGCAAAGAAAACTGACATATATAAACATAATAGGAATTTTGGAATTGTAGTATTTTCGTTAAAAGGCAACAGCTTCTGGATATTGGTTGTTACAGGGTTTTTACAGACCTTTTAAATACCACATATAATGCAATTTAATACCCTTTTCACAATTTTACCAATCAAAGAATGATGGAAAACCAGTAAGGACGGGCCTGTATCTATTCTACTTATGAACTAGAATAATTTATTGACATTTTGATCATATTTATGTCTGTACTTTCCAGCTATACATAACAATAACTTCTAGTAATGTAATTAAGGAACTAAATGGATGGATTAACAAGTTAAAAAAACATGACATTGAATCAATATAGGTGAATGATCAAGGCTTTAAAAAAAAAAAAAAAAACCCAAATACACTCCTTAAAGAAAATACACAGCCTTTAAAAGTCCATACCCTATATATGCATTGTATATGGTCAGGTGATCAGAGTTGGCCACTGCCAGGGCGGCTTTGGCCAGGTTGGCTTCCTCCTTCCTATTCATTGGTGTGGAGAACGGGGATTTCTCTGTGATGGCTGCCGCGATGGTTGCCTGAAACAAATCTCTTATTTATATTCATGAAAAGTTATGAAAGTAGTCATGATTCAAAAATATATTCTAATACTAGTAGAGTAAGAGCAGTAGTGATAAAATAGAATAATATAATTGGGTATAATTCTTTTTTTCTGACTAATGAGACAGCCAGACGTACTATTGGCTCCAGGCAGCCGAGAATGGCTCCATAGATGAGCATCTTGCCAATCTTCACGTTGACGGGCAGACTCGCCAGGTGGTGTCCCAGAGGGGTGAGGAGGTGATTGTTGAGGTGACACGCACCGATTTTCCTCAGCAGGTTGATGGCGTTACTGACCGACTGGGGCTGAGGAGGATCCAGGGCCCGGCTCAGAAAGTCCTCTGGGGAGCCGTACTGACATTTCTACCAGAGGGGAAAGAGGGGATTAGGGGTAGTGAAGAAGACCTTGAACAGAAGCTTCATTACTGTTTCTATATGTGGTAGAACGTAAAAGTGTGGACATTTTCTTGTACTTCTGTGCCTGGCTTATATACCATAATATGAAGGCAGAGCTCCTCTAATGGGACTCGTAGTATCTCTGGAATGGAGTAATCCATGAAGGCTTTAAACCTGAGGACACAGTGGTTAAACAAGAGCAGAACAGATCAGCACAAGAGCTAAAACAGGAATAGAACGTGTAGTTGTTTCTTTTTTGTGTCTAATGGGAAATGTGTTTTCCTGCTTTGCATTCCCATTCTCATCTCTGCATAATGAACCTCCTACCTGTATTTTGGGTAGAGTCTGAAGCAGAAGCCGCTTCGGACACGTCCTGCCCTCCCCTGCCTCTGGAGGGCGCTGGCTTTGGAAACAAAAGTTTCCACCAGAGAACTCATCTGGCTGCTCTCATGGTACCTGAGTGACACAGAAGACTGAAGTTAAGTCTCTGTACAACCAAATTCAGTTTTGAATTACAACACTTTGGTCCAGACTAAACAACTATTGAATGTCTTGTTTCTTTTGCTTCTTTTCATTCAAAACAATTCACAGAGACAGACAATTAGGTAACACATTTTGATTAGATTATTTTTGCCTATGGAGCTATGAAACAGATTTACTTCTTATGAGAAAAGTCTGGTTTTAGAAGATAATATAATAACAATCACATGCACAACTTCTCTGGTATTGTTTATGAGCCCTTACTTATTTTCTTTAGTCTTTCCAGTGTCAATGACAAACACAACGTCAGGAATAGTCACACCGGTCTCAGCAATGTTAGTCGACAAGACAATCTGCAAGACACAAAGTAGAGCATAGCAGTTGGGATATACACGACTTATGAATATAACTGTTCAGTTGCTCAATAAAATTATTTTATTCAACATTTTAACAAACTTGTAATGTGAGATTGAGAAAAATACAGCTTTATAACTTGACTTTCTTGTATCATATTTTATTTCTCAGTACTTTTACTCAGAAGTACCTTTCTAACTCCAGCAGGGGGCACTGTAAAGGCAGCAGCCTGGTCCTTGAGAGTTGAGTGGAGAGCAACAATCCTGTACCTAAAAGAGCCGGTGGTAACCATCGATTAGGCAAATGAAAAAGTTAAAGGTTTGTCCGTTCCACTGTTTCTTCTGTTGTTAGACTATGTTAGAGTACAGTCCTTTACATCAGTTTGTGTATGTCACCTGTTTTTGTCCCTGAACCTCTTGTCTGAGGAGAGCAGGTCGTAGAGCTGCTGGATGTGAGCCAGACCCGGGAGGAACACGAGAACGGCTCCGTCCACCTCGGCAAATTGTGGTGATTTGTCTGGCAGAGCACAAAAACACAGAAATTAAACATACACCTAAACATGCATGAATATGAATATGAATATATGCTGTATGAAACAAACATGATCATGCGTTGTACCAAGGTAGTCGATGAGGTCAACCAGTAAGTCCATGTTGATCTTATTAGGATTCATGTACTGCAGAACCTGCCGAGTCCTGCTGCTGAAGTGGTCGAGATCTGGACCCAGGTCCCAGCCGGAGGAGGAGTCTCTCACTATCACCTCCTGGATCAGACAGAAGCGGGTTACATACGAACTGTAGATAACTCACCACTGCCACACTTACTGTATTACTGCTGTAGAATCAACATCACCTGGTGCTGTGAAGTCTTGCCACCTTTTTGTGTGACAGAGATGCTAACTTCCTCTTCTTCTTCAAGAATTTTCTGGCTGTACTCAGAGTCCTTTTCCAGGATGTATCCAGTCTGCTCCACTATGTCTTCTAAGTGAGACACCTAGAAACAAAACCACAGGAGATTGAAAATATCTTGGTTCCTCAACCATCCTTCAAAATATACAAAGGGATAGTAAAGTAGATTCTGTATACACGGAAACTAAAGCTTCTCTTACCTCCACTGGGAAAGTCCTGCCAGGGATGTTGATCACTGGGCAGCGGTTGAAGTAGTTGGAGAACTTGTCACAGTCCACTGTGGCGCTCATGAGGATCAGCTGCAGGTCTGATCTCCTCATTACAACATCTTTCAGGATGGTTAACAGGAAGTCTGACTGGACGCTGCGCTCATGGACCTGAGAAGATGGAGGGGAGACGGATGGTGTTTTATTTTTAAGTCTAAAGAACGCTTTGGGACACACTCTCCAACACGGTACATCAGTACCTCGTCTACGATGATGTGCGTCAGGGAGCTGAGGTGTCTATCATGCTGTAGTTTTCTGAGCAGAACTCCAGTAGTACAGTACAGAAGGCGGGTCCACTCCCCAGACAGATTCTCCATGCGGATCTGGTATCCACACAGCGACGACTGAAACGATGATTTCAACATGAAACATGATTATTAAAGGCGACGTTGCATCCTAGCAGTCTACATTACTATTTAAACCAGAGCCAGGCACAAGGTTACATATTAAGGACTTAAGTTGTCTGGCTAAAAATGTATTTTCACCTTCGATCCCGGCCCGTCCTCGCAGCCAAGCTCCTGGCTGACTCTGCAGGCCAGGCTCATGGCAGAGATCCTGCGGGGCTGGGTCACCACGATGTTGCAGGGCTGCGCCTCTTTGCCTCCTGTTAAAAGCTCCTCCAAGATGAACTGAGGAATCTGAGTACTCTTTCCGCTGCCCGTCTCACCGGCCACCACCACCACAGGGTGCCGCTGCAGAGCGTCCAGGACACGATGCCGGTGTTGGAAGACAGGAAGCTGCTCTCGCTCTGCCTTGAAGACAAGATACTTGTTGAATTACTTTGTTTCAGTGTATGCATCTTTAGGATTAAACTGTCTTTAATGTGGTAAGTTATACAATGCTTAAGTATATCTACCTGCAGTTTGAGGGCCAGTGAGGACTTCTTCAGCTTTTTTAAAAGCTCTCTCGATGCCTGAAGTGCTCCTGCCCCTTCCTTCCTCCCTCCTCTTTTCTCACTATTGTCCTCCAGTTCTTTTCCTCCCTCCCCAATATCAAGACCAGCCAGGTTCTCCCAAGACTCTTCAGGCTCTTCATCCTCAGCCCCACCCTGCCCCTGCTGCCCTTGGGATCCAGATTCCTCCGCTTGGCTCTGGTTCTGCTGCTGTTTGAGCCTGGTCAGAAGCCGGGAGATGAACTGGTCTCGAGGCTTGTTGGCAGCGGTGCGGCTCTCCTCCTGTTTCTGCTGCTCGCTGTCCCTCCACTCCAGCCACACGTCTCTGTAGGTTGGAGGGAGGAGCTGGTGCACTGACTGAGAGTGAAAGATTGAGAGGGGTAGGAGTGAATTAGCTATTAGAGAAAGTAAATGTCAAGCAGCACAGTGGTGTCCTCTGCATGTATTACCTGTCCTTTAATCATGTTGTAGAGTGCCAGTGTCGCTGCCAGATGCTGCGCCTGCATGCTGTCCTCAGTCAGGATCGTTGGACAAACTTCAAGAACATCATCTGGCCTCTGAACACGCACCCTGATGGATACAAATACTTCAAATCAAATATTTCTAAATTTAGTTAGCCAGCTATAAATAACAAGGTTAAAAAATCTTAAATAGCACTCCCGTTTATTACTGCAGGTTATTTCATTCTTCTGTGGATTTTCGGCACATTGAGATAATCTCAAACAGTTTTCCCCTGTACCAGCGTGGGAACAAGAACATAGAAACATGCATAAACACTTACTTGCATCTCCAGTATCTACCAGCAGCAACCTTGTGAAAAGCCGGAGCTGGACTCTTGGGCAGGTTCTTCCGTACCCAGTCGATGAGGAACTGTTTGGGGGACTTTCCTGTCCAGCTGCGAGCTGTGTAGTCAAAATTGCGAATGTCCTTTGGCTCATTCTTTTTGACAACTGCAACAGGAAAACGTAACATAACAATTAGCAAGAATTCTGTTTATCTCTAAGTTTGCCACCATGAATGAAGACTTTAATCTTTTGGCCTTGAAAAATTAAAAACTATACTAGATATTACTGTTGGAGCATTTTAACAACGAATGCAGAATGTGTAGGGAAACATCATAAATACTTATATTATAATAAAAACGTGACTCAGATAGTGTTCACCTGAACCTTTCTCCGCAGGAGGGTCTTTTTCAGCTTGTTCGAATAACTTGAAGCTCAGGTCCTCTTTGTCCGAGGCGACAGGAAGTGCTTTCTTTTCCTTTTGGGGCGCGTCTACCACTTTTATAGCTGGATTGAACACGGGGTGGGACTCCAGTTGCTTCATTTCTAGAAACATAAAAATACTATTTGTTCTAAATAAGTCAAAAATGAGTTAGAAATAATTGTTCAATCTTTGAAGGTCAGAGTCACCCACCTTGCTGTATGATGCGTATCCTGTCCTGTGCCATCCTCTGGCCCGCCTTGTCTCCTTTTGTCTTGGCAGTAGCTGCCATTTCTTTTGCGTCGTACAGTTGAGCAGTAAGGACCAAATACCTGTCATTCTACACAGCAAGACATAACACACACGGTTACTACACGGCACCACATACTCACTGACATTTACCACCCTATCACAACTTCCTTTGCAGGCTTGTTCACTTTCTTGGTAAGAATTACACGAGAAGATCGATGCCACTCGATGTCTGTACAGTAAATATGAAGCTACAGTCAGCAGTCTGTTAGCTTAGCTTAGCATAAAGACAGGAAACAGGTGGAAACAGCTAGCCTGGCTCTTGTTTAATCCATTTGAAAGAGAGATCTCTGCTTTAATTTCACTTACTGGATCAAACTTTTCATCCAGTTCAGGATTGTGCGCAGTCTTCTTCCCTCCTTTCTCTTCTTCCTCCTCCTCCTCCTCCTCATCACTGCTCTGCTCTGCATACCTTAAGATCCAGTCCTTCATGCTCGCAGCTTCATCCTTCTCTGTGGCCTGGAAAAACCACCACACATATGAGGGTCAGTTAAGTTCCGACAGTTCCCATCTTTCTAGCCAACACACACTTGTAAACAGGCACACAAACCCTGGTGGTCTCTTTGCGGGTGTTGTCGGGCGCTTTGGGGCTCGGGGCTGCAGGTTTCTGCTGAGGAGGAGGCTGGTACCGAGGTCTGCTCTTCTGGCTCTCCTCCTGCATCTGCTGGCTGAAACCTTCTGGCAGCTCATCTGGACAATAATTTAAGAAGGTCACAGTTTGACAGCCTTGTTTCCTCAAGATGATATCGAGTAGAGAGATTAGTTGTCAACTATTATATTAATCACCAAGTATTTTGATAATTGAGTCATTTTCTAAGAAAAGAAAGGCCCAATTTCTCTTATTTCAGCTTCTCATAAATGAATATTTTTTGGTTTATTAAGGCCTCTAGGAACACACTAAATATCTTTGGGTTGACAACATCCCTTTGGGCTGGGAAACAGTGATCACAAACAGTGAACAGTTTTCACCATTTTCTATCGTTTTATGGACCAAACAACCAATCAATTGAAATTATAATTGAAAATGGGAAATAATCCCGCTGATGCTCTATTACCATCTTTAAGGTTGAGGCAGAGCCAGTCGAGAGCAGAGTGGAGATCCCCTCCGTAGAGCACGCTACTCTTCATCGCCTCCTCAATGTGCTCCCTCTTAAAGTTAAACTTCTGCAGAGCTGTGTACAAGTCCTGCAAGCACAAACAACACAAAGCCAACCTGAATACAACATTCGGTCAAGAATACAGATCTCAAGAACCAGAGGGTTTAAATTTTGTCTTTACCAGCAACTTCTTGCTCGTGAGTCTGCCCGATATGGGCCCTTTGTCCCCATTCTCCTCCCTGAAGTCATTGATCAGCTTGATGATCTTTTTCTCCAGGTCAGCTTGGATATAAACCTGTGTCAATGAGTTCAATCTCATTCGTTAATAATAATGTTTTTCCACACATTTGACAAACTGGATGAGATTTGCGGCTAAATAAATATTGGACTATTTCAGTATGTATTGTATCTTAGAGTGTTAGAAGCAAGTCAACATAGACAGAGTCTAGTAAAAACAGTAAAGATCAAGTTTAAGTTACTGAACCAATGACTTACTTTAAGAATCGACTTGTCCGTAACTCCACCTGTGTCCACCTGAGCAGTGTTGGCAAGACTGTAGGTCTTTGGAGCTGGAGGAAGGTAAAAATGCAAGTCATTTTCATCAGAGACATAACATGTAGATTAAGCTGCACCCATCAACTGTTTTCAGTATAGATGAATAAATCTATATCCAGCTGATTACAAGATAACTGCTTAGTATGAAACATGTCTGCATATAAAAAGGCTACTGTCACCACAAGTTGCCAGAGCTGTGGTTTGTTTACCCATCTGATCAGCCAGGTGTCATCATCATATGACATGAAGAAAGGCAACAGAGGGGTGTTTGTGAAGCTGTAGCCTCAGAAACATTGCTTAATTTCTACTTAACAAAATACTACTGTGACCTATACACAAGACAGTAAATATATCCCAATATGCAAACCAACATACAGGCCTGAACACAGCAGCATGTTTACAGCCATCCAATATCATACAGCTATAAGTCACCGACTGCTTGAATGGCACAGTCCAGGTACAGTGATGTTTCTGAATCTATAACACCAGCCAGGTAATAGGTAATATCACCTTTTGACTTCATCTCTTTGGCTGGTTTAGCTGGTTTGTTGCTGGCTGGCTGTTTCTTCGCCTCCTCCAGCACGCCGTTCCCCCCCGGTGCAGCGGCACCAGTCCTGCCCGCTGCTGCTGCCGCTGCTTGGGCCACCGGAGCCGCCGCTTGCGCCGCCGATTTCTTCTTCTTTCCACCCATTATGTCCCCCCAAAAAAATAAACACACTGCCCGTCTGCGGCTCCGCTACGTGGCTATGTGACGCCAAGTCATGCGCAAAGTCCTGAACGGCGCTAATGTCTATTTCTCTCCGCATTCATGTCGAGGACTGAGAGGGGGGGACTCTTTTTGGACGACACAGCTGCCGTACCGGAAGTAGTACCGGGGGAGAAACCTCGTGTTGTATTGTGGGAAGTGTGCCCTCAACAATCATGGCAGACGCCTTCGGAGACGGCTTGTTCAGCGTGTTTGACGATGAGCAACAAACCACAACAAGCAAAAAGATACCCGCGTCTTTGACACCAGATATAGGGTAAATCACTGCGTCTGTTGTTGCATATTAATGTTTGAAAAACAGGAGGTTTGAATGTCCAGGGAACTTGAACGTAGCACCATGTCTGCCCGTGTCTGACCTAACGTCAACATGCTAAGTTAGCTAGCTAAGTTAACCTAACTCGTTAATGAAACATCAGATTGTAAGTCCCGGTTTGTGCTGATAAAAGTGAATTCAAATCCACTTTATGTTTGTTTTTTGTTGTGTTAAATATAATGTTTATATGTTTATTTATGAGACTGAGAAGTTTAAAGTTGAAATAGTGTAGCAGGCTAATCGTTGGTGTAACGTTCATGTGCTCATTAAAGTGTCAGGTTCATCGCTACTTTTTTCTTTTTTCTCTCTTTCCAGGAAAGCTGTAGGTAAAAATGGCACTGACAAGGATGCTGGTCCATCTGCCCGGGTCAAGAGGGAGGCAGACAGTGACGGTGGAGAGGAGGTGGTGTTTGGGAAGAAACCCCGACATGAGGCAGTCTCTGCTAATGACCTAAAGTAAGATCTTAACACTGTATGTGTGGTAGTGAGGTACTGACTGATGCATGCAACAACAATGCTATGTACATTTACTCAGTTACTTTACTTGATTGTTTACATTAAAAGCTACATAATGCCTTTCAGAAGGAAATACTATATGTGTGTTACTCCACTACATTTGATGCTTTAGTTACTTACAGATCAGCTAAACTACTCAGAATTATATAAAGTACTTGAAATTAGCTCCACCTCGACCAGCTACATTAAAACGCTGCTTGCACATGAATGCATTTCTTATTATAACCCAACAATAAAGCACTCAGGAACAGGGCCGTTCTTAGTACTTTTGGTACTCTGCAATTGTGATAGACTGATTAATCAATCAGCCGATTGAGAGTATCTAGCGGCATCAGCCAGTGTGTATATAGGTATATACATATAAGTAAAAAATGGAAATAGAAATATAATAAGAGTCTATGTACCTTTTTATAGTAATAAAATATATACAATATATGCTTAAATATAGTAGTAAGTAGTAGCTTATACAAAGTAAATGTATACCCCGGTATGTGACCAACAGAAATGAAATGAGTAATGTTAGTCAGATTTTAAAGATTGTGGTATTACAGAAGTTATAAATTATTACAAAGAAGACATGTCGGTGTAGCTGCTGTGAAATGGTGTTGGAGCTCCCCTCTTGTTGTCTTTCAGCCCTTGTACTATAACTCTAATGCATCCTGCTGTAAACATATTCCTGAATTTCCTTGTAGAAAAGAAGTAGACATGCATTTTCTTTGTTTTGATATTTGCATTATATATATCGGCCATCAGCAGCCCTCTTAAAAATCTACATCGGCCACTGAAAAACCCATATTGCTCGACCACTGCTGTAGTATATTTATCCGATTTAACTTCTCGTTTTACTTAAGTCACATTTCGCTTGCAGGGCAGTATTTCTACATAATGATGTTGCTATTTTATCTTTAGAAAAGGACCTGAATGCTTTTCTAACCCTCAACCAACCTCATGAAGGTTTCAGAGAGGTGTTGATTTATATGTATATTACTCAAATCAATGACTTTTACTCTTATGAGGGGAAATACTGGCTTGAAATGCTGCAGAATATGTTTTTTTAAGTTGGTGTGTAGGTAACAGATGTTTTGTCTGTTTCAGTCTTGCTGAGTTTATGCCCCAAGTGAAGGTGGAGCAAGTCGATACTGTGGAAGGATGCTCGCATGAGGTAAAGAAAGCAATTAGAGGCAAATTTACAGATGGATGACAAATAAAAAGAAAAAAAAACATGTAAGATGTTGAGGCACCATGAGCTGTCAGAAATTTCAAATGACCAAAGATGTCTCAGGCTTTTTCTTTTATTTGCCACCTGTCTGATTTCTTTGACTTTAAGTGGCTGCTTAGATTTGTTAAAATGTTGTCTTTCCCTAACAGGTCGCTCTGCCTGACAGTGATGACTACAAACCTCTAAAACCACGAGTGGGGAAAGCCGCCAAGGTAAAATTCACCTTTAAATCAGGTCTACTAGTCGCTTTCTAGTTGCAATGATATATTTTATATTCTTTATTCTTTGTTATCACACCTTAAACACAGTACTGTATTAATGTATGTGTATAATGGAGTCTTTGTAGATAATATTGTTGTATTCATTGTACTAGAAGAAGAGCTAGTATCACTCCTGGATTGGTTTTCTTTTGTTTTGACATGTCTTCCTTGTCTTGCAGGAGTACCCTTTTGTTCTTGACCCGTTCCAGCGCGAAGCCATTTTATGTATTGACAACAACGAGTCTGTGCTTGTGTCTGCACACACCTCTGCTGGCAAGACTGTCTGTGCCGAGTGAGTACTGTATCTTCATTAAACATAACATCACTACAGATTACTTATTTGACTACTGTTGCCTTTTTTGACAATGGTAATGCCAGATAAGTGATCTAACCTGGTTTACTCTTCATATCCTCCTCTTGTAGATATGCCATTGCACTGGCGCTCAGAGAGAAGCAGAGAGTGATCTTCACCAGCCCCATCAAGGCCCTCTCCAACCAGAAGTACAGAGAGATGTATGAGGAGTTCCAGGATGTGGGACTGATGACTGGGGACGTCACCATCAACCCCACTGCCTCCTGCCTCGTCATGACAACAGAGGTAAGGCTTAAAGTTGTGTCTGAAAATGTGGATTCATTATCAAGTTTCATTTGAGGGTGGTCTTTGTAAAGTTGAGTAGTTGGTCTGACATGATAAACCTCCTTTTCTCCCCAGATCCTGAGGAGCATGCTCTACCGAGGCTCCGAGATCATGAGGGAAGTGGCCTGGGTCGTGTTTGACGAGATCCATTACATGAGAGATGCAGGTGTGTACACAATATAAACAGCACAGTGTGGTGCATGAACCACTTGTATGAACAGATTAATTCCTATCATGTGTGAGTGACACCAATTTTATCATACATTGTAATGAAGTACACAAGTGGTCCAGACCTGTTGTGATCATCGTGGCATTGTGAACATTTATTGGCATATTTCAGCACAACAACTTGTGTAGTTCAGTAGTTGTTGGGAAGATTTTGTCACCTTGACAGCTGGCCCAGTGTTTCAGATGCAAATACAAACAGAAGTCCATTGTTTGTAACAAATCCCTCTGTGTTCTGTGTATTTCAGAGCGTGGCGTTGTGTGGGAGGAAACCATCATTCTTCTTCCTGACAATGTGCATTACGTCTTCCTGTCAGCCACTATCCCCAATGCCAAACAGTTTGCTGAGTGGATTTGCCACCTACACAAGCAGGTGGGATGCTGTACTGGCACGCATTATAAATACAAGTCACTTTGTCCCTTCCTCCTGTATGTAATATGAGAAGGTGGCGATTATCTGTCTATATGAAAGGATCAAGAACATTTCTTTGTGTTTTTTCCCCTTTGTGTTGAATAATTAATGAAGTGTTTCTGTCTCATGTCTCCTGTAGCCATGCCATGTAGTGTACACAGACTACCGTCCCACTCCACTGCAACACTACATCTTCCCAGCAGGGGGCGATGGACTCCACCTGGTTGTTGATGAGAACGTAAGCTCACCCACAAACTGCATTTACTGGAATCTGTCAGCGCTATGAAAGACAGCTGGCTAATTAATCTTACAGAAGACTAGATGTGTCTAGTCTCATATCAGCCCAGTTTCTCTGTCTCCCAGTTTTGAATGCATCGGTCTTCATGTGATAAACATGACACATAACATCTGTGTGCCTTTTGCTTTTCTTCAGGGAGACTTCAGAGAGGACAATTTCAACACCGCTATGCAGGTGCTGAGAGACGCAGGGGATTCTGGGAGCAGCAGCGGGGGCAAGTGGGACCCGAGAGGACGGAAAGGAGGCACTAAAGGTGTGTGTGTTTGTCAGTTTTCAAGGTCAAATCGTGTAAAGAATTCATGTCCATGTATACTCACAGACATGATTTTGTAGGTCCATCCAGTGTGTTCAAGATAGTGAAGATGATCATGGAGAGGAACTTCCAGCCTGTCATCATTTTCAGCTTCAGCAAGAAAGAGTGTGAGGCCTACGCTCTGCAGGTGTCCAAACTCGACTTCAACAGAGGTATTTGTTCTGCTTTATAGCTTATATATCTGTGTGTGTGTGTGTTATTATTTCCTCTACAAACCTATATTTGGCCTGTCACTGTGTGGACATTTGCAGTATGAGTCGTGTCAGATCCAATTTTATTTATATAGAACAAAATCACAAATCAGAATTTGTCTCACAAGGCCTAACAATATATACAATAATAAGTGTTGAAATATTTTAGACATTTGCCAATACAACTTTGATTTGTACCCTATTTACTTAACATTTTATAACAATAGGTTGAATAATTGATTTGTGGATCAACAGAAAATTGATTGTCAACTATTTTAATAACAGAAAAAACATTTTAGAGACGTTTTGAGCTAAAAGACTACCAAACATACAACAAACATTTCAGCTTCTCAAATGTGAGAATTTCTTTAGTAAACTCAGTATCTTTGGGTTTCGCAAAATAAGACATTTGAAGACATCGCAGCTATGTAATGGAAATTTTTCACTACTAAATTTTATACACAAAATCAATAATCAATGTTATAAATAGTTGCAGCCCTAATATTTCCCATTCTGTCATATCTGTTATGTCCGCAATTAAAAATCCTAGCACTTTATTTGACCTGTAATAAATGATCAAATGTTAGTTGTACTTCTTTCTAGCCAGATTATAAACTTTTATTGTGAGCTGCTCGCTGCCTTTGTCAGCGATCAGGTGTGAAGTCACACTAATGGCAGATTGAACAATGAGCTTGTTTGTGGTTAGACTCAGAGATTATGAGCAGATCGTCTTTGCACTCTGAAATGCCAAAACAAATACATTTTTGTGACAAATTGTTGTTATAGAGGAGGGAGTTGAAATTAGGCAAGCGAAAGCACTCACCAAAATGCAAAATCTTTGGCAAGCCGAGCTGAATAAATCCTCCCTACTGAGCAAGTGCCATGAATATGGCTCATTGTGCCTGCACAGCTGGTCCTGCTGTTTGGTCCAGTGGATAAGTGAAGTTGCTTCATGAGGACAAATCTCTGCAGGATGGGAGATAATCCAGCAGTAGATTGAGTTTGGCTCGAATTCCGCCTGCTTCAGGCCTTTTCAGTGAAATAAAACATGTATATGAAGTCTTACTTGGGAAACATTTTCCTCCCTCATCTCCTCCTCATCTGGGGTTTGTTTTTCCTACATTGTGACATTTTTATAAATGAGGAGGTTTGTTTTGATGCTGAGCTTCCAACGCTGAAGGCCTCTCTTCTGTCAACGCTACCAATTGTTTCATCAATATTGCAAAAGAAATAAAACAAATGGGAAAAACTCTGCCAAAGATAATTTCTCTTTTCCAGCAGCTTTGTGTGTTTTGGGAAATTTCTTGAGGCAGATGGTAATAGCAGTCAAATAATTAGCCAGACTGAAGACAATTTCTTTTGATTGAGGAAAAATGTTGAAATAAAATAATCTGATTTGTAAAGGAGTCAAATTATTCTGTTTAACATCTTTGGTCATTTAGAAAAGTTTTTTTTTATGCCTACAGAAAGAATTGTATCACAAGTGTTTGCCGATGTTATTACTTGGAATGTTTAAAACAGTTTCAGTCGTGAAAGTTGTTTTCTTTCGTCTGTCATTTAGAAACTCATAGGGACCAATTCTCTCTAGCAAACAGTTGAGAAGCTAGATTTTTTAATCAGTGTGTATGTAGGCAGGTTGTTGGTATTATGGAGTTCCTCTGTTTGTGTGTGTAGGTGGGTTATAATGAGGAGAGGGAGCCACGTAGCTCTCCTGGTTTCTCTTATTCTCAACCAGCTTCTCTCCAACCCCCATTCCCTCTCTTCTACCATTTCTACTTTGTGCTTTCTTTCTTCCGTTCATCCATATCTTTTCCTTAGTCTGTTTTTGCAAACACTCAAGACATAATCCCTTCTCTCTCTCTCTCTCTCTCTCTCTCTCTCTCTCTCTCTCTCTCTCTCTCTCTCTCTCTCTCTCTCTCTCTCTCCTTTCCTTCCTTCCTGTGACACACAGTTTCTGGGCAGTGTTTGTGGAATGGCAGAGCTTTGTTGGAGTCAGGGGACCGGCTGGTGTCGAAACACAAACCAACTGACCGAGTACAGAACTGCACCATCAGATAGACAAGTTGTAGTCGTAGTTGTTGTTCTTGTGAAGACTTGACAGGTGGGCATAGACCCAGATTGTGTATTTGTGATGCTGACATGCAGCAGTAGTATTTTATTTGTCTTGTTGTACAGCGTTATAGTTGTTTCCCAGTAATGATGAAGCCAGAAGTGGTCCAGTGAGTGAAATATTTCAGCAATTACAGGTCACATTGCTGTGAATTTGGTTTGGATATTCATGGTCCACAGAGGATAATTCCTAATGATTTGTTTGGAAAGAAGGAGGAATGGGAACTATCGGGGAGAAACAGATGCTGATCCTGAGTATAACTCCAAAATCACTACCCTATATTCCAAAGAAAGCATCTCAGTAGCCCTCTGACTGGTATATACTAATGTCTTTCAAACTTGATATCCTCTGTTTGCAGTGCAGGGTTTCTGCCTCAGCTTGGAGACTACCAATATGTCATTTAAGTAATTTGCTCAGACCTGACACAGCTCTCTCCTCAGCCAAAGATGACATTATACAACGTTTTTTTCACTGGCTGAGTAGTACTTTGCGTGACTAATAAACTGATCCTCATGTGTAAAATTTGCCCCTGACCATTTTTCCACTTGTATGTAAGAAAACTCAAAAGCTAAAGATTTGATTGCCATGGTACAATCATGCTTCTCAGGTACTCTCCAAGCTTTCCCTTCGACCCGCTCTCAGGACAAACTTTCTTGCTCACTGCTGGAATGGCTCTAAAGGGTATTTTCTTACAGCGTAATGACCTTTGCAGCCTCCAGGGGCTGCAAGTTAGAGCTTTATTAGAGCCTTTGCTCTTTAAACGTCTATTATTGCATTTCTTTTCCCTCAGGCTGTTTCACTGGAGCCATGGACTAAGTTGGCCTTTTGTGTGTGTTTGTCTGTGCTATTGCTTTGTTGTTAAACCATTAAAATAAGTCCCATTGACACTGAAGTCATTTGACGTTAATAATAAATACTGTGCCATCAGACTTTGTGGAAGTCCAAGTTTCTGACTAACACGGGCACACAAGAAGGAAGGTTTCCCAGAATAGTTTCATGAACAAAGAAAGACCTGTGACACAAGTTTCCACATGGACAGAGCAAGCCAACCAGCCACAGCAAACAATTAGCACAATAATAAGACACTGATGGTGCCCTTTACATACATCCGTTACAATAAGAGTGTTGGTTAAAACTGTGGCAACGGCCAACCGCTTGTTTCTTTTTGTAATAACAACTCACCTTCAATGAGTGGCTTTAAATAAAATAAGTCACCAGTTGAATAACATGGATATTTGTACATATATTAAAAAACTAAATAAGGAAGAAGGTAGGAAGAGGTAGAATAAATTCTACAAAATAACAAATCAGAGAAACTGTGTTGAAGCATGTGGCTGCAAAAGTAGATAATCTCTAGATTTATCACAGACTTTAACCGAATACAGCAGCATCATTTCTTTTCCCAGTCCGTGGGTGGTTAAACTAGTCCTGCATGCAATTCCCTAAAAACTCTCCCTGGTGTTCCACATTAACCACACATGCCAAGAGAGATTCAATTTGAAGCTATATTTTAAAATTATCCAAATGGTGTTTGTGCAAGAGTAGTTGAGACACACAGGTTCAGGATGTATGAAAAGGGCTTTTGCGCTTATATTTAGAACATTTTCTGATCAGAAATGCACCATTTGTTTGTTCCAGATGACGAGAAACGTCTGGTGGAGGAAGTGTTCAACAACGCAGTGGACTGTCTTTCAGACGAAGACAAGAAACTCCCCCAGGTGAGGAGGACTGCTCTTTCTCACTCCGTTTCCTCACAACTCGTGTGATGTTTTTATTACCATCCACGTTGTTCTCACTTCAGTTTTTGAACCCAGCGTTGCCATCTTGTAAAAGCTCAGAAAATGGCCTCAGCATTTCCTTCCCAGTGATTTTCTGCTAAGAGAAGACAGTTAAACTGCCTTAATGTAAATAGCCGCACACATAATGTCAACACAGGCTCATACACAGTGCTCATGTTATTCTACCCTGCTGTGCTGAGTCACATTATGAAAACCAGCCGTGTTAAGTTGTTAGTGGGTAGACCGCTACGGCACGAGCGACAGCAGAGCCAACCGTACATCACACTTTTCCACTATGAGGGTTAGATGCTTTTTCCACTATGTCTTTTTGATGCTGATGGCTGTAATTGATGAAGGAACTGGATTTGCACTGTCACTGAACAATATAAACAAATTAAACAAACACTAATCTGACTCTTCATGCTCTTGGTGTTCCTCAGGTGGAGCATGTACTGCCACTGTTGAAGAGGGGCATAGGAATCCACCATGGAGGCCTACTGCCCATCCTGAAAGAGACCATAGAGATCCTTTTCTCTGAAGGCCTGCTCAAGGTAAGACCGTCTCTGCGTCAAGATGCTCGTAAAAACACTCTTTAACAAATAATATGTATCCCTCTCCTCAAAGAGACTGCAATTATTTGGAGGCGGTCAAGAAATATTCACCCGTCATTGTCAAAAATAAAGTTTAAAATGCTTGAATTTAAACATTGTGTACATACTATATAAATGATAATGTACAAAAGTTAAGTAAGTGAGAACTGGAACTGCCTGTCTGTACAAGAATACGTTTTTGACCACGAGTACTAGTGTTGTGGAGCCATGTCCTGCTGCCAATTTCAGGCAGTGGCAGTAACACGCCAAGAAAGGTAGCAATGTGTCAACAAGGAAGACTATTAGCAAGAAAACATGGATGTAAACAATGCAGTGTTTAAGTTGGAACCCTCAGGCACTCACACATAGAGGAGCTGGAGTGTGAAGACTTGATCAACAACTTTTATTAGTTACATAGCTTCTAACTGTGTGAGTGCCTGAAGTTTGTTCTTCCACACATGTTTGAAGATGTCTTATTCTTCAGGAGCACCAACATTTGCAAAGTACACCCCAAGATTTACTGCCTGAATAAACCACTATCTTTTTGTAGATTTTAAAAATTGGCTTTACAAATGTTTTACGAGGAACAAAACACATTCAGAATGTTTATTAAGCCTGAGGGATACACACAATGCCTTCTGGTAAGAAACATTGACTGCAAACATAATTTTGTTTGAATACTCCACAGGGTACCTTGAGCTGGTTTGAAAATGAAATTTTAAGAATATTGCAATGAGATCGTTCTAATGTTTGTTTTTTATTCCCATCATCCCTCATCCCAGGCCCTGTTTGCCACAGAGACATTCGCCATGGGCATCAACATGCCGGCTCGCACTGTGCTTTTCACCAGTGCACGCAAGTTTGATGGCAAGAATCACCGCTTTGTAAGAGCGCGCACGCACACACACACACACACACACACACACACACACACACACACACACACACACACACACACACACACACAGTTATTGTCACATAATAAGTCAATAATCTTGTCAAGGGAAATTCTCTCTGAAAATATATTGGATATTTTCCCCCTCATCCAACGTTACATGCAAAATCCTAACAAGTACATTATGTTAACTACAAATTACATAGCTGTGGCTATGGGCCCACATAAGCAGGAAGTTGAGCCCTAGAAGTGGAGTTTATGTAAGCTAGGCGTCCATTTTCTCTGTTTTTTAAGGGGAGCTTCTACGCTACTTATAAAAGACCTCCAATAAGAGAGCTTAGTGAGGCTAACCTCACTGTTTCTGCACCTTTTAATGAGTAGCCAGTGCAATGGTAAATGGCTCCCTATAAACTATGCTATCTCTTTAAAACAACTGCTCTGCCCTGTGTGCAGTGTGGAGTTGTCATACGGTGTGCCGCTGTGAGGCCTTTTATAAGGTCTTCAAGTCCTGCAGCTAGCATCGCCACATAAACAGCCACGTATTGTTTATAAGAGCTGGGGGCTGGTGGGTGGAACTGTCGTCATTTAGAAGCACCCTTCATCTTCACTTCATACACTTCTCCTCACATACACACACAAAGGCTTGAAGAGAATGTGAGAGAGAAGGAAAACTGCCCTCCAAGAGGTTCATCGGGAACATCTGGTGCATCTGATGGTGCCAAAGCTCCACGCAGGCACTCACACATTTAAATACACACAGCTCTCATTCCTGAAACACACTGTGTTTTAAATCAAGAGCTGATCTCATGGCATGCCTGAAATGAAGATCAGATCATTTCAACACAAAAATAATCTTATCTGCATTTTTTTTAGCATTTTATTGCTCAAAGACCAGTAGATATGTGGACTTTAATCAGAGCCATGTGCAAACGCAGAGAATCGTCCTCGGAGGCTTGTGGAAAACTGGTTCAGTCTCTTCCTCATGAGACAGTTTCATCATCTAGATTTCTGTTACTAATGTAGATTCTTAGCTGGGCACTGATTGCTGGAATGTCTATTTTCCACAAGATTCACACCCAAATATGCAACTCTCTCCCTACCTTTTATACGTTTCTTCCTTTGTCTTTTCTCAGTAGTGTAATAGTCTTGTTTCTTTTTTCCTTCTTTGTCAGATCAACACATATTACAGGTATAGAGAAGCCTTCACTAACGAATGTCTTTCCTCTTAATGTCGCGTGTGTTTTCATGCGATCTAGATTACATCAGGTGAGTACATCCAGATGTCTGGGCGAGCTGGGAGGAGAGGAATGGATGACAGGGGCATCGTTATTTTCATGGTGGATGAGAAGATGAGTCCAGCTGTGGGAAAACAGCTACTGAAGGTACTGAGAATATGGCTGCTCCGCTTTTTACGTACAAGTTTGCTTTATTTTTCAGAATGCAACAGCTAGTTATCAATCACATCTGTTCAAACCACTTCACCGCTGTCTACATGTTCTTCTGCTACAATAATAACCCTACTATCCCATCAATGAAACATAGTTCCCCACTGTCTTGTTGAGAATAATTTAATCGATTGAATGGAAATTGTCAGAAGTGGCCCATAAGTTGTTCTCTCTGTGGATCATCAGGCCATTTGGTGCTCCATCAAAAACTTGACAACACACAGTCACAAGGAAGCCAAGAGGCTCTTGGTCTTTTGTCTTTGATTTGACACATTAATAGCTGCTATAAATATGTTGCTGCATAGCTTTTAAACAAGATTCTGTTAATGTAAAACTGTTGCTTAACTCCCAGGGTATCTTGGAGAAAGCTGTCGAACACATATCTGTGATTCTGGAGTTTCAGAGTTAGTGATTGCAAAAAAATCCTCCTCGGTGTTTTAATTTAGGGAAAGTGACTTCAGCCTGCATTTATTTAGACCTCATACCTTCTTGGCACTTTTAAGCAATAGGCTAACAACCTTATCAAACCACATAATTAACCACAGCTGTACATTATTATAATTAATTTCTTTTATGTCTTTCTTTTTTTTTTTCAAAGGGCTCAGCAGACCCTTTGAACAGTGCCTTCCACCTGACCTACAACATGGTGCTCAACCTGCTGCGTGTGGAGGAGATCAACCCAGAGTACATGTTAGAAAAGTCTTTCTACCAGTTCCAACACTACAGGGCTTTGCCTGGTGTTGTGGAAAGTAAGCATATTTCCATTTTTACTACAGCATGCAGGAGGCTGGATGAGAAAGTAACCTCTAGATAAACTCTGATTTTACTCTTACAGTGATACCTGTATATGTGATGAGCATGTATTTCAGTGTGTAGTTCATGTGTGCAGTAGCAAAAAGCTTCCCAGTGGCTGTATTTCTACATTCTGTTTGATGAGAGATGCTAAAGACTAAAACAAGAAAGTTTACTCTGGTTCCACAAAATGTCTTTCATTATTAAGTGTCTGGTATGAATTATTTTCAATGTCAAGAGGTTGAGAAAGCCTTAAAAAATTGTTGAAATACAGTTATTTTTTTTACATTGCCTGTCCTGTTGCGTCCTACTTATAGTTCGGACTTTACTCATGTTTCTGATTTTTCTGTGCAGAAATTAAGAAATATGAGGAGCAGTACCACTCCATTGAGATTCCCAATGAAGAGGGTGTGGTCACTTACTTTAAAATCAGACAGCAGCTGGCCAAACTGGGTAAAGAGATACAAGAGTTCATCCACAAACCCAAATACTGCCTGCCCTTCTTGCAGCCTGGGCGACTTGTCAAGGTGGGGCTTCACACAATGACAGTTGACAATAATTGACAATAATTATGGAGTTTCACATTTCATACAATGGCTCTTTGTTTTGATCCCACAGGTGAAAAATGAAGACGCTGACTTCGGTTGGGGAGTGGTTGTAAACTTTTGCAAGAAAACTAACGTGAAGGTAAGTCGGTGTCGCCTCTTCACACACACGTGAATCAATTTCCACGTGGCTGTGACTAATGTTAATTTCCTCATTTAGACCACCACAGACTCAGAGCCGTTGTATGTGGTGGAGGTTTTGGTTCACTGTAGTAAGGACAGTGTAAAAGATGCTGCGACTGAGGCTGCTAAACCTGCTGCTCCAGGGGAGACTGGAGAGATGCAGGTGGGTGCAACAAACACACTCAAGTGCATATTACATACACAAATATGAATACATGTCTCTGTAGTCAGGGTGACAGTAACTTTTTTTGTACAGGTGGTCCCAGTGATGCTCCATCTCCTGACTTCCATTAGCTCAGTTCGCCTTTACATCCCCAAAGACCTGCGGCCCTTTGACAACAGACAGCTCTTGCTCAAGTCCATACAGGTACAAAATGCAGCCATCCTGAAAGAAAGAACAGCTTCAACTGAACCAAAAACATGGTCTAAATCATTTCTTTCTTTTATTCCCCTCCCAAACATTTTGTCTGCAGGAGGTGCAGAAACGTTTCCCAGATGGCGTTCCTCTGCTCGACCCCGTAGATGACATGGGCATCAAAGACCCTGCACTGAAGAAAGTTATTCAGAAAGTGGAGGCCTTTGAGCACCGCATGTACTCCCACCCCCTGCACAGTGACCCCAACTTGGAATCTGTCTATTCTCTCTGTGAGAAGAAAGCTCTGGTGAGAAACTGTATATATGTGTATTTCACTCTGTGGGAGTTGAAGGTCAGCCATAAAAAATGCTGCTAAATGTTAAACATTATTGAAAGCCAACCATTTAACAACAGATCGCAGTTGGGGTTTGCTGCTATTGAAATATGAATGACTTTTATCCTTCCTTTTTTATCTACATTGACTACCTTTTTGTTAGATTATAATCAGTGACCTTCCATTGTCTTTTCCTGCCAGACAGGTTGGCTTTGGGCATATATACTTATACAGACAAATACAGGAAGAAAGCAAGGACATTATTCCTACAGGGCCGCACCCTCAGTTATAGGTCAGATAAGAGAAAACCATTAGATTACATCGAGCGACGGGAAACTTTATTTTTTTCATCAGAAATATGAGTAGTGGGTCTAAACTGCATTCTCATGTACAGTTAACAACAACCACACTTCCTGTCTTTCAGCCCTTGCAAGGCAACAGCACTGAAACTGTAGAAACCAGTTATTCACAGCGTGTATCATCCAGGGAAAAATCCAGAACAAAAAGAAGACGTAACGCACACCAATATTCTAAAACAACTGAGTTAAATTCTCATAAAATGAATTAGTGACCAAAATAAATTACTATTATATTTATTAAACCTAAAACAAGCCATATATTATCCCCTATACCTGCAATTGTAGAGAAACATTTGCTCTTTATGCCCATTTAACACCACCAAAGTCACTAAATGCTATTTGCTAGCAATATGCTTTACAGCAGCCCTACCACACACTTCTCAATTTAATTCTACAAAAAAAGTAAATATTTGCCCTTAAAAAATATAAATATATTAAAATACCTTTCCAAAGATATGAAATGTGGTGCATGCCCATCAAAACCACAAACATCAGCCTCATGGTGGCGCTAAAGACAAAGTCAGGAGATCACCAAACTCATGAATATCTGTACAAAATGTCATAGTAGTTCATCAGTGTTGAGATATTTGGCCTGGAGACAAGTGGACGCCTCTTTACATTAAATCATGGTCTTGGCATGGCAAAAACTCCAAAAGTATACAGAGTAGAGAAAATGTGTGTCCAGAACAAAAAGAAGTAAAGTTATTTGAAATACAACATGTACAGTTGCTATAAAGCACAGAACATTCCCTTTTACAGAGAAATGTATGAATTCAACATAAGAACATATAGCACTTAGCCCAATAATAATATATTGGCAACAAAATAAGGAATATAATGCCCAAGTGTAACATGTACCTTTCAAAATAAATCCTTGATTATGTCCTGTTATCAGAACAACTTTACTCATATTTCAAACTTTAGTTGATGTTCCAGTGAGTGTGTGATGGATGCAAAACACCCGCCCTGGCTTTTACTTGTGTTTTGAAAATTTGCATAAACATTTGCGTCCCTCTGCGGTCTTATGTGTGTTTTGAAATGATAGGGTTTTATAGTACAGTGTAAACTGGATTACTTTATGTTTGATTGGCAGAGTAAGAGATTAACCTGCTCCTTTTGTTAGCATCTCCAAAATCCCTGGACAGCCGTCTGCAGCTAATCCTCAGTCTCGTTTCTGCAGCTGACATCCACTTAAGCCTTTACAGTACTGATACACCCACCGTTGTTGTGCATTTTGATACTGCACAAGCATAAAAAAAAGTCTGAACGTTCCCACTTCCAAGAAATAAGACTACAATTTTCCCAAAATATAAATATACATTTTAAAGTAATAAACCATGTTAGTGAAATCTTTTTGTACATGTGTTTGTTCTTTGGCTTCTGAGGCGTGTTGTAATGACGAGGGCTAAAGGTTAAAGTGGATAATGGACATCACTGAGGACAGATAAGCAGGCAGATGAACATTTGTTGGCAGATAACTCAAATTCCACTCCATCACTATGACTGTTAATGCACTGATATTAGCTCATACACAGAACAGCTGGCAGTGATCACAGTGCATTTAATCATTTTAATATTTTCTTGAAAACTTCTTAAGTTTACGTCAGGTTAAGGTCGCACGCTATAACAATCTTATGTATGTGTGTGTGTGTGTTTTTAGATTGCAGCAGACGTTCGAACGGCCAAGCGAGAGCTGAAGAAAGCGCGGACCGTCCTGCAGATGGACAAGCTGAAGTGCAGGAAGAGAGTTCTGCGGCGCCTCGGCTTCGCCAGCCCCTCTGATGTCATCGAGGTGAAAGGCCGGGTTGCCTGTGAAATTAGCAGGTAAAGGACAGAGCACACCTCCAGCACACAGTTTGTGTAAATATAGAAATAATATAGCTGCTTGTAGGTTTATTTTTACATGTTTTGGCTCAGCTGTACTTTAGCCTATAGATAAATTCGGCACTACCATTACTGTGTGGACATTGACAGTAAAAGCAGAGCTGTTTGGGTTAATCACAATCCGTCAGTCGCCTCCTCTGACAGCTGACGGTAGTCTGTGTGAATGTTTGTTTCATACAGGTTTGGGGGGGGGGAATAACATAAACCTTCGGCCTCAGCCTGACCGCCAGTCTGACATTGAAACTGCTATGTGGATAAGCTTATTAACGAAACATGAGGATTTAATAATAATGGGGATTTAGAGCTGAGGTTTGTGGCTTTTACTATGAACTGTTTTCCTCCAAAGTCTCAGTTTGTTGTTGGAGCTCCTGATACCAGCACAGAACATCTAGCACTCTGTTAAATCTGAAGTAAATCCTGCTCTTTTGTGGACTGTAACCTTTAATTTAATGGCATTTGATGAATCCTACAGGATCTACTGCGCAGTACTTAAAAAATGTGAAACATCAGTGTTATATGCAGGTTTACAAGTGAGGTGTCTCCACGGTAATGGTGGCGTGTTTAGGGAAGTGAGAGTCCTGCCAAGACTGAAACATGAGGGGACTTCTGCTCTCACCTGTCACCTGTTATTCCAACACCCACACCACATTTCTGCAATATTACTTACACCATTTCAGTAGAAAAAGGAAGGGATGTATCAGAACGTGTTTGAAAGTAATACAATACAATCTAATCATTCATGTTTCCAGTGGCGACGAGCTCCTGCTGACGGAGATGATTTTCAACGGCCTCTTCAATGATCTGACGGTTGAACAAGCCACCGCCCTGCTGTCCTGCTTTGTCTTCCAGGAGAATGTACGAACAAAAGCACACAAACATTTGATTCCTCTAATTCTCCATACAAACAGATATTTAAGCCTCTCCCGACCACCGAGATAAACAGTTGATTCCCACACATTTCTAGCTGCAATCGCGTTCTTGGCCTCTTCCCGTGCGCTGCAACCAAAACAGAAACCTGAGGTTGATGTGTGTTTGTCTTGCCTAATGAAGCCTGTTCTCCCAATGAGGCAATGCAGCGTCAAATGGTTCAACAAACCTTTTTGTTGGCTCCACATCAGCTCAGTCCTCAGAATGACAGAACAAACTCAGATCTAAACTCGATCACGGCTCCCACTGCCGTCGTTTCTCTTCTGCATCTTACTCAAAAGCTCTGTGAGAGAGGGACCGATGACAACTAGCTGTCATGTTTGCACACCACTACAGGGCCACTGTCTGTGTGTGTCTGTGTGTGTCTGTGTGTGTCTGTGTGTGTCTGTGTGTACAGCTGTCACCTGTCATTAAAGAGCACCTGCTGCTAGTTTGGCTCGAGGTGACAGCAAACTCTCTCTCTCTCTGTGTGTGTGTGTGTGTGTGTGTGTGTGTGTGTGTGTGTGTGTGTGTGTGTGTGTGTGTGTGTGTGTGTGTGTGTGTGTGTGTGTGTGTTTTCTAAACTACTGACCTACAGAAAGGAGTCATCCTCTTCCCCATTGTGGATGGTCAGATTCACTCAGTTTCCTTCTTCTTTAATCAGATTATTCGCTTTCTGGCTGAGAGTTAGATGAAGAGCGATACCGCTCTCATGTCTGACTGTTCAGTATCTAAAGCCAGTAGCTGGTTAGCTTAGCATAAAGACCAGAAACTGGGCAAAACAGCAAGCAGGGCCTAAAAATAGTCCTGCACATAACGCCTTTGGACAGAGCCAGACAAGCTGTTTCCCCCCCGTTTCTATTCTTTCTGCGAAGCTTAGCTAACTGGCTGCTGGCTGGCTGTAGCCTCATATTGAACAGATATAAGAGTGATATCAATCTTCATCTAACTCTTGGCAAGAAAGTGTATAAGAACTATTCCTTAAGAGCGGAGTTTGACATTTTGGGGGGAAAACAAGACGCTCGTTCCCTAAAAAGCCTTTTATTATTAACACTGGGACGTTGAAACAAAAACTAACAGTCAGGCAGGTGTTAATGTAGAACAGCTGACAACTAAAGCTGCTTAAGTAGCTTTCACTGACTAGTTAGAGTACCGTAATAAAATGAATAGTTATGTTACCAAAGACGAGCAGGATCCAATGTTTGAATGTCAACACCCTCTTTTCCTCTCTCCTGCTTATTTTATGGTGTTGAATGTAAAATAACATCTGACCATAGAGAAGGGAAAGATAGAGAGGCCTGAGAGTCTTGCTTGGGGGAAAGGTTGTGCTGACAGTAGGTTTAAATAGCTACATATTTTGCTTGGAGATTGAAATACAGACTGCAAAACAAATGTTTGCTATGACAGTGTTAATGATGTCGTTCTGTCCTCCAGGCCAGTGAGATGCCAAAACTGACTGAACAACTTGCAGCACCCTTAAGACAAATGCAGGTGAGACGACATGAAACAATCCACAATTAGTTTCTCATCGTTAAAAGTTTTGAATTTGGTGGAAATGTTGTTGTTTCTTGTTGTGTTTAAGGAGTGTGCGAAGCGCATAGCCAAGGTTTCTGCAGACGCCAAGCTGGAGGTGGACGAGGAGACTTATCTAAACCAGTTTAAACCTCACCTAATGGATGTGGTGTACGCCTGGGCTAACGGCGCCACGTTTGCTCAAATCTGCAAGATGACTGACGTCTTTGAAGGTGGGCTAATATCCAACAGACATAAGAGGAAGTTAAATTACAGGTGTTATAGAGTACATTTACTCTAGTACAGAACTTAAGTACAATCTTCTATTTGATCATTTAAATTTTAATCCTACTCAATACTACCACTTTTTACATTTTAGTGTTGCACTTCATACTTCACTATATTACTATTTTACCGCTATAGTTACTTACATTTCAGATTAGAATTTAACATAAAAACACAAACTAATGTATTATTACATTGTTGAAGATTCAACTCGGATCATTTCATTTAAATCACTTTTCAAAAGTTTTTTTTTTCCAAAAAACGAAGCCCCTCGGTCCAGTATCAAATCCAAGATTAGAATGTCAGAAAAATGAATACATAACAGTTTGTTGGTTTTTTAGAATCGTTTTTTTCCTCTCCTATTAATCATCTCATGACCCCTCCGATTTATCTTGTGAGTTTGGAAACCACTGGCTTAAAATACCAGTAATTTTAAAGCAGTTCAACAGTAAAATGCTGCTTACAAACTGACGAATCCGAGTAAGTAAGTTGTAACAATATATCACTCACAGGAGCCATTTTTAAACATTTTGCTGAAAATACTACTTTTACTCCAGTAAATAATCTGAGTACTTCTTCCACCTCTGCCGAGGTACAACACAGCCTTTACACATCCCTCTGATTTCTTCACTCTGACATGTGCAGTATCGTGGAGGCTCACTAATTGATTTATGATGTGTGGTTAGATTTGAACCCCGTTCAAAGTCCATCATTCTCCCAATAGTTTCCATCTCTGACTCCCAGCAGTGACCTCAGCTGCAAAATATTAGAAATCATTGTAATAAGTAATCCAGAGCTGAAAAACTAGAGGGAGTATTAGATTTGCGTGTTGGTGAAGGAGAGAGACAGAGAACTGAGACATTTCCAAAATAATTATATTTGAACATCTGTGTTTTCATTTAAACTTTGATTATACTTGTAAAAAAAACAACTAATGCTCTGTTTTACAGGTCTGTAATTTTCTAATAATATTCTAGAAAAGTTTCATTTTCTCACTAATTATCAGGGAAATGCTTCATTTAAACCAAAGTGAATAATAATTGATCTATCAGTGAGTTATTTATGTATTGGAAACGTAACTCCATTTGACAAATGTGTTGTGCACCGACTAGAGACTATTATGGCTACAATCACAGTTAATCTGAATTATATAATTGGAAGTGTATCACTTAAACAGTATCTCTATGTTCCTTATAATTGGCACCAAATAACTCTTTACTGGAAACTTCTTGGAAATGATGCAGAAATTACAACTACTGAGTTTGATCGAAGACCAAAAACGTCCTCCCAGATGTCCTTATCCTGCTGTGAAACATTCAGTATGAATTTATTCTGGACCATAACTGGTGTTTTTTTTTTTTTTTTTTTAAATAGATCCACACTAAACCGTGTTAATGTGTATTTGTGTCTCCTGTAGGGAGCATCATTCGCTGCATGCGCCGTTTGGAGGAAGTACTGAGACAAATGTGTTCTGCAGCCAAGGCCATCGGCAACACTGAGCTGGAGAACAAGTTTGCTGAAGGTAAGAAACTTCGCACAACTGAAACAACTGCCTCAGTTAGGAATAAAGCACTTCACTGATTCATTTGTCTTTCTGCAGGAATAACGAAAATCAAGAGGGACATTGTATTTGCTGCCAGTCTCTACCTTTAATGACCTTCAACCTTTCCAACACGATACTGGAGGATGCAGTTTTTCACCTTTTAGTTATGATTAACCACCGATGGATCTCTTGGCTTCATTCTTTTGTATTCTGTTTATTCTCAATGTTGAATTGGCTTTCAATAGAAAAATAATTTATTCGTCTGTCAGATGACTTCTCTGATCATTTTTCTTCATAACAACAACTTACCTGAACTTTATGTCCTGTTGAGCTGTGTTATCCAATAAATGAGTGAACGCGTCTACATGGCCAGAATACAGTGAACATTCATGCTTTTATTTTTGCTTACGTGAGCAAAGTGATGCATAATGAAAGTTATTGAAGAGAAGTAAACAACACAAGTCATGCTTTAATTTTATGTGACAGCTCATGACATACACGTTTCATTCATGTTAATAACTAAATGGCTTTATTTTTCCTCTTTTTCTTATTTTAGATATTTGTACATATTTGTAACTTTTTTTTCTTTTTCAATAAAAGTCTGTATGGTGAATTGTCTTTACATACAGATTATACAAAAGTACATTGTTGTCTGTTCACTTGATGTATATTATATTAGTTCTTAGATACACAGGGAGCTGTGATAGCAGCAGTAGCAGTCCAGCAAAAGGCAACACGGGACTTAAACTGAGCGTCTACTCTTCAACTCTCTAACCGAACGTGATCAAGGTTAGACGGTTGGAGAATAAAACAGCAGTGGCGGTGACCTGGAGTCGGCAGCTCCGGATGTGAAGCAGTGTTAACCCTCTGGTCTAGGATCAGCTTTAGCCTCCAGCCTGTTGTAGCCTTGAGAAGCAAACATTCCTCTTTTATAACTAGCCCTTAAATTAACACTAGACTTAAGGCAGCAAAGCTATGAGACCGCCATCTCTTCGGGTGCTGGAGCTAACCTAAGAACTGATCCTAAATCAGATCCTTGAGCAGACTGACTCCAGGTCAGGAAAAAGCACAAAGCATGGTTACATTCACAGGTTTCCAACCCTCCTCGCTCTCTCAGCAGTGGTCAGACCCTCTTAGTGGGTGCGTGCAGTTAAGTCTTCCCACCGGCTCAGTAGATAGATACATGAATAAATTGTTGGTTCCTGTCTTTACAGAATCTCTAGCCCCTAACCCCCTCAGTCACTTAAGCAGTATCTACAAGGCTTGGACAGAAAGTCTCAACACTTTCCTTCCAGATGGAGAATTGGTGGACGAAGACAGCAAATTATCTAAAAAAAAAAAAAAAAAAGAAAGTCTTAAAATCTGAACAGGCCTGAGGTGTAGTTTCCAAAAGCTTCTTCTGGGATGCACAGTCACCCAGTAGCTTCCTTGAAGTAAGAATCAAGTACACTGTAAATCCATGCAGGGTGTTGGAGGAGAATTTGCAGAAGATGAAAAAGGCTAGAGAGCTGGGAATCCTGGGTGTGCGTTTGGACAGAGCAGCGGTCGTCGTCCACCTCTCAGTTAGCTTAGTTGGGACTCTCAAAGTGGTTTCCATTTGTTGGGGTCTCCTGCAGGGTTGTGTGTGGGATATCCGCGTCTTTATGGGGTTCTACGTGGGGCTTGAAAAAGTCGGACACGAAGAAGACCTGCAAGACGGGGAAAGAATTTTAAAGTTAAAAAAATAAAAAGGCACAAATGGAAATGAGGCTGAATTATTTGGATCTGTGCTCTTAAAAAAACATTAAGAATCAGTAACTAGACTTTAGAGAATAGTTTATGCACTTTTTAATTTCCATGAGTTAGACGAGAGAGTTTGTTGAACATATTAAAACAAAAGAGATCTAACGTTAATTCTTGATATCTAAAGGCGCTGGTGGGAGACTTTTCCCATGGTAGCAGACAAGATTTAAAGGCCTTGAAATGTTTTTGTTTTTTTTAAAATCAGCTTTTTATGAGCCATGAGATCCTACATGGACACACAAAAAGGTCAGACAATGATCTGATTTTTTGAATTAATTAAACTTTGTATTTTTGTCTTTTCTTGCTGGTATGAAGTGGGCGGGGCTTAGCGTATTTCACTGCACCAATCAGAGTTGGGCGACATTTGAGTCAACAAAAATGGTGGTACAGCCGCACCTAGCATGCCTGTAGACTCTTTCACATAGACAAACCCAGGGCTAGCCGTTTCCACTCTTCATGTTAATCTAAACCTCACCTGGTTGTAGTTCTATACCGAACTGATACAGTGTGACTCTCATCTCTGTCACTTACCACCAGGATGGCCATGAGGGCCCCCTGCAGGAGTCCGGTCAGCACATCGCTCCAGTGATGTTTATAATCTGACACCCTTGAAAGTCCGGTGAACACTGTGGCGGCGATCAAGAAAAACTGGATTGTGGGTCTCAGCAGCCTCGCCCATTCAGCCTGGAGTCGAGCCTGCAGGTAGAGCTGAGAAGAGAAAACACACAGTCTTGTGGATGATGGCAGCAGGCAACATTCCTGCATGAGTGGCAGGAAAATGAGCTGCAGTAAAATGAGTTGCAGTGATTTGGAGATGACTCAGTTTATTTCCATTTCCACTTCCCACACCAGAGACAACGCAGTCATGCAAGAAACGGTCCCAAAAAATGTTCCTGAACTAAACAAAACATCCTCTTTTTTTATAGGTCATGCGCCCATATTTACTTCTTCTTCTGTGTTTGAAAAGGTGAGAAGATCTTTGCCAAACTTGACCTTGAAATAATCAATTTCACTGATAGACGTAATCAGTACAACGTAGAATCTATTATCTAATCAGCTAATTAAGTATCACACCACCTCTGAAGCAGGGTGAGTTATCATGGAAGAATTTGGTGAATGTCATGTTCCATTGTGGCATAAACATTTAATTGTGTTTGTGTTTAAAAACAGGGGGCGTCTGTTCTTTCTGTTTCAAGAAAGGACACGCGAGTTAAGCCACTTTAACCAGATCCATGTTTCTCTTCCTGCCACGCTTAAATTTCTCACGCAAACGCTGACGTTTAATTGGTGCACTGTAGGGTGTGTAGGTAAATGTTTAAACGTCAGAGCTGCCGTCTTCACTCCATGCGGAGGGGCAGAGAGAGCTTTATGATGGTGCCAGGACTTTGTCCCTGTGTCTATTTATACATCTGCTGGTGTTGAATGAATCAGCAGCCTGTAAAGTTTATCAGGGCCGGACAGTAAAATCTGCACCGAACAAACACAACAGAGACTCTAGTCAAGGATGCGGCAATTCTCCGAGATGAATGACGACACGGATACAGACTCTCCCCCGAGAAAGGTCATCGAAAGGCATACAAAATAAAATAAACAGCTAGCCTGGCTCTGCCTGAAGCCAACAATAAAATCCACAACGTGTAGTGTTTAAGCTTAATGCTACAAGTCTTTATGCTAAGCTATCGTGCAACTGGTTCTAATCTTACATTTAAAATCAATAGTTCGACATTTTGAGATACAGCTACACTTTTTTTTCGGTTTAGCTTAGCACAAATACAGTGGTGAACAGATAGCCTTGTTCTGTCTAACATCTGCTCACTTATTAACATGTTATCGTTTGTTTCAACTGCACAAAGTCTAAATAGGCCTTCCAGTCTTTATGCTAAGCTAACCTAACCAACTGCTCGCTGTCATATTTACTGGACAGACACTAAAAACAACAAGTAGTAACTCAGTTTTTGTGCTACTTCTTAACACTTTTAAGTCTTTATGCTAAGCTAAGCTAACTGGCTGCTGTCTGTAGCTTTAAATTGAATGGCCAGAAACATGAGAGTGGTATCAATATTAAAAAAAACAGTGTCAATCCCAAAATGTCAAAATATTCCTGGTCAATATCACCATCACATTTGCTCAGAAACTTGATATGCCAATCGGTGTTTAATAATTTGATCTGTTCATGAACACAAGGTTCCAGTAAATACTGACTGAGATAATCAAATCATTATATAACTGGTGAAGATACTTACAGCCAGGAACAACATGCAGTACATGGAAAAAGAGGAGTGGCCGGAGTAGAATGACAGCCTGCAATGGAAAGATAAAAGCATGGCTCAACACTTTGTTATGTGCTTAATTCATCTGCAGCAAAAGAAAAAAAAAACTATTAGAAGACACTTGTTGTATTAATAGTTCATTACGGTTAGCAGACGCACAAACCCACACATCGCCCCATCCTGGAACACCTTTATTTAGGGCGGTGGGAAGTTAGTTTGTTGTATTTTTGGAGAACTGACTCCTGAGATTGATGTTGAGGGACGTGGCGGACAGAAGCTCAAAAGAAGTTCCAGTCCTTGCCGCGGCTTTAGTTGCTTCCTGTTTATAATAACAGTGCTGTGCTTTTGTGGTTTGGAACCAGGTCTACAGCAACAGCCATTAATACACACACACACACACACACACAGTAATATTACGGTACATCTGCCTATTTGGTGCGCACCCAATGAATGTTTGTGTAACATGTAGGATTTATTGGCAGAAATGTAATATAATATTAACAGGTAGGTTTTCATTAGTGTATAATCACCTGAAAAAAAAAAAGAGTTGCTTTGTTTTTGTGACCTCACCTAAGAGTGTTTTTATCGACAGAGGGAGTGGATCTTCCTCTACGGAGGCCTGCGTGTAGAACCGCCATGTTTTATAGATGTTCCGACACCATTTTTTCCTCCCCGATAAAGATGCCGATACCTGAACTTTGCGTATCCGCCAATACCAAGCACCAATCCAATACGTGTGCGTTAAGTAGATATATATGCTTTAGATAATTATTTTCTAAAAAGTGTACACTACTAAGCCTGGCCTTGAACCCTTTGTCAGAGGCAGGTCAAGGCCAAAGAAAATGGCAAATGGGACACTACTGGGAAGTAGCAGGATCCTCTTTCGTGGCTAATGAATTATGTGGATCGGTGCACAGACTCACCGATACCAGATACCGCATTACAGGCACTGGTAACAGTATCAGAACAGCTCTAAAATGGTCCGGCTTAAGTCCAGAATAGACAACTCAAATGCTGGGTCTAGACAGGGCCTTTCGTGTTTTGCGGGCCACCGTAGTTTCTCGTACACGCTTGGAAGGCTGAGCTGTATTTAGTTGGTTGCAATCGGCAACTTCATCACTAGATGCCACTAATTCCTACACACTGGTCCTTATTAATCGACTGATCAACGAATCCTTTCAGCCCCAACAGTGTTGGTGAGTGGACAATCCAGGGTGCTCAAACAGACCTTTGGCCTTGCAATAACAACGCTGACCTCTGTACATCCTCTGTGGCGCCACATTAAAACTGCAGGTTGGTCAGACCCTGTGAGGCCTCCACTCATTGTATATTAATATTATCCATTGAGATAAAATATTTATTTGTGACTTATTGTCTTACACACTCAACCTTTGAGGCATCTTTGCTTCTTCAATGCAGACAAACACATACAGCTCTGACAGTATAGGCCTCTTTTCTCCTAGGATAGTTATTAAAGTATGCCAAAGAGGAATCATATTACAGTAAGATGATCCTGACCTCCTCTCCTGCTGCATTTATTGGCTCTATTAGTGAATCACACACTCATACACACACACACACACACACACACACGCTGGAAATGTAATCTTAAAAGCTTTAGACATGACCTGCTGATAAATGTTTGTCTCAGTATGCCACATTACAAAAAAAACTACTGAGTAGCAGAGTAGTAATGGGGTTCCAGGAAATATCAACAATTGTGCACCACACCCTGGTAAATGTACCGTGGATAACCCAGAGGAAAGATGGGTGAGTGGTCTCATTCCCACCTAGACTCAAAGGCTGCAGCTGAACAACACACTCTTACCTATACGCAGAATAACCTGCTTTATCTTTAGGTACGACTGAACAGTATAGAGAACAAAGTCCCTCATAATAACCGCTTCTTAAATCACTGATACAATCGGCATGGCTGATGTGACTATTTAGGCCTCTGCTTCTATAATTACTGCCGGTCTCGCCGGTCGTGCCTACATCAGAATGAGAAGTGGATATCCTCTCCTCCTCCCACTAAACTTCCTTCTGCTCTGAGCTGATAAGGGATACAGAACTAAAAATCAAAACAATCTCAACATTCCTGATATTACTCAACCCCAGTATCTCCGGCCTCGTGTGTGGTTTAAGTGGCTCTACCTGCACCTCACTTAAAAACTCCTCACATCATTTGTCTGCAGATAGGAGCAGAATATAAATGTGGAACAACTTCACAAGGACATGCCATACAAGTTTTATCACCATTATAAAATTACATAATCGTTCATACGTTAGTTTAGTGACATATTTAACCTTTGCTCTTTGCACTTAAGCACATAAGCATGTTACAAAACAATGGAGAGCACAGAGGTTTATTTATTTTTTGGTCAGATTTCTGTTGAGCAACAAAACCAGAACTTAGAGTGCTACAAGTTTAAATGAAGAGCCAATTTAAACACCAAACATCTGAAATCACAAACTAGGAGTGCAACTAATGATTATTTTAACCTGATGATTATTTTCTGTGTTTATCAATTACTAATTTTGTCAATAAAATAATATAATAAGAAAATAATGAAAAATGCCTTTAAAATGTAGCATGGCATAGTGATCTATTTTGATTTTTATTCTAGTTTACTATCATATGTTTTGTTTATTTTGTATGTCATACAGGGGGGACACTCAATGGTTTCTGATTTAAAGGTTTCTGTTGTGTATATCTTTTAATCTGTAAAGCACTTTGTGTTTAAGCTTGAAAGGTGTCTTACAAAAAAAAATATTCTCATTCTTATTATTCGTCAAACAAAAGTATCAAATCCGCAAATTTAATAAACTGGAACCAGCAAATATTTGACATTTTTGCTTAATAATGGCGATCAATGGGTTATAAACATAGTTGCTTATTAATTTTCCTTCAATTCCACTAATCCATTAAGCGCTGCAACTAAAAAAAATAATAATTCTGGAGGTATGGCAACACCTACCTGCCCTCATTGACCTTCGTTGCGTCTCCAGTGCAGGTGAATTCTTCAATATAATTCCCCACCGAGCAGTTGATAAGTTTCCAATCAGGTCTGCACACATCCAGGAAGTGCGGCCTGAGCCGACCAATAGAATACTTGGCTATGTCGGTCAGAGACTGGCTCATCGCGGCACCAAAAAGGAAGGTGCCGACGGCTTTGTAAACACAGGAAACGTAGCTGCCAAAAGAGGACTTGGATTTGATGCGCTTTAGATAAACTGAAAGGCACTCGCCAAAGACCATCTGTAAGGAGGAGGGGATGGGGGAAAGGATACAGAGTTAGAGGTTTGTACAGAAATACAAGAAAGAAGCAACTGTATGATATATTTACAACACCAGAGCCAGAAACGTTCCCTAAAATATTGGGTCTAAAATAATCCATTTGTTTTTTTCTTTTTTTTTAAAGTCAAACTATTACATTAATTTCACACAAAACTTTTGTTTGGGTAACAGTGTTTAAAACAATAGTTTGAATTCTGGGATAGAGAGTTAGAAACTGCTCTCATGTCTGTACGCTAAATAGCAACTACTAGGTGTAGACAGTTAGGGGGCAAAACCAGCCCCACTTCAGTTGTCGTACAGATTAAACAAACTAGATATAACGTGTCAATGAGTTTTAGAGGAGCAGTCTTTATGCTAAGCTAAGCATCTCCTGGCTGTAGCTTCATGTTCACTGACAGATAAGAGGGTGGTAGTGAGCTTATTTCCCAAAATGTCAAACAATTCCTTTAAGTACACACTCCATTATAGAGGAAGGCTCATCTATACATAATGTTGAAAGGACCAAGGCCACAGGATGATGTCCACTCAAAATAACATGACTAAACGTTTCTTTAGATCTGATAGTAAATCAGTTTGGCGTATTTGTTCGTGTGTGTACGCGCTCTGTGACGCACCGGAGGAATGACTCATGGGTTCCTCTTGTGAATGTTGTGGTTCAGGTTCACGTGAATGTGTCTAACAGATAAAAAGCCCCACAGGGCTTACACTTGCCTCGCATAAAAGCTGTTGATGGGCTGTTATTGTTACTCTGCTATCCTCAGAAGCTTTCAATAAGCGAACAAAGTGCCCCTAAAGATTAAAAAAGGTGTCTGTTTTACCTGAACTTACTGCAGCTAAAGATGTTTTATAAGTATAAAATGGAAGTCAGCTTGTTTAAATCCCTTTTGAAGATAAAACCTGCAGTATGGAGACTTTTAGTAAACGGATATTCTCACTGTTTATACACTAGGCTGACTGAGTCTCTCTCGTAGGCTCTTTACGTGCCATCAAATTTTTTCAATTCCATTCAGCATCGACTGTCCAAGAATACCGCTGCACTGCTTGTGAAGAGTTTCACATCTGCCATATATAGAGTCTTTCTGCAAACTGTTGCTGCAGACTAATTTAAGGCCGGGAATATATTTTCTGCATATAAAAAAGGTCTGCCTCAGGTCACTTTTCTCTCATCTTCAAACGTTAGTATTGAAAAAGTTCTGAAAACGTTTTCTACAACATGCAGTTAGCAAATTAATTGCAGTTAATGGCAAGCCATTAAAAACACATACATTACAGAATAATGTATCTAGCAGCAACCATGGACTGAGACAAAAGAGAGAAGTAAAGAGTGTAAAAGGGGATCATAATAAGCATTATGTAAATAAGAAGGAAGATGAAATATAAAGAGAACCGTTAGCGGGAAAACACAAATAGATGCACTTACAGTCAGTATTGTGATGGGAATCATGACACCTCCTAACAACTGATAGGTAATGGTGTCTTCTTTATAGGGGTACTTGATTGAATCATCGTTACAGAAAAAGCCTCGGCGGAAAGGACTCTGTTGCACATTGAGTATTACAAATGGGAGTCCAGCTAGCAGAGAAGCAATGAGAGAAAAAACAAGGGAAAAAATAAAAAATACAGGTTACAAGATCATGTCAATGGGTCTCGGACCTCTACCCACGATGCAACACTGTGTGCTCGTGCAAAGCAGGAGACAGCAACCGTGAGAGAGAGAGAGTTACACCAAACGTTGCGTCCTCTGAAGGCAGCATCCTTCGCCAAACTTTCAGGAACATTAAAAAAAAAAGTGCAAATATTAATGGTTAAGGTGTTGGCATGGCAACGAGACAGTTAAATGCTGATAAAAAGGAGTGGATGTTAATAGAGAAAAGCCAAACTTCAAGAGCACAAAAATGACATTTCTGAGCAGGTTACTGAGTCCTCATTACTTTGTCTTTGAAACTGTTGGCGCAGCAGGATTTATCAGGGATTGTTTCTAGTTTGAATTCTCTCAACAAACACACTTGGGCTGACACACTTTCTCACTCATTTCCTGTAACATAGGGATACTTGCTTAACCGCTTCCTAAAACTGACTCTCCAGCTCCAAACTCACACCTTCCTCTGGCAGGCAGGCAGTGAATGATGAAGGGAGCAGTTGTGAGCAGAAATTAGGCTACAACAATATCTAAAATATTACAGATTGTGGTTGTGATACATGAAAGACGATGAGAGATGGAAGAGATAAATCACCGATACCGCGAAGCAATAACCAAAGGCAGACACACACACACACACACACACACACACACACACACACACACACACACACACACACACACACACACACACACACACACACACACACACACACACACCACACACACACACACACACACACCACCAGCACTTTTTTGGCTCTGTTGATCTCCAAAAACAATCGCTCTGTTCCAGAAGAGCATTCCAGCTATTTTAAGGAACAGAGGGACACAGCCTGCATGTCCGTTGCAGTAATTAACAACAGCAACAGAAAGTTCACCCAATAAATTAACATTAAAAACACAGTGATTAAATTGAGCAAACAAAGCCTGGCCTAACTTTATATTATTATATATTTTATTATATTGTTGGAAGTAGAAATGGTACGCTGCTAACTTACTGAATTAATTTGGGTTTGGTGTCTTTTGTACGAGTTTGAGTTGTGAGATTGGACTGTTCATTTAATTTAATAAGAATGTTAAGAGACTAAACATTGAACTATATGATTCCAATCTTCATAAATGGTCAGATTTGTTAGAAGCTAAACGTCCTGCTGTAGTAGCTGCAGCACGATTTCAGATTTATTCTGGATGATTTTATTTTTTATCAGTTTTTTTAAGTGGACATCTTCTTTCACCTTTAGCTTTTGATATAAGAGCTGATGTTGAACACAGATGGGAAACAGAAGCTGAACTAAATAAAATGCACTGCATATGTGGTTTAAATAACGGGTAGCTGTGTAACAGCTACTGAACAATTTAAAAGTATTATCTGTGTTATCAAACAGGAAGCTAGCCATTCTGAATATATCCTAAACTAGGCTCTGGAAATATGTTGGTCTTGCCAGTTCTCACAGCAGACATTTTGACTTGCCATCGCAGGAAAAGCACAACAGTAGCTAATCGCAGAAATAATGGCTGCTTTTCATGTAGGTGTGCCAGTAACCCAGCAGGTTTCTTACCAGAGCCAAGGGCCTGGCATACATCGGAATGCAAGTTATAATTCACCCCTGCGTGTGACAAGTCAACATATTTGCCATGAAACAGGTCATGTACTTTGTCAAACCTGCCTCGAGTGACTCCTACTTACGCAGCTAATGGGCAGGGTGAAGCCCACAGTGTAGAGCACTGTGGAGGTGACTGTGCTGTTGTGGAAAGGGTACTTGATGCTCTCGTCGTTACAGAAAAAGCCCCTCTGATAGGGGCGGATCTTACCCAGGTTAAAGGCTGCCAGAGGCAGACCTCCTGTGGACGGAGAGATCAGGAGGATGAGGTCAGAGTGGGAGAAAAAGAAGAAAAAGAAGCATGGCAAAGGAAGTGAAGGTGCCAAAACAAAGTGTTAAGGTCTTCAAAACTGTCATCCTTCAGATAGAAGTGAATATAGAACTGTAGAGGTCCAGAGCCCGACCAATGTGGGTTTTTTGAGACAGATAATAATTTAGAAGGGAAAAATTCACCGTTCACGGCAGCCAATAGTTCCTTTTTGAGCTGGAATGGAACTAGACCAATTGTTTACTGATATGACCACAAAAAGGTACTTGCTTTCTTAAATAACTTTGTGGTTTGTGCTATGAGCGTCAGGCTAGGATTACGTAGCAGGCCACAGTCTGCAGAGTGGAGACGTTGGTCTGCCACCACAAACGTCACCTGCCTCCAGATCAGCCAGTAGCAAAATTCAATTGTGATAGCTGGGTTTCAGCCAGTAGGCTGCGGTCGCTGTGCATTTTCAAAGCAAAATATGTAGAATCAAATACTTTGCACTGCAATGTCCAGATATGGACCTGAATTAATCAACAACACTAGTAAATACCCATATACAGAGGTTTTAGGATTTAGTTACTTTTTAAAGAATATAAGTTAAATATTCTTTAACATGTTAAATAATGTAACAGGGCTACATTGTCCAGCAATATATAGAAATTAACACTGAGAAATAAAGATTAAAATAAATAAATACCTAAACATCAGTACTGTAATAACTACTAGCCTTTTTTCATTATATACACCAGCATAAATCAGACGCCAATACAGATACCAATATGTCTGCAATAGGCCGGTCGGGCTCCAGAAGAGCCAAATTAAGTGTATGTTAAATCTTTGTGACAGAGATGAGACCCCAACCTTTCTAGCAGTCTAGTTCAAGGAAAAGTTCAAGAAAATTCAATAAAAAAAGACCAAAACCAACAATGAATAATTGTCTCTCAGTAAATTATAAAACTCATCTGTTCTTACTGAAGATGTAAATCTTTAAAAAACAGATCACAAATATGTAGTTCCATGTTTTCAAAAAGGAGAATGATTTCCTTTAAGTGCTGTGTATATAAACAGTGTCTTCATTTGGCACCATTTTCAGCCGTGAATTTTGCGCTGTAGCGAGCATGACGTGTAGGTGGGTTTGACTCATTCGTGTTTATAGTAGATGGTTGAACATATCCTCCAGTACAACGAGTGTGGCTTGTTTATGTGTCTTGAATATTTTTCTGACAACAATGCACATAGAAATCAGGCTACACAGACAATATTTGTTATTAGGATCAATTCATTGTTAGTTTTGGTCTTTTCATGTGATTTGTTCACTGTAAGAAAAACACAAAATAGTGGCAGTCATATCTTTATCTTTTGAGCTCAGACAGATACTCTGCAACATGATGCATTACACACAGCAAAAGACACACGACAACAGTGACTTCATGACTCCAAAAAATGATGTTATTCTTGGGCAGCTTTTCAGCAGGGAGGATTGAGAAGCTTTATTGGAGCACTGACTCACATTGGTGTGAAAGGAGCTGTGGACACAGCTAAGTACTCTCTATAGATAAAATACCATAAAGATAACAGATTATGCTAATTGATCTTGACAGTTCAAAGTCTGAATGCAAAGCTGCTGTCATTTCTCTGGCTGTTTGGCCCGTTTAGCCCATTGTATAGCGGAGAAAAGACGGGAGTTGTTCGTCCATTCAAGCAGAAAATGAGGGTCTATTATTGAACTGTAATGCACGTTAACAAGCCGTGACACATCACATGAAGATACACCTTCACAAACCTATGAACTACTTTTTAAATTCTGTCTGGGATTTCTGTTCTGTCTGCCATTTCTGCAGCTGTTGACACTGTCCGCTGTGCCATCCTAAGTTGACTGGCTACAACAGCTGGAAATGCCAGATAGTCAGGGGGCAGACACACACACACACACACACACACACACACACACACGACGCCCCGTCACTTTCTATCTGCAGCAAACAGCAGTGTAACACTTTAACTTGCTCTCATCTCTTATACTGTGCAACTAAAGGGACAAACACAGACAGAATAACACAATTGTGGATATTAAACATAAAAAAATAATAATTTATTTAATCTTTTACCAAGACTTCACTGCAGCCTGCTCAGTAATTGTGTTTAAGCACAAATATCCTCTCTCCCTGCACATTATTTATTACCTTTAGAAAAAAGAAGCATCGAGCTTTGTTCTAATGAGTCAAACCTCACTACCTGTGTGTGCATGTTTTAGTTAAATGCAGTGGTGCATGACTGTTTTAAAAAGCCTTGGTCTGCACCGGAGACAGACTATCGCAGATGCCTGGTTATAATCTAATGGTCTTCACTCATTAGCAGAGTAATCAAGTTTGCTTCTGCGTCAGTCATCCACACAGCACACTGAGTCTGTACAGTCATACTGCACTCACAAAATGATGCAACATAAAATATGCCCTGGAAGTTTAGTTTACATTTCCCCTTTTACTCATGAAACCAGCAATATTTGTCTGGATTTTTCAACATTTAAGAGTTTAGAAACAGGTAATTGAACTTTTTATGGAAAACCCATATCAGACACAAATCACTATCCCAACAGTGTATTTTTAAGCTATAAAACCCCCAAAAAGGTTTAATCCTACAAGCAAATATGTAATGTTAAGATATACCGCAGACTGTGCGAGGGAAGGTATGTCTTTATGAGTAATGGAACGTATCAATCATTCATAACCAGATTTCAAAAAGAAGTAAAAGTCCCAGATAGGATGTCTGTGCCTACACTGCAAGACTGAAACCGTCTGAAGCCCCACGAGCACCAACGCAATGATTCATACATTCAAATATAAAGACTAACTTTTAGATTATCATTTAATATTTAACAAAAGTGGTTTTAGATACAAGATAAGGACTTATAGGTAAACTTATACACTGTAGTTCAGATATTTTAATCTGAATACAGTTTCAGACCTGATATAAGTGTCCTCCCCCTGTAATGAAGGAAGACTTGTGGTTACCTGAGCCAGGAAACTGGTAAGTGTGTTGAAAACATAGCCTGTATTGTATATAGTAATGCCATTTCTAACTATTTTCAATTAATATTTGGTTTAAATTAATATAAATCAGGAATGTATGCAGCCTTAGCATTTGACTATCTGAGAGAAAGAAATGACTATAACTTTCATGTATGGAAGCATTGTATAATAGGGCAAGCACTTAAATATAAATTAATATAACACTGATGAGAGGAATGATTTGTGTTATAGTGCATGCTGCTACATTATTACAGATTGTTGCACTCAAGAAAAAACACATTATTAACCTTTAGAGTGAGTATCTGAAACAACTGAAGATACGTTGGGACTAATTTGCATACACTGAACACAAAGAACATGTAATTCTTTGTGTACTGGGAGGGAAGAAGACCTCTAGGAACGCTTTAAAGATACTAAACATGTATGAAATAAACATATAGTCTGATTAGTGGTGCCATTAGAGGTTAAAATAAAACAGTGTTAACAGTATAAAGTCTCACACTCGTGGGCTACTGAACATTCACCACTCCCTTCACGTGATGGCAAGCTGTTAAATATCCGAACAGAAGGATTATATTAGGTCACAAATCGGCTTAACATCAATAAGAGCAGCAATAAAAAACAGTCCACAGCAAGTCGGTAAAAAAACTAAAATATTACATACCTAAAATAAGACAGGCTAAGTCGAGCAGGACAAAGGGGATTCCTCTAGTCTCGAACATGTTTGCTCTCGTCTGTGTCTCTCTCTCTCTCTCTCTCTCCCTGGTTTGTGCTGCGTCCTCCTCTCCTATAATAAACACCAGGGGGATGCTCCTCCTCGGGACGTCGCTGCTGCTGCTGCTGCTGCTTCTGCTTCTCCTGCTGCAGGGAGGAAAACAATCCCAACAGCAAATGGGCTAAAAACTCAATAAAAGGTTAACGCCTCCGCAGAGGAACCAGCAGACCGCCCGGGTCGCAGGAAAGCGCAAATCAGGAGGAGAAGTAACGCGTCTCTCTTCTGCTGCTGCTGCTGTTGTTGTTGTTGTTGTTGTTGTTGTTGTGTGCACTGCAGCAGAGCCCAGAACCCCGTGTGTGTCTCATGGTGTTAAAGCTGTTAAATAAAACAAACACTACCACCCGGACTGCCGGTCATTTGGCCCGGACACCTGTTCCAGCTGCGTGCAACCCCGGTGGCGCAGAAGCCGTCCGACGGACCCGGAAAGCTCCGAGGGCCTGGTGCCGCCTTCAGGTGCCAGAGGAAACATCGGAAAGACGAGTTTTTTATTCGTGTATCCTGGAGGGAAAGTAATCGCTTCCAGAGAGAGAGACAGGATCACTCTAATAAATATATATCTGTTAAAATACCTCTACAAGCACCTCTAAAGCTTACTGATTAACACCTTATTTATTTATTTGTTTGTTTATTTGTTTAACCAGTATATAAACATCGCAGGGGTCATGGAGGTTTAAGTGCGGTTGGACTATTTCCGGCCGGGCGCAGTTACTTCCTGGAGTCCCGCTGTGACGTAAGGTTGCCCCGCAACCAGCAGCGACTCCAGGAAGTTATGCCATTTTTGTTTGTTTATTTTAATGTATAAAAATCTAATGTGTTAATCAAATATTATATAATACTCTACAGATTGTGCCTCAGCCTGCTAGCTATGCAAATGTAAAATAATAATTAAAAAAATTATCATTAAAAATGTAGATATAAGCTGACTGTTGACAGCCTTTTATTAGTAAAATAAATAAATAAATAAATAAAGCTGCCAAAACCGATTCTCCTATTTATTAATAATAATAAAAATAATAATCCACTGGTTAACCAACTCCCAGAAGTCACTGATCCAATAACAAATCAGTGCTGAATTAAAATATAATGAGAAAACACCAATGTGTACATTTAATCTATTTCTTATATAATGTCATCATGTTTGCAAACACCGATTTGTCTGTATTTTATTCCCTCAGTGTCTAAGATCAGTGGTTAGAGTTACCATGTACACTTCAGGAACAAAGAGGAGTGTAGGTCAACAGAAATTACAGCTGACATTGTTATCAGCTCACTGACCCCATCTAGTGCTTTGGAGCTTAAGCTACACACACATTATTTATTCTAGCACACAGTTTAATTCCCATCATGTCTCTTCTAGTTTATCATTATTGTTGTTTTTAATCATCTATATATCTATATCTATATCTATAGATATAGATATAGATATATAGGGCCTTAATCTCGGAGGTCACCCAGGGTTTGTTGTTGGGAAAACACTATCAACTTGGAGGGCACAGTGTTGAACTGTTACTTTTAATGGAGTACTTCTGTTTTGTGGTATTAAAAAGTTTTACGGATCTCAGTACTTCCTCCACCACTATGAAAAATACGTGCGTTCATGCTAAAAGACTTTGTATTATGCTCTTTAACAAAGACATATGGTAGGCTATGGCATATTGATAAATGTATAAATGAATTAATTTTATATTTTAATAAAGAAACAAGTTTGATTGTTCATTTGAATTTATTTCGCACCATCTCTCTAAGCCTGACAATCTGACCCGTCCTGTCAAAATCATCAGGCTTGAAGTACTCACTACTTTGAGGACTCAGCAACTTCCCATTGCCTCCTCAAGCCTGTATCACTGGGAAAACTTCAAAATGTGAAGAAGAAAAAAATAAAAACAGCAAGAGATAATGAGAGAGTCCCTGCTGTTACTGACGATGACATAATATTATAAATGGTAAAATAACCAAAATAATCTCTCAAAGATCCTCCATCACAATGTTTGACGCTGTAAGCCTCGAGGTCTCTCCGTTGGCAGTCCTCAGCTGCTCAGATACAGGAATGTAGGAAATATAACGTAAAATAAGGAATATATTGAAATAATTTGTGACTCCAGTGCAAGTTTTATCACCACTTTTATATTTTATGTGTTAAAACTGAACACAATCCTGTTTGTAGAAGCACGACTTTGCGGCGGTTGGAGGTTGATTGCATTGATTAACTGCAGGTGATGAAGATGTTGCTCTACATTGAACTCATCCCTATCACACACTAAAGTCCCTACACACACATTCAAAACATTCAAACAATTTTTGATCCACAGTCCCAGTTTTTGTGCAAAAATGTAAAGTAAACGTTCTGTTTAATCTGAGTTTAACTAGAACTAAAGTTTAATGAGGCTAAGTGATTGAAAACACCTGTGTGAATGGACCACAGTTTGGTTTCTGTTGTTTTTTTTCAGCCTGACATGAGGTTTTAAGCACTCATGGTGATTCTGTGTTTTATTAATTTGTCTTGACAAAATAAAAGGGCTCTTTTTGCATGGAGGCCCAAAGTGTTCAATATTGTTGTTCTCTCACAGCCAATCACATAACTTGCTTTTCCCTGTTTGTCTTATTGCAAAGGTGAAGACTCTGTGATTAAAAGTGTCGTAATAAAAAACATAAAAACATCCATCGGGAAAAAAAAGGTGAGATAAAAACAGACTTTAGAAAATAAACGTTGTAAACGTGTAAGTATATACAATATAATACTGTATTAATATGTGTATTATTATGGGATAGCTAAGAAATAAAAAAAAACGTTAATATTCTGTAATATCTTTCTTACATTACATAAACAAACACATAATAAATAATAAAATATACACAATGCACAAATATGTTTTATTCAACGCATTTACATGAAGTGAAAAAATAACTTGAACTGTAAAGAAAGTAATTCAATGTATTATTACAAGGAATGTTTCAATGGCAAACAATAAGAACCATTTAAAAAGTGCCTCTTTTCACATCTATGGTCAACCACCAAAAGTACAGCTCGCTTTGATTGACTGAAGAAGTGCTGGAATGAGATTTATGGGCAAATATATGAAAACAAATATAAAATAACCACCAAGGCGGGTGTATCTCTAAACCTAAAACAGCTCCAGTTTTCCGTGACACAACATTTTCTCTCTCGTCACATTTGATTGAGAAAAATATTAAGTCTCACTCTGACTTATGTGAAGTCATCGTCAATGTCAGGACAGTGAACAGTGTTACTGTCAGTCAGTAATTGTTTTCTTTATCTATCCGTTATGTGTCCACAAATTAGTCTTTTAAATTAACATTTATAAATAAACCTATGTTTAGATATATTTTGGGCGTAAATACATACGTCTCATACTCATAGGTAGCATTTTACTGACAGATACCTACTGATACTGTCTTTCATGGCGTGTTTTTCTTTGACTCATCATTCTCACTTTGTCATAAAAGTGAATGGTCCACACATAATACTGCCCTGGCAACAACGGCATCAGAAATCATAATCCTCATAAATGGCATTTACAAAATAATAACAAACTTAAATACAAGGAATGAGGATTACTGATCAATAATTTATTTTAAAAATATGTTTTACAAGGCCATTCCAGGCTTAAAACGAGTCCTTCATTGTTTATTTGCCAACGTCTTGTTCGCTTTCAGTCCACTAGGTGGCTCTGTTTCCCTACATATAAAAACCTGTAGGGTTCAATTTTCACTGGCCAGCCTGACGAGACAGTGTTCAGGTTTTATTCCCAGAAGGCACACGGTTCGGAGACTTCATAGCTCATACTTAAGTTGTCTGATTTCTTTCTTAAAGGCCTTGTTGCTGTTACAAAGGAAGTTACAAATGGACATTAAAAGGTCCAGTCTGTAACATTTAGGAGGATCTATTGTCAGAAATGGAGTATAATATTCATAGGTTATGTTTCCATTAGCGTATAATCACCTGAAAATAAGAACTGTTGTGTGTTTGTTACTTTAGAATGAGCCTTTTATATCCACAGAGGGAGCGGGTCCTCTTCCACGGAGGCCGTCATGTTGAACCGCCATATTTCTACAGTAGCCCAGAATAGACAAAGCATACACCGGCTCTGCCACCGTAGTTCCTCCTATATAAATGCTCGGATGGCTGAGCTGTATTCAATTGGTTGCAGTCTGCAATGTCATCTGAATCCTACACACTGGTCCTTTTAAATTAAAGATGGATGTTTCAGACAGGAGATCATAAAGTCCACTCCAGTTCTGTAGATGAATTCCTCAAGCCGTTTAATCAGTTTTAATTCATCTTAATTTCATGTTGTCCTTTCTAGAGCAACAAAGTGCTCTGAGTTCTTGAAAAGTAAAAAGGTCTTCACATTTTTTTCATTAAAGGAACAGTTCGACATTTTGGGAAATATGGCTGTTTGTTATTATTTTTTTTTGCTGAGTGTTGATGCCAGTTTTATATCTGTACGAGAGGAGAGGGTTAGCTTAGCATAAAGACTAGAAGCAGGGGGAAGAAAACTAAATTGTCTCTGTCTAAAGAGGAAAAATCCACCTACTAGCACTTCTAATGCTCATAAATTAACACATTTGTCTTGTTTTTTTTTTTTTACAGAGGCTGGTTAACCGTTTACCTCCACTTCCTGTCTCTTAGCAGCAGCAGCATGTCTCTTATCTCTATATGTTAAATATGGAAGGTTTATTTTAGCTCTGCATAGAGACAGGAAACCACAAAACCACAAAAATGTTTTGTATGAATAAGATAGCTTTGACAGAGCCAGGCGAGCTCTTTCGTCCCGTTTCCAGTCTTTATGTTAAATTAAGCTAATCATGTGCCGGCCCTAGCTCCATATTCAGTGTACAGAGATGAGAGTGGCATCGGTCTGCTCATCTAACTCTTGGCAACCAAGCAAACAAGCACATTTTCCCAAATTATGTAGCATTCCCCAAACTATTTCTTAACTGATTGTAGTCGTTGTGCTTATTGTAACTCAACCAGCCTTTATGTCTTCTTGGGGTTCGAGTTTTGCTGTTGTTTCTGTTTGCGGAGGTGAGCTTCAATCTCGTGTCTGAAGAACAGCATCCCCAGCTGGCCGTGCGAGGCCTCGTTCATGGCCTTGGACTGCATGCACATGCGGTACTGGTCTGGAGGGAGCTCATCGGCGCAGTGTTTCTCATGCCACAGGTGGAACAAACCTCTTGACGGTGCTCGGACCACTAGGAGGTTGCTATGGAGGTACTTTCTGTACAGGTGGACATCTTCGCCCCCCCAGCCTTTGATGTCGATGTCAAACCCTCCTGAAAACAGCAGAAGGGGAATGAAGAAAATTTACATTTAGACAGTACTGACATGATGACCAAGTGTTATCTAGGAGCAGCTTTCCAGCCCCCTACTGGTTTGGTTCCTTGATTCTGTTGTATTCACCTTGATCTACCCTGTCTCCTTCCCCCTGGCTAATTTTACCTTTTAGGTGCAATTGACCCCCCTTTCCTGCCTTTCTATTTCCATCGGTAATCACATTCTGTTGGATTTCTGCCTTTTGTTTTACTTCCTTTTGGTCCTAATGGTAATCATGTAACATCTGGAGACTGCCTGATCAGACACTACCATTTACATACTGTCTCATGGTCGACTCAGATCTGCTCTGTGTTTGTGAGCCAGGATGCACAGCAAACCTGAACTGAACATAGTATAATAAAAAACTTCATTACACCATCATAGGATGTGTTGTTATGTATAAAAAAAAAAACCAAAACACCCTTTTGATATGCAAACATTTCTAAGCAATTAAATGTTTCAGTACTGCGTTCACTACCTCTTAAAAGGGTGCTGATTATGAATCCTGATTAGAGTCTGCAGTATGTGATCATAATCAGTTTTCTCTTTTCATGGCCTGATTTGTTGTTTCATGGGGGGGGCTGTGCACTGCAAAACAGGTCTTGACCAGGCATGTTTATACCTGTATCTTTTAGACTGAACTACGTACGTCTGCTTCTGCTCATGGTTTCTGTCTGTCAGCAGTTATATTTTGATTATTCTGTCTGTTTCTGTCCCTTTTTTAACTCCTGCTCCAGGGCTAAACAGAGATAAGACAGGAATTTTAAACCCAACAGATAAATTGTTCATTTGTTTGTGTGCATGACCTAAATAACATATTGCACTGTAATTTCTGAAGAAACTAACACTGCACAACTTGATTTCACTTTTAAAGCAATAGTTGGCCATTTTGGGGGTAACTTCTTTTCATGAGTTAGATGAAAACGTTGATATGTCTGTATGTAAATACAAAGCTGCAACCAGCAGCTGGTTAGCTTAGACTGGAAACAGGTTAATTCACTATTTAATATTATAGCAAACAGTTATATCTTGTTTGTTTAATCCGTACAAAAGTGCACACACAATAAGTTGTGGTTGCACAGGATGTCTCTGCTCCTGGCCAAGAAACTGTCTCACGTAACCTCCTGTAAATCTATAATACACAACAAGTCCTCCCACTTAAATGGCAAAGTACTTTGTTTTTCCATGACAGATACAAGCGTTTTCTATACCGATGCCACTATTGACATGACAGCATCATTTGTCAGTGACTTCCACCACCATTACAAATCAGCATTTCAAAAATAATCTGTCTATTGCTGTCACTGTGCCTAAGGTTTGGTTAGGTTTAGGCACAAAAACAACTCGGTTACGTTAAGGGACAGATCATGGTTAGGGGGACTTGAGGGTCACCATGGATGGTGGTTGTGCCTGCTGCCGTGGCCCTGCTTGACCCCCACTGCCAATATTACTGATAGTATTCTTACTCTTATTCTTATTCTTATACTTATACTTATTCTTATTCTTATTAATAGTATCATCATCATTATTATTATTCATCATTCCCCATCATTGTATTGCCGTCATCATCATCATCATCATACTACATAATCATTATATACATACATAGTTGCATACATAAATGCATGTACTTGCATATAACTCTTGGCAAACAAGTGGATAAGTGTGACTTCTTAAAATATCAGACTATTCTTTTAAACCTGATTTCCGACCGTCTCTGAGCCTTGTTTAACATTTCAGCAGCAGAGAGAATTTGCATTCTTGTGTGTGCGTCTGCCCTAAACAATAAACCACTTTGAATTTCACTGCAGCCTTTAATTGATTTCTCTTTGGAGGCAAACTAAATTGATGTAAATCTGTCTTGAGAGCCAATATTCCTCACCTAATATACAGATGGAGAGGGCATGGTGCTATGAGATATGCTAATATATGCTGCAGCTCAGAGCTGTTTCATGCAGAGTAATATAATAAAATCTCCTCCCAGTTAAGAACAGTAATGTAATATTGAACTGTTTGTGCTCTGATGTTTTTCAAATCCATTAAGCTATGGCACCATTAACATAGCGTATTTTGGTAGCCATCCAGGAAGCCCATTTTTACCCTGCGTTATGTAACCTCTGCACAGATAATCAACCCCCAAGAGCAACTGTTTATAAATTCCTGCATTGCTAAGATGTTGTGGTGGGTATGACTGCGGTGCATGTTGTGTTGTAAATGTTGTTGTTCTGTAATATTTACCTATGTTGATGAAGTCGGACCTGTATTGGCAGGTCATGCCGAACCCAAAGTCCCTCCAGAACCCTGTGTCTTTCTTGATCACCTGCAGAGAAAAATAATTTAAATTCTTAGAGAGCTTATGAACAGAAATATATCAGCTCTGCACACACGGGAGGCACTTCAACAGGAGCAAGCTTCTGCGGATTTATGCAGCTGTGGACAGGGGAAATATTTCTGAACCTTCCGGCAATGTGGCACAGCACCGAGTACGATATTTTCCAGCAGAGTGTTTGAAAAAAAAGGAGAGGAAGAGGATAGATTTGATAGGTGTGTGTTACCAGCTGTTGCTCCACAGGTGGGATGTGTTCGGGACCGCCGTAGATGAGAGTGGGGTTGTACTGGCTGAATAACACCGGGTAGAACACCTTTTTACCTGAGAAGGAGCGAGATGGCGTTGTCAGACAGCTAGGCAGTGATTTGATGGGAAGGTGTGTGTTTGTATCACAGGCCCTTTTAACATCTAATATGTTTCACCTCATCATCGCCATGACAACAGTTTGACTGGATCTCCGAATGGATTTTGAATGGTCAGAAATCACCATGATGTTTTATCATTTATTAGACTGACAGGATTCACATTGTCACAATGTATTTATGACTAGTCAAAACCTTAAATCAAGATATTTGTAATTACATTTTGACAAAATCTGAATTTCAGATATCTATATTCTGGCAAGCATGAAGGAATTACTGAATTGTATGTAAAATCTAATTAGAAATGTCCAGAATTAAATTAATTAAAAATTAATATCTTAAATGTGAATTTAAGATATTTCCATTTAAACTAACCAACTTAAATTGGGGATATCTTGAAAGTGGTTTTTCATAATTTCGATTAAAGATATCTTTAATTTAGCCCTTTTAAGGAGATCTTTTTGGATATCACAATCTAATATATTACTGAACCTGGAAGTACAACCAGTCAAAACTAAACTGGAAATATCTCAAATTTGAGTTATTATAGCTACAATTCCCTTTAAGATATCAACAAAGGAGCTACGGACATCCTTAAAAATTGTATTTGTGGAAGCTGTTTAACATAAAAAGGTCTATTTAACTCTCCCTAATGACGTTTTACATATCTACAAATGCATAGTGACTAGTCAGAATGATGATGAAAGATATCTGCAAACACATGCATTGAAATGTAATTGTAGATACCTTAATTTAAAGTTTTAACTAGTCATAAATACCTTGTTGATATTTGTTAACCCTTTTAATCTTTTACATGTTAAAAGGAGCTGTCCACATTGTCTCACCGGGCTGCGTGTTGAGTCGACAGGTGTTGAGGAAGTCAGCGGTGAAGTAGATGTCCACGTCACAGAAGAAAAGCAGCACGTTGCCGCCCTTCCAGGCTCGGGCCCCGACGTCGAGACCCCGTCCCCGAGAAAACTCCTCGTCCAGCTGTAGCAGAGTGTAGTTCTTAAAATTAACTTCCCTGCAGAGACACAGAGGCGAACGAGAGCGGCGGTGATGATGGTGGTCACATTTTCTGCAGAATTTATTCATATACAAAAATTCAAACTCTCCTTGGTGAACTGGAAAGAGAATATGGTAACACTTTATATTAAGGTACACATAATCAGCATTAACTAGTTGCTTGTTAGCATACATATAAGTAGCATGACTTTTATAAGCATGTATTAATGCCTTATTCTCCATGACCATATTCTGCAACTACTAGGCCATTAAGTTGTCCCTCAACAACCTCCTAATTACTGCTTATTGACAGTAAGTAAGGAAGTTATACATGAAAATTACCTTAATTTGCTTTTCTCTCCATGGGCCTTATAAGGTATTAGTACCACAAAAATAGTCACTCTCTCTTAATAACACCTAATAAATATGGTCTGTTCTTATGCTTTATGTGTAAATACTATCCAAATAATTCTAATTAAACTAATGTTATCTAACTCAGAATATGTTCCTCAAGCTAAAGTAAGTTCTTGCTCAGTTCAAGTACCTCAAAATACTTAAAGCAGCAACAAGGAACTTCCATTTTTTGTTGATTTTGGCGACCCCTGCGTACAAAAGCGGTAGTGTTTCCACCACCTTGTTTAATTGATTTCAAGGGGAATCTGACCTTATAATACTTATAATACTAATACTTATACAGAAATAGCCAATCTTCTCTCTGATGGTCTTGTGTGCTTATGTAGGTTACATAAAGGCATCAGTATTAAAGTGAGGCTGTTTCATAACCGGTTAAAAACAAACACAGCACGGCACACATGGGGCCAGATGAACAGGAGTACCAGATCGTTTCTATGACTCTAGGAAAAAAATCTAATGCAGCTGCCATATGCACTGTATTTAATGGGTACTTAAAGGCAACAGAGAACAAGAAATCTGAGGGTCAATGGGGTCCCACAGTACAATTTTGCCCTGGGCTTCCCTTGTGGGTTAATCCGGCCCTGGTAATCCACAGTTTTTTTCCTCCTATGCCTTTAAAATTTTAATGACCTTACGAAGCTTCTTCCAAAAGTTCATATCAGCACAACATTTTTGTGAACTGACTTCTTTTTGTCGACTCCTGGTCTTTTCTCTCTGACTCCGGTCATGATGTGAACAAGAATTAACTGGGACAACAAAGCGTCCTCCATCAGTGGCCTGTTTTCCAAGGATGTGGTGAGAGTAAAGAGAAACAGCTGGATCCAGATGTACACAGCTGTGGCTTTTTGCTTAACCATAACAATTCACACTGTTAGTGACTAATCCTTTGCTCATGCATGCATATACACAGACTGAGACACACAGACACAAACTTGCATCGACTTCGGATAGAAGATACTGAGGAAAAACTGGTTCTCTGTCCGAGGTAGAACAAACAGGATCTAACCTCCTCCTTCGTTCATGTGATGTCTGGTGACATGGCACGTGTGAAACAGCAAAGAGAGAGAGAGAGCAGGTGGACAGAGGCAGACATACACAGCTTTGTTACAGGAAACCAGGATGACCAGAGGAAACACGGTCGGTTTGTTTTTGCCAGAGGCCGCTTGAATCATGCTTCCCACATTTCCATCTAACTGCTGTGTGTGTGAGTGTAGATGTCTGTGAATAATGTGTATCTGCACATCTATTCATGTGTATTACTGCGTAAAAGCTTTTGTCCATCCTTTCAGCCTCTCCCATGAATAAGACATAATAAAACCTTTTAAACTTGGTCAGAATAGCCGTAAATCCCAGAGAAACATAAACATGACACCTATTATGAGTGTCTTATTTGTCTGTCTGAATAACAACTGGGCCAGCAAAGTTAAGGAATAAGTAAAATATCAGGAACAATTACAAGATGTCCTTATGTACCTATCCATATGTGTTTACTTGCTGTCAGTCAAAACGTCTGCTGACCGTCTCCACGTCTGTCTACAGTTTATGAATCCAAACAGAGTCGATCTGTTTCAGTCTACACAGAGTCCCCGGAGAGGTTGACCAACCCGCTGGCACTAAACTGTCCACAGATGGTAGAGACTGAGCACAATAGCTCTGTTTGTTTGTCTCAATGTTAATGCAAAAGCAGCTACATTCACATGTTGATTCAGTCTCAACTTTAATGGAGCGGGAAACTCATTTGTCAGAGATAAAGAGAAAACTGTCTTTCAAAAGGACCGTCTCAGTGAGTGGAGAAGCAAATATGTTGTTTATTTCTTGAATATTATCAAAAGAGAAAATTGAGATTTTGTATTTTGTTGGAGCAAAAATATCATGACCTCTTTTGTTTTAAGTAATACTTTCTGTGTTGGACTATTTGCACAAGTAAAGCTAGTTCTTTCCCCTCTTTCAGTCTTCAAGCTAAGCTAAGTTAACTAGCTACTGATTGTGGCTTCATATTTATCTACAATACAGGCATGAGATTGACAATCTAGCAAGAAAGAGAATAAGTGTAGTTCCCAAAATGATTGAGTTACTCCTTGAAAACAGATTTCTGGTCTTCTTGGAGCCTTGTTTTACATATCAGCAGAGCTCAGTGAGGGCTTTTACGTGATTGTGTCTGAGCTGCCAGAACTCACATGTAGCAAAACAAATTTCCCCTTGGGGACAATAAAGTTTACTCTACGACTCACAACCTCACAAATATGTTAAGATCTCTGAAAAGTGGATGTGGTAAACTCACAGTCGGCCATACGAGTGCAAACGTACGTCTGCAAATGTTTCAAAATAAAGATTTGCCATTTCGAAATTCAAGTTTCAACATTTCAGAACTCTGCCACCAACATATGTGCACCAGATCGCAATTTGCAAAGGTTTAAAAACTTCTAATACAAAACAAACTAATACACCGGGAGTGACACATTTTAAACACTATGCATCTATGTTGGAGCAACACTGTAAAACGACTGCTGCTGTTGTGAAGAAGGACAACAAAATAATGCTTGAATAGATTCAATTTTTTTTTTTTAGCCTTTCAAAACATTATGCAAGCCTTCCAAACTTACATTTTGAAAACATTTTTTATTAGATTTCAAGCTCTCAAACACTGAGTTTGAACCTTTCAAAGATGTTTTTCAGTTTTGAAATATGGCATGATATTCACCCCATATAGAGTCCCTTTTTGGATGGAGTTCGATACCTCTGGACAGACTCTGGACAGGTGTTTCCCTTCATGCTAAGCTAAGCCAACGGTAGCTTCATATTAAGTGTGCAAATCTCCTACAATGATTTCCAAATTCAGCTGTATGTATTTACAGACATTTAGTCATAAATAAATATATTTTCCTGATTACTGAAGATGTAATTGTCTCTATTTCCTGAAAGCCAAAGTTGACATATTATTCATCCTGGTAAGTGTATGTTGTGTTTGCTGGCCTGAGTACATTAGCTGCTTAAATATTTCTCAAATCCTTTTTGTGTCCACTAACCCATTTTCTGAGTCTCTAAAATACAAGCCCCAAAATATAAACACATGCACAACTGTGTCAAGTGGAAAAGTCCACTTAAGCCCTGTGATATCCTTGTTTTCTAAATTAGTTTTTATACTGTGCTCTTTTTCTTCCCTCATCCCCTCAGGCATCAGCACCCTTATTATGGTCTAAAATAGTCAATTTGTTTACTGTGGGCTGGTACCTAGTATGGGCTAAATTGTTGGAATTGTGTCAGAGTGGGAAGCCCTTAAAGAGCTGTCATGTTGTGTCTCAGCAGCAGCCCTGATCCTGTTGGTTCTGCTCAGGACAAGGAGGGAAGACCAGATTTACTGTGTCTCCTTTCTTTCTCTGTGAATCTGTGCCTCTGTCTAACCATTTATATGTATTTGCTTGTGTGTGGTTATAGCTTAGAGGACTGCCTACAGACACGGTGCTTACTGAATGTGAAAAGTCTTAAATGTAAGCCCCTATATGTTGCCATATCCAGGCCTCTTTTTAGTCTAAACACGTTTCTCACTGAAGCATTCTTGCTTTTTAGCCATGCTAGCGGCATTGCTCAGGGGATGGACATGTTGGTCAGTTGGCTGGTCCAGACAGAAAAATCTCAATAGCCATTAGATGGATTTCCATGACATTTCGTACAAACGTTCATTTTCCCCAGAGGGTAAGCCCTAATTACTTAGGTGACCCCCATGACGTCACCAACCTGAGTTTGTAATGCCAGCAATAACTTTTAAACAACGCATTTTTTCCCTGCTTGTCCATCAAATGTCTACTGTTTACAGAGCAGGCATGCTGGTATATGCTCTCTGGGCTATTGTGCAGAAGGAAAAGTGTTTTACAGTGAGTTGGGCAATCAACGTTCTGTGCATGTAATGGAAAGGTAAGTGCAAGCTATAAAAAATGTAGACTTGTTGTGATCACGCTCAGGCTCAGCCCTCAGGCAAGAAAGCCACACGCGTTATCAACAGTGAGTAATTTACAGAATGGGCCTGTATTGACGATCTGTGAAATGGCTTTTGAAACTCTTCTAAGATTTGTTTATCATTTTATTCCGCTCATAATCTTCTCTCAGTCACCTTCTTGTCGACATTATCTTCTCTCGTCTAGTCAAAAGGCTCTTGGGAGAGTTGTTGACCTGTCTGCGAACTGAATCAAATGCTCCAGTAACATGAAAGGCTTATTGAAGAGGTTGTTGCAGAGAGAAAGATGAGGTAAAGGTTGGAGCTGAATGAGTGACAGAATGATCTCATCCTTTGTTTCTCTATCTGTCCAAATGCCTGATCCCTCGCTTTCATCTTAACGTACTACTTCCTTTTGATACGATGCTCTTCTTCCATTCTCGGAAAATCTGTCTTTTTTTTTTTCAACTTAGCTTTGCTCTCCCATCTTATCTTCACAACTCTCCTCTAACTTCCGTTCTCACTGTTTTCGCCCTCAGACATCGTCTCTCCTCTGCGTCTGAAGCACAGTACTTATTCATGTGTATTGACTGGTATCTTTTTAAACAGATCACTCATTCTTCTCCCTACTTTATACACAATCTCCCTCCCTTTCCCTTTTTTGTATCTCTTCCTCTTTATCTTGCGTTCTTTTGAATCATTATTTTTCAGCATGTAAGGCTCAGAAACTTACATGCCCCCTGATGGCTTGAGCCTGAGTTTCAGCTTTGAAGTATGGATGTGTAAGCGATATACTTGAAAGTTCAGCAGCTGATCCTATCTATTTTAAACAACATCCCTGGTGTCTGGCAGAATGCTTGAAGACTGAGGCTCTGATTTTCTGGAGAATTGCCTCTATCTCCTATATTCTACTTGTTTAGGCTTTTGTTACAGTAAAACCAGGTTAGCTTTTGATATATACACCTAAATAATTAGCAGCTGCTATAAAAAAGACAAAGCATTTTTACCTTCATTCAGTTCCTGAAGTGGGGTTGGTTGGGGTTAGAAAGCTTGTGGAGATCTGGGACAACTTAGATCTTGTTAGCCTCAAGTGGTTTATATTGGCTGTTGATAATCTTTCTTGGAAGAATTGGTGCAGGGACACTGTGCAGTGTATGTGATTTAAAAAAAAAAAAAAAAAGACAAATAGCTAGAGGTTGTTTGGGAGTAGACACAAATCAAACCACTTTCTAAAGGTGAATTTAATTTGTAGGAAGGGCAATGTAGAATCAGATCAGCCACTAATGATGCCATCACTGCTGGGAACAGATATTGACTTGTTTGTGAGTGAAGGTGTGTGTGTATGTGTGTGTGTACATGCACTTGAACTGTTTCTTTGTGTTAATCAATTTGAGTTTCAGACCTTCAGAGTGAGGACATGTTGGGTGATCGACTCTCCTTTTAAGGTTTGGTTTTTAGGGTTAAAATTGGAATTAGTTTAAGAGCATTTGTTAGTATTTGCATGCATGTGGGCAGTTAAGTCAATTAGTGTGACAATTGTGATAATTGATTAATTCAAAGCCATTTATCACGTGAAATTACCCAAAATGGATTGGTTTGTGCTTTGCTTTTAGCCATGATAGGGGCATGGCTCAAGGGATGACAGCGTCGGTTTGTGTGTCAGTCCGTTGGTTGCTCCATCACTTTGGTTCATACTGAAATATCTCAACAACTACTGGATGGATTACCATGAAATTTGATACAGACATTCATGAGGATGTGTCCTAATGAATTTGAATTTCCTCTAGTGCCACCAGGATGTCAAAGTTTTCACTTATCCAGTGAAATGTCTCAACATCTACCAGATGGATTTGCACAAACATTTGATATGTCCAGATAATGTATCCTAAAGACTTTGGTGATCCCCTGACTTTTCCTTTAACGCCACCATAAAGTCCACATTTGAGGATTTTAGTGAAATGTATTGAAAACTATTGGAATATTGCCATGAAATATGGATGTTCCCCAGAGGATGAATGGTCATAACTTTGGCGATCCCCTAATGTTTCCTCTCGAATCATCATCACGTCAGAATTTTAATATGTCCGATACTTTGGTTTATGACAAGCCAGTATTTAGTTCTAGTTCGTGTTGACATGCTAACTTGCTAAACTGTACACATTACACCTTCACATCAGCATGTTATGCCTGCGATTGTATGTGTGTCAGCTTGCTGACATTAGCATTAGCTCAAAGCACTGCTGTGCCTGAGGGTCGGGTTCTAAAAGAACTAGTTTGTGCGACATGTTGTCTGACCACATCTGAGGACAAAAAGTGTATATAGCTGTGCCAAATGGCCACACTCACACATGGAGCGAGTTACAATATATTTTATAAATGGGGATACCGGGACACATTTTCGGTCTCTCCTGGAAGGTATTCATAGTGTTGCAAGTGATGTGGAAAAATTGAAAAATAGTGCATAGTCTACAGTAGACAGAGAAGTTTAAACCCTGCCAACTTTCTCAACTCCACACACTCGGGGCAACTCGCTGCTTTCATTATTTTATAGACTAAACAACTTATTCATCAAAATAAATCAATAGTTATCTTGGTAAAGATAATGCTCAGTTGCAAAACAACTGCACACACATGCATGCATCTTCCTCTGTGAGCCTATATGCAGTTTGTGACTGCATCTGTGCCTATACTGTATGTGTGTGTCTGCCTGGAAGATAATGGAACCACAGGTAGTTCTTCCAATGATGATTCCCTATTCATTTCAACCACAGTCTGAAAGCCAGATAAAGAAAGGGGCAGTACAGAGTTGATTACAGCCACTGATTCAGACCCAGATAAGCTGCTCCAAAACTGATGAATGCATTGTTAGGCTGTGAGAAGAATACAAAAAGCCTAAAAGAGTTCAAGTCAGAGCTGCTGCTGCTCAGAGAGAAAAATTACACTGTACTTAATCCAACACTCTGGCTGTACCTCCACTTACCTCTGCTCCAACTGCTTTTCATTCAGTGTGATCTCTCACAAACCTTCTCACTCACTCCTTTAAGAACTCTTCCACACTAAAAACTATATTATTACAGGCCTGTTATATGTTCACATGATTTTGCATTCTTTACACTTCACTCCAAGTGTATTTAACGCTGCCTTTTTTATCTTCACAGTTCCCCTCAGCGACAGCAGCAGGGAGAGACACAGAGGGACAAAGAGACGCTGTGTGATACCAGAGATCCAACTGATTCAAGGCCACACAAAAACCTTCGGGGCTGGGAATCGACAAGAATCACCATAGCAACCCCCTCAGGGAATCTGTGGCTCAATCCACAGTAGATCTGACTTCTGATGAGCCGACGGCGATCGTCTCCAGAGGTGTGGGTGTCGAGGCCCATGTGAGAGGTTTAGCATGAGTCAGGGATGATCACAGGTCTGTTGTAATTTATCTGTGTTGGCTGGTAGCTCTCAGCTCCTCAGTGTGGGTGGCACACTGCTCCATTATTCATCAGACAGATGACTGGCTGTGGCAGGACGCCGAGCCAGGAGGTGTGTGTGTTTTGTGTGTGTGTCGTGAGAGAGAGATTACAGAATGTGAAAAAGAGAGGTTTCTGGTGTGTGTGTAAAAAATATTTTTACAGCGTCTGCTTCTGAGAGCGGGTGCATGACTGCGGTAGCGTTCATTTCATTACACATATTGCCTTCCATATTCTGTGTTTGGCCTCCAATTCAAAGATCTGATCTTGGCTGTGGTTTCAACCCACCTGGACGTGTTCTCCAGAGTGCTGCGGACTTCGCTCATCTGCTCTTTCCCAAAATACACCACCGTCAGATGGACCCGGCCGTCCTGGCGCACACAGACTTCCCTTTACGTACACACAAACACACAGAGGAAGAGACATTATGGATGAAAGCGATCTCAAACTGAGCAGGGTTGAATTACAGGAAGGAAGAGCTCTGTGGTCAAATTAGAGTTTTTAAAAAGAAGGATTTGGTGTATTGCTGTTTTATTCTTTGAAGTGGTGGAATGATTAGTCCAATAACAATTCAGATAATTTATAGATAAATGATTAACATTCATTAAGAAAAAATGTCAAGCATTTGCTGGTTTCAGCTCCTGAATGCTTCTTTTCACTGTGAATTTGATCTTTTTGGGGTTTGGGCTGTTAGTTAGACAAAACGTGCATTAAAAAGACCTTTGGATCTGGGAGATTCTAATGTTATTTTTTCACTATTCCCTGACATTTATAGACTAAAGGATTCACTGATGAATTAACAAAAATAATAGACATTTTAATGTCTTATGAAAATAATCTTTATTTTCAGCTATTAATCCTGGCTCTTCTCATTCTGACTCTATGTTAAAGCACAGGGAGAGATTGTGTGCGAGTGAAAGAGAGACCAGGTGGGAGATGCCTGCAGGCACTTTGATGGAAACATGTCAAATACATCACACACATGCTGAATATAATTCACCTCCTCTCCAACAGCACACACACATTTGTCAGAATTTTCCCCAGAAACACATGGAAGGAAAATGTCTCATAAAACAGATGAATACAAGATGCTTAAAAATGACTAAATACGTGCAGAGGATACTGAGTAGCCATGAATAATACGATTTTTCATTGTAGATGCCGTTGTGGTTAAGCCTTTCTCTAAATGCCGGCATTATTAGTAGTAATTGATTTTTTGCTGGGATCTGATGAGACATTCTTCATTTTGTCACTGGGACTCCAAGGTAGAAAAAAAGAGTTACAATTATTTCATCATGTAGTAAGAGAAATATTGTGCTTGTTTGCAATGTTCGTTTGTGTTTGTATGAATCCATGTTTTATCTCTATATTCTGCACTTGGGAAACATATCACAGTGCATCATAAATGCTGTTGTGAATGTGAATAAAGAATATTTGATAAATATACAGTTACTCAATGTTATCATATCCTAAACACACACACACACACACACACACACACACACACACACACACACACACACACCCCCACAACATACAATTTCTCCTGGTACACCTTTAATATGGATGAGGGTAGTAGTGTTTGCTCAGCGACTTGCCAAGTCTTTCAAGTAAGTACACTTCTTGCCATGCTGTATATCAACTACTGCTGGTCTGCCCAGGGGGGCATTTTAATGGGCTGCAACACTGCTACTAAGCAGGATTTACCATGTAAAAAGAGCTGTGATAAGCAGCGGCGGCAGCACAATAAATCACAGACATTAAGGCGGATGTTTCCTCAACTGACGATGACGGACTGTGGAGCTGGAACAGGCACTCTTTACTGTTAGCTGATGAGATTTGGCTTCCCTTCAAAGTTGGCTTTATCAAAAATTCTTCATGGTTTTACCACATAGAGACACTAGCCTGGAACTATTTGTGGTATTTGAGATGCTGATTAAAAGTATGTATGAAATTACATTTCCTGCGGGCATGTGGTGACTGAGAAAAACTGAACTGGGATCAGTAACTGCATCTTTTTTCATATTTTTGTCTGAATCATTTAAGCCTCGCTCAGATTTGTTTACATTCTGATTATGCCGACGAGCACCAAAATAAAATAACTGATGAGACTACATGTGCAGTTTGAAAATGTTAATCATATGTTCCTTCAAAAAAAGGGAAAAAAACGCCTCTTTCCTCTAATCTCTCCCACTCCTTGTCCCTGTCTGCCCAATTAAAATGTAAAACTGGAATTAAAACTGGGTTTGAAAAACAGCGTATCACGTTTTCCTGAATTAGTTATGTGTGACACAAAGAATCGTCTTCCATAATTTACTGTGGCGCTTCTGTTTATGTCACATCCATTGTGTGAGACTGCAACAGCTCAAACCAGAATAAACACGTCAACATTTTCAGAAAAGGAAAAGTCTCACCTGAAATTATGCATGAACTGTTTGAACTTGTCTGTGCGTCTGGACAGCGGGACAATGATGTTGATCGGGACATTGACTGTGTCCACCCGCTCGTTTTTCACCTTCATCAGTGGTCCAAAGGGACGAAAGAGGACCAGACGCCTGAATTCATTGCTTGACTCCCCCCTGAAGGTCAGCTCGTACAGCGTCCCTTTGTCCCTCTCTGTGCGGGTGATACCTGATGGGTGAGACAAACAGACATAAACTCACGACCAAACAAACTTAAGATTTAGTTTTTGTGATAATCAGCAGCTAAATGTATGTATAACAGTAATATTCAGTATATACACCTGTTTAAAGGACCATGATTTTTTGATTTCCTGCTGACAGTTAGATGGGAAGATTAATACTACTTAAATATGAAACTACAGCCAGCATACACTTACCTTACTCAGCATAAAGACTGAGAGCAGGTGGAAACAGCTAGCCCGGCTCTGTTTGAAGAATCTATGGTCATGTTAGCAGCTCTGTGACACTGTAATGCTTTGAGCTAAATGCTACCATGTTATTGTAAGCAGGTATAATATCAATAATCACAAGTTTAGCCTGTTAACATCCTAACATTTGCTAATTGGTGCCAAACACAATGTACAGCTGGGACTGATGGGAATGTCATTAGATTTGCAGATATTTAGTCTTAAACCAAAGTATTATCACATTCTGACCTGATGATGGTGCTATATGAAATGTTAAGGGATCATCCAATTCATTACAAATCCTCCTGAGGGCATGTGTGTCTCTAACAAATATACTTTGGCAATGCATCCAATAGATTTCATAAAGAGCCAAAAATGGCACTATAGGAAAAGGAGGACAGATTCATCATCTGGGGACAGAGGACGTCTTTTATCTCTAGTTGAGATATTTCAGTCAGTACCAAAGAGGCGGACCGACCAACATTTATAGAGCCAAGTAAAAACAATCATTTGTGGGTTTTATGGGGGGTTATGTGCCCCCTTATAAATCTGCCTCTGTGTATTATTTTTTGTGCTGGTTAGTCAGGCCTGCTCTTTCTACCTGCTTCCACTTTTTATGCTAAGCTAAGCTAATGGTCTCCTGACTAAGATATATTACAGACAGACATAAGAGTGGTATTAATCTTCCCATTTAACTCTCTGCAAGAACCTAGAAATCTTATAGCTGTAAATAAACATTTACAATTATTGAAGTTCTAGCAACTCTGGGGAAATAATATGATGTAAATTAACGTTACATATCAACATATTGACTTACAAAGATGTATGAACGCAGGTGAAAACCAGTGAGTGTTAGTTTCTGTGCCTGTAGTTTTTCTTTCTTTCTTTCTTTCTTTCTTTCTTTCTTTCTTTCTTTGTCGCAGTGAATTTGTTTTTCTTGTTTTCTCCAGGGTGCGGCTTTTGTTTAAATCCCTTGAGATTTCTGTGCTAAGGATCATGTTTTTCCCTTAGTTAGTGAGTTTTTTACTATCTAATCTTAGAAATTTCTCTGAAAAATAAACATTTTTTAAGGGGACATTTTTTGCACCAGCTTTATCATTATTTCTCTGTGCACAATTCTCTGTGACAGACTAATACTGTGTGTATGTGGGGAAAAACAGAGAGCACATGAGGCCACATGAGACATTGTTCATGCAGTCTGCTGCTGGGCAAAGAGCCATAACTGTTCATACACATAAAAACACCAACAACACACATACACTGAAAGAGAGGCAATTCTGGTTATCCAGACCAATTTTCTTGTTCCTCAAGAGAGAATTTGTTTGTGTATTACTCTGCTATTATAAGGAATATTACTTGCAAATAGACGTACTGTGGTTGTTGGGGTCATAAAGAAAAGGGAACTAGAACACATAAAGTGAGAAGTGAAAAGAGAGAAAAGAAACAGACATGGAGAGGAAGGCAGAGAACGAGACATTGTGTTCAAAGAGAGCTTGGACGACAGAAAAAGAGCATAGAGACAGGCAGATAGACGAAGGAAATAAAGAATAAAAAGAAAGTGAAGAGCAAGTCAGAAAATGATGAGAGAACAGAAAGATGTCTGTGGGCAAAGATTTATAGTCAGATAGCAGCTTGAAATGAAGGCCTTCCTGTTAAGTGGGGCAGCTTCCTGTGATGGGAGGCCTCATTTCCCAGAGGGGCACGATAAGCTTTCATTTAGTAAATATGCTGAACAATTTAGACTAAATGCCTTCACTTCCTGTCTCTGTCTTTCTGTCTAACTGCACTTTTCTGTCCCTTTCTAAGGACTAAGCGGTTGGTGAGTTCGTTTTGCATACCTCCACTGTTTGTGTGCAGTTTCAGCTCACTAGCTTGCTAATGCAGCCCTGAAAGCTCCCCGAAGATGCTTTTGTCAGTCTGGCAATCTAGATTGCCTTTCACTCATCTGGCTGGTTGGATAAATCCCTGCTTATTCAAGATTTGCTTAAAATCAATGTCCATTAAGGAGTATTAAAAGCAAAATATGAGCAGGACGGAGACACTATTTCATTACTGACTGCACAGTCCTGTTGTCTTGTTGAGGACTTGTACAAGCTGTTAATGTGAATACACACAGATATCTATGCACATCTATTAAAATCACCGTCACATAAACACACACATGGATTACACAGGACCACACACAAGCTCATACACATGCAAGAGGCTCCGTAGTGACCTATGGCTCATTTCTTCCAAGCCAGGTGCCCCTATTACTCACTTTAAAACCTCCACCCACTCACACACTGAAGGTGGTGACCTTCAAAGAGCAGATACACACACACACACACACACACACACACACACACACACACACACACACACACACACACACACACACACACACACACACAAAATACTGCGTTTGAAAAAGATGCTCCATGTGAATAAGGAGCAGCTGGGTTCATTTTGTGAGGTTGTGATCAAGGCTGAGCAGAACAAACTAGGAGGATATCCTGGCTGTACTTGTACACAAACAAACTATATTTCTGACCTTGCAGGAATCCATGCATGCATACACGTACACAAAAAAAAAATCTAAATTACACAGAGTTGAAGAATAAAGTGGAGTATAATGTTTGGATGTAGCAAGAATGTTGTTAATATGCAACTTTGCGGCCAGGAAGTTTAAATACTGTTAATTTGTTTTCCCAATTATGTTGTGATGGCAAATGTTACATTGTTACCTACAAGACAGCCGCACATAAACATCTGTATTTTCCAAATGCACACTGATTGGCCGGTGCATCTTGTGATGGTTAAATTTTAAACTTAGGGAAAGCTCTTTGTTTCAGTTAAATGTTAATTAATATGTTTTTTCTTCTATTTTTCTGTTATGATCCCAAATCCTTAAGTCCAAGTCCAAGTGCGACCACTGCCTAAATATTACCATACAAAAGTTCAGAAAACGTAATCCAGGCGGCTTTGGATTTCTTTGAAAACATAATTGCAAATAAGTTGTAAATAAAAGTAATTTGACACAAAAGACATCTGATGTGTTCTCACCTTCTATGAAGTCAGACATTGAGTACACTTTGCTTGTTTGAGACTTTTCTGCTGCAATCCTGCTGTCTTGCTGGGATGACGGCGTGTTGAGACTGTGCAGGGCCATCTCCAGCACCTCCCCCAGCTCCTCTCTCTTGTCCTTCCTCACAGGTTTCTCCTCTGGGTGACGCGTCAGCCCCATCTCCAGCTGGTACACCCTCTGCAGGGTGAAACTCTCAAAGGCCACCACCGCATACTCACTGGGCAGCCTGGTGCCGGCGCTCACCTCGGCTTTCGACATCTGGCTCCGCAGGAACTCCTGGAGGTCCGTCTGCTGGCTCTTGGGACCTTGAGCCTCCCCGAGACCACCACCCTGCGAACCAGCCCCAGCTTCCTGTCCCACTGCTGGACCTCCGGCAGCTCTCTTCAGGCTCTCCTGCACTCCTTTCAGCTGCTGGCTACGCTCCTGCAAAGCCTCCTTGAGCTGAGCTATCTGCTTCTTCAAGGAGGAGATGTGGAGGCGGTGCTGCTCCTCGCGCTCTTGGAGGAGCACCTGATAAGATTGGACGCCGGGGGGTCCACCGCTTTGAGCAGCCCCAGCTCGGGCTCCTCCGGTCCCACCTGCTCCTGCTCCGATACCTGGTCCTGTGCCCCCCAGACTGGGGTGGATGGGTCCAGCGCGGGGCAGAGCATGACTTGAAGGAGGATCATCAGAGTGTGGCGGACTACAGGTCATCACATAGAGTAGCGACAGGGAGCAGCAGAGGAGCACCAGCACACCTCCAACACGGGAGACCCAGGCTAAGAGTCCACGCCGCAACATCGCTACATGTAGAGTAAAACAGCCATCCACACAAACACAGAAATATCATGTAACCTCACACACTCCAGCCACGATGATAAGAGTCCATTTGTGATTATGTTCCATCACCCAGTGAGGAGGCCAGCTACTTATCAGTATGAGGTCATTTAATCTGAATTAGGTCATTGCCTCTCCACTGCCTGAGACTGTAACTTGTCATTGGCAAAATGAACACATGAGGGTCAAAAACTTGTAAAAAAAATCCACTTTCTCCCTCTCTGCTGATCCAGTTAGCTCCATAGTCTGCTTGAAGACATCATTGCATTGTTACATCATCATCTCTCATATGTGACTCATCTGTTTGCATGGACTCTCTCAGTCAGTCCATGATGTCCTCTTCCTGTCTGCCTGCCTGTTACCGAGCACAGGCGCAGACTCCCAGGAAAAAATGTCTCGGAACGGTTGAATATTCTGCCACATCAGTCCGGATGAAGCAAGGTGATGCATGGGGAAAAAATGCTAAATTACATGAGAAAGCAAATCCTCGCTGGCCAGCGGTGGTTTCCTCATGTTGTTTACCTAACAGAGACAACAGAAAGGAGAGAGACAGACAGGTTTGTCATAAGAGAGACAATCTTTCTTCTTGACATCTTGACCTACACCAACATCTGTCACAACCACATTACTTGTGTCATTTCGAAGTCAGAAACAAGCCAGGCTACTTTCACATGTTAGCTTATGATGGCAAAGACTTTAACTGCCTTTGCCAAACCAAGCATTTATTCAGGACTGCAGCTCCTTTAAAACAACGTTGTCACTAATGTGTGAGAATATGAGGCAGAGTACAAGGGTGTGTGCTTAAAAGTGCCAGTGTATGTGTGTTATGGTGAGTGTTTGTTTGGTGGACATGGAGCAAAGTGGGACATATGCATACATTTTTCTATCTATACCCACAGTATATACAGTGAGCGACTGTGGTGTGATGCTGCTGGACTGCTCTCCATTTATTTATTTAAGTTTTATTTAACCACAGTGCATCTTGAGATACAATATCTCTTTCCAGAGACCCCAAAAGATATCCTTGCCTATTAAAAACCATTGCATTCATCTTGAAGCATTTTTTTAATGTGGTATTTGAATGACCGATACAAAGGCAACACTTCCAAATAAAGTGTCTCTATTTATTTTAAGCCCAGAGGACAAACCTCTGGTTGCTCCTGTTTCCCACAGTGACCCTGCAAAGATGACGTCATTCGGCATAGTTCAGAACAGACAATTAGCCATCTAAATCAGTGGCTTCCATCCTGGGGGGGTCAGTACCCCTCAAGGGGTGCCAAGAAAAAAACAGGACCACAGTCCATTAAATATGAAGCGAGAGCCAGATGTTTAATTAAGCATAAAGACTTGAAGCAAAGGGGAAACAACTGAAAAATCAAGTGAAACAACTGACTATTTCTTGACCAGCACCTGATAGTGGTATAAATTGTTTCATCTAACTCTCTGCCAGAAAGCGAATACGCGTATCTTCCAAAATGTTGAACTGCTGCTTTAAATATAAGACTAAAGCCAGTTGCATGTTAGCATAGCTTAGCACAAACACTGGAATCAGGGGTAAAAAGCTAGATAGCACAAATTAACATTGTTTGTTAAATTCGTACAAAATCCAAAGAGTAAAAATGATAAGTTATTACCTTTGGACAGAGCCGTGCTAGCTGCTTACCTCTGTTTCCAGTCTTTATGCTAAGCTAACAAGGTTTCTGGCTCTTGCTCCATATCTAGTGTAGAGACATGAGAGTGTAATCTTTTTATCTAACTCTCGACAAGCAGTCTATTTATTCCTTTTCCTAGGGAACAAAAAGGAAAAATAATATCTATAATACACAGAACATCTATATATTTTTAATCTCATCGTTCTCTGATATTTATTTTTCTCTTGTGAAAAACTTCAATCTCTTCAGGCCTCTAAAAATCCTTCAAATGAAACAATCCAAGATGGAAAGATCAGCTCTGTGCAGCTCATGCCCCGAAAAAGGTGATCATAATGTGATCATTAACAAATATAGCCATAATATAAGAGGACAAATGCTATTTTATACCCAACACCAGTACAGAAAAGGTGAGTGACATTGAAGCGTATTTGTACGTGTGAACGTGATAATGAGTCTGGAGTATGCATATATATATATATATATATATATAAATATATACCCATGTATGTGTGTGTGTGTGTGTGTGTGTGTGTGTGGGAAGGTGTTTCGGTGTTTGAGTTACAGTGCGTATCTGTAAATGTATCTCTGTGTATCAGTCTCAGTCTCTCTTGACTCCTCACACAGTCAGCTCTTTGACAGGGCTGCCTGAAGCCCAGTCTAATGAAAGGATTAGTATATGGCAGGAGTGAATACTGGACTGTGCTCTAACAGACGGCTGAATCAGGAGAGACAGGGCGTCTCTCCAGCAGGACCTCCACTGCCGACTTAGAAAATGTTTGAGGAAAGGGTGCTCTGGGAAAAGTGGGTGAGTGAGAGCCGGAGAGTGAAGCATGGCTGCTGTGATGGAGTATCATCCTTTCAATTACAGCAAAATCCTCATGATGTCATTATATGAGTCCATAAATCCTCTGAAAAAATATGGCATGACATTAATGGTGTGGTGGCAGTTCAATTGCCTTGTCTCGTTGGTTCACAAGCTGCTCTCATTATAATTGTATCCATGTGATCACAAGCTGGGAACCTTTAAATAATTGCATCACTTCTCCCAGATGACTTTGACTTCCCTGCTTTCATGACTTCCTCTAACAAACTACACTAATGATAGTGAGAGTGACCACAGACCATTCGCGCATGAAATCATGCACTTAATTCTGACATTGTGAAGGTCAATTTGCCTTTTTACTGGGAAAAATTCAGTAAGGAGGAGCAGAACAACATGCTTATCTTCACATAATCCTAAAACAAATACCACTTATAGTTATCCATTCTACAAAAATAAACAGTTACTGATAGAAAAACCTAATAAAATAATCGATTCAACTGTTGATTATTTTTTCCAATTGATCACTTTGTCTGTAAAATGTCAGAAAATTGTGAAAAATGTCCATCACAAGTTGTTGAGTCCAAGGTGATGGCTTCAAATGGCTGTTTTTGTCAGACAACGAACGATATTCACACAAAGATTTTCAATTTACATCTAAACAACGGGAACCAGTGAATATCTTGATAAATTATTTAAAGCTACAACCAAAAGTTGAGGAGCTAAATTGGCATAAAGACTGGAGACAGTTAGGGAACAGCTACCCTCTGTAACAAGCTTAAAAAAATATAACTTAACACTCACTGATTAAACATATTATGTCTATTTATAGAAAAACTATAAAATTTGGATTTTGTTACCATTCGGCAGAGCCAGGCTAGCTATTTTCAGCCTTATGCAAAGCTAAGCTAAATGACTGCTGGCTGTAGCTTCGTATTTACCGGACCAGACATGTGGTTTTACGGGGAGTTATGCGAAAGTCACTGAGCCCCGGCCAAGAACTAATCCAGGACATAAATTCCCATAAAACCACAAAATGTCATTTTTGCATTTTAGTTTTTGTCCGCACTAATCCTGATTTTGACTAGCTGTTTCCCCTTCCAATCTATATGCTAAACTAACCTAACTGTGTCCTGTCCTGGTTGTAGCTTCATATTTAATGGACAGATGGTATTGAGCTTCACATCTAGCTTCACAATAAATATATTAAATATAGTATTCTGATGTCATACATGATACGAAAACAATAATGACACATATCTGTCTTTTGACAGCTCTGCATTTCACCCCCCAGTGACACTGCTGAGACGTGTTGCTTTTGCCAAATGTGTCACAAACACAATAGAAGTACAGCTCCTCTGTGGCAAAGGCAGTCGATCCCTGTTGTTAAGTTACAAGAGAAAGATTCATCACAGAAAGGAGGCTGGTGTGACTGAGATTTATGAGCAGAGACTAACAGTCAAACCACTGAGTCTCTCCGGGAATGAATGAGTTGATTCAGTCCTGGTTATTTGACTCCCCATGGGGATAGGCATGGCTGCAACACAGGAACACTGGCAGCTAAATAATCATGTTGGATTTTATTGGTAGTGGGATGTCTAAACAGGCGTGTGTCATTTCCTGCTCTGTGTTACTGTACTAGATTTCATTTACAGATTGTGTAAAACAAATATTATATTACTAGAAATAATCTAAAAAATTTAAGAAAATAAATATTGTGCATTTCCATTAAACTTATGCTAGAAATATTGTATAGTTTCCTTAGTGTTTTTAGCCGTGCATGCCATGATCGCAAATCAGTTGGTCACCTATTTTGGTCTAGACTGAAATATCTCAATAGCCTTGTAAGTAAATTTTGTACAGACATTCATGGGGGTCCAATATTAATAACGTTAGTGATCCCCTGACTTTTCCTGTAGCACATGCCCTCCAGTGTCCCAGATGACATCTCTTTATGAATTTAAATCACCCAGCTTTTTCTCTAGTGCCACCATGAGGTTCACATTTGTGGTTTTGAGTGAAATGCTTCAACAACTATCGGATGGACCACCGTGAAATGTTGTACAGAAATTCACGTCACCCCCAGGATGAATTTTCTTCTAGTGCAATCATCACGTCAAAATTTCAATTTGACGAATACTTCTTCTTTAATGACCAAATAAGTGCCAAACTAATAACATTCCCATCAGCCTTAGCTGGACTTTGTGTCCAGTGCTAATGAGCAAAGTTAGTTGCATGCTGATGTTAGCAGATAGCTCAAAGCACCACTGTGCCTGAGTACAGCCTCATGGATGTGGGTCACTATTCAGTTTTATTAAGCAGTTTCCCTGAAGTCTTCCACTTGAATATTACACAGAACACTTTGTTGATGAGATACTTAGATACTTCTGAGCTTCACCCAAGAACCAAAAAAAGTTAAGACTTCCAGTAAACCCAAACTGAGAGGAAATTACATCATTTGAATGTGTGACTTTGCGTTTGGCACTTTACTAGAACACCCTGACCTGACTTCACCCTTAATTATGCACATTTTCTCTTTGTATATTATTACTATCTTATAGTATATCTCAGCCCAAAACTCACAATGAATCTGACATGCAACTTTACAGTTCCTGTTTTTTCTCTCTGTGGAACTGTGACTTCCCTGTCTAACTCTGTCTGGCAGGACAAGCACCCAATAACAATTTCCTGGTGTTTGTTTCAACCTTAACTGTTAGAAGAAACTCCAACACAGGCTCTATCAAAGATCTCCTGAAACGGTGTTTGCCGAAATCCTCTTTGCATAACAGAACTAATAAATCTGTGTGCTGTCAGGCTTGTTTACCAACAGAGAAACAAGACAGAGGACGCATTTCTTCCACTTCCAAAGATGACACAGCTAACTGATAAATGTGTTTTCCCCCTCATCACATATTTCTTTCTCTCTGCTCGAAATAGAAACAGAGATGCAGGGACGAGAGTGGGAGAGGGTCAAAGACAGAGAGATGAAATAAATAATCAGGCTGTCATAAAAGAGAAAAAGAGAGAGGAGAAAGAGAATGATTTAGTATTTGGTGGCCAGTGATGTTTCCAAAGCTCTGCAGCATCTGGTTCAGCCTGCAAAATCACTTCCTCCCCTCCTGCTGCTGCTTCCTGCCCACAGGGCATTCATGTGTGTGCTTCACATTTGTGTGAATATGTGTATCTGTTCCAATTGTAGCAAAATTATTAATGTTACCCTCTTAACACCTGTTAAAAAGTGCTGTGTTTATCTTGTGAAAATAAGCCAGAAAGGAGCGTGAGAGAAAAAGAGAAAACTGAGCGAAGAGTGGGAAGTTTGCTGCCAGGAAAACCAGAAAAAATGATTTTTTTCTTAACCCTCAGCCCCATTTCTGGTTGACAGTCACACTAGTATAGCAGAAATCACACACAGGTGACAGGTTATCAGTGTGTGTGTGTGCTCCTATCTGTACTACAGCCTACACAGGTCGACCTTTAAATCTCTGAGGCATTTGAGAAGCAACCTTGTGACCCTCCCATCATGACAAATGTAGCATCTTGGCCCTGCTGTTGGATTTAAAGAGCCGATTCCCTTTTCTCTCTGCTGGTATTTAATATATTCAACCTCAAGCAGGCCTCTCTTAAAGAATAATGTATGCACTAAGACCATACAGTATGCTCTTTTCAAAGGCAGACGCACTCTGCAGATGCATTAATTGAGAGGATTTGAGTGTGTGTCTGAGTGTGAAAGAGGGCAAGTGAAATTGCAGGAAAGAGAGAAAACCACAGAGGAAATACTTTAATATCTTCTTTAAAGGATCTTATCAATGCGTTCGCATGTTGTAGATCTTTAACTGCAAATTCTGCACTTGCTTAACATTTGCAGATTCTCGCTTAAAAGTTAACATTTTTAAAAGTATTTTTCTTTCTGTTCCTATTTTTCATTCATTTCTGTACAGTATGAACATCTATAATACTCATGAAAATTGCTTTCATGAGCTGTGTAATCCATCACAGTGAAAATCCAGTCCGTATTAAGTTTTGCCAAAGTTATATAATCATTGCAAGGTTAATCAATTTAAAGCGGCACCCCATTGATTTAGTGTTGCAGTTCCATAAAGTTGGGGAACTTGAGAGAGAAGAATTAAAATAAGGACGGTTAAAGTTTGGTCAGCCAAAGCTAAAGCAGGATTTATTGTTGTGTATTAAGGGGTTAAAAGTTGTCCACACCAAGCACAATATCTGTAACAATAACTATAAGTGCAGTGTTTAAAGTGGATGGTGGAGTCCACACCACAACTACAATATTATTGGGATTGTTGACGATATTGTGGTATACAACTTATTAAAGTCATATCACACATAGAAAACATAATTTTACTGCCAATTGGCAATTGGTCTTTAGTGGCAATAAGGTCTCTTAAGGTCGAGGTGAAATGAAAAATATCATTTTACCCCTTTAAGTTTGCCTCCTCAGTTATATTTCACCCCTATTTAGCAATGTAGGCCAAAAACAATCTATTTATTTGTATTTTTATATCAAAATCCCATCTTTTTCTGCTACCGCAATAGTCCCTCCCTAACTGCCTGTTTTTTTAGAGGAAATACATGATTGTGCAGAAGCAAACAGCTCTGTTCCACCTGGACGATAAGTTAAAAATAATTGTTTTAATCAAAGTATAAATAAAATCTGTCTTCAAAAGATGACAAATCCTGTAACAGCCTCACCTCTCGTCTTTGAAGAACTTTGAACTCATATTGTTCTGGTTTTCCCTTTAGTTCTAAACGGGTCATCAATATACATTTCTTAAGCTGCCAACACAGAAACGTTGTGTAAACCGTGGCCCCACGCACACGCGCTTGGGGCCACGGTTTACACAACGTTATTGTTCAGATCAGTGTGGACGCTCACATCGATGTAGTTATTATGATGGTTCTTGGTGTGGACAGCCCCTTGAGACGCAGCTACTGAGCCAACACAGGTAGCCAACATAGCCTGATGTGTGCCATCTCAAAAACTGTGATTGGTCAACATCTGCAGCTTAATGCTGGTACAGAGAATTAAAACATGAAGCAAGTTTTAAGAAAGGCTCAGTTATTTTCTCTTTTTCAGTAATACACATCTAGAAAAGCAAACAAAACAACATAGAACAAACTCATATTGAGTAACAGACAGCTCATCATATCAGAAGTTTACGGAGCCACAAAAGGGACATGGGAAAAAAAAAATTTAACGTTTCTAGTGCGCACTAGATCCCTATCTTGTGCGCACTAGATACTATCTAGTACTATCTAGTGCGCCATGTTCCCATGTCCCTTTAGGAGCTCCGTACAAGTTGAATGAGAGAATGTAAATACAGACTGTAGGGAATATATTTAAAGCACCATGCATCTATCTGGTGCTGTCAATGCAAGAAATCCGATGCTGAACTTTCAATCAATACTGCCACAGTAGGTATTCACAGTGGGAGTCCTTGCATCAACTACTGCATAAATGCAACCAATAATGTTTCTTTGTTAGACCATCACTGACTAATAAACGCGTGGGTCTTGCAAACTCCAGATTACAACACAGGCCTTTTGTTTTTCTTCCAGAGACACTGAGACATTGTAAAACGGTTTCCACAGACTGAACAGTATCAGCAATGATGAGTAAGCTGATCTTATATGTAAAATCAAAGGAGTTCCTCTTTAACAGTCTGCACATTACCTCCATGTAACTTTGACAAAAACTACTGACTTGATATTAAAAATGTACACAACTAAAGGAAGTTTCAAGAAGCTGCTAAGATTTTTACATGGTACAGTAATTAATGGTAACCAGTTTTAATCTTCTTATCGCACTGGTTTTCAAAAAGATCTGCTGTTTATGTAAAGTATACTTTATTGATAGTAAATGGGCTAAAAACAAGCAAAACCACTGTTATGGTCCTTTAAAAATGCTCTCATAGTTTCTCATCCACTACTCTTTAAAAAAGTACACACATGTTTACATGAGACCACATGGATGCATTAATCTTTCAAACAGCAAACCCCTCCTCCCATACACGTCCACTCTCTCCAAGTAAGTGGCCTCTGTGATTGTTACGCACAACCTGATGTACCACAGAACTCTGTATGTTTAAACTCTGCTCCCTGCTGTCTGTCTACGTCTCTCTATCCTGTCTTCCTACAGCCTCTAGTGGGCTGTGTATTTGTTACAGGTCAAGGATGTTAATGCGTTTTTATGTGCATGTTAGCCTCGGTGAATGTCAGGGCTTCTTCTTCTCCTCAGACAGCTCTGTCTGAACCTGCCCTCCAGCGATCTCACTGTAAAAACGAGGAATGTCCTCTTGGGAGGAAACAAGGAGAGGACAGGACGAGGAGAGATTAATTAAGATAAATGTAAAAATGAGTCACGGGGAGGGAGGAAGGAGGATGGCGATAGCGTCAACTATGGCCGGAGATTACTTGAGGGAACTATTAAAGCTGGTAGATCAGATACATGGTGTGAGGAGAAAATGAAGAGAAGTCAGTATAAAGTGAGCATGTGGGAGGGAAAGGAGGAGAGAGAAGCAGAGAAAGGTTTCTTTGATGTCTCTTGTCCCCTCAGGTGATTCTCCCTCCCATTCATTAGGGGCCGGTTTCCCCGGAACCTTCCTGTCGACATGCCATCTGGAAGGCCCTTAAAAACACCACATTACACTCCTCTTATTCACTACAAGCAGCCCGTGTTAACATTCACCAACCACCCTTCCCTCCTCCGCTCCCTCACTACTCCTCCTCCTCCTCCTCCTCCTCCTCCTCCTCCTCTCCCCGTCTCCCCCTTCCCTCCATTGGTCCTCAAAGTGTTCCATTTCTTCACAGTTAGGTTAGACTTTATCAGATGAATGGGCCCGATGGGGAAAATGGGTCATTGCAGCAGCAGAGAATATAGATAGATAGATAGATAGATAGACTAGTTACTAGTTCCTCAGCAGAAACAGTGAGTTCTCAAACATCTGCTGCTTATCTTGGCAGGTAAGAGAACCCAAACACATAGTTTGTATTACAGTGAACCAAACAGCTGTTTATGTTTCGTGTGTACATACAGGGCGTCAGTTGTGTAGGCAGTCCTTCATTGTGGCCCAGGAAACGTTAGAGTTTACACTACTAAAGATATGTGGTCAGATGCATCCCACACCACCTTGGCAAGTGGTTTGAGTGATCGGATCACAATGTAACTTGGTGGTTGTTTACACTTGTATTTAGGGCTGTCCACATGTAAAGGCTCTTAGTGTCTTTCAGGTTATTGTTTTGGTTTTAAGGTCATCTTACTGTTATAATAGACATGGTGACTGGACAATGCGTTAGTAATTGCGTTTCATTTTGTATGATTCCATAACAGAAGTTGTCTGATTGTGGGATTTCAAAGTTTATAAAATAATATTTCTTCATCCAAAACACAAGAGACACAGTGGACACTCATCTAGTTAGGTATAGCATTGTACACAGTCCAGTTTTCAATGACATGGGCAAAATATTGTGTAACAAGCTAAATATTCCAAATTATATTATCAATAAAATATACATTATATAACATTCACTGGTCAGATCGGAAAAGAAAAGATGTGTTTTGATTCATGTTGATGTTGACTATCTGGTATTACTTGGTTTAGTGATTATTTTTAAAGAATTCAAATAATGTTAATAACTTAATCACCTGCATCACTGCCCTGATAAGTGAATCACGTAAGTAAAGTTATGTTAGTTAACTGAGAACGTAACTTGGTGCTGAAGACCGTAATTTAATCCGATATTTGTGGTGTATGTTGTGTTGTCAGGACACATGAATCATCCTCAAAAATGTGAACATGTTCCCAATTTTGACAAATGTTTAAATGTAAAGTTGGCTTTGTGAATTACTGTGTAAAAAACTAATGTACAAGGTCAAATGTGTAACAGAACAGCATTTTAATGAAGTTACAATATAATGTTCTTCAGGTTTAAGAAAATATGTTTGTTTAGTACAGACACTTATTTCACATCATCATGATTTTAATATTAAGATATTAAATATGTGATGCAGAAATAATAATTCCTACATTAATCATTGATCATATCGCAATATCCGTCAAAATAATCACAATATGTTTTTACCATATGAGCCCTGGTGTGAGGGCGTATTTACTATAATCAGCAGAAGCAACTGGAAGTTAAAAGACGTGTCCTGCATAAGTCAACATCACAGACGAGGTTTGCTTGTCTACATATTGACATGGGTCATCAAAACAGGATAATAGCATGAAACAAGAGATAAATGAAATACTAACACAAGATTAGAACTTGGAAAATGTAAATTTGATTACACTGTGTCTTTAAGGGATCCTTATCAAACATTTGGTTTACTTCATGTGTTTACTGGCAGACATATTATTAACAAAGTTATTTAAGTTAAATTGTTCAGCTTTAAACGTCTGGTTATCTGTCTGGATCAAGTATATGGTGATGTGCTTTGTTAGCATTTTAAAGCTAAAAGTAGTCAGCCGTCATAAACAAGTGACTCTGATATCCAAAATGAACCACGGGGGAACACAAACATTGATTTTAGTGCCTGTTGGAGTCAAAAACACAAGATCGATCTCTTCCGTCAACCAGTGCTGCAATAACAGCCACCACCCAATTCTACAATGTGCTATATATGTCTGTGCAAAACAGGGAAATTAGTGGGTACTTCTTCATTCAGTAAAACACAATGACAAACCACAAAACAGTTCTGATAGGACACAGCTCATCTCTGCATAATTATAGTTCAATATAATAATACATCTCAGTTTGTTCAGCCAGACTTTCCCTCTGTCACAAAAAGGCTTCACAGTTGCTGATGGTAATTGTAAAAGTGGAAAATTATGAATTGCTGATAATGCACGAAGGCAAACAATTGAGCTTGACACATAACATATCCAGTGTGTCCACAAATCCCATCTGCTCATCTCAGCCATTCACCTGCAACACACCAGCGTAATTGCACACCATCACCTTCGCAATTCCTTGCCACTTGTGCAACAGAGGTCCACTGAATCTGAATCTATCCTACGGAAATGTTGCTGCAAATGAGTTGTGAAAGACGCTAGGAAGTGTGAGCCAAGTTCAGTCGGGGCCAAAGCTCATTACTTCCCTCTCCTTCCTGGACAGTAAACCGTCAAACAGACATTACAACCCAGCTGAACAGGAGCAATTCTCAACTGTAGCCTCCTCGCGTGCAAAGGTGCACCGCTTGTGGTTTGCCTTTCAGCACTTAAAACAGGTCTTTGTATTATTTACGTTGATTATTGTGACTGAAACAACTCCACCCTCTGCTGTTTATTTAGTTTAAAATTGACACTGGTTTTCTACCTGAGTGACAGTCAGCCCTTGAGGCACGATACCCTTCAGTGCCATTCATAAGCTCTCCATTTAGTTTAATAGATTTCCATAAATCGACATTATCTAAATGAGCACGGGCCACTGTAATACCATCAGAGGTAGCTTGTCAATACACTGCAGGGACATTACATCAGTGCCATTAAAATGTCCTACGAGATTCTGTTATCTGATCTGTGAAACATGAGAGTACAAGCAGCCTGCACAGCAACAGAAAGTAACAACACACACACACACACACACACACACACACACACACACACACACACTCCCAGACTCATAGACATGCACTGAACACGCATGTAGGACACACATCCATACGCATGTATTGAGCATCTAAAAAGAGGGCAACTTTATCTTCCAGGCACAGGAAGCACATATATGTCATCAAGTATCAGATCAGTTTTTCCAGCTAATCAATCATATAGTGTAGAGGCATACACAGTAATTTACCCCTGAGCATACAGTATGTGTACACTCTGCAAAATCTTTCTCTTCTCTGCTTGCTAAACAACCTCAAATCCCACATAATTTCCTTTTTCATTCTTCCAATATGAGAAAAACAACTCTGGCAGCTTGCAAACCAAATATTTCAGGGTGCTAGGTGCCTGTTAGTGAGTGCACTAAGCAGGATTAGAACCATTTTCCAGATAAAACCTTCCAGCTCGCTCAATATGCTGTGTACTGTATGCATGTGTGTGTGTGTGTGTGTGTGTGTGTGTGTGTGTGTGTGTGTGTGTGTGTGTGTATGAAATGCAGAGGAACATTGTGGAAAAGAAGCCTGCACTTTCACTGAGTGCATGTAATTTTATTATCTGGGTCTACCCACCAGTTGTTGTTTTTTTTTAATTCCTCCATGTGATTTCTTTGCTTTCAAGTGACCTAAAACATGACTCACAGACTGGTAACCTGGCTGGTCTTTAATAACATTCCCCCCAAAAAATACATTTATATCAAATATTAGGACAGAAAAGTATGTATATGCTGAATGGTTGAATAAAACCTCTTCTAAAACTCTCACAGAAAAAGCCTTTTATCTTAAAAGCAGGTTATCCCTCCACATATTAGACACATTTTTGCCAGTATCTACTTTCATAGTCAAAGTGTGTCCATAAAGTGCATCATGGAGGGAAAATAACTTGATTTCACTGCAATTTATTGCTGTTATTTTTTTTCCATTATTGCTCATAAAAAGTAGTTGTATATGTCCAATAAATATAGCAAACTTAAACTTGAGCAGAGAGATAATGATCAACATTAAGAGTGTGTCATTATTATTACCACTATGGCTGTCGGCAGGCTATCTGTTAGTTTACAGTGTTAACACAGCCCTCTCTCACCCGGACAACTGACCTCTTGTTCCGGCTGTCGTTAGGTTCAGTCCATCCTTGAGCGGAGGTGTTTTTGTGTTTGTCGTCCCGGTGATGCGGTCCTGTCCTGCAGCCCTCCACCGGTCCGGTACAGCCGACACTTGCGGAGTGCGGGAGCGGGTGTGAGCGTTTGTACTGCCGAGCAGTGTGAAGGCTGCGGGAGAGAGAGGCAGAATTACACCGGAACATGAGGGATGTTGCCTTCAAAATAAATGTATTATACCGCTGAACCGCCCAAAACAAAAAAAAATTCGTTAATAATAAACAATATTGATGAAGTCACGCAGGTTTTAAGATTTTAAAAAGGTCCAATGTGTAACATTTAGCTGGATCTATTTGTCAGAATTGTAAAATAATATTCATAGGTATGTTTTTATTAGTGTATAATCACCTGAAAACGAGAATTGTTGTGTTTTCGTTACCTTAGACTGAGACGTTTTTATCTACAGAGGGAGCGGGTCCTCCTCGTCAAATACAGACGCGAGCAGTGTTCAGTCATATCCACTGGACCTTCAAATATCGTTAGATAGTTTGACTAAGTTAGTTAGCCTACCTGTTTCATAATGCTGGAGTTTTGGGGGGATTTTAGAGGGTTTATCGATTTGCTACAACGGAAAATGGGCAAGCTAATGTTATAATGGCTCTGTAACAAAATCCAGCTCTAAAGACAACCAATCTGTATATATATAATACGTGTTTATCCATATATATATATATATATATATATATATATATATATATATATATATATATATATAAAGCCTGTAACCCTTCATTAATGTAGCCTTAATAGCCGTCTTATTTTGAAGGTTTTGAGCGGAAGCGTTGTTCATTAATGTGGTGAACTTGACACTAGCGCTCTCTCTGTGCAGAGTCCGCCGGTCCACCCAGCTCTCCTCCCTCTCCTCCCTCCCTCCCTGCTCTCAAATAAAGACAGCCTTGTTAGTTGATTCAAGACACCGTTACAGCAGCAGGAAACACTACTGCCTTTCATTTACAAACACAACAAGAAGTCCGACTGACTCCAATAAATGTGAAGTCCACATAAAGATCCAGCTTAATCTAAGCTGACCTGAGGAGGGGTTTGTCTGCAGCCTGGGGTCTTAATCAGGCAGCAGGCAGGAAACAGACACACTAAGTTAGACCACAGTGCCATATGGATACACTGGTGTTTGACCAGACTTCACAATATTCCTCTAAACTTTATATGTTACCTTATTACCATTACAGAGTGGTGGAAGAAGTACTCTAAATGGCAATAGCACGGTGTAAAAAATACTCCCCAAAAGTAGGCTATTGGCATCAAAATAAGGGGTGGATGTAGAGAAATATTCATGGGGTGGCAAGAGGGTGGCAGAAATATATGCTGATTTAATTTCAGACAATCACATAGATCAATTTGTTTGAAAAAGCCCCAAAATTAGGATATTTTAACTCAAAGACATTACATTATTGTGGCTCATTAGTCAAGCACTGGATAGAATTATATAAAGGTGGTATTAGAAATGAGTAGACTGTTTTATTTTTCCAAATACATGTTCAAGTTAAGCCCGTCACTTAGTCTAAAATGTATTCATAATAGATTCATGTTTTAAACAACAGCATTTTGCACCAAACTCTAGATCTGCCCCGGTGTACAATATTCATAGGAGACTGTTGACAACTGCAAGTATTAGGACACACTTAAAATGCATACAACTACATTATACTGTGAGAAAACCAGTTTATTAAATGTTAATAATATCCATAAATGCTTAATAGGCTGATGAAAACAATTAAGAGAAAATAATCGGCAGATAAATTCATTATATAAATAAATGTTAGATGCAGTCCTAAACAAAAGCTCTGCTGGATCTGGTTCTTAATAATATAACTGATCTATAAACTTTTAGTAAATGACTCGTTAGATATTAATAAAGTTATTATTTACAACTTTAATTCATACTCTTATGTCTTACTTTAGGATTAATGAGCCACATCCCGGTTTTTGGTCCACAGAGGCAGGATAATGGAGGTCATTTTGACCTTTGATCTCACATAATGACTCACACTGGCACACTCTTAAAGCTAATGTGATAATGCAGTCTCTCACACACGCACCCTTACGCCCATCAGGATAATGTAATTTCCACTTGGACCTATAATAAGATGATCATGTGATATGAGAGTACATGGATATAGAGAGTCCTATGACCAGATAATGATAGACCACAAGACCTGAGCACGAAAGATCCCTTCAAAAGACCTTTAAAAAGACCCTATTTTGATATTCTTACATTCTTAAAATGACACTTACTCCTTTACTACCTTCTGCATCACTAAAAACCCCAGAATCTGGGTAAATATTTCTAATTTCAGTAGGTTTAACTAATGGACATAACCTTTCTCCTGCTTCACTGGAAGGTCCTTTCTCAGTGTTTGCGAACTGGCAGAATCATGCTCGTACATACACATCTTAAACTGAGATTTAAGGTGAGCACCGACAGACTTTCCCCTCTTCATAAGATAAATTTGAAAACAGCCCTCTGCACATTCATCATTCTGCCCCGTGAAGCTCAAACATACACTCAGTAGAGGGAAACCACACCATCTTGAACCTCTAGATTAAATTATACCTTACATTCCCTCTAAATTGATCACACTGCTGGTGACATGTATACTCTGCACGCCTCAAGTAAAGTGAATAAGTGGGTAAACTGGCCTAAATGTAGGCATAATTGGGAGAATTTAAACACCATATTCTCATATATGACAAAACAGTGACCCCATGTGGTTGACTATGAAACTGCAGCTTCCACACAAGTGCACCAGAGGAATAATGATTCAGAGAGATCAATAGTCACAAAACATCAGATCAGTAGGTTTGTCTCTTTCCAACATGCCAATCTGAGTCTTCCCTTTCATTGTCCCTCCTTTACCTCGAGGAGTTGCATCATTTTAATCTGTGATAGACTGCGACATCTCGGGGAAGGCCCTTTTTCTCTGCACTGTCCTCCCGAGACCTGCCCGTGATGAAGGGTGGCGTTAATACACATGGACCGACCTGAGGAGAACCTCCGTCCCCTGTCGAATATAATTCCTGAACGAAGCCTCCGGGCGTTACTTTGTTTCTTTGAAGACTTGCAGCATTTTTACATTACAAAGCAGACAGACCTGGAGAGACTGGCCCTGTGCAGACTCATCATAATGTCATCACGCCTGTTGGATGTTTCATGTACAAAGTGATAACAGCAGTGTCACCATGCACAAGGGGGAAAAAAGACAATTAGGACCATAGATGTGAACGTGCCAGCTTGTTGGAAGCAACGTCCTGAGGGCTTTCTTGCATGTTAATGAGGCAACTGGGAATCAGTTTGTTTGTTCGTAAAACATGTGACAGGCTCCTCCTTAACCGAAATGTTTAATGAATTAAATGATAATAAATCCTTGACCAAAAATCACACAGTATATGTTTTTTTTTTTAATAATAACCATCTTAACAACTCATAAAAAACAAAATACAAAAATATACAGGCAGCTCAAAGTCGAACTACAAGTCAAACCTTAAATTTACAAAAGCAAGCTCTCTGGGAAATCTACTTAAGGTGGGCAACGTTTGTTATGTTTACTTTGTGTACTAGCTGTTCATGTATTTTTTTTTTTAAAGAAACTATGAAACTACAGTAGCTGGCTTGTATTACTCATACTCAACACACAAGAGCATTTTTCACATGTGAACCTTAATGGACACGCCTGAGGTTTTGTCTTAAATGCATAGCATGTTAAAAAGGTAAAAATCAGCAACTAAAGCAGTGTTTTCCAACCTTTTTGGCTAGAAAACAAGTTGATATCTACCCTCATCAAAGCACGACAACCACAGTTAGATTTCAGAGTGGTTAACAAAGTATCCAGGATTTGACTGTAAAATAAAGAGAAAAGTCAGAATAAATAAACATAATTTTGTGCAACAGCAATATAATTTGTTCCTTCATATCCCTTTAATCATCTTGTGATACTTCACCTCCGGGTTGGGAACCACTAAACTGCTAAAGCGAAACTTTGACTTTTGTTTTGTTCAGCTCTCTAATGTGGCTACAGGAGCCCACGTGAAGAGATGGGTCGACATTTTCCCTCTCGTTGTCGTTGTCGTTTCCTAACCCTTAAAGTTCTGAAAGATCTCTGCAGCGTCCAACCAGGACCTGAAGCAGGCCAGGCCTCGGTCCCTGATCTGTTTCCTGCCTTTGTCTGTGATCACGTCGCCATTCTCCTTCACAATCACCAGTTTGGGCACCGCTGTGATCTTGTAGCGCTGCTTCAACTCACTGAGAGAGAGAAGAGAGACAAAGAAAGGGATTTATTACAAGAACACACCTATAATGACTGCTGCTTTTCTTTTTCTATACTTGACAGTGCTGGAATATAAAGTACATACACTCGCATATACATTTTATGCAACTTCTGTACTTCTGTAGGGAAATTGTACTTTTTACTACATTTATCTGACAGCTGGACTTACTTTTCATATTAAGGTTCTTTTTAAATCCTATAATAAGCATATCAAATCTAACTCATTGTTATAAGGTTAATTAAAACACTGAAATGTATTTAAAGTAGCAATAATCAGCTCCCCTCGGTCTGCTGCAACTTAAAATGCAGCTAATGCATCAGCGATAATTATCCAAATACTATAATATATAATACAGAGGCCACTTGACCTGCACAGCGGGCACTTTTACATTTTATATGTACATTTGAAAGTGGTGGAACGTAATTATATTATATAAAAAGTACACACATAAGTTTGAATTTAAAGATACTTTACATTTGTCTACCCTTCTTACAGAAATACTGTACTTTTGACTCCACTCCACTTGACAGCTACAGCTACAAGATTCTTTAAAGATTCATATTTTACAAACAAAACACACAATCGGCTATGAAACGTGTAATTTAATCGCTTTTTTGTTTATAAAATGTCAGCAAATAGTGAAAAAACTTTCTTTATAAATTCCTTGTTTTATCCGACCATCTGTCAAAGACCCAAAGATATTCTGTTTACTATCATATATGACAAAGACAAGCAGCAAATTCACATATTTCAGAGGTTGGGACCTGAAATGATTACCTGAATATTGAAAACAGTCATTTAATCAACTTTACTGTCATATTTCCATTTCTGCACCTTTTGTACTTCACAACAGATCAGAGGGACAATTGTGCAGATCTTGTGTCCATAAGGTGTAAACAGCGCAGTCTGTGGATAGTACAGAATATAGCACAGAGATGGTCCCCCTTAAGGACCGGAGAGTCCATAAAAAGACTGGTATCTGAAAGGAGTCTATAACTGTTAGCAATTTATTGGAAAGAGGCAAAAGTGTCATCTGTGTACAGATCTGAGATCTTCACAATGACCATGTCTAGCCAGATATCATCAACAGTCATGCAGGGAGGGTGGGAAAAATGGGTTACTGATTTAGTGTGTTTGTTGCAGAAGGGTTTGTTTACCAAAATGTTTTCAGAACTGTTTTAAAATATTGAGTACATTTACAGTTTTTGAGTATTTGAGTATAACAGATGAAATAGCTGTCATTTAGTCATTTATAACTAATGGGTCCGAGGTTGTGGCATTTGTTGTATTGATCTACGAAATTATAGGAGACGTCTAAGAGACTTACTGGGCTTACCTCCATATTCATTTATCGTGCGATTGTTTTTGCAACTGGTACTCTGCTCGTTCAGACGCTGAGTGTCAAATTCTGCTTTTAAAGTAAGAAGCTCTTTAATGAGTGCAGGGGATGGGGGATGGTGCATACTCAGTATGTCGCCTGCCAATAAGCCACATAAGTTCGGGATAGGCTCTTTCCACACTTCCTCCTCCTGCAGCGTGAATATGAATTAATTAAACCTCTGATGTAATCTTTAAACGTTTCCCATAACAGAGATGCTGGGAGGTCTGGAGCGACATTTGAATCAATAAAGCAATCAGTTTTAAAGAGAGACAGTACGCGGAGCTAATAGAAGATAAAGTTTTGTCACATTCTTCAGTAGCTAAAAGACCACAGTGTGGCCACCTCCATTTCTCCTCCCCTCCCATGTGATTAAAAATGCTGATGCATTGTTATTGATTTAACTATGTAAATGTAATTTATAAGCTTCCCCCTTGAATAGCTACAAAATACTGCACACACGATGGAGTGAAGCAGTACTGATTAGTGGATTAATTAATTAATTAATTAGTTGTTTGAATTTTTCAAGCAAAAATGCCCAAATTCTCTGGTTCCAGTATCTCAAATGTACATTTTTTGCTGGTTTTTCCTTCGTTTATATGACTGTAAACTGAACGTTTTGAGGGTTTTGAACTGTCGGTCGGACAAAATGAGCTCATTGGAAACTGGGGAGGAAACTTTTAACCATTTTCTGACATTTTAGAAAGCAAGCGACTGATTTAAGTATTCAGTGTTATTGTTGTGTAGTTAAATTACTTTCACCAACTGCAACATTAAAATACTGCTTACACATTAATGCTCCACTAAAGATTTAAATACAACATAACACAGACAGGGGCCAACGTTGTCTTCACATTGGAGTACTTTTGACAGTTTAATGTAGCTGTTAATGCATCTGTAAATCTACTTTGAATGCAGAACTTTTAAAAAGGAACACTGACACTTGACCTAGTGCAATTAAATATATTTATATACAACGTTACTGCACATCCATTTGATTTTGATTCTCTCCTACTTAACATAAACATAACACACTTAACCACAAAGATTCAGTCCAACATGGTGCATGAGACAAAACATGTAAAAAAAATTAAATACATTTAAATGAAACGGATCATTATGTTGAGGCCAGTGTCAGTCTCAGCTGTGGGAGGCAGGCTGTCTGCAATTGAACCTAATCCCTAACAGGGTGACCCAAGTAAGCATTTTACATAAGCTGGAGCACAGCCTAACAGACAGTGTTAAATCCTAACAAGATAAAACACGAGTGGAGCTAATTATGTTTGGTTTTTTTTGCCTATATTGAGTGTAAAACAAGGAAACATTCACTGACTTTAAAAGTTAAATAACCAAACTTCTCACTGGCTTTATATCAGATGTTGACACTCACTGTTTGTAGTCATCCGTCCAGGGCAGAGCCAGCCAGTCTCCGTGCATATCGTGGTAATACTCAACCATGTCCTCGGACGACTTGTCGGAGGAGACGAAAACTATCTCGAACTGAGCAGGAGGCTCGCTCTCTTCCACCAGCTCCGTGTAGAAATCACACAGGATGGGTGTGAAGTCTCGACACGGCGGACACCATCCTGCAGAAAAGTAGATCCCCACCACTTTATTCCTCAGCGCCTCATCGGGCTCGACGAAATCACCGTCTTTGTTAAGAAGTGTCCGCCCGGTAAATACCTCCACCATGTCTGCTAAGAGTCGACACACTTCCAAACCAAAGACTCCGAGAGGTGTGACGGCTGTGTAAGTGTCCCTGTTAGCTCATGTTTCCCCCCGTGGTGTCCCTGAAGAGGCTTCTCCCACTTCCCCGTAATATTTACCTTTCTGCGCAAGCTACTTACAGCCAATCCTGTTTAATCACCTGCGGACCAATGAGGACACATGAAGACGGTGTTGTAGTTCATTAGCCATGTGGGTTTCTTAAAGGGTGTTGGGGGGAGGGAGGGAGGGAGGGAAGGGAGAGCTGCATTCAAACGCTGCCTGTATGCTAGTAATTTGGAGTTTAGCTGCAGCACGACGTTTCACGGCACTTTCTGGTAGCTCAGAGGCGCGCATGCGCACAGACGCACGGCGCTTGCTCTTCATTTAGTGGCTACCACTTCTGGCTTTTATGATTCAGATAGATTGAGCTCTGTTTTCACCTATGATTGGTGGGTGTGCACATAGTGTATCACTGAAATGATCTAATGTCATTATGTTAAAGCTTATCATTTCCAGAATACCATAATTTAAAGCTGCAGTAGGTATCTTTTACTAAATTAACTTTTTGTCATATTCGATTAAACTTTAACTATGCCCTGACAGTAGTGCATGAGACAGATAATCTGAGAAAAAATCAGGTTCCTCTGGGTCATCGTAGTGCTCCTCATGGCGTACACCAGGCCTCAACTAAAACAACCAATCAGACCCGAGAAACATAGAAAGACGCTTTTAATTGGTGGCTTGAAGATAGTTGTTGATAGATTGTTAAGTCTCATTTCTCAGCGTTGGTATTTTACAATGTCTGAATGAGGCTCAGTGATCAACTGTCATTCTCCGCTGTGATTGGTTATTTTTGATTGGGAGCCAGAGGAACACATTATTATTATCTGTCTCGTGTACTTCTGTCAGCACATGATGAAAGTTTTCAGCAAATATGACAAAAAGTTACTGCAGCTGTAACATTATGTTTGGTATTGAATAATGTAAACACATCAAACGCTATTACACATTTGTATTGACCATTTTATTTATTATGAGCTATGTGTTCACTGTATGTTGGTACACTGTGCTTGAATGTAAATGTTCAAAGTGAGATGTTTCTGGATTAGAGCTGCAAAACATGTTTGGTACATACCCCAACAAATGTCACATTGTTATAATTTTAACAGTTTTTCAGTGAAAATTGTGATGCAAAAATTATAACCCTGAACTATATTGTAACCACAAAATATCTGTAAAAAATAATCACAGTATGATTTTTTACCATATTGTGCAGCTTGTGCACTGTATATAACAAATAGCATACATTTTATTTTAAATCTCAGATGGGAGCTGGCTCAGAGCTGACTCACACACATCACTACTAGCTTGTTTCTTTTTTCCCAATAAACTTTCTTTATTTAATTCAATTCAATTCAATTTTATTTGTATAGCGCCAATTCATAGCAGAAGTTATCTCAGGACACTTTTCAAATAGAGCAGGTCTAGACCGAACTCTTTATAACATTATTTACAGGGACCCAACAGTACCACCATGAGCAAGCACTTGGCGATGGGGGCAAGGAAAAACTGCCTTTTAATACAATAAAGAGGTACAATAAAAATTGTCATACAAAAACAGAGCAGTAAAGAACAACCTTATTCAAGGAGTCCATTCATTGTGAGTTCAAATAAAATGTACTATTTGATTAAAGTGCTTTACTGTTCAACAGCAAACCGATGAAAGCATGATTGATTTATGAATATATAACATCTAAATTGAGTTGTCTGTTAACGTTTTTCTTCTTTTTAAGCTATGCTTATACAATTATTAGAACTATTAAACACAACCTGCTAGGGCAGGCATAATATTGCCTTATTAATGTGTATTTTAGATGTATATGATCTCAAAATAGTGTAATAATATCAAAAAAGTTTTATTTCACACTCTTTATAAGTGAATAATCAAGTTTTAATCAAATTGATAGTATGATCTGATTATGTTATTAATGGCCTATACATAAAATATTTTGTACAAATATTCACAAAACACAGATTCAATCATCAGACCTGGACATGCAAAGACAAAAATACTTACTGGACTATAAACAGCATATAAAATATAAAACCTTGCGTGCATCAAACTGAAGCATGGTAGTGAATATGTAGAAGGGTTGATAGTAAACATAAATAATGAAATGAAGAGTCTGATGTAAGTTTTTACTAAAAATGACATTGTGTGTTGTGCTGCATGGCAGTGGAAACTAGAGCCTGTCATTACAGCACCCTTTCTCACAAGATGATCTCATCTTGTGTAAAGAGATTGCTTTTCGATTAAGGAGGTGAAGGAATTTCAGTAAGTAGATTTCTTCTTGTCACTGAAGTTGACCCCTATGGCCAGGACCTCTACTCCCGCAGATCTGGCTGGAGATTGATGGTGGCTGTCAGGGCCAGCGGGTGTAGTCCATGCGTCAGTGTGTGGCAAGAGTACAACAGTTTGTTCACATTCTGAAGATGAAGGAGCTCAGTTATACATGGACCTTTGTCCTCCATTATCCAGGTAGTGATTCAGGCATCTTTTTATAGCGTCACATGTAATTTTCTCGTCCTACAGGCCTGCGAACACTTCAAAAGCAATTGAAGCCCTAACCTGAGACAAAAAGATCATGTCTGAATATCTTTATCGCACATGTCTAAATATATTTACTGCACATGTAATCACGTTTCATTTCTACAATGTTTGATCATTCTAAATCTTGTGCCATGTCACCTTCACCCGAGTGAACCCTCACCTGATTGCTCCCCAAGGTATCATAAATGCAACAGAAGTGTTCATGAAGTGTACACGATCAAAAGTCTGCCCGGGGTTCATCAGTGCAGGAAAATAAAACATTTTTGTAAAACTAGAAACAAAAGTGCCTCTGAGAGAACAGAAAGGACAAACTGGATCAGTGGGAGTACTAACAGAGGGTTGCTAATTGGTAACAGCTAGAAAGGCCAAGGCAGATAGTTTTTAGGGTACAGGGACGGCACCAAGGATACAATCGTATACTGCTGCTATTAGATATTTAACATTAGCCACTATCCATTAAAATAAATAGTGCCCGACCGATGTGGGATTTTTCAGGCCGATACCAATTTTAGAGGGGAAAATTCCCTGATTACCGATATGGTGGCCGACTTAATAACAGAAATGAAGGGGGGAAAATAGAAAGAAAAAACTAAATCACATCAACTTCCATCCTCATAATCCCACTCTTTTTTTAGCTGAAATAAAAATACCACTAACATTATATACCAGAAAAAACAGTTTTCATATTGGCACATATCAGATAACATATACACAGATCCCGATATGTCTGTGATTTTTGTCAGAGTGGAAATGCCATATGCCATAGATTATGACAGTTACAATTTTCTAGGATTTGAGGACATGAAAGCCATGAAATTTGGATGCTCTCCCCTATCTGACACCCCTTACGTTATATGACCGAAGCCCCTGGTGACCCTTAGGCTTCCCCTGGTGGATGGGTTGATTTGGATCCTGAGAGTGGACGGTCGCAGGAGAAGACCTCCAGATCACAGTGTGAAAGAAAGAAAAGTTGAACAACGTACTTAAAAAGAGAGAATGACGACACATGAGATGAATCAATCAATCAAAGCTAAAATACAATAGGAATAACAGTGACACTGCCATAGAGGAATACACATCTACTCACCATAGTCCATTTCAGGCAATTGAAAGCTGCTTTAAAATATTGCTTTAGAACCAAACAATGATGAAAAACTAGTCAAATTCTATATGGCATACTTGCTCATGGTATTGTGTTGTCAGTGTTAAGTTAAACCAGAAGATGTGGAGAAAAGCTGCACTACATTGCCCCAAGGCGTAAAGAGTTTGTTGAAGCAGTTAAAAGTAGTTATAGAAGAGTAAACTCAAGCCATGGTTGAGCTTCTGGTATTTATATACATATATATCTATAAATATATAGATATATATGTATGTGTATACAAATCTCTCATTTTTTATGTAGAAAATGCAGAGGTCAGTGTGCCTCTATCTCTCCTTGTTCCTTTAGTGGAGTGGAGTGAGGTAATTTGGAAAGAAACCCGGCCATCCTGTCTTTGCGAGCCCTTTGCTGCCCATTAGTGGAGTCAACTGCTCTGTTGAAACACTGACTTTTTTTTTACAGGGAAGTTTTCTATCTTGAAACAATTTCCACCTCTAACATGACCTCTAATTCCAATTTATCCAACATGCGACGGCTGGTGGAACAACTGAAGCTCGAGGCCAGCGTGGAGAGAATCAAGGTAAAGAAAAGAAATGCAACATTAGTGGTAAAAAAAAGAATATCTTTAAAGACCTTGAGCGTTAACTAATGAGCTTTTCTTGATTTTGGGATTTTTAAACATTGTTATAGTTACAAAATAAAAGATCAGATTCAACACATTACAGTACATTTTGTTACTTTTATCTTATGAAATATATTTATTTATTATATTCCCATTTATCTCCTTACAGCCTGTTCATTTAATTGTCTTTTAATGTACTATATATATTTTTTTGTTTTATACTCTTATTACACTGATGTTGTAGCATGTTATTTATTAACCAAGGGACAAATGGACATTGCAAAATTAAACTAAAATACATGTGAATTTAGAGGATGATGGGAAAGTATTGCTCAGTGCTCTCCCCACACACCTTGGTACATCAAAATGTGGCATATGACAGATTTAGATATTTGTAAAAACAAAGATCATTAATAATGAAGTTATTAAACACACACACATACACACAGATAGTCGAAGTATTTAACGCCCACTTTTAGGATGAGATAATGTCCTTTTAATATTGACTGCTACGTTGTCCCAAATAGGGTCAGCCTGCGCCACTGTATTTTAACATTGTTCATGATGGTGGTTCTTGGAGAGAGTAATATTTTCTGAGGTGGTACTTGGTGTAAACATTTAGCAAAACAATGCTTTAGCCCATTAGGGAGCCCCCTCATCAATAAGGGTCAGGACTTTATCAGTCTCTAATAAGCCATCAAGTCTGCAGTTAAAAGGCTATTAATTAAAGGTTCTTGTGTTTCTCAAACTTTAGTCGCCTGCAATCGGAAATGATAAGAAATCATTAATAAAAGGTTGTTTTTTAAAAGTTGTTTAGAAAGGGGTTTTGATCCAAATGTCCTGCAGCCCTTTTCTAGAAGGTAAGTGGTCCAATGATCTGTTGGAGGGGTCGCTAATATTAATTAAATTGCAAGCCAAAAATACAGGAGGATTTTCTATAACCTGGCAACCCAAAAGTTATTCTTATTAATGGATTGTAACTGATCCATTAACCATTAATAAAGCCACTAATTAATGCTCATGAACTCTTAATTAAAAGGTGACTAATCAGAAAGTGGTTTCATCTAAATAAACACGTCTGTGTCTGTGTTCCCAGGTGTCCCAGGCGGCTGCAGAACTCCAGCAGTATTGTCTGCAGAACGCAGGCAAAGATGCCCTGCTGGTCGGAGTCCCCACAGGCAGCAACCCCTTCAGAGAACCGCGTTCCTGTACTGTTGTGTGAAGGTCAGAGTCCACGAGGTTTACAGCCTTTATTTGCACGTAACACCTGTTACTGTAGCAGAATTTCAAATAAAATAAGTGCAATTTCTTTGCAGAGGATGAAGAAGTGGAAACCACAGTGGCATATTACACACTGAAGAAAGGACTCAGAAGTTGTTTTTAACCATTATTATGTTAAGAAAAACACATGAAAATGAGGTTTTACAATTTGTTTTCCAGATAAATGTCTTGTTTTACTACATTTATGTACAGACAAAGTTGATTTTTTTTAACACATTAAAGGGTCATACATAAACCCACTTCATCTCAGTCTTCATTTAAATACCTTCTGAGAGCTAATGCTGTATGAGTGTGATCTGTTTTATACAGTGGACAGTGGCCGAGTCATCTATGGATTAGACAAAGCGGATGTTTATAGCCGGGCTCTAAATTACGCCTTGGAATCTCGCAGTGTACGAACTTCCTGGTGTTCAGTCTAAGTTAGGAGCACGGCCAGAGAGAGGAAACGGGGTCTTCCTGTTCAAAACTGCAAAGACACTCAACAGAGAGTCACACCTAACTCCGCTTATGAGCTTTCAAAGACTGTGGAATTTATTTACAAGCTCAAGGCTATGCTAGATTAGAAATAAAACATGGATCACCATGTTGTGGAGATTGGATATTATGACTCATGTTTTATTTAAGTGTGTTTTGTCATTTAAGACAGCGGTTTGTTTTATTTATTTTTTATATATTCTGTATAAAATGGAACTTATATATTTGAAGATGTGCACAATAACCCCAGAAACGGTCTAGATCAGCCTAAAAGAGGTCTAGCCAGTCATGAGACAGCTCCCTACTTTGCCACTTCCTTTTCCTCTAACATTGTTCTTGGACGAGTCTCAATAGTTTTCCCTCCTTTGCTAACAACCTTTGTTCAATGTATACCACACTGAGGGTGTCAGAGGTTCCTCCCTTTTCACATTTTCGTCGCATGAGAATGAGCAGAAACAGAATGGGATGCAAAATAGGGTCATCGTACGTGGACACCAAAAACCAGAAAGCAATGCAAAGCCGAGTCACACGTGAATATCAGTTATATAAATATTTTTAACCCCAAATAACTTGCAAAATGCAGGAGGTCTGACAGAAGAAAGCTTTCCAGTTACTGTGGCTGCATTATATTCTGTTCTGGAGCTCACCATGTTTTAAAGAAGTTACCAGAGTCCTTTGAGGGATTGAAAATAGATTTTCCTAATTTAAATTAAATTAATTTAATTATTAAAACAATAAAACTTATACTTATAGCAGTGGTTTGTCACATATGTTTGTTATATATTTAACATTATCATCTTACATATATTTCTACATGTGCTTGATAATATTTATTTTTAAATTTTGTTAATTTTTGTTAACTGATTTAATGTAATGTGAGTAAGTTAATTTTACACAAAGTATCAGGTAGTAAGATTTTTACTTAAAAAACAAGTGGTCCTTTAAGTAAATAACTAATGTTTATTCATATAGTTTCCTATTTTACACTGCAGGGAGGTTTTTGCTTCTGTTAGGTGCAGTGTTTTATGAAGTTAACATGTCAACTTACGCCATCTGCTGGTCGTGTATAGAGAACAAAAATATCACAATTTATTTTTTCTCAAGGCAGCAAAGCCAGTAGTAGAAGAAGTATTTAGATAATTTTAAAAGTAGTAAAACAAGAATATAGAAATACTCGATTACAAGTGAAAGTCTCGTGTATTAAAAATGTCCCTTAGGTAAAAGTAACTAAGTACCTCAAGTTAGAAAAAAGGCCCATATTCTCTTATAATATCTGTAATGTATAAGCAGCATTTTACTGCAGTAGTTGTGGAGCTAATTTAAGTATTAAATTAAGTATTTTTTTATGCTGTTGGGTATAATGATGCTTCATATTTCATAAGCTAACCATGTTTTTTGTTTATAAGATCTTAATTTATAAAGTGATGCATAACTACAGCTGTAATTATGTAGAGGAGTACAATACTTCCCTTTCAGTATAAAATGGAAATACTTATGTAACATCCATTCGTACTTTCACATTTAACTATCTTTCGGTTGATTCATACTCTGCAGGAGTCAGTTTAGACTAACAAGAAGTCCAGATGTTGCAGCAGTGTGTTTCAGTGTCTGATTTCAGTGGTTCTCCTACATTTATCTACTCTCTGTTGGTCCAGGAAACCTGCACAATTCAGTTCAGATATCATACCCCTCTGTGTGCAATGTTCAAAAGATCAAAGAACTCTGTCTCACCAATTCGTACTGTGTCATAGATTACAACAACACACTTTTTAGGGTCACTTATTTAATTTTTTTGCTCAAACTTTTAATATGGAGCTTCCCCCTGTTCTTTAACTGCACAATTTGGAGTGGTGGAGCCAGGTAAGCTGAAGAATAGGTATGAAGCTCAGACCCATTATATATTCACCATGCTGTTAGTCAGAAAATGGATGCTACAATTGGATGGAAATCTGAGAAGCCCCCAACGTTGATTTACTAGAGAAACACTCTTTCAGAAAATGTGGGGACCTGTCGTTAGTCAGATTGAAAATTGATTGAAAAAAAGACTGTAAGCAACAGCTGGTCTGTCATATTCTTTTTCCTCTTGTGTTACCACCAATGTTTTTGTTTTGTTTTGGTGCATTTGTGTTTGTTTGTCTGTTGTTTCTCTATAACATTATTCAGATAGGATATTACAGACATAACATAACATAATGGAAAATATGAATGGACTGAACTTTCCTGTTCAACTGGCTGTTGTGTCTTGTTTATGAGTGTTTGTGTGTCTGTCATCTAATTCTTAAGAAAAGCAAAGTCAGGTATAAAGGTGCAGTTGTTCTTTAACAAGGAAATAACCTGAATAGCTTGAACGGAGCCGTATTCTCCTTTAAAGGTGTGGGCGGGGAGCAGAGCGCAGAGTTGGGTTTCAGTGCCACCCCCCTTTTTCTATTCTCTCACACACACACACACACACACACCGTAGTGCAGTCCAGACACAGTCCAGGGAGACACTTTGGGCTGTGTGTGCTTTGGTTATAGCCTCAAGCTTTCCTGGATGACTATGAACGTAACTGCCATCAATGAAGGACCACAATACGACACTCCACTGGGGAACTTGTACACACCTTTTTCAAAGGTCACTGACCTCTGAGAAAGGATTAATCCAGTTTCACTCTTATTTCTCAATGACACTGAACTTTCATGTATCGGATGAGCAATTTTATCAAGTGAGGAGATGGCCATGGTGTACAGACTCTATGTAGGAATAGTAACAGGTAAGATTTACTGTTTTACCCTTTTATTGAATCAGTATTCACCTTCCCTACTTATTGGTTGTAAACAAAAGGCTGGTTTTACTACAATATAACAGTTTGGGAACGTCAATGAGACACTTTAGATGAGTGTTTACATAAAATTATTATTTTTAATGTATACTCCTAGGGAAAGTCTTCTCTGGGGACATACGTAGTGTTGTTTTGATTGTTGACGCACCTTTACAACATCTATCTGCCTTCAAAGTAACGCAGCCAAAGCAGGTTTGGAGAAAGTGCTCTCTCTCTCACTGAGCTATTTTTGTACAGTAGACTTCGGTGTGTGTTAATGACTGAATGAAGTCCAGCAGTATATCCCCTGATATCATTAATCATTGTAAGAACAGGTTTCCCAGAAAGTGGAATGAAATAAACCTCATATATGCACAGGTTGGAGAGGATGAGGTGTCTGTGGTAAACTTGTATTTGTGTGACGGACTGTTAATATGGTTTTGCTTAGAGCAGTAAAAGTGTGTGTGTGTGTGAGAGAGAGAGAAGGAGAGAGAGAGACAGAAGTGGGCGTGAATGAGAGAAATCGGGGCACTCTCTCCTACCTTACATGGCTGGCTGGCATCATGACTCAGCAGCTATTCACTAATCATTGTGATCATGTGTTTTTTCCTGTCGTCTGTTGTGTGGATCTCTCTACTGTAGGTGGAATGTTTTTTGCGCATTGTGGATGTGCTTTGTATTTGTTTGTTGTAAGTGTGTACATATATGTGTGTGTGTGTGTGTGTGTGTGTGTGTGTGTAGGTGATGATTGTCTTTTTGTTTGTGTTTCTGGCTGCAGCTCTGGCCTTATGCAAATACTCCCTGGCAGAATGGAATACCACAGACGAGTCTGCCAATCGGACTGTGTCCCATTGTCATCACCATGGCAACGGAGACAATTGCACAGGTAGATATGGACAGGTGGCGAGAGGCGGTTCCTCCGGTGCCATAAATAGCTGCTTTGAAGTTTTAAGGTGGAGGATTAAGCACAGATGTGGATGTAAACATGCGAACACACCTACGCATAGAAACAGGAAAGGAATAGGATTAGAGGCATTTAATTGTGGAGGAGTCATATTTCAGGCTGTCGAGAGAGCAGGAGGAGTAATTAAAGTGCCTGAACTGAGGCAGGAGCCTGGACTATCAGCGTCTTCAAAAAAAAGAATAAAACTCTTGTGGAGAGGCAGGGTCAACAAACTCTGCTGAGTTTGTTGTAATCACAATAAATTATACTCTTGTACTTCCTTAATAATATTTCAGTTGTTGTTTGATGGATTAACTGCGTCAAAGGAGAAAATAACAATAATTTTCTCTATAACAAGTAATTTAGGAGCTGTTTTTATCGAAATTCCTTTTTCATGCTTCTTTGCTTCTTTCTTGCAGAGAGCTAATTTATAATACTGAAACTGCTCTCATGTCTGTACTCTAAATATGAAGCAACAACCAGACAGGAAACAGGGGTTAACATATCATCTCAACTCCCTCTAAAACCACTACCGTCTCAACTTTATAGGCCTACTATGACTGTAGGATGCCATGCTCTGAAGTCCCATTGATTAAAAATGTCCCATTGGACCAAAAGCCCATTTGTCCGACAGCCCATCATCCTGAAAACAAACGGCCATTGCTCCAAAGAACCACTGTTCCTTAACTCACGTATGTAAGTGAACTAACATACAGAATTTTACCCAAACCATCTTTTCCTACAAGTATTTTTGGTGCCTAAACCTAACCAAACTGCGACTGTTTCGCAACGTTAACCATGTGTTTATTATTGTTGACGAATGCCACCTGACTATGAAGACGAAGGACCTCTGACAAAGGTTACCTGACGTTTACACACTAATACACTAAGATATTAAGAGCAAAAAGAAGTCCAGAGAGAGTGTGTATTCTTGGGACATGGAGACATGAAGCAGTGCTTTTGTTTTTTGAGATAACATGCAGTTGGAAAAACTGGCTTTCAGTCCAATGGGTAGTTCCTGGCTTTTGTCCAGATTAAACAAATGAGATGTTAAATATCTGGTATGCTGGTAGACATTTTTATTCCTTTCCAGGCCAGCTGTTTAACACATTAAGGCGAGCTAAATTTCCAACAATCTCAGTGTGTAACATTTAGGAGGATCTATTGACAGAAATGGAAAATAATATGCATAGTTAAGTTTTAACTTGTGTATAATCACCTGAATATAGGAATTGTTGTCTTTTCACTACCTTGAATACCTTAGAATGAGCCGTTTTAATCAGATGCTGAGGGTCACCTTCCATGGAGTCCGCCATGTTGGACCGCCATGTTTCTACAGTAGCCCAGAACGGACAAACACTGGCTGTAGAAAGGGCTGTTCACGTTTTTTGTGTGTTGAATGAGTGAGTTGCAATCTGTGATTACACCGCTAGACGCCACTCAATCCTACACACTGGTCCTTTGAGCTAAATGAAGCAAACTGCCGGCTACAACGTAACTCCCTTTAAAACCACAACAAATAATATTTACGCTATCATTTTTGTAAAGATTGAACACATGAGATATAAAGATGTTAATTAGTTAGTTTAAAGGCTGGTAGACATGGCTAGCTGTTTTCACTCGTTAAGTTAAGCTAAACAAACCAACTGCTGGCTTTAGCTTCATCTTTAGCGGACAGACAAGAGAGTAATAAACATATTTTCCAAACTATTCCTTTGAACTTTGTAACTGGAGATTTTTCTTTTCAGCTGTGAGGTCATGGCATCAAAGCTGGATCATGTTTCAGAGAACAACCGAAGCGCTCTCATTGATGTTACCTGAACAGCAGTATTCTTTTACAAGCTCATTTTCAAACATAATCTCATGGGAATGGGTTGTAAAGATAGCCCGTAGTATAAAAAGCACTGTGTGTAAATGGCGGTCAGAAGTTCAGCATTATGACCCACTAGCAACTGTGGTAGGGTGTGTTTTAGTTGTTTGTGAGCAAGCCATAGGGAGAAGAAGAGGAAGAGATAGACGGGGAGAATGGGAACTATAACTGTAGTCCACCTTGGCGTGTGTTTAATTCAGTAAAGAACTGTAATAATTGCGACACGTGGTCAATAATAACACCTTGATGACACAAACTTTTCCTGGCACGGATTTATCAGGACTCCTCTGTGGATCATATTGCAAACAGTCTATTTATACACATCAGGCCATGCCAGAGAGAAGCAAGCTGACAGAATTTGACACAGTTACAGAAGACATTTTCGGAAATTAGCTTTCCCCGCTTTCCTGACGTGGGTTAGAGGGTTGAAGCCACTATATATTGTCTGTACCATAAATATGAAGCCACAGCCGGGAGACTTTATTAGCTTTTGCTAGGCCTTAACATAAAGACTGAAGAAAACAGCCATAACGTGTTAATTAGTGAGCTTTTAGAGGTACTAGAAGGTGGATTTTGTTACCTTTAGACAGTCAGGATACCTGTTTTCTGGTCTTTGTGCTAAACTAAGTTTATCGAAGCATCCACTTGCAGTAGATCTGTACTGACAGATATTATGGTGGTTATCAATTTTCTCATCTGACTTTCCACAAGAAAGAGATTTTCCTACTCCTTTGAACACAATATATCATATGAGAAACTCACACCTTTCACTGTTCATTAGTTTACACTGTGATGAAATGTTGTCATACTGAATTGCTCATTCTGAAACTAATTAAAATGTAATTTGATTTATCCAGCAGACACAATAGATACAGGGCAGTGGAACGGCCACTTCTCAAAATGTCCCGAGGAGCTGACATACTACTGCATCCACGGGGATTGTCGTTACATTAAAGAACAGAAGGCACCGTCTTGCAGGTGAGAGACTGAGAAAAGAATAGAGATACTGGTGCATGGAGAAGTTAATATAAAGAGATAGATGGACAGTGAGGACAGAGGAAAATTGAAAGGGATTGAAAACAGAACAGATGATATTGAGTTGTTTGTTACTGTGTGTTCTTGCACTACAATGGCTTTTGAATGTCTCAGTATATCTGGAGAAGCAGACAAACAGATATCTGCAGGGAATAGTCACATAAAATGAAAGTTTTCTCTTTCTATGTCTCAGGTGTCACCATGGCTACATTGGCTCCAGGTGTGAATATCTGGACATGGACTTGCGGATCGGAGAGAAACGACAAATCATAATTGCCTGTGTCATCGCCGGGCTCGTTTTCCTCATGCTTCTCATTGTATTCATCTGCTTTTGTTCACAGTAAGATTTTGTGATTGTAGGACAGACAAAATATGACTTACCAATGTATTAACTGTACTAGTCTGACATTTTGGGAATTTTTATATATATCCTCAATGTTACTAAACATAAAAACACGTGACTCTCCCAGTTAATGTAACAATACAGATTTATGTTATAATTACCAGTTATTTAAAAACAATTTTTAAAATCACTTTTGAATAACGGACTTATACAAATACTAAAATACACCAGTGTTGTTTAACTTGTGAACAACATTGTTGAAATCATTTTAGACAGAGCCAGGTAGTTGTTTCCCCCATTTTCAGTCTTTAGGCTGAGCTAAGCTAACCGGCTATAGCTTCATATTTAGCATATATACATGTGAGGTATCAATCTTCTCATCTACTTCTTGTCCACAAAGCAATCATATTTCCCAAGGTGTTGACCTGTTCATTTAAAAAGTGAAGCATTATGAGTGTATTTTTACTGCTGCGTATACATCGATCAGCCATAACATTATGAGCACTGACAGGTGAAGTGAATAACACTGATTATCTGGTTATCATGGCTCCTGTCAGTGGGTGGTATATATTAGGCAAGTGAACATTTTGTCCTCAAAGTTGATGTGTTAGAAGCAGGAAAAATGGGCAGGGTGAGGATTTGAGCGACTTTGACAAGGGCCAAATTGTGATGGCTAGACGACTGGGTCAGAGCATCTCCAAAACTGCAGTTCTTGTGGGGTGTTCCCAGTCTGCAGTGGTCAGTACCTATCAAATTGGTCCAAGGAAGGAAAAGTAGTGAACCAGAGACAGGGACATGGTTTGCCAAGGCTCAATGATGCACGTGGGGAGCGAAGGCTGACCCATGTGATCTGATCCAACAGACGAGCTACTGTAGCTCAAACTGCTGAAAAAGTTCATGCTGGTTCTGATAGAAGGGAGTCAGAACACACAGTGGATCACAGTTTGTTGCGTATGGGGCTGCATAACATTATGACCACCCACATGCACAGGTGGTCATAATGTTATGGCTGATTGGTGTAAATGTCATGTACTGTGCATAACATGTTTTATATCTCTGTCAGTCGTAGGTTCAGATTGTGTTGGCGGAGGAGAAGACGGAGAGAAGAACCAAGGAATGGGACTGAAAAGCTCAACATGATGGACACCAGCACAACACACACACCTTTAACGGAAGACTCAACAGAGCCACCACACACCAATGCTGTATGAGAAGTGTGTGTGTGTGTACGTGTGCGACCACAAGTCTGGAAATTGTTTAGACATGAGGGATTTTGTTCTCCATGTGACAGCTGCTGCCTTTTGTCTCACAGTGATGGCAGCGTGCTATAGAAGGTCCTCTCTGTGTTGGATGGGACTTGGGCCTGCTCAAGGGGAAGGACATTTCTGAATAAAGGCTGCATTAGATCAAGCAGGAGCACGAGGTTTGCACCCTCCTCTTAAAGGGCAGCCTGCCCAACTTTGATGAAGCTTCAGAACAAAGAAGATGCCTCCCTGGATTTACTATAAACACAGATTGGAGATGAGTTGTGAGAGCTGGTTGAATGTTGGCAAGGACACTTCCTCCCCCAAATGGCCAAGAGCCACATCTGTTTGAAGCCTTTCCACTTAGCACTCCTGACTGCATAGCACTAAATAAATTGTTGCTATGTTGGAAAAAGCTGTGACACCAGCTGGCGGCCGGTGATAACAGTTGATCAGGTTATTGGTCTGCGCAGGAGAAACTGAAAAATAAGAGGAAAGGCACTGTGTGAAGACACTACACTCTACTCTAAATAAATCTTTAAATGTATAGAAATATGCAATATTATAAGTACCAGCAGCTACAGATTCAGTGTTTGCTGTAACTTTGTGTTATATTGTTTCTACTTTGTTTAGTGTCATTTCACACATGCACAGTATTGATATTTCACAATCTTCATTACAAAATCAACAGTTATCATCATTTATTCCTCTTATCCACTGCAATGTCTCCACATAAACTCACAGAATATTGTTACTCAACAACGTTAGCAATGCAAGAAGAGCCTTCTATATACTAAAGACTGCAGTTCTGGACTCCTGGGTTGGAGGAGGACAAGGAGAACTTGTGCTGGAGGCTTTTTTGAACTGTATATTTGGAGCCGAGCAGCCTCCAAGCGACAGAGGCAGCCTGTGTGTGGAGGCTCAACTGAGGTGAAAGTGCTCCACTGTATGAGACAGTTTCTAAGATGCCAGCCTTTCACTGGGCTTTTAATGTGTATCTGTATGTGTGTTAACTCTGCATCTAAATGTAGAATGAAGAGAGGTAGGACAGAGTCTGTTAAGTCTGTTTATATGTCACCTATCAATAAATATGTCTGCTGTATGTGTGCTGTCCATTTGAATCATTCAGCACAAATCTAATGCAACGAGACCCAGATTACGCAGTGTTTTCTAAGAAATCTCACTCAACATGCCCTGTTGTGTAGAACAGAGTGTCTGTAGAGTGCTTTGATGTCATTGCAGAACAATGAAAGTTCACAAGACCTCTGCTGACTTATACTCCCTCACAGATAAACTGTATTAACCTCTCCAGAATGCTCCTTGAACTACTGTAACCCTTATTACAGATGAACAGTTTCAATTTTAAAAAGTTTGAATCAAATAAGTGCTTTTTTGTACGATATTATAACATAAACAAATGTGCAAGACGTGTTCAATTTTGGTAATGTCTATGATCCCTTTCAGGTGATTGTGCTTTGTTTATAGCTTTATTGTGTTGTTGTGCTGCTATGGTGCTGTATTACCAGCTAGAGCCAGAAATGTCATGTTGCAGGAGCCAACAAATTCCAATGTGAGAGTGTGAACATAATGCAGTGTCGTCCTCTGGCATACTGTAATGTGACTTAATCCTGTTGGCATGAGGGAATTATCTTGTATCTCACTTCATCCTTGATTCTAACACTGTTTTAAATGTTATCCTTTAAAATCTGCTGGGCAGTCCACCAAAAATCAATAATATAAGAAGATTTAGATGTATGACATCAATAGCATCCCAATGGAAAGTGGTGGAACAGGTGGCAAAGCTATACGATCATACTAGGGCTGTCCCCGAATACAGATGTTCCTTGTCGACTAGTAGTTATTAGTTTAACAGAACGTTTTTGATATGGATTTAATTATTTAAATATATATATATATATATATATATAAACAGCCGCCTGTTAAATGATCCCTGAAAAAGCTCTAATGATTCTAAATGTGTCGGAACAAGCAAGGATTTAGTTGATTTATTTCAACACAGTATAACATTACACAAGTCTTATTGTTCAAAACACGGAATAATAGATCCTCCTAATTGTTACACACCGGACCTTTAAACGTATGAGACTGATCGCATAACAATGGAAAGTGGGTGAAGAGGTGGCAAAGCTATGTTTGTGCAGCCAATTTTGTTATGTTTTGACTAAAACATCACCTGACTTGAGAATGGTATTGATTATCTCATCTATCATTATAATAGCCTATAAGCATTCTTTCCAAAATATCAATGACTTTTATTTTCAGGCGATTATACATTAATGAAAACATAGTTCCATTTCTGCCAATAGATCTTCATAAATGTCGCACACTGGACCTTAAAGTTACTGTATCTTCATTTTCCTTCCTGTCTGTTCTTCCTGTTAATATACCCGTTGCTTCATTTTTCATGCTTTCAGTGTTTGGTAGCGAGCTGCAGTCTTTGAATCACCCAGACTTGTTTTGGTCATGGTCTGCTAGAATTGAAGCCTATAAAAAATACACTTGGCTGCCGTTTGTTTTGCAATGTGTCAACCTTAATTCATTTGAAAAAAGCACAAAAGTGACTGACTTATTCTTAGCTACAGTGAAATGCTTTGCTCATAATGCCAGAAAAGGTTAGTTTTTTTCAAAATCTATACCAAAGGCAACTATTAAAATAAGTATGATGAACTGGATTAAAATGCATACATTTAAAACACTTTCGTATAAGGATATTAGTTTTTAAACAGAATTTTTGGCTGCATGTTTTGACCACTACTTCCTACAGTTTTGTATTCAAGGACTATCTATTCTCTGCTCTGTTAACAGTGAAGGTGTTAGGATCTTTGACCTAATTTCAGGTTAGTGCCTAAGTGCCCGGCTGTCATCAAAAGAGTGACAGCTGTGGAATGCCGGAGTTTCTATATGAGGGGTGTGCCTGCAGGACTTATAAATGAGACTGATAAGAAAGATAGATACCAGCCAAACTGTAGTAGATGTTTGATTTGGAACAGAGATGCAGTCAAAAAAACCTTTTTATCATTTTGAAACACCTTAAAAGAACTTGAGTAGACTTCTAGTGGATGTCAGACCATGGATGAAGTGTAGCTGCGACTGTAGAGTTTGTCCTTCCATCTGTTCTCTGGTATGTGTAGCTCCAACAGCTGTGCTATGACTACCAAATAGTTTTACTGGAAGATATTTGCACCACACAGGGCGCCACATAGATCAGCACTGGAAGTGAGTTGTTCCGGCAGTGTCACATGCGTTCTCTAAGCAGTTCAAATCAATTTGTGTAGTTTTTGTAGTTTGTGTTGATACCACTGGAGGTCAGCAGAACACCTATCACAACAGACTTCTAAAATACTGAAACACAGACAGACTTAATCAATGATGGAACATGACAAAGTACAGCTTTAAGGTACTTGATCTTGACTTGAGTATTTCCATTTTATGATTCTTTATACTTCTAAACCACCATATTTTACAGGGAAATTAGTTATTTGACAGCTATGCAGCAGTTTCTGATTACTTTGCTGATTCAGGAAAGGTAAGACATTTTAATTCAAAGTGCTTTACATAAAGCATAAAAGGCATCAAGACAAAATGTAAAAGCAACATAAAGCAATATGAAAATACATTTAAATACATTTAGAGGACCAGTGTATAGGATTTAGCGGCATCTAGAGGTGAAGGTGGAGAGGTACGACCTGGAAATAACAAGGGGTTGTGAAGTGTGTAGGAACTACGTGGCCGCAAAACAAAAACACAACAATTCCTTTATTTGTGTGATTATACACTAATGAAAACATAGTTATGAATATTATATTACACTTCTGCCAATATATCCTCCTTAATGTTACACAGTATATTTAACTGCCCAAAAGTATCTTGAAAAGTTTAGTTTCACCTCAGCCAGATATAAAAATATGCAAATATGTTTGTCTTTATGTAACAATATGATGTTTAATAATTGAACTGCTTGCATAATGAGTGTTTCTACTTTAAAGCTGCAGTAGGTAACTATTATAAAAATTACTTTTTTGTTATATTTGCTGAGACTTTCACTAAATGCAGACAGTAGTACGTGAGACAGATAATCTGTGAATCTAGCTCCCCCTAGTGCTCCTGAGGGCATTTGCAAGAATTCACCAGAGCCATGAAAGATAGAAGATTGAGTCAGGTTCGGGGATTCACAGATTATCTGTCTCATGAATTATTGTCAGGATTTAGTGAAAGTTTCCGCAAATATAACAAAAAGGTTTTTTTTAAATAAAAGTTACCAACTCCAGCTTAGATTTTTTTACTGTTATTTTTACTGTACTTCTAATTATTATAATTAACATTTAAACATTTGAATGCAATATGTGGTATTGACGGGCGTGAAGAAGTAATGGATTACACGTTATGTAATCAGGATTTAAAAAAAGGTATTTAGCAGGATTATAATTTTATAATAAAATTTTTTTCAAATATACTGAGAGAAGGACGCTTTTTGATGCAAAAAATCTTCATCAATCTTGCTTTAAAAGGTTACTGTTGTCGTATAGAATATACTTGCATCAATATTTCTTATTCTCATTTCTTTTCTCTCCTTTTTATTTACATATTTGGTGTTGATGTAATCCAAATGTAATGGAAAGTACTCAAGTTACGTTACTTTAATTTTCTGAATCTGAGCACTTCTTCCACCACTCTATTTAATATTTCTCAAACGTTAATCTGGAATCTTAATTTTTATTACTGCGGCACGAGCAGCATAGGGAAACCATTAGAATCAGTTCCCTGTGAATCAAATCAATTATTGGCAAAGGGACATTTTAATTACAGAGATTTTAGGAGGCTAGGTGAATAAATACAGTGTGGATGCTGCAGCTATAATTCTTACTCTGTAGATTCATCCACCTGCATCATCTGTCATGTGAAAATATCTTCTAAAAGTAGGAGGATCAGGAAACCATTAGGGGGATGGCAGGTAGTTGTGATTGGAACAGATAGCAGCTACACTGGAGATTTTTCCTGTCACATATACGTTTATTTTTCTCTCTCAGTGCTGCAGGAGGTTCACAGGCGAGCTGACATGTTGACTTACGCAGAAGATTTGTGGTATAAAAGCTCAAAACAAAAGTCAACTGTTTGGAGAAGGAACATTTTATTCGGATTTTCTTTTCTTTTATCTTGAAAATAGAAAATGGATCAGGCTACAAACACATCAGTATGGATAGAGTTCATAACCTGCTCCCTTCTTGGATAAAAAAACTGAGATTTGGGTTCTTTTATATTGGGTTATCATCACCGCTATCATTTCACCCACATCTTGCCTGACTTATCAAATTAAACTATACGGCACAAATATGGAAAAACTGCTTTCAGAAAATTGAGAAAAGTTGACATTACACTCTGAGAGTCTCATCTCATGTATTACTTTAAGCTTAGAAATAGTCTTTCATGGTCTTGATTTGCATCCGCTGAACTAAAAGGTCAAATAATATCTACTACACAATAAGAAATGCAATATGTTTCACATTAAAACTGAATCAAATCACTGCTTGTAGTGTGAAAGGGTTGCTAGTCCTGCCAGTCCGGTGTGCTGCTTTGTTTAATCACAAGTCCCACAGACAGTTTATATAAATAGTGTGGGCAGCAGCTTGTGTCTCACAAAATCAAAAAGGCCAGTAGGTTGCAACCTACATACAGAAATACTGTAACATGTTACAAAAGTGACTATTAGGACATTTATGATAAACCAAGAGAAAAACGATTTATTAGTTATTAGTTATTAGTTATTAGTTTGTGGACCAATCCAAGGTCTCCTCCTCTCCAAACAGTAATTAAAACTGATAAAGACACTGAATAGAGAAGTTTCACGTTAAAAATATGTTTCTCCAACACTGTTTGGTGGACAATCAACGACCCAGAGGGGTTTGTGAGATTAACTGTTGCTCTATCCAGATATCCAATGACTAAAATAATTTCTCCATTTAAAATATAAAGTTAAAAACGTCCAAGATATAAAAAGTGTAAATATTATATTAATAATATTTATATAAAGCAATTTAGGACTTGCTGAAGCATGCAAGGGGATATAACACCACTGACTGGCGACCAGTGAAACACACTGTGAATAAAATGACTGATTTCTCTGAGTTTGAAACTGGACCACTTCTACAACAAACCTACTTTAAGAATATAATATTTTACGTACTTCAATTTAGCATAAATCTTTAATTTCCAAAACCACACTTTCAAAATCTTAAAATTGTAAAAGTAAAATTTGACACCTCAGTACACTGTTTTATAGCTTTAACCTGCGGTAATCAATATTTTTAAATTAAGGGTTGATCAAACTTGCACTGTAAAGTGTTTTCTTGTAGTAACAAAGCCACAGAGAATTATCACCTGCAGTCTTTCACCTGCAGTAGGCAGATGTTTTAATGAAAAAAAGCCCTGATAAGCTCACTGTACACTACAGTACCCACCCAGCACCAAACAGCAGATGAGTCTTTGAGATCAATTACAAAGCCTCTCTAACAGATTTGATCCAAATATGTAGAAGTGAATGGCTCAGACATTCTCTTACTCTCTGACTCAGTTTGTTACCATTTCAAAGTGCTTTGGTTAACTCCTCTCAAGGCTGCCGCTGCTTGTGCCTTTGTGTAAAAAATAAATCTTTGAAGGTATAAAAGTATTCTCTGCCTCGGTACTCATGTCCAAAGGGCTAACACCTTTGTTCCTTATTAATGAACCCAGTCTTAGCGCCACAAGGGAAATGGAAATAGTGTCTGAGGCTCTTGTTATCTAATACGAGAGGTTTAACCTTTGCGGGTATTCATAGACATGATTAGAGAGAAGAAAAGATCTAAAATGAAGAACAATTACTTGGCTGCTGAATATCAAAGAGATGCCCCACAACCACAGCAGACTGACATTTAGAATCGGATTAGGATTGACCACATTTTCACAAGAATGGCTATTTTTAAATCTACATAATTAGTGTTGAAACGTTTGCAGTAGTCTACTCACTCAAAAGAATAGTTTATTATTTGGGGAAATATTTGGGAGATGTCAAAATTGGCACACAGGAACACCATAACAATCTTTAAGGAATAGTTTGACATTTTGGGAAATATTCGCTTTCATACTGAGAGCTGGATCAGAAGATCGATACCGCTTGATCTGTTTGATCATTATGAAAGTGACGCTAGCAGCTGGTGAATTTAGCTCAAACTGGGCTATGACTACAGGCGTAGTTTTAAGATCTGTCAACAGTAGTCTGCTAGCTTTCGTTAGCCTCAAGGGGCTTAAATGTTCACTGCTGCTTTGAAACACCTCCAACAGCTCGTCTGATGTTAAAATAGCATATACCAGGCCAAGTAATGTAAGATTTGATATAGCATTTTATGCTGAACAATTTGGGGAAAACAGATTTGTTTGCAGCAAAAAATTTTTAAAGGGCCAGTGTGTAGGATTCAGTGGCATCGAGCGGTGAAGTTGCTCAGCCTTCCAAGCGTGTGGAGGAGAAACTATGGTAGCCGCCGCGAAAGGACCTATCTAGAGCCAGTGTTTGGTTTGTCCAGTCTGGGCTACAGTAGAAACATGTCAGTTCAACATAGCGGCCTCCATTGAAGAGGACCCGTTCTGTAGATATAAACGGCTCATTCTAAGGTAACATAAAATGCAACTATTCATATTTTTAAGTTATTATTCATTAATGAAAACATTCCTATGAATATTATATTCCATGACTGCCAACAGATCCTCCTAAGTGTTACACACTGGAGCTTTAACCTTAGCTGGCCTTGGCTGCAATCAGGAGTCACTTAGGGGGAAAAGCAATAGTCTGTTTGAGGCCATGGTGTTAGTATTTTTCAATGGTATTGTATTATGTAAGTTATTATGTCATTTCAGTCCAATGCAGCGACTGCAATCTACGTGCATTACATATTGAACAGGTTTTACTTCCTGTCCACCGCCTTAGTCGCTTCAGTAAACCCCTCTCTCTCTCTCTCTCTCTCTCTCTCTCTCTCTCTCTCTCTCTCTCTGCTCTCTCTCTCTCTCTCTCTCTCTCTCACACTCTCTAGTTTTTCAAGGTTAGACATCCAAGGTGACAAAAAACCTTCTTCCACCTCTACAAATACTCTACGGTCAGCTTTACAAGACAAACAAGAAGCCCTTCAAGAAGACAGCTGTGACAGAGGACATATTATGTGAGCTTTTAACCACAGTAAACTATGGATAATGTGGATTTATTAATATGCTGTAATATTATATTTTCTTTTTTATATTTGATCTTAAAATTAGTAACATCACGTAAATTTAAAATGACCCTACTGTCATTTACTTTTTGGGAATTATTATGATAGCCGTGGGCGAAGTCCTTGTGTTTCTTGTGAATGTGATATCTCAATTTCTTCAAATTTGACACAAACGACCTCTGAGACTCAGGGATGAACTTGAGTGACAGGACACATGGTAGCTCACCTGGTAGAGTTTATGTAAGCTGACTCCAACCTGCGGCCTTTTGCTGCATGTCATCCCCCCTCTCTCTCCCCTCTTTCCTGTTTATCTTCACCTGTCCTGTCAAAATAGGGGCATAAAATCTTAAATAATAAAAATAAAAAAAGTCACTGTGACTGCACAAAACACATTTTGGGCTGTAATAAGAATATATTGTGACAAAGTGACAAGCCCTTTTTGGGGGGCAATTATTCAACACCATAACTCAGTAATTAAATCTTTGGTTAAATCCATATAAAACTGCAACTTGACTGGTTGTCGGAGGCATAAAACCGCATAATGAAAGCAAAAGTTTCAAGTATTTAATCAAGTATTTCAAGAGTCCCTATACATATAGGCACAGATAGTCCTTGAATGCCTGGCACATCTTACTTTGCCTGCAATGACTCTGATAGATTCCCACTGGTTGTAATTTAATCATTATCTAATTCACCCTCCTCTTTTCACCTCTCCTCTCCACCTCTTTGTATTCCCCAGTCCCCATCTACTTTTCAGTCCATTTGTCACCCTGCTTTTGGATTAATTCCCCTCATATTCACCGTCTTTTCATCTGTGCCACCTACTGAACCAGGGGCCGATGAAATAGTTGCATAACCGACCCTCAGCCAAGATAAAGTTGGATCAATAGGAAATAAATTAAAAGTAATGGATGTCTGAATCCACAGTGGAGGGACCATAAGTCAGCTCATGAAAGCTTTTAGCGTTTCACAACAACATATTTGACCTTCACTACATCGGAATAGCCTTTAGATATGTGTTTTCTCCACATTAGATAACTGAGTAAAGTACATGTGGTGTTTTATAATTCATTCAAGAACAGTTCAAATTCCCAGTTTACATTACAGTACCTTTATATACGGTTGTTTCTATTAAATTAATTTTAAGATTGTTATTTTTTTTTCACATGGCATCTAATCAGAACCAAGGACAGCGCCAGATTGCGCCAGAGCGCTGCGTCAGGACGCCTCTTCATGGTTGGAGGGCTGAGACGCACAGAGAAAACCTCAGAGCAGCTCGGCAACCCTGATGAGAAGCTCTTCCACCTCTCAGGAACACACATCAAAATTGAAACGTCTTCATATTGACACACAGTAAGCTTAGATCAGTTTTTTTCCCCAATGTATTATTTAAGTCACACGGAGGCTGGCGCAAGAACCTAAAATCTAAAGGAATATTTTCTCGAAAAAGTGAAGCTTTTTGGATTCACGGGGATGATTTCATTAAACATCCTCTGGGATTAAAGTTAAAATGTCTGGAGAATTCACCGACTCTAACTACGAAGGCTCAGCAGGGATAATCTTTGCTGCAACCTTCAACTTCAGCTGCATTTTCAACAACACCAACCGCTCCGACGGCGACTACTTCCACCTGTCAGACTTGGACAAGACAGATTTTGTGGGAGATGGCGCCGCTGTTGTGAGGATTATCATCTCCGTCATTTACTCGTTGGTTTGCGCGCTGGGCCTAGTTGGGAACTTACTCGTCCTGTACCTGATGAAGTCAAGAAAGGTGTGGAAAAAATCCTCCATCAACCTTTTCGTAACTAGTTTGGCTGTGACTGACTTCCAGTTCGTCCTGACTCTGCCGTTCTGGGCAGTGGAGAATGCGCTGGACTTCACGTGGCTTTTCGGCAAAGCGATGTGCAAGATCGTTTCTTATGTGACAGCCATGAACATGTACGCCAGCGTGTTTTTCCTGACCGCCATGAGCGTGGCGAGGTACTGGTCGCTCGCCTCTGCGCTGAAGGGCAGGCGGCGGCGGGCGCACTGCTGCTCCGCGCGGTGCATCAGCGTTTTCATCTGGTTTGCCGCTGTCTCCGCCGCTCTGCCGCACGCTGTTTTCTCCACAACCGTCACAGTGTCCAATGAGGACTTGTGTCTCGTCAAATTCCCGGAAACCAACGGAACCGCGCAGTTTTGGCTGGGTCTCTATCAATCTCAGAAAGTGCTGCTGGGTTTTGTGGTGCCGCTGGGCATCATCTCAGCCTGCTACCTGCTCCTTTTGCGCTTCATCACCTCCAAAAACATCAACACATCGAGCGCCAAGCGACGCGCCAAAGTCACCAAGTCTGTCACCATCGTGGTCTTATCCTTTTTCCTCTGCTGGCTGCCCAACCAGGCGCTCACAGCCTGGGGCATCCTCATCAAACTCAACGTGGTTCCTTTTAGTTATGAGTACTACACCATGCAGGTGTACGTTTTCCCCGTGTCCGTGTGCCTGGCGCACTCCAACAGCTGCCTGAACCCCATCCTGTACTGCCTGATGAGGCGGGAGTTCAGGAAAGCGCTGAAAAAACTCTTCTGGCGGATGACTTCGCCGACCATAAGGCCGATCACAGCCACCACAAAGCAAGAGATGAACGAGCAAGGACACGTCCTGGCCCCTGTCAGTGCGCCCGAGGAGCCCGGTGTGGTGTTTTACCCTCCGGGCGCTGTTATGTACAATGACTTGCGAGATCTGCCGCAAAACAGCACCTGATCTAAAGTTCCACAGGGACAGTTTTTAGTTGTTGTTTTTTTTTTATCCTCTTTGTTATTTATATGCATTTATGTTAAATACTCAATTTCTTGACTGCCAGACGTCAGGAAAGCTGTAGTCTGAGTCTAAATTAGATCTGCAGGTGAGAAAAAGCGCATAAATAGACATGGGATCTGTGATTTTTGTACTTCACTGCTCTTTATAATAAAAGAGGAAAAGGACATTTCTCTTGTGCATAAAGAAAGAACACAACACGCAGTATTTTGAATGTGCCTGCCCAAAACTGTAAAAAAAAATATATATATATATATATTAATGTGCAAGTAAAGTGCATCTGCAATATGTGAGACACTTGCTGGTCCTTCTCTTTGTTCAGGAGGAGAAAAACACTCAGGAGCTCAGTGAGGATGAAGGATATCCAAACACTAACTATAGGTTGGAGTATTCATTCCGCCAAAGAAAACTCTGGACTCATGGTTCATTAAAATGATTCCAGTGAGCTCCACATAGTGAGGTACAGATTTGAAATGAAGGGAAAAGAGGGCTGGTATCGGGTTGGTACCCGGTACTGATAACCTGATCAGAATCTGTATCGGGAGGGAAAAGGCTGGATCGATGCGCATCATACAGATCATAAACCTATATGGACATCTATATAGTCTTTAAATAGTCATGCATTTACATTTATTCATTCATAATTAATGCAGAAACACATTACAATTAATTAAGAGTTATTGGATTGCAATTTAAACTACCGTTTTTATTTACTATAATAACCTAATGGAAATGTCAGAAGAACTTGCTATTTAAACTACCTTAATCTCCATTGAAGCAGAAGAAAAAAAGCGCATACCTCTAAATGTCAAGCTGAGTGTCTGGCATAGTCAGACCAATCTGCACACACGTTTTTGGAAGCGATGGAGAGAGAACTGAGTGCAGCTTCAGGTAGAGTGAGTGCACTTTAGATTTAATTTAATTAGTCATAACAACCAGGCACAAAGGGAATTTGAAAAATCCCTTCATTACTAGTGTCTCCATGAATCAACCCATCAGTAATGTCTTTAAAAGTACATATAAGGCCTCCATTAATGTGGATTTAATGAAGAAATTAGGAGCGTTTAACAGATAAAATCGTGTGGTCGATTTCTACATCATCTTCGCCACCACATGATGTTGTCATGTGCAGGAATTCAGAGGGGTCATCTCACTTATGTTTCATTTGTTCAGGAGAGTTTGTAAATTATGTACTGATGTAAAGCCATCAGTGATCAACTTCAGCTCCTTTCTTCACTATATCACCCTTTAAATAAAGTATATCAGATATGGATTAAGCCTGTTTGACCTCAGTTATATGTGAACATACCAATGCACTAATGTTACAGAGATGTTTTGAATGGGGACTCTGCACTGATAGCAGTACATTTAAGGACATTAAAATAAGTACTATACTTCAGTTTGAGGTACTTTTAATTAAAAGCCAACTCTTTGCAGTTTCAGATTATTTATACAAAATATAAATCAACTAATATAGTTTTAATTATAGATTAAGCTCACCCAACAGAATATTAAGTCATTCAAATGAGCCCTACCTTTATCAGCTGCAACATTAAAGTGATCAACACAAATGCATCAATAATTACAAGCTTGTAATATAAACCTTTGGTACTTTATTTTGATGCTCATACTTACATTCTTTTACCAGTGGTGTAGTGTAGGTTGTATGCAGGTATACAGAGTAAACCCACTTATATTTCAGTCAGCTCACTTCTAAATCCTGTTGCACATCATTCAGTAGTGTTAATTTCTTTTCCTGGGATAGCAAAAACATAGTTTGTCTGATTTTCATGAGTGGATGGAATAAGGAATATTTCACTCAAAATGCACAATTTTGTAGTTGTCTCACCCGCCTGTGGGCCAGTATTGATTACTAAATCTGCACCTCCTCTGTGACTATCATAGTAATTTCATAATTATCCTTTCTCCCTGAAATCAAGTAGCAGAAGTTAAGCCATAAAGTGCAAATACTCCTGACTCCCCAGTTTTGGTTGAGCTAAATGTGTGTCTAACATATCACTGTTTATAACACATGGTGTTTATCTTTTGCTGGACAGGCCAATTTTGGGAATTAACTAGTATACCTACTTCTCTGGGCACCACTACACCACTAGCTTTTAAATAAGTAAATTTGTATCTTTATTCTGCAGTATTGCTGCTTTAATTTAAGTAAAATCTGATCTGAATGCTACTTATACAAAGTTTAACTCCCAGATTTAATAGAAAGCACAGGATTTAATTAAGCACCAGATTGAATATTGCCTCATTTTAAAAAAGGATCTAATGAAACTCATTTGGTTGACATCCCATCAAAACGTTCTCCTATTGCTGCCCCCAAGCCTTCTGTGTGTGTGCCTGTGTGTGTGTGTGCGTGTGTGTGTGTGTGTGTCACAAAACGGTGACAGAGAACAGAAAGCACAAATGCATATCTGACCGAGATTTAAGGAGTCCTGCAAACCAACAATAACAATCAACAGATAAATAAGCAGCATTGAATGTTTTAATTAATCAATCTCATTATTATGCTAATTTGATGAGAAATAAATGCCTTAATTGCCCCATGACCAAGGTATTAAATTGTAACATCAAAGCAATCTGTCATGTGGATGTTGCCCACAGTGCAACACACACATTTGTTCGTCCCACACACACACACACACACACACACACACAGAGAGAGAGAGAGAGAGAGAGAGAGAGAGAGAGAGAGAGAGAAGAGAGCATTTCATCTCTTCAGAAAAATCCCTTTTGGGGCAAAAAAAAAAAAATGTCTTGAGTCAAAATTATGATTAGAAATTCAAATGTAACAGTGAGAATCCCTCAAGAGACAAGCTAATATCTCTATTGATCTCCCAGGGCGCTGGAGAATACCCTTTGATGTGTTTTGAATGTCTAGGAAACAGATTTTCAAAGATATTTAGATATTCTGTTGAAGGTTTTTGTTGTGTACAATTCTCTCAATTCAACCAATTTACATATGAAAACACATCGGAAAGTGCCCGATTCACTGACATAAACACCTAGAACCTGTGAAATATTTATGGTTGTTTGAGACACCACAGCTGTCTTCTATAGATGTCAGTATATTACAGATGAATAACAGACCACGGAAAAAATAAGCTTTCGAAACTGAGCGTGCTACTGATCTCCCTCCTTACAAAGCCTGGAGGCAGAAACCGAGATATAATGAGGAGCAAAGAAGGATGATGTTTTCGACTATGATCCAGTGAAAAAACGTACAAGGCTGACAAAGAATGATGAGGTCCATGATTGGCCGCTACACATTGGTCAGCCAATTTGCTTTTTACTGAGGCAAGTTTAAAGATCCCCTCCAGACATGTTTTGAAAAATACTCTGCTTTGAATAACTTTCCGGTATTCCGTTTTTTTCCTCCAAAAGAAGTTTGGACACAGACTTAAAAATTCTTTAAATAAAAAAAAATCTACCAGAATCTATGTCCTTGACTTACGTATAAGTACTGTGATATCACTCAAGTAAGAGTATGGAAATACAATCAGAAAAATGTAGATAAACAGTCAAAAGTAAAAGTTATTCTTATGCAGATTGTTGCTGATTGGTGGTGGAAAGTAACTTAGTACATTTACTCAAGTACTTAAAGGTCCAGTGTGTAACATTTAGGAGGATCTATTGTCATAAATGTAATATTATATTCACTCAGGTATGTTTTCATTAGTGTATAATCACCTGAATATAGGAATTGATGTTTTTTTGTTACCTTAGAATGAGATGTTTTTATCTACATTTTATCTATGGAGTCTACCATGTTGAACCACCATGTTTCTACAGTAGCCCAGAAGCGACAAACCAAACACTGGCTCTAGATAGAGATGTTCATGTGCTTCACAGCCACCGTAGTTTCTCTTCTGTGTTTGGAAGGGGAGGGTGAGGCGAGGGAGTTACAAACTGCAACTAAACTGCTAGATGACACTAAATCCTACACACTAGACCTTTAAGTGCAATTTTGAGTTACTATACTTAAGTATTTTACTTTTATGCTACTCTAGATCTCTACTCCACTACATTTCAGAGGGAAATTGTACTTTTTACTGCAATACATTCCTCTGACAGCCGTAGCTTCAACTAACAGTACAAATTAAGATTTTACTCATAAAAAACACACAACAAGTTTATAAAATATCATACCATGTTAAAGATAAAGCCACTGGTTTCCAACTTTTTTGGCCTGTGACTTCCTAAAGAAAAGTGTGTAGTTGAAGCCACTTGTCACATTTCAGATGTACAAGTTGTTGGCAGTTCCATCAAAGAAATATTTCACCCCTAAACCTCTCAGATGGTTTCATTTTAATGACTGTTTGAGGCTCAAAGAAATAAAAGTATCCAATATTTCACAGAACTTGACTTTAAGTCAGTCTTTGCAGGTAAGACGTTTTGAATGTACTGTCACTTTTACTCAAGTAGAGGATCTGAATATTTCTTACACCACCAAACATAAACTGGTGACAGCTGGTAGAAGAGTATTTCACCAAATGTCAAACTGTTCCTTCAGTATTAATTATTTGGCTTCCTACACTATGCAGGAAACAATTTCACAAGACACTAAATTCTGTGGCAGCCCAAAGTGAAAACTGTCACGAAGAGTCATGAATGTAAATGAAATGGTCCCACATATACAAATAATAGAATCAAAAACATGTTATGGATATTATAAAGAATCTTTATTTATTAAAACAATAGCATTAAAATACTTTTATATAAGCAGAATCATTCCACGTATCTAATAAAGAAAGCGATGAACATGCAGCCTAACAGAGACATGGTTGAGGCCGAGAGGACTACCACGATTACACTCCCTGCCAAGTTGACCAAAGCGCCGAGCCCCGCGCCCACAATAATCTGAGCCAGCTGCACCATGCAAGTGAGTGCGGCGCAATCCACCCCGCTGCCACGCTGACTTTCATTGTTTCCTCGCAGCTTCATTTGTTCCTGGAAGAACAGCAGGTTTAGAGAGGAGGAAAGGAGGAGGATATGGTGGAGGGGGAGAGAAAAGGAGAGCAACATTTGATGGCATCAGTGTCTGTATTACCAGAAATGTCCATGGCAGAAAACAATCAACAGTTCGGTCAACAGATGCAGCTCTAGAAAATATCAACACACCACCTCATATATGTTTTATTTTCAGTATCTGAGGCACTTCATTTTATGTCAAATTTCAGCACCAGCTCAGCTGATTCAATTTAATGAGATATTGATTGGGCATGCCACATCAAAATAAATGTTTTTCTACTGACAATTGATTTTTTTTTATTTTTTTTTTTGCCCAAGGGAAGAAATTGTATACTACAATTTCTAGAAAGAATATTAGGGTATATACACTTTTATGTTTGGATTATTTGGTTTGCTGCAGTGTTATGACCAGCTGCCAAATATAAAGTTCAATATGTGGTCAATCCGTAGTTCCTTAGTAAAATCAAGATTTTCTCCAGAGCCCTAAACTGAAATTGAATTTCATTAAATGGCAGTGAAGAATATCTGTAATCAGTCCACAAGGGAACAAGCTACTGAGAATGTGTAACTGATTGACAGGTTGGTACTATTATTTGATACATTTTAATTGTTTTACTGTTTTATTGTTTATTTTTTAATATAAATACCCAGAACTTCCTGGAAGTCCAAAGTACTAATTGGATTTTCCTGGTGTAATAAAGTAGATTTAATTAAAGGGGCACTAAACCAATTTTACAGACGAAGGTCATTTGAGTCCTAATCAGCCTGTGCAAACAGTTGAATGATGTATTTTGTGCCTCTGGAGAAGCTTTCCAGGGTTATCTCAGCTTTGGATTGAGCCTTTAAATATATAACAAAAATCCTGTGATACGAACAGGAAGTGTGGATTTTACCAGATGAGGAGGGTCAAGTGAGAGATGCTTTCCAGATGCATTATTTGAAAGGCTTAACTCATACTAATGACTGAAGCATATTGTTTCTCTTCTGCTTTTAAAAGTCTGTCTCGAAGTATCCTTTTAAGTCCAATTTTTCATTCATTTATTTATTTTAATGCACCTCATCTCTAATAGTACAGAAATGGTTTTCTCGTTCAGATCACATTAGGATGTTCCTTTTATACCTGTTGTAATTTCCCACAGCCCAAGGTCGTGTTTCAATTTGTATTGGGTTTTTTTTCTGATGAACAGTCCCACGATGATATCGGCATGTAATCGGTATCCGCCGATAACGGCTTTAAAATGAAACATTATAATCTGAAATGTAATCCCAACCATTACGACTAATTAGCAAAGAACAAAAAGAAACACCTGTGAGCAGCTTCTTCTCCAGTCCTCTCAATAAGAGTAGGCAGGGTTAGGGTTATATATATATATATATGTATATTCTAGTAGTGTAGCCTTATTATTGGCTGATAGGGATTTAAGGGTGGGATGGGGCTCTTTGAGGTTTTCATTGTAGCAGGTCTGAGGACCAAAACTGGCAGGAGTACACACATTCTTCACATTCACTCAAATAAAAGTGAAAAAGTACCCAATTTGTACCAACTGGTTAGCTAACTGAAACCTTCTCTTGTCTGTTTCGAAGTCGTGCAGTGATGCCAAAAATGTGTCTTTTTTTAAATCGATAATTGCCTTCAAATGCATTCAAACTAAAGTAACAAATCTGTTTTGGAAATCTGTGTAAAAATGTAAAAAAGTGATAAAGGAAAAAATAAATACTAAAATATAGCAAAGCATTTGTACTTCGCTACTTCCCATGTCTGCTGAGGAATAAAGATTGCCACTTGGTACCGGGTACTGTTGTTAATATAAACATTCATTGATGGAGAAAAATTCCACCATGAAACTGAAGGACAATAATACATATTATAGGAAAACCGGAATAGAAAAAACAGCTGAGGTGATTTGGGTGTATGAACCCTGTTTTTACCTCTTCCTCGCGCTGATACTCTGCTATCAGGTTGAATGGGATGGTGTAGAGCGTGCTGGACATGACACCGAACACGCTGCAGAGGATGAGCGTGGCGATGATGTTGGGGAAGAGGCCGATCAGGCTGGTGCCCATTCCAAACACAAAGTAGCCCATAAAGTATAATCCCTTCAGGCCGATGTGTGGGAGAAGGAAACGCTGCACGTCTGAAAACACACAAACACACACGTCATGCACGGTTACAGGGCAGTTTAATTTGACTCGATTATCAGAATAAACCACCAGGAAGTGTGCTGATAAAAGCAGTTGTCACATCTAGGTTAGATATTGGATTATGCGACAACTGCTTTGTCTTTTATGGTACTGTACCTCTAAAGTTATCATAAACCCTCCACAGCAGGCATTAGATTTGCAACAGTTGACTGGACATTTATTTGATTGGACAGGCTATCTTTCAGAGCAGCAATGTAAAAAAAAAAAAAAGGAAATTGTGTTCAGCATCCACTATAAATAAACCAACTGGACACTGGACTTTGCTTTGTATGTAACAATTGTTATTTTACACGGTTAGCTACCGCTAGAACACGCCTTCTGTTGGATTTAAACAAACATGATCATACACATAATGAATGGCTGTAGCAAACCTCAACCTGTAATCCCCAAAGAGAAGGGTGTTGCAATTGCACGCTGCTATCTGTATTTCTGCACAGCCATGTCAGGCTGTCATTCACACAGAAGCTAATGTTGTCAGCGCGGGACATCCATGTTAATGGATACTGGCTGCTGTGATGGATGTAGAAATAAACATTATCTCTTTGTGCCTGTCACTCTCACAGCTACTTACAGGAGTAGAGAGCAGAGGACACAGCATTAATACACAGTCCCCAGCAGCCCACTTCAACTCCTCGCTCATATGTCACGTAGGCTGTGGAGTTATGGTCTGCATAAGGATTTCCCTTGTATACAATCTGCAAAAGAAACAGAAGGAAAGAGTTCGAGAGTTTCAAAATACATGCCACATCTTTTCAGGAGGAAAAGCAGAAGAATCATAAAAGCTGAGGGGATCCAAGCAAACAGCTTGACAGATATAGATATCACTGACACTTTTATCTTTTATTTCCTACAAAAAGAGGAAAATTCTAACTCAACAGGGAGCCACTGGCTATACATTTCTTATCCCAGATAACAATTCCTGCAATTTCAGATTACATGCTTTGTGCATCGGGTGTTTATGAACCATGGTGTACCGTGTCATGGTGTGTCTTTTGATCAGCATGCAGACAGCGAAACTATAAAACATTCGTCATTATTACACATGTCAACAGAAGATTACACACGAAAGCACCCTCAACCTCTGTCTGCCCCCGCACAAACAGGGATTAATGGAGCTTGAAAACAAAAACATATTGCCGCTTGTTGTTCTTCACCTCTAACGTTCTAATGCTCTCACTCTGCCACCTTGCATGTTTGACATTAAGTAATATTTAAGGCTGCAACTAACCATTATTTTAATGACTGATTAGTTGGGTGATTTTATTAGTCTATAAAATTTTGACTTTAGACCAACAGTAGAAAACCCAAAGATATTAAAAAAATTGACATCTTCACATTTGAGAAGCTGGAAACACAGCAAGTTTGGATTTTTTGCTTTATACAGGACTTAAATGATTAATGAATGATCAAAATAGTCTGCGATAAAATGTTTGTTGATCAACTAACACTTTCAGCACTATAACAATTCAAAAAGGCTGAGTCGGGTCCAAAGAGGTTTGAGTGCAAGTCAAGGCCGAATCCAAATAAGAGTGACAGAGTCAAGACCAAGGCAGAAAAAAAGAATGCTATTGCCACTGCTACTGAGATGAGTTTTGCTACTGAGATGAGTTTTGGCAGCCAGGTCTGCGGCTACAAGTGGCATTGATCGGCAGGCAGCGTCAGAATTAAACCAATACCCGTTTTCTTAACAAGCCCGCTTCATCAGTGGTTTTGTTTTGATTGAGGTTACTTCAGAAAAAAATCTTCACCCGAGACCACCTCAGCCGTCACCTCTCTACTGTGTGTGAAAAAATACTGTGAAAAATGCCTGTTGCAGCATTTCAGAGCCCAGGGTAACATTCTGAAATGCCTTGATTTGTGTGACCGAAATCCAACAATATTCAATTTACAGATATAGAAGAAGCAGCAAATACTCACATTTGAGAAGCTGGGATAAGCAAATATTTTGCATTTCTGCTTGAAAAATAAGTAAATGATTATGAAAATGGAAATCTGTATGAAAGTGGAAAACTAGAAGTCATGAGTTGAATGGCACTAATCATTGCCATTCAGTTCAAATCTGCCACACTGGACTGGACAATAGGCAGAGATTAGGTGCAGCACTGGAAAAGCCAGAAAGCAGTGATTAAGACCTTCATGTTCTTGGTTACAAATGGGTGCAAATGCTGCAACACTTTCATTTTTTAAAAGCATGGAGCCATGCCCATATGTCTAGGTATCTACATACAGGTCCAAACAAATCAATACCTGTCCCATAAAATCGGTGAAAAAGAGCATATTGCATAGGAAAGCTGTCCATCCGAGCAGGTGACTGACACACAGGCAGCGGTAATGACTTGGCATGTTGATGATGGTTGTCATCAGTGACCTCAAAGTCATCCTCTTCTGAGCCTGCAGATAAAAACATCACAGACATCATCAGAACACTGTCAAAATGAATAAATGAATAAAGCAGCTTTTCCTCTCACAGCACTCATTATTCTGCTAGCCCAAGGTTGACGACAGTTCAAAAGATTCAACAATTAAAGAAAAAAACATGTCTGCACCATAAAGACCCTAATTACAATGAATAAAAGGATTCAACATAGAGATCACAGATGACTTACATTAAGGACTCAAAGGTAGAGACAAAAATACAAACTTAAAGCAAGCAAGCTCATCTTAAAGTAGAAATATTGGGATTGTTTGGCCTGATACGACATTGAAATCTTTGACTTTTATAAACAAACAAATATAAAGCTTGCAAGCAAAGGAAAAAAGAAACATTTATATTGGAAAACATACACCTTAGACACGTTCTGTATATACTCAACAACGTGATCTGCAAAACAAAATGAAAAAACTGCACAGCCAAAGAAATTGGAGCAAGATGAGGACTATCAAAGCAAGTGCATGAAATGTTCTTTAATCAAATGTCTAAAATTAAAATTTAAGCAAAGGGGAAAAAAAGAAGAAGAAAAAAAAAACCTTAAGACATATCAACCATAGTAAGAAGTCACCTCATGCTGGGATGGTTTGATAGATTGACTGATGCCCAGAGTTAATAGAATCGAAAAAGAATTAATCAATACTCATCAACCACCTCAATGCATAATGTAGGAGAGCAAAGGTTTGGTCGAGTGGTGGAGGGAACGCACACAGAGTTCGGAGGGATCTTCACAATCAGTGACCAGACAAATAAGTAGTTCAGGCTTGTTTTGTCATGAAATAATAATACTATTTTTCCTTAGATTTGGTACATATATTTGTGTTCCCCAGAGGATTAATTAGTAATAACTCTTGTGAACCCTTAACTTATTCAGCTCCATAAGCTCAAATTTTTTATTTGTCCGCTACCTGTTAAGCAAATTCCCATCAGTCTCAGCATGCTAGCCTTTGAAACTAAAATGGAGGACATGGTAAACTATCTGCTAAACATCAAGATGTTAAATTGCTGATATTTGCATTTATGTTTCTAGAGCCTAAAAATAGCCTCACAGAACCGCCAGCATGTAAGTCACTCTTAGTCTTGTTAGCGCAGTCACAGTGAAAAGGCAAAAACTGGAGAAATTGTGTTGTGTGTAGTTATGCAAAATTAACTTGATAGAAGTTATGTAGATCTGTCTCATATGGCTGTACACTGTATGTCTTATTTTGCAGTGTTTAACAACATCACATACAGCAGTGGTTCTCAACAGTTTCCATTCAGAGAGAAGCTACAACTGGTTCAGGATGCTGCGACCAGAGTCTTAACGAAACCTAGGTAAAATGGATCACATCACTCCTCTGCTGAAGACGCTGCACTGGCTGCTTTAAATGACCTTGCTCCTTTATACATCAGAGACTTTCTTTCTTTTTATGTTCCACCCAGATCCCTGAGGTCCTCCACGGCTTTTCTTTTAAATGTTCCTTATTTGTCCCATTAAAGTACTGGTGAGAGTGCCTTCTGTGTTTATGCCTCTGGATATTATAACGGCGAGCTCTCTCAGTGTTTTTAAAAGGAAATTAAAAAAACGTTCATTTATTTTATTTTGTTATTTTTATGAAGTTTTACATTTTATTGCATAAATTTTTTGCCTGTTCATATTGTTTTTATGTGTTGTTTTAATTTACGATGTGAAGCACTTGTTTGTATGAAAGGTGCTATATAAATAAAGTTGAGTTGAGGTGAGTTGAGTTGACACACACAGTAGGATACAAGTAGCCTACAGATGTGATGCTTGCTTTGAAAATCCATTGACTGTAGCAGTCTTTCCAGAGAGGCTGGAGAAAAGATCCTAACTCAATCTACAAAAGCCTGAATGACTAAAAAAAGGCAGCTCCATTGGCTGCAATGGACAAAGTATGAAGCAAGATAGCTGAGTAACGTTGCCTATTGAGTCTTCTTCCATACTGCATGATTTAGTAAACGATGATAAAGCATAAGTTACCTTGTTTGATAAAACTCAGAAAAAACACAGGAAAAAAAAAAAAAAAAATACTGCGTTGTCTATTTCTTGCATAAGATCGTTTCAGAAACATATTTTAGTGAACTGTTTAAAATTGCGCAGCCAATGAGAGCAGTATGACACCTTCGCTGGCTCCGACAAACTGTCATGGCGACGAACATAATGCCAAACTCAAGGCTTCAAAACGATACTCCACAAACCAATGGGGGACGTCAAAATAGGTTCACACTTGGTTGTAACTGCTTTTGCAATGTTTTTAAATGTTGGTTTGAAGCCCTTGTTGGTAAATCAGTTGTTGACACTGTGTTCTCACAGCAGAAAGGTAATAAGTTTGTATCCACTGACATAATATGTTGGAAATACACTGAATGAGTGTTAGGTCAATCAGTGTGTGAAATGTGACCAGATGTTTCAGGGAAAATCTGAACCCTGAGGCTAACCACTGACATACACAGGGCCACTGGAAGTAATTTTGAACAGGGGGTGCTGTGAAAAAATTGTTTGTTTTGTTTTTTGGACAAAAAACCTATGAGCCTATAGACCTATTTAAAATACATTTTAAAAATAAATAAATAGATTAAGATTCACTACTTTATTGTCTTATACACTTCAGTGCACACAGCCAGGGTCTGTAACACACAGACATCATCAGTTGAATATATATGCGCTATTAATTAAACTTCACAATAACGCTATAACAATGCAATAGATTTGGTCAGCTGGCATGAACCTGAGTCACTGCACCATCTACGTTTATGTCACACGCAACTCTATTAGCTCCACAATCCTTTTATGCACACCACAAGGAAATAATCTCTGACTATTTAGGCACGTTATTGAACAGTTCTCCACATCCATTACGCAAAGAACACATGATCAAAATAACACTCTCCATCTCCATCCCCACCACCTTGCAAAAATACTATAATGTGACGTTAAACTGCATGAATAGATATGAAAGTGTGCGGTGGCACCATGCTCTTACTTTGAGCTACAGGCAGGGTGCCCTGGTTACAGGTGTCCAAATGTCGAGGTGCGCTCTGGGGTCGCGAAGATAAAGTCTCTCATGAGGGGACGAATGTCCAGGGAGTTCAGAATGTCTGTGTGGGCATGCATCAGTGGCGCTCGGATGAGGCGACGGAGATGGGTAGGCACAGACATAACTCGACCAGTTTTTCTGTCTCTGAAAACATGGCTCTTGTTTGTGGTTGGAGCTTTGTCAAACATGATGCTACATCTTGGACTGTGACACACTTAGACCCTCTGTCTTTTATAACATCGGCAAGCTGCTTGAGAACCTCTTTACTCGGCGACCACCAGCCTGCCTGACGTTGACAATGTAACTTCCGTGAACCTGTGTTGATTAGGCCCCAGAATAATTAAATGAAAATATTTTTAATACATTCTTTAAAAATCTCCCTCTCGCCACTAGGGCACCCTCAGCACCCCCACTGCCCGCGGCCATGGACGTACAGTATGTACTGTATTCAGTATCTGCTTTCTCCAATGCCACATTGAACTTGCTGTTAGTCACATCTAACACAACGCTTTTATGACTTTGCCATGAGATCAAATACAAATATTCCAGGTCTTGTGCATTAAGACACATTTCCTGGTAATTCAGCGAGAACATATCAAAGGTTATCTTCAACATCTCTTTGAAGATTAACAGTTCAGTGGATGAAGCAAGCCTGCAATACCAAACCTTGTGTATGTTGCCTCCAATTATTTATGTAAGAATATACACACACACCATATTGTCCATGTGCTCATATCTTTAAAGGCTGGGCTTTCTCTTTAATCGTGACATTTCAGAAATTTCATCACCACTTATCTAGGAAGCTTTCAACAGAACTGACAAGACTACATTACAATTTTCTCCTCTTAACTCCTGCGTTCTACACAATTCAACTCAGTTCTAACAATTCTACCTGCGAGCATGAGCAGGGAGAGTGGTTTATAAAATGAATGGATAAATAAATATAATCTGTGTATTTTGTCATGTGTGTATGCTACACACAGGCAATAAAATAATTGCATCCTCAGAGACAGTTTTTTCTGAACATCACATACCTCCTTGTTTGGCTGCTTGGCACTGGAGGTCACAGAGTTGGCCTCCCCCAGAGCAGAGAAAGACCTGGGCCTGAGGTCTGGGACAGATGCAGGGACTACAGGAGAGACGGGCTCTTTAGTCAGTGCCCCGTAACCGTTGCTATGGGACCCAAGTAGACGAAGGGCACTGGGAGGTGAAGGGTCAGAGGCAGATGGGTCCTTGTCCAGAGGTTGCTCTGGAATACTGAAGAGGTGCACAGTGAGGAAGATACCCCAGGTCAAAGCTGAGAAGAAGTAGATGACTTGGTATTCTGAGCCCAGTAGCTGACCGATCACTGAATGACCCCAGTCCATAGCTCCCACCAGGTAGCCACACGCTCCGCCCAGACCTGGAATACACAGCAGGAACGATTAAAACACTGTGTAGAAGGAAAAGTGCAGTTGTGTTTAAAGAGTAAACACTGTACATGTTTTAATTCGGCTAGAAACATTCCTTTACAGCTTTTAAAAATGCAACAGAGAAGTGAAAGGTGGGGAAAGGGGACACCAACTATGAGGTGCTGCCTCGTAATACCAGAAATACATGCATGTAACCATTTGGTATTGTTTTTGGTGTCAGCTTCTGGTGGAAATATCTGGCTCTTTAGCCTGTTGCAGCCGAAAACAACATTATAAGAGTGGCGAGTGAACCAAAACATTAAAGCTGTGGTCCAGATAGCCAAACAAAGAGCTGAGACTCACTACAAAGCTCCGTAAAGCGGGGGGAGCTGCATTGTTATTTGATACATTGCTATAATAAATATAATAGTGTACTACAAAATATTTTTTTTCCACTGGTACACACAAAGAAGCATAAGAAAGACAAAGTAAACCACATGGAGCACGAATTGACATTAAATGATAATAAACATCACATCGGTATAAAAGAGAAGAATCTTATAGATTATTTTAGATTGCAGCACATTGTTGGTATTTTAGACAATATGAAGTAGGTAGTAGTACTGTAATGGGTAATTTAGTAGCTTCGAACCGTGATGGGTTGGGGGTCACGGTCTGTTGCACACAGACTTCACTGTAGACCACAACACGGTGGGGAACCAGCTGGGAATACGACCTCATGTACAACAACTAATTCATTAATACAGTGCTTTATACTGTGCAATACATAAATGTGTGGCTGCTTTGAATGTTATAGCCAAGGTGAAACTTATTATTTTCAACGTTAATAGCATGAGATGCTTTTAAGTCTGACATGACTGGATTCAGAAGGGACACAAGTCCTACCTGCACACAAGGTGCTTCAATGTTGCGTTAAATATCACATTTCTGCTCTTAATGGCTTTCATTACCAGCAAAGCCTTCTGTCATTACTATAAAAGGAAAGTTAAATGCTGAGGCCTGACAGCTTCAAGAAAGGTGAGAAACCTGAAGCTTCTCTACAGAGCATTTCAAGAGACTAAAATAATACAGCCTTCTTCGTTATTTTATTGTCATACTACATTTGCCATAATTGTGGGCAGATGGACTTTATATGTTGGTTGCCTGTATAGTTGTATATGAGTGAACAGCCTGTTTGCAACACAGAAGATCTAAAAACAAAGATCATGTTTTTTTTCGATGTGTTTGCCCATAAAGGAGTCTTTGACGCACTGCTGTGTAGAATAGATACAGGTTTTGTTGTTTCACTTAAATGTGCCTTTAATGTGACGCATAATGGATTAAACATCTAACAGTAAAAAAAAATCGAACAAAACAAGATTAGATTTTTTTAAAAAATCTACTTGAAACTGATCAATTCATTCATTCATTAATGTTTTCTCCTAGAGAAGATATACAGTTCTCTCACCTGAAAGTGAGGCTGTTTTTCTATATTAGAGCAACTGGTGGGTAAAGTAATAACCCCTTCAGGAGTCACTTCACTTGTGTCTGATGACTGGAACATTGCTTCTTGCATCAAACACTCTGATTCAAGATCCTTCTCTGTTTCCTTGCCGTGTCATTAATGTCGGCTCAAATGTGTACCTTTCTGCCCCCGCAATAACTCTGAACTTTTTATTGCAGCGCAGTGCAGCACAGCAAAGTAGAGATATCACTGTGGGTCACTGCGGACGGTCTCAAAAAAATACACTCAGAGAGACTGAAATTGAGAGGGGAAGAGATTTAATATCAGCAAGGTGCAATTTCATGTAAATAGGCTATTAGAGCTCCACTAAATTGAAGCGGTTTCACATTATTTCTGGCAATGGTTGTTTTCTACAAGGCTGAACACACTCGAAATGGATAGTTCATAAATGGAAATAACCTAAATCACAAACTTTTAAAAGTTTTAAAAAGCATGGTACAATGCCAATGCTAATGAGCTGATGTTTAGCAGGTATGATGTTTACCGAGTTTACCATCTTGGTTTCATCTAACTGAATTGACTATACAGATGTTGCTGGCTGACAGTGAAGAACCACTAAACACAAAGCAAAGTTCACTCCCATTTATTTTTTATTGGACATAATTGTGGGATTTCAGAAGATGAAAGACTGACTAAGACCCATTAAGAGAGTCTGACTTTGAAGCCAATTAGAAATAGTGGCCAAACCGTGTAATTAAAGCAATGGCGTCCGTCACTTGATGCCCACTGAACCAAAAAGGAGGGTCACAATCCATGGAAATCATTGTTTCACTATCTAGAATTTGATCCATTCAGTCTGATAACATTTTGAAAGTCTACGAGACCCGAACGATTAAATAATTGTATCCCCATTCAAGTTAACAGTGGGCTAAACTGGTAGTTAGCTGGCAGAAGTCTCTGGTTCTATTGCTCTATGGCTTCCTTGCACAACAAAAAATGAAAAAGTGCTACAACCTCATGTAAATTGTTGGAGTGAATGTGTAGTTTGCTCACTAGTATTTACACAATGTTTGCTAATGTGTTAACATCCATCAACAGCGGCAAGCAAGAAGTGGCAGAGGCAATTGGACAATTTGTTCACTTCACTGTAAAGCAGCTTTTAGCAGCGCTTTAGAGCACTGTTCAGCTGTGATACACAGCACTTTAGTTGCCTACTTGCATTAAAAGCTTAATCAAAGACTGTAAAAGCTACTGAAACCCAGCTGGTGAGTGTAACAGTTTGAATCAACAACCAACTGAATTTACTACTGAACTGAAGCCAAATCGCGGAGACAGACATGCGACCGCTTAGCTTACATAGAAAGTTGTCACAAATTTGAGCTCAACTGAACAAAATGATTCAAATAAGCAAAGTGATTTGAAATTTCAACTCCTGATTTTGTGTCAGGTGAGGCTGATGAGAAATCATTAGTTTTGCAGGTATTTGGTCCATAACCAATAAAGATATTGAACAGATTCAATTCAACTTTGACTTGATGGTGCTCAATGAAAAGGGAAGGGATCCCCAAAGTGATTATAATTCATCTTTGTGGGAATATCTGTAACAAATTAGCAACCCATCACTTCACTCTAAGCCACAAATTTCTACCTCATGGTGGCGATAAAGGAAAAGTCATGAGATCACCAAAGTCAGTAGGATTCACTGTCTGGGAACCAAAAATAAATGTACAAAATCAGTTGCCAATCCAAAACTTTGACCTGCTTGTGGCACGAGAGACGAACTCAGATGGATCCCTACAGTTGTTAGGATTCATCCTCTGGGCACCATGAATGCCAGTACCAAAGTTCACAGTGATCCATCGAATGGTTGTTAAGATATTTTGATCTGGACCAAAGTGGGGGAGTGATCGATCAGCCAGTCGACAGAACCACGATGCATTCATGGAACCGCGCAAAATTTGCTTGAAAATTCCATACTTACTAATGAAAGATGTGTTGTCTGTCTAGAAGGAAACTGAATTGTGAAGGGTTTACCACTCCTTCACAAAGGCAGTGTAAACTGAGTTTTGACAATAGCATTTCACATCTGGCATTCACTCACTTCTGAGTATGTGATTGGAAAAGCTCCCACAAAAAGGTACATGAATCACATAGAAAACACACAACAATTCCTCCTCCTCAAATCTCACATACCAGCAGTGGCAGGGGCGTCTAAAGAGTCATGTGCCTGGCATCTGTCTCTCTCAGCCCAGACCCATGACTGCAGCACATGACTAGCTCAGGGCTGGATTACTGCCTGAGTAGCATGCTCACACCACCCGGTGCCTGCTGACAGCTGAGCGCACCACTGACGCTCACACAGAAAACATCATCTTTCCCCCAAGCAGTGAATGGAGAAATATTTGTTTGATCCTATATATTTTTAGACCTTTCTTTGTGGATTCACTCTGAACATATTTTGGAACTGTGGTTTACAGAAGGGATATTGGTATGATAGGCCTGTGTATTTGTATTTTGGATGGCATGCTCTTTTTTTACCAATATATTTTTTAGTATTTGATGTACCTTATGAACAATGCATATATTTTGTATTTTTGTATTTATCTGATGAAAATGTGTGTACTGTGGATATACTGTAGTATTTGAATATTAAAAAATACTGAATGATATATCAGGTTTTGCATACATTAAACTGTATCAATACCAGTATCCTGGTGTGCGCTATACTTTTTTATATTGTATGGTTTACATTGGTTTACAGCAGGGGTTATGGCATATTTCTCATGTATGCAAACCTACGCATTTCTACCTCATCTGATGGAAAAGAGATTATCTGCTCATATGTCATTATGGGGCTGATTTTAGTATAAATCTGAAGGAGGTGTAATTTAAAAGAAATCTTAGAAGGAAGAAATCTTTCTATCACTAAATAAAAGAGTTTTTATTTAACTGTTTGCACTGCTGCTTTATAGAAATGTTAGAAAGTCTGAAAGGAAAATGAATGTTTTTGCAGCACTGGGAAGCTCTTACTTTGTGCTTTGAATAGAGAGCAGAAGGTTTTTGGAGGATCTAACAAATCACAGACACATTTACTCAAATGGAAAAGACCTGACTCGCTTCTGAATGTGTCTGTAAGTGCCCGTCCTGCCAAAAACAAGAACAAGCTGCAATATGCGAAATGCAACTGCAGGCCTTGTTAAGCTCAGCTACAATTAGCACTATTGATTCCTCCATCAGATAACATCAAGTAAAATGCAGTTTGGATGCAAGTCAACTCCAGATGGCATCAGTCTACATCCATTATGTCGTTTTTCCTAGTACAACCTTATACTTTGCAGCGCCTAAACTTAGAGTGCTTGTCATGTTTTGCTCTGTCTGACAGTATGAGTGGAATATCAATTCATCCATTCAGCCATATGGCCTAGAGGTGAAGTGCAGATGGGTTTGCCCAACAGTGGCTGAGGAACACACAATTTAAAGCCTTGGATAGACAACCCAACACTCGACCGGAAACCCCCTCCGAGATGTCACGCTCGGACGTGAAACAAGTGGCTCATTTTCTGCAGCATAAGAGAGCCTTATTACAAAAGGAAGCATTTGGTTGCATTTGGTTATCCTAAGCTGCTATAACCAGGAGAGGGATATTTTTCACATGGGGACATTGCATTGACCATTGGCCAAGACCAGTTACCTAAAATTGTGTTTGCTCATTCAGAGTTCTGTTTTCCTCATTTTAATCTGGTTATATGTCATCTAATCACATGTTAGCAAGCAAAGAAATCGTACACAGAGGTTGTTTTCACAGCAGTAGAAACGAGCACAAACACGACACTGACATATTATCCCATTTTGTTAGCCAACAGTTGTTTATTTATATCCAGCTGATACGGAGCAACATTAGCATTTATTTGGAGTTATGGTTCTAGTCCGATATTCACTCTCCTTAAGTGCTGTTTTTGTGGAAATAATAGAGTGGGTTTTTAGAGCTTTTTCACTGAAAAAAGCTGTCTACAGCTAATGAGAGTGACGAGCCCAAACAATAGCATTGTGGGTCGTAAAACCAAAACAAAGAGTTAAACATGCTAAATGAGGGGAACTGCAGAGTCAGGTGATAATTCTCTGTGGCTTTGTCAATACGAGCAACCCCTTTCTCACACACACAAAACAACACACACACACACACACACACACACACACACACACACACACAAAGTCAGTTAATCTATTATTAATAACAAAATATTCTATATAGCAGCTTTAAGTTAAATGCCCGCTGAGCACATTAACCTCAGATACAGATGTCAAGTTGCACAGCAGTAATATTCTCATCAATACCATGTGGAGCATTGCATTGTGGGATTGTGAGCACAAAGTAGTGCATTTTTTTCCCCCATCTCATTGAGGAATTGTATGTAGATACACACTAAAATGGCTGGCAATTACAGTACAATGCATTATATTGGAGATAGAGAGTAGGGAGTCACAAAAGTTATGGTTATAGTGAGACTTCCTAAAGTCTTATCTTCACGGTGAGGTTGCCAGGCAACCAACGGAAGACAGTCTCTGTGCCCGGCCAAGAAATAGCCCCCGCAAAACAGCAACGTCTCATTTTACACTATACACATGTTTTTGTACAGATTAGAAGATAGAAAATATAATGTGTTAACAATGTACTGATAGACAGAGTTAGCTGCTGTTACCAGTCTTTCTGCTAAGCCCCCATATGTATATATACACATATATGTATATATATATATACAAAATACCCACGAGGCAGCTATTACCACTGAAAGTCTCTCCAGACAAATAACCAACACCGATTAATTCAAAGGTCAAAGTGGTCAAAAATCAAAAATCCACCAAGATGCAATTTGGGAACATGCATAAAAAAGCATAAACACAAAGGCAGTGAGCGGTGAAGCAGGAACAACAAAAGTGTGTGTATGTGTGCATGTTTATGTGCTTGTGCTTGTGCATGTGCGTGCGGTCTGTATTACACACCTGTGAGTAGAGCATGGTAGTGCAGACCTCTTTCCTTGTCTTGATGCGAACACACATCAAACAGGTAGGCCTTGATGGGCCCGTCAATGAAGTCTGCAGCGAAGTCAAACAACACGACTCCCAGCATCACCACCACTATGGCCCATGTACTCCTCAATGACCTGTCACTGACCAGAGCTGCAAAATAGAACAAAACATCTCATCACTCATGAAGAACTGCAGCCAATGGTGTAAATAACAATACAATAACGCCTCCACATCGATAAATTATTTTTAGTGAACTCAAAGTGTCAAGTTTGCATGTTTAATTTGGAAAGTAGAGCTGCACGTCACAGAGGAACACACACACTGACAGCTTGTCAGGCACAGAAACAATAAGAAACTTTGTTTTTCCATGCAAACCAATTATACCTGACAGGTAACAATTATATCTGAAAACCTGACTGTTTGATCACTAAGTCCAATCCTGTTCTGTTTTTGCTTCAAAAGGAATGAAGGATGCTAAAAACACATCAAAAGAAAAAACATCTGTAATTCGAACATATGAACTGGATTTTATGATTTAAGTGTGTTAAGACAGACAGGAACATTATAAAAGTATCTTTAAAAATTTAAAATAGATGTTCTATTGCAGAGTTACACAAACATAACATTACACCTATCTGTTGCTGACATGAAGTAGACTTATCTAGCTATTAAACAAGAATAAAAAATACTATTTAGTAACAAATGGACTGTCAACGTAAAGCTGCAAAGTTGAGAGTGGTTACAACAATGCAAACATTATGTCACACGATTCCTGTGGCGTTCTCTACAACCCTGAGAACCATGAGAGGTAATCAGCTTATCTGGCGTACGCGAGAATAATGTAATACTTTATAGTTGGTATGACGATTATAGCAAAGCCCAAAGCCTTTTTAATAGGAACTCAATCGAAAATCTTTTCAACATTATTGCAAATGAGCTGATTTTGATTTTCTTTTGACCTACACCCCAGATTTGAAATAAGGATCCCTACAAACCGCAGTTAGTATAAATACACATTGTGTTACAACTTGTAAAATTGTATGGTTTCATTATGAAACAGACCTCTCGACCTAATGTACCACACAATCCCTCAAACATTACAGGGTCAGATGTGTTGCTAAAAATATAGTATAATATAATAATAGTTTGTGTATTCAGTGTCCTGTATAACGATTACTTATTACTTATTATCTTCCAATAGCCCCATGATTAAAAGTTTTCAGGGCCAAACTGTGACAAGCAGACTGGGAGGGAAATTATCACTGAATATGCATTCAATCCCTGCACTGGGTAACAACGCAGCAGCACTGTAACTCTCAGTTCATGTGGTTAGTCTTCAACTTATCTTTATTTTTAAATAAATAATTTATAAAGGCCACAGATTCTTTTGTGTGGAGATCTTCCCGTGACGCTGCCTAGAGCCCAGGCTGATTCTCACGAGGCGGTTTAAATGTTATCAGTGGTTTTCCTACTTCAAACTAAATGTCCAATAAGATTTTCTCACTCATGCTTCATCACCCTGTCTGTGCCAGTGGGCATGGGCTCAGGACTGCCCCGACAAGTAGCACATTCAACTTCAGTCACAAGTTAAAAGTGTGAGCCTAAGAGCCTCTCAGGGCCGGGATGGATGTGTCTCTTTTTTTCCCCAATATCTGTGAGCGAGCAGATATTAATGCAGTTCAGAGTACAGAGAAAAGTACAAGAGATAAGAGAAGCTTGAAGGCCAAAAAATTAAAGTTATAATTATTGTATCAGTGTGAAAATAATCCAATTAGATAATAAGCATAAATGGATCAGAAAAGCTGATGTTCTTCAAGGGACAACAATAGCCTTTTTACGAGGACTTTGAACAGTTAGTTATCCCGACAGAAACATAAAGAAAAAACATATACGTTTGCCTTGCAGTCACAATTATTCTTCTGTAAGCATGAGCAGACTTTAAAATGAGATCTAAGTTCAACAGTATGTTCTACCATATTTTTGTTTCTCTGAAATGGAAAGAGCTGATTATTCACTCTCTCTTATTCCCTCTAAATCAAAGGCCCAGTTGGCCCCAAAACAAGAACTCACTGTCAGCTATGACAAGACTAAAAATACATCCATGCCTCCATCTGGTCCTCTAACTCTCTATCTTTCTTTTCTCAGATTCTCCCACCCACCCCTCACCTGAGATGACAGCATCTCCGTTCAGGAACAAGGTGATTCCCAGCAGCATGAGGATGCCCAGGACCAGGATGTAAGGCCTCCGTCGGCCCCACGACGAACGGCAGTAGTCGCTGGCCGAGCCAATGATCGGCTGGAGCAGGAAGCCCAATATGGGGCTGATCAGCCACACCAGGCTGTACAGGCTGCGGGGAAGGCCCACGCTCAGAAGCACCGGCGTGACGAATGCTGCCTCCACGGCGTAGCAGAATTCCCTTCCAAACATGACCATGCCGTGGAGGATAAGTCGGCCCCGTGAGCGCCTGGGTGGCTCCACAACTCCGAACACACCATTCTCCCCACTGTCCATGTAGTCCTCTTTAGAGCCTGTGTAGCCTGTTGAGTATTGGTGCAAAGAAGTGCTGATGTGTTTCCCAGGCTCCGGGACCCGGCAGGGTTGAGGCCTCACAGACTGGTCCTCTGATAAAAGGGTCATGATTAAGAGAAGGGGGAAGAGGGGTAGAAGGGAGAAGGAGAATGAAAAGGGCGTGAAGACAGATTTAGGTTAGACAGAGAGTATGTTAGTGTTTCTCTCAGCCCGCCAGGTGATGGATAAATGGCCAAATGCCCAATCCCTGCACTGGTGCTCAGCTTGAGCTAATCCTTCTCTCTACTGCATAGCTGAGCAATGAGTCCAAGATCCACACAGCTTTACTTTACATGTGAAGGTCTGCCTCCTGGTCTGAGCAGAGCAGAGTGGGTCACACTGAAGAAGAGACGGAGAGGGGAGGGGAGGAAGAAGTGGGTGTATTTAAGAGATTACTGAATGTTACGTCCTCTTCTCCAGTCTTCAAAGTACTGTAGTAACAGCCCAGAGCAGTTCTTGGGAGTGTGTGTGAGGAATTACATGCATGTGAATGGGAGAGTGTGTGTGTGTGTGTGTGTGTGTGTGTGTGTGTGTGTGTGTGTGTGTGTGTGTGTGTGTGATGTGGTAAATAGGGCCATTTATTCCATTGTTTCCACAGTCAATAATGATTAACCAGCAGTACAGTATTTACAGCTTAGCAGAAGTGGGAAGTACAAATACTATGTTACTGTTCTTTGCAGTGACATCCTACAATTATTCTCCTTGTCTACTTGTTTCTTTAGTTTTAGTGCATTCGAAGGGGAATCGGCAATTATTATAATGATTATTCTGAATCATCACTTGCCTTCCCAACATCAAGACTGATGCATATCACGCATGACAGATGTACTGTGACGAAAACGCGGAAAATACAGAAGTGAAAAACAGAGAAAAGAGGGAGACTCAACCCTATTTGAGAGAGTACTTCATACTTTTATACTCTGGATACATTTCGGAGCGTGTACTCTTGTAGTTGTATCTGTACTTCTACTTGAGTAAAGAATGTGTGTACTTTTGCCCCCTCTGTTGCTTGGTGACCAGTTACCAGACTTAATTCATTTATTGATACATTTAAAATCTTATTTTAAAAAGTGATTAACTTGTATTAGGCTGATGTGTACAATGCAAATGGGAAAAAGGTTAAGAAATAACATAAAAAGTGAAAAAAACATATAATTAATTGTGCCATTCAGTAATTTCATGCCAGAAGTAATTACTCATGGCTTTATTAATGGATTTGCAAAGTAAGAAAAAAAGAAAGCTCTTCTCTGATTCATTTACTAATGTCACAGTTCTCTGCTGTTTTTCCATTTGCAGTTATTTGTTTCCTCCACAATTGAATTTAATTTGTCTTTTAATTAATCTTTTTTTTTTAAGCATGCTAGCAGTGTGGCTCTACGGAAGACAATATTCGTCTTTCAGTCCAGAATGAAATGAAATTTGGTCCAGATATTCGCGTTCTCCTTAGGATGGATATTATAATAACCAAAACTGAAGACATTCCCATCAGCCTCGGCTGTATTTTGTGTTCAGCACTAATGAAAATGCTAGCATGCTAACACACTAAACTAAGATGGTGGACATAGAATACCTGCTTGTGTATGTATGCATGTTAGCATACTAATGTTAGCATGTAGCTAAAAGCACAGCCTTGCCCAAGTGCAGCCTCACTGAACGGGCAGGATTTAGTAGCGTCTAGCAGTGAGGTTGCAACTAACTGAACACCTCTCGCATCTGTATTTGACGACCTGGGAATGAGAACGGGCTGTGAAGTTCAGTTTAAAGGTAACACTCAGGATTGTTAAAAGGTATTGAGAGTATTTTATGCAGATGGCCCTCTCCAGTCTCCATATCTCCAAAATTAAAAAGTTGCTGGCAAAATGGAAAAAGTGACGGAAGTAAAGATAAACGAGACTTGTGTTTTAGTTTTCAAGAGTCCAATTTTCAGTAACATTTGGAAGAAATTATAAATTTGTCATGGTGTGTGTGTGATTGAATACTTTTCTTTCCTCCCATGTGGTTTTTGTATAAGGAAACTCAGTCTCGCATAGATCTGGCTTCAGGAGAAACAGCCAATCCACATCAGTAAAGAGAGTCTGAGCAGTTTTGGCTCATTGCCTCTCGTTAGCTGCTGCATGTGTCATCAGATCGTCATGTGCTTCGAGTGAGATGATGCAAAGAAATTCCTTCGAGCAAAGGGGATGTTGTATTTAAATATTAGAGTTTAGGATTTACGACCTGTTCCTGCTCTTGCTGGGATTGTATTCATTATTCCCCTCGAGGTTGGTGGGCTCAGCACGCTGAAATAGAGATTACATAACGCTGTGAACTTAAACCAACTTTCAGGGAGACATTTAGACCAGCTCTTCACTGTGAACTTCGAATCAGTTATCAAAGACGGTTTCCTTGAAAAGTCAGGTTAAGGTCAGGTGTCTGTCTTTCTCAGAATCAGCAGACCAGCCCCAGAACAATCAGAAGAATCACAAGAATATTGTTAGGATTCAGTCACACAAACAGATTCACATTGTGTGAGCAAAGACACACCCACACCCACACACCCACACACACACACACACACACACACACACACACACACACACACACACACACACACACAACACCCTTTGTTTTTCATTTTCTTCTAAAAACCTCTGTCATGTTACCTTTCAACACTTTTCTTTTCTGTGTGCTGACCTATTTTCCTTGCAGCGGTCTGATCCAGCCGTGCTGAATGATCGATTTTCTTGCACCTATATCCTGATTAAAACCACCGGATTAATCTTGGAGTACAAATGAGTTCTGAGTGGCGTGACAGGACAGCCTGGAGTAATGTGTCACTTTCCAGTGGATTTGCAAAGTTGAATTGGTTGTAAACCATCGTTTTTAGGTCAGCTGTACTAACAACCACAATCCAACTATACAGGAAAGGCAGACACAGAAAATAGATCCAGTTGGTATACTTGTACTTTTCTATCATTGAGTAAGCTGATGTCCCCATTATGGATATAGTCATATTCAATGCAAGACAATAAGAGTACGGAACAACTGATAAACTGCGCAATTAACTGAAACTGTGAACACAATAACTGCAGGAGGTTTGTTAAAAATTAGCAATTTGGATTCATTTTTGAGCAGATCATTTCCTGTGAATATCACATAAGAGATACGTTTTTTGGTACAATTATCTTCTGTATTTTTTGTTCTGTTTTGTTTTGAATTGTTACTTCGTACATACTTATCGGGCTTCTTTTCTTTGTCAAAATCATTGTGTTCTTCTTCCTGGCGCTTGGCTATTGTTCTGTTAGCTCTAATGCAGGACGAGGCTGTGTAGCAGAGAGTTTAGGCTCTGTGAATATAACTTGTATATAAAAAATACAGTTCCTGGAAAAAATCTTACAGGAGGGCCACTTCAACATTCAAGTACTACAAGAAAGCACAATAACCTAAAAATATTTCCAACATCATAGGAGCGTAGTTTAAATAAGTATAAAAACAAGAAAACTTGAAAGGATTATATCATATTTTTGACATCACGTTGCAGGCCGTAGAGGGGAGGATGGAGGGTAGGAAATGGAAATGGCCCCCCTGGGGGTGTCAGTTTGAGATCCCTGCTTTGAGCGGTCTGAATTGAGATTTTAAGATACCGGCAAAGACATTGGCTCTTCGTTTAGAAAGGGCAGTTCCATCCATAGTCCATATAGATCATTAACATCAAGAGGGTTTCATCCAAGGCCGTCTTCCCTCAAACAACATGCAGACGCTCTTTAAAGTAGTACTGGGGGCAGATTCCCTTAAAACACCGACCTTAGCTGCATCGCTTTATGCAGAAAAAGGCATTCGATAGAAGTGAATGGTCTTATTTGGGTTACATTTTTTTGGCCTTGGTCCAAGGTTCATTAATTGGGTTAAGGCCCTAGAGTCAAGACAAATGACTTAATCTCAGAGTCCTTTCCTCTTCAAGGTGAAGTAAAGCAAGGATGTCCTGTCAGTCTCCTACTTTTCATCATCACTCGAGCCTTTCGCCTGCGCAATCAGTGCTAGAGCGTATATACACGGCGTGAAACTTTATTGATATAATTATAAACTGAAAATATATAGGCGGGTGACTTATTACTCACCCTTACTATACCAGCAGTTCTCAAATAAATCAGTACCTTTACCTCTCAGTTCATTACGTTTAGGATTGAGCATGAATTCACCCTTTAGTGAACGAAATTGAATATGTAGGAATCATTTTATGCTACTGCTCCATTATATCTATCGATTCTCCATTTACAGCTGTAGTCACATTGCACATTAAGCTATTTTAGACCCAGGATCAGCTTATAAAATACAATGCATTACTAGTAAGTCTAACCAGCCAGCTGCAAAATGAATTGCTTCATAAAAATTAATGCATCACTAATAACACGCCAATAATTTGTAGCTAATAATGTTTAAAGGAGACATTTATTAACAGCTACTTTTATAGATACTTATTTTTATATATAAGATATTGTTAAGGCCTACTTTTACTTAAATGATAAGTGTTATATATTGTTCTTACAGTCAACAAATTCTAATGAAAGCCAACAATGAATTGATCTGTCAAACAAGTATTGTCTGTGTAAATGTAATACTCTGTGCCATAGACCTCCACTGCTGTCTAAAATCTATTAAAACCAAAAATGAACCACAATGTTACACTGGAACTGTTCTGCTGCTGTAAATACTACTGCTGTAATACGAAAATTCGATATTCAGTAGGAACCAAAGTGGTCACAGACAGAGCTGGGAGGTCAGAGAGTGTTGAGAGACTAACACATTGCTGGTTTGGGGCCTCTTTTAATTGGATTTATTGGCAAGACGTTCAGTTCAGATCATGTCACAGTAATCTTGGCCAAAATAATTGCAATACTCAATATTATCACAATATTCATAATATAATTCATATTCATAATACTTCATACTTTTAAAATGGCATTAAAACACACTTCAATCACTTTAATTTTGTTAAGAAACACATACACTGTAAAACCAGATAAGTTTATTCTTCTCAAACAATAGTTAAAACATAAAAAAAATGTAATCTTTATCTGTACTGTGAAAACAAAATACCTAGTAAGAACTACTTAATCAGGAATGTTTCTTTAACTTTAACTCACAAAACTAAGTTAGTATCTCTTAAAATGACCAGTAAAGGCTTCTTAATGAGTAATGTTTTTTTAACTAAACGAAATAACAACTTAAAACATTTATATTTATTACATTACAGACAGGCACCTCATCTCCCTGTTCTGTATTTCGGATTCTGTACTATTTCCACACATCTTGTTTAACTTCTTTTTGTGGGAGCAAGCCGAACCTTTGCTCATGATGACAGGTTTAGGATTTTTGAATGACAGGAAAGATGCTGGCTCCCCCTTGTCCTCTTGTTAAGAATATATCAGGAAATAAACATATGACTGTATGCTGGCGAGCTAGACAGCTTTTCAAAGTCAAGAAATGTGAGGGTATTCACGAATATGGTAAATGGTAAAAGGTAAATGGACCTGTACTTCATTGTAAAACCTAACAGCGTATCTTTCTAAAAGAAGTAAGTTTACATAACTCTAATCTCCAAAAAAAATTGGAGTCACTCATTCCCATGAATTCAACCTAACTCAAAAATTAATAGTTGAAGTAATAACTCAGTTGGTTTGAGTGCACTTAAATTTGTGCAGTATTTTAAGTATTGTTGATAATTCCAGTTTGTTTCATTAACTAATTTTCTTTAAGTTGGCTTTATACCATCACACAAATCTAAGTCCCACAGTACTATTATGCTATTTAGTTTAGGATTTTTTGTTTTTATTAGTGTATAAATTAACACATGTGCCGAAGTATGCATCCAAATAATTCTCAATGATGCCCTAAAGAGTAAAGATATAATGATTTTTGTTTCTGTTAGCTGACGTTAGAGTTCAGGTTAATTTTGAAGCACGCAATGAGGGAACAGCCGACTAAACACCATATTAAAGAGCGAATAACCATGAAAATATTTTAGCTAATTCACATTTAAGGTCTCAGGGATTAAAAAGTGAAGTTGTCAAAAAAAGGAGTAATAGTAAAGCCATGAACAGAAACAAAAAAACCAAGCTAACTGCCCTGACTTTGACAAACTTAAATTTACTTTACTGTACTTTGACAGGTATAAATCATGTGGAAATGCAAATTGTGTGTTTTTTCTAGTGCCTTAAAAGTGTAGTTATTAAGACATTACAGACTCTACCATGGCCAGTATTCCACAGTTTCACCTTTACCTTGCCTGTATAACAACTGCATGTGTACATTTAGTACTTTTAATTCACTGAACACTGATGATTACCTTACTGGACACTGAACGACGTATTTCAAAAGGTAATGTCTAGGTTTAAGCTAACAAGCTGCTGCCGTAGCTTTGTATTTACTGTACAGACATGAGAGTGGTATCAGTGCTCTCCACATTTAAATCATGGAATTAGTCAACTGGTCTCTCAACGCAATTGACAGAATTTTCTCGATGAGAAGCTCGGGTTCGGGGGAACCTGCCTGCCCTGAAGGAACGTTTGCTGCTGGTTACACGATGGACTCCTGGGAGAAGTGGAGGGTCGTGTGCCTGTGGATTCTTTCCGTAGAGGACATCGAGGATCTCTACATATTCTGAACCATGATAACAGGCTATCTGCTGATTGGATTAGGCATTGCCCTGGTGTATCGGAAAATTCGGAAGACGGTGTCAGCAGTCCAAAGCCCCATGAAGCTGTCCGACATGATTGATGAAGTGAGCAGAGCTGTTAACGCTCAGACTGTGGGTATAAACCGCAACATGGAAAACACCTTGGAAAGAGCTGTCAGCGCACTGACGGTGGTTATACACCGCAACATGGAAAACATCTTGGAGAAGTTTTCGGCTTTGCAAAGGAGAATGAATCGATTTGAAGACCAGAAAGACAATCAGAGTAAGTCGTGTCTATTGAAATGCGACTACTCGCCCTAACCCAAACAATCATAATCTAATCTGCATTCCGGCCCTCAGTAGCACCGGCCTTGGCCAAGGCCGCTGCTGGAACAACTCCTCCAGGAGATTGCTGCAGTGAGACGCTCTGCCCTATTCTTCCCTCCCTTCCCACACGGACACCTGTTGGTAGTTGACTCTGTTTAGGACCTGATCAGGGACGTCTCCATGGCAATCTGCTGTGTTAGCGCGATGACACCATGTGAACTGAGGCACTGATTGAGAGGCTAGACGAAGAGACTCTCCAGGCCTATGTGCACACACGCACCCATGGACACTAACACATGCACATATGCATTTTTTGTTTGTGGAACAGGAGCCGTTGCCGTTGTATTTAAAGGAGGATTCATCAGAGGTCTTCAAAACTTGCAAGGTATTTTTGTATTCTCCTTTTCCCATATCCATAGCTCCATACCTTCATATACTTTTCAAAGAGAAATCACTGATTCACTGAACATGAAATTATAAACTGCCTTCTGCTGTGTGTCTATTGTGTCTTTTTAACAATTTTTTAATGTTAGTACTACAAAGATTCAGGTATAAGATTCGGATAGGGGTACGGTTTGCATGTTTTCAAGTCTATCTTAATGCAGTGCTCGCATGCCTTTATATCCAAGTAAAGAGTTGTTGGTGTAATCATTCCTCCTGTCCATACTGGTTTTAAAGAGATTTGTTTGTGCTAAGTCCAGATCCTCACAAATATTAAAGGAGTTTGACATGATTGGAATGGCTTTCATTATGTCTTGAAGCAGTGAAAACAAGATACACGTCTGTAAACTGATCTTGTCAGATATTTTGTCAAAACACTGGTAACAAGTGAAGACCCAGTCTCGAACTCTCTCCTCATTATATGGAAGGAGAAATTAAGGGCGATGATCTTCCTAAATAATCTTGTATTCTCAGTTTGGTATAAGATGTTAGTACAGTGGGTAACACCACATTTCAGAACTAATACATGGAACATTTACCTTTATTGATATTGCTTCTACTTGACTATTATTAAACAGTAATGGATGAGTTGGAAGCAACCCAAGAGGGGGCAGTGGCTCTGGTGGCAGTAGTGAATGAAGATAAGGTTCCTGCAGGAGTTCCCTTTGAAACTCACCATGTGTCCACCATCCTCGAGAATCAGGTTGTAATGGTTCACAGATCTTGGACAGATTCACTTGTAATTTTGTTTGGACTGATCTACACTCTCCATTTGAGCTACCCTGAGAAGCTCAGTGGCTTCTTTGAGTTCATCCAGGTTGTCCTCCTGAATCTTGATGATGGGAGAAAGCAGCTCAAACCAAAGTTACAGGCCTTGAGAAATGAGCTGGAGTAAATGGACAAACAGCTTCTGTTGTTAAAGGTCAGCATGTTTTGTTTTGGCTTGCAAGCCTAAAATAGTTAAACATGAGAAACTTAATTTTCTTTCAGCATTTTACTGCTGATAATAATTTGCGTACAGTGAACTAATGACCCCTCAGTTCTTTTCAATTTTGACTTTTCACTGAACAAGGATACAAGACTTGTTGATTTTAGTTCTATTCTATTTAGTTTAATTGCATGGTTTTTCTACAATATATTTGTGTATTATGTGAGTTATTCACACTTTCTGCATTATCACATTGTACACATAAATGTGTATGACATTTAATTCACCAGCTTCATTGTGTAACATTATGGACACTGTTACTCAAGTGTGCACAAAGGTATCAAAACATAAAATTGAACAAAGTGTTCTAAATCAGGTAATTAGAGTAAATAGATGTGCCTTAACTGTTGGGTATGAATACAAGAACCGGCTGCTTGCAGGAGAGGGGAACAGTTTGGGGAAGAGGCAGTGTAATAATAAAAGAGCATACTATCAATCTTGAAGGCCACAGCAAGGTCAACTATATGCTTCATTAGTTTTGCATTGCCTCCTTCTCCAAATTGTTCCCCTCTCCTGCAAGCAGCTATAGGTGCATCTGCTCCAGGAAGGCTTTCTAGTATCGCTGGCATCATTATTATAGTTAAATCAGCAATTAAAGCAGCTAATCAAATTTAAATGATAGTTTATGTAAGGTACCACACAAATTGCACATGTATATGTGGAATAGACTTTTTTTGGACCTTGAACCAGCAGGTATCTTTACAATACAATGGACTATGCAGAATTATTTTATTGTAGTGTGACAGAGGCCACAGATCATAATCCTTATGTCCAAAATATTTACAAAGGAAGCTGATGAATGAAATGGATGTAAAAAGTTTGATTTGTTGATGATTTGAGTGACATAGATCAGTAGTGGATTTGCTAATATGTGAAATGTTGTGTATTCAGTTGAGAGCATTCAACTAAATAAATCGTTTGAGTATTGTCAGATGTGTGTTTGTTTGTAATGAGTTAATACAACTTAAATGGTTTAAGGCAATCGGTTTCCTCAAATGAAGTGAGTTATAATATATATATATATATATATATATATATATATATATATATATATATATAAATATTATAAAAGATTACGGCCAAGTCTTTAAATGTAAATTAAATAAAAAGAGATCTGTGCTATAGAAGATGAGTTATGAGAGACAGTGATAGACTTAACTACTTGACCAAATCGGTGTCGGCGCACCATAAGAGATTGAAACTTAACCGGTGACAACGCACCTTGACACATATGAAAACATGATCCTATTAGTGAAAGTGCACAATGACATATACTGTATTAAGAGGTTATGATCAGTGACAGCACACTGTCTAGGTGCGTAGATACAGCGTAAATACTGTAGAGGTATGAGTCAATAACGTGTTTGTATGAGGAAGTGTTTCACATTATTGTGTTGTCAATGAATGAGAATGACATCAAGTGTGAGACACCATGGAATAAGGGGCTTAACTCACTGACTACTATAAATACCTACTGTGACAACATGTAAATTGATTGGCTGTATATGATGTCGGTTCAGCTCACGTCATTCAAGATTATAGCAGCAGATACACGTGGTCCATTTTGGGCCCTAAACTGCAGCGGGCCCTTTTAGAACTGCATATATGATAGTTACACCACTGCCTCTTTCCACACTTTACAGAAGCTCATCAGCAGCTTTCAACATTTTATTCACACTCGTTTTATCCCACCAACAGTTCTAAACCCAAAGATATTAAATTTACAATGATGAGGAGAGGAAAACATTTGATTATCCTGTTAATTGTACATGAAGTTAGTGCTGAAGAATCTAATGAATTGCCAGGGTGTTAACACTGCTGCACAAATCAACCCCAACACATGTTTATGTCTATCACAAACTGCTGAGGAAGGGTTCCCGCCTGCCAGTGCAGAGGCTTGTGATATGCAATCACAGGCAATGGATGAGTCTCTGATTAGACAAGGATTTACCCACAGCCCCATCTGCAAAGCTGTATGATGCAACAAGGAACTATGCACATTTTTGTCCATATTTTTCTCCAGTGGAGTGGATTTTGAGCTGGAGTATCCTGCCTGAATGACGTGTTGATGCTCTGGAGGGATAAAAGATTAATTAGAGCTTTATGTTCATCAGCTAATAGAGAAACGTAGTAACTTTCAGCTTATAATTTGATACCACTCTCATATCTGTCAGTTAAATCTTAGTCTTGACAAGAAGAAAATGCCTAAGTGTGTTTCCCAAAATGTCAAACTATTCCTATAAAATATGTCTTTTTCAATTATTTCTTTGGGAAAGCTAAACCAGCCAAACTTTAGTAAAGTTTTGTTGTTTGCTGAAATAGAAAACACTCAGATACTACTTGCTGATACTTTAAGTTGCCTCCAAACAAAGGTGAACAAAGGTTTATGATACTTTAACGTTCACAAACGAAGACAGATTTGATGATTTTTTAATCGTGAATGCGATCGCAACTTCCAGACGACTTCACTGACACCAACACTAAACTTCCAACTTTTAATAACATCTTATAATTAAAGTCCCAGGTTGGAAAGTTGGAATAATTTGCAAGAGCGCTAGTAAAAACGAGGCTGTACTAGTGAGTAGAAAAGACTTCTTGTTTATGTTTAATGTGGCCAACAAGCCCTGTAGTCTAATTAAGCCACTTGTTAGCAGCTGTCAATCTTAACACACATTTTATATAGGTAAATTACATATTTTATGTTGAACAAAACCACAGACTTTATTTCAGACAAACAAAACATTCAAAAACACACAACTTATTTCCAGGTTTTAGGGCTCATTCCTGCAGCACTCCATATTGGATGTAAGAAATATTTAATTGTGGATCAAAGGGGGGCGCAATGACCAACAGAGCCACCATCATATTTTATTTCTCAAAATCCCATTCATACCCCCACCAAGAGAAATGTAATGAATTTTTCTTCCTCCATGTCTAAAGGTGTTCAATAATAGAAAGCAATCTCATTCTCCGCGCTAACATACGTATCAGCTTGAGAAGCAGCAGTTGCTCCTTGATGTTGTTAAAGGTTATTTCCACATCAGTGCTGCTGGAAATCAAAGCCAGAGTGACACCGTGACATTCTCGTTGTTAAATAAAGAAGTAATTCAAGTAGTCTGTCCATTTATCCTCAGATAATGTTCAACTCTGACAACAGCTATTGTACCAGGCCACTTTAGAAACAGATTAGTACAACCACACTCTAAAACTTCCTAATTACACCCTTAAAACCAGCTATTTTTGAACTTGAATCAATCAAGTTCAAGTAGGATAATGTCATTATTCAAACACTCAAAGCCGAGTGTATTCATGAATAATAACTTTCATTTTGAGGGGATTCAGAGTGGCTTCAGAGCTGACCTCAATACCAAAACAGCTCAAGATCAAGATTCACTTTAAGGAGCTCTAAGGAGAAAATATTTTGCTGACATCAAAGTTGCTAGTAAATCTACACACACACACACACACACACACACACACACACACACACACACATACACACACACACCATATCCCAGTACATTGACTTTAACATGATGTAAAATAATAAAATGCAACATGTATCCTGTAAATAAACACAATATGCTAAAATATGCAATGCACAAAGGATCAACTTCAGGCTCATTTAATATCTCAACTGTGGTCAGTATTTAAGAGAAAATATATCCTCACTATTTCTGTGCATCAATCAAGACATTTTAGATGAGCCGTAAAGGTCTAAAAGTACAGCAGAAGAAGGAGAGCCTACGTCATTTCTGAGAAAAGTAAATTTTGCGCCACATCAAATACTGTGATCAAATATTGCCTTATTAAGACAGGCAGTACTAACGTCTCTGCCATTTTCCTTTCCAATATTAATATCCATGTCAGTTCTCCTTTCATGAGGATGCTGTGTGTCAGTGGACCAACCCACCTCGTGGTCCAGGCGGAAATATCTCAACAACTATTGGATGGATATAGCCATGAAATTTTACAATATTGACATTAATAGTTTCCTGAGGATGAATCCTACTGACTTTGGTGATCACATGACCTTTTCTCTAGTGTCACCACTTGGTTATTGCCTTTAATGGATAGTAAGCTGAAGAGTGACAGGAAACGGTGGAGAGAGAGGGAATGACATGCAGCAAAGGGAAACAGGTCACATTTAAACCCATGGGCGCTGCAGGATGAACTCAGCCTTGGTACATGGGGTGCCAGCTCTACCAGGTGAGCCATCCAGGTGCCCCGATATTGAATTTTGTTTTTTATTATTATTTTTTTTTTAAATACAAAGGTGTTTACAAAGGTGAGCATATTCAATTGTGTGGATCCTCCTCTCTGTTTATGGTGTTTCAGTTCCACAGTCACGGTTGGGAGGGTTACTTTAAAAATATACAATTACAAACGACCTTTTAAAATGTAATCAGTAACCTAATCCAAGTATCACAATATTAAAGTAACGTGACATGATAACTTTCCATTACTTCTGGATTACCTCAACCAATATAAACCTTACATAAATCACAGTAAAGTCATTGCAGTGTGCAGCGATTCATTCTGATTTCTTACTACATGGTCCTGCGAGCTACCAGCACCTGACTGTTGTTGGCAGTGCATGGGGAGTTTTGTTTACAAGTTACAGTCAAGTATCACAATATTAAACAAAAGAAATACCAATAAGATGAAGTTTATTGTATGAGACGAAAGAACACTGCGGAAAAAAATGGAAACAAAGATTTTTAGCATCATCAGTGTGTCCTCTCCATAGTGTATCTTTAAAGAACAACCTTTAAAATTGTAATCCTGCTAATAATCCTCTAATTGTAATTTGATTACATGTTTTTGTCTGTAACTGATTTTGTATCTTGATTACTTAACTCAGTTACATGTCCACAGTTTATACATCAGGCTTTATAACCAGGTTTTTAAATGAAAGTTAGAGTTAGATGCACATTAATGAGATCAAAGTAAGTTAGAATCAGTTTAGTTTGACTTTTTGTACTTTTGTAAATACAGTATGAAAACAGTTATTATAATATCTAGCAGCCTCCTCAGCTACTCTCTATTGAAAATGGCAACACTGGATGACGCATCCTACTGACTCTGGTGATCCTCTGATCCTCTTCGGTTGTCATAAGGTCGATAATTGTGTTACTGCTGCTGGAAGAAGTTGTATTGGGATTAATTGTAATAACTTTAGTCGCTAAATGTCCCATCTAGGGCCATCATCAGGTCAAAATGTGCCCATGGCATCCCTTTCATCCTCACCTGTACTCTGTGTTCAGAGCTAATTGTCAATCCTGACATTAGCATTTAGCGGTGCCAAACTCCAGCCTCACAGAGATGCTATGGTGGTACACTCGTGGCCTTTTTGACCTCAGCTCTTGAGAGGCAATTAGAAAATATCCTGGGGTTTCAAAGTGTTTCGAGTGATCATATCTCCAATATCTTTTAACTACATACTTGTCATTGAAGGAAGCAGAGTTTCATTTATTGGGGAGGATCCTTCAATCAAAATTAATTGGACCATCTTGCACTGTAATTACTAAGCTGGCCCTCTCAGGTATTTTTAATGCTAGGGAATAATGCAACGATCTATTCCCCCCACCCCCCCGAAAACCACTTGTTCTTTACAAAACCATGAAATCACAAGGGCTCTTTTGTGGTCGGCCACAGCAGCACTTTAAGCTAATCAAGTGATGATGCATGTGATCCCTGGGGAGGGATACTGATCAGAAGGAGAAAGGTGGAAGCAGTCAGGGAGGAAGGAGCAGAAGGAGAGAAGGTCATTTTCTGTATCCTGAATGCTAGCCAGAGAATATTCATATGAAAAGAAAACACAAGCATGATTCATTGCCTCTTAGATTGCTCAGAGTGCACACATTGACGTACACATGCACACACATGTGAGGGCATACTTATATACAGAACACATGCACATCCATGTGCGCCATCAACTGGCAATTTTGAGTCATCTGTCATCATAGCTGGACTTAATGGAATAAACAAACAAACAATTTTCAGTACTTTTTGAGTGAATTGATGTTTTTCTTTAACATGTTTTGGCCTGATACGACAAAGAATCTGAGGGCTCTGGGAAATTATAATTTACAAATTTTTTTAACTATTACTATTACTATTTAACTATAAATATTGAGACATTTTATTGGCAAAATGATTCATTGATTAATCCAGCAAACAATCGTCATATAATGAATATAATCAGTTGCAGCCCTAGATTTACATACTCGGTTGACTTAAAAACTCTGTTTTATACAGAAATGAACAAATAAAATAAATAACATAAAAAGGTTGTGCTGTAGCTGTCTGTCGTTTAAAAGCAGCAGCTTAAATGACAAGTGGTACTATGCTAACAATGATAATAAGTTGCTTCTAGTCAAAATGTCATCCATTTCAGTTCATTTCTATAATCACATTCAAAACACCACTCCACAGCGCACTTAAATCTCTAATCCAACTATTTATGCAACAATATGTGTTGACACTAGGGAGCTTAAGATCTCCAAATATTTCCGTGCCTCCTCCTTATGCTTACTGGATACTCGCTGCACAATGGAGATTGAATAGTCCAAAACTACTCTGCACAATTCAGTTAACAGCGTGTTTGAAGCACTATAGTCACACTGTAATCCCATGCTATATGCTTACAGCCAGTTGCCCTGCATTTGGCCCGGCACGGTGAGAGTCAGATGTTTTGGAGTCACACCACAGACATTCCTCACATACATTCTTGTCTTAAGCTTTTATACTACAACAGCGTATGCAATAGTACGTTCATGAACAAGCTGTCAAGCGTATTAATCTTGGATGGAGGGAAAAACCTCTGTTGTAAAGGGTGATGAACAATTATGTAAGCTTCTTCAGCAAGCAGTGACATGACACACGCTGTGAGAAAGGTTCTAGTCTGTAAAAAAGCCATTAAAGACCACGGTAGCATCCACATGTTGCTTAGTGACAGGAAGATGAACATGCTGGGAATCACAAATTTCCCATTCTTACATTAGAGATAGCACCATTGCTGTACTGGTTGAGTAAGTACTTGCACAAATACAGTTCACACATCCCAGTACGCCCCAAATTCTACCAAATCAAAGTATTAGGACCAAATCTATCTAATACAGTATGTGAGCACAATACAGACAGCATGATGATGACATAACAAACTTACTGTAGCTAACATGGGCTAACCTTAAAGAAATTATTTCCTTTCTGAGAAACTGGACTTACTTTTCTTACCTCGTCTCAGAATGTGGGATTATAATGTGAGATATATTTTAGTTTCAAATCTTTCCTTTGTTTTGTGATTTCAGTTTCTCATGTGCTTCAAAATTCAAGTAACATGCACACTCACACACTTCATTCATATCAATTTGATATTTGTTATGCCAAAAGCAGACAATAATAAAAAACATCGTATTACACTTTGTGCTCATTTCAGAGCCACATTTGAGTTTCCTGATGAGGCAGTAAGTCACAAAATTCTTGATGCTGACCTTATACAGCTTAAAACAAATTGGCTCATGACAATATGCAAAAGAGAATAAACTCATAATCTGTATCCTATTATGTAAAATCCATTGGATTATTGTTCAGCTGCAAAGTCAGTCTAAAGTCATTCCAACAGTCATTTTTTTAAGCCATCATGCTGCTGCCTTCCAGTCATCTCTCCTTCACATCATGTGGTCATACTGGGATAACATACAGCACATTATTTATCTCACGTGTCATGCATTTTATTCAAATTATTTTACAGACTTTTTATACAGCAGGTTTAAATTAATATGCATATCCTGGGGTTGATGGTGAATCTGTTATTAAAGGAATTTCAATAATCGCAGCACTGATACTCAAACTTTCTCCAAAGTCAACCTCAAAAATGTTCTTCTTGTTCCTGCAGTTGGATGTTTGAGCTTCACTGTGCAGACGCTAGAAGGACATTTCCACATTCATCTGCTGAAAGTGGAAAGTTTCTCTGTGCTCTTTGAAAATTAGATTTTAAGAGGCAGAGCCTATGAGGATGATTTGTGACATCATTAATAGTCTAAAACGTCCATCCTGGTCCAGTCTGCAACTTATACAAGTGTGATGTAGAAACTAGAAGCCATCAATGCACATACACTGAGAATGGACTTTACAGTGAAGCAGGAGACATCTTGTGTCCAGCAGGAACACTTGTTAAATCAACACAATTTGCATATTCACAGATACTGGAAATTTTAATGAGGCAGAAGGAGTAGACATCCTTTTTAATGAGTTTAATATAGAAAAACCCACATCAGGCGCACATTATTGTTCCAAGCAGTTTATTTGTATACATGGCTTCATACATGTCTGAAGGGGATTTAAGCGGGTGTGTATCAGCTTTAAAATATACACACACTGCACACGATTTAACATGAATCAAGTTCATTAATTATCATTAGGCATCTCCCCACAGAGGTTCTGAGTATTTAATCAGTTGAAACCAATCATTTAAACCTTCGGCTGCAATGAGTTCTCCACAGATGACGCCAACTATATAAATTACAATGTACAAAATGGTATTGATGAGTAAAATGTTTTTTAAAAAAAGCAATCTAGTTTTCTTCTTCTTAATAATGAAAAGTTTTCATTTTAATTAATGTCTGGTATAAATAACTGTAATGTGGTGTTTTATATTTGAAATTCCCATAAACTCCTCCTGTAGCTCTTTCAATGTGCATCAACAGGTAGTTTGACAGGTACCACAAAACCACAGTTGACGGCCCACGTCCACTGGATCTGCCTGCGTCATTTATGGCTGCCGGAGAAGATTCACTCCTTCTAGGTGCCATCTTTGTGACGGATGCGTGTCACTCGCAGCTCTTTTCTCTGCTCTGCCTTCCTTATGTGCCGGGTCTATTTATCTCAGAGTAGCTCACGTCTCTGAAATTTACTTGTAAATGTATATAAATGCATGTATTTATTGACAGTTGACTTAAAATGAATATTTAATGATGCATTTCATTTGACATTTTCTTGAGAAATACAGCTGTATTTTGAAAGTCTGGCCACCCCTTGACAAATAACACATTTTGGTGATTTTTTTCATTTAAAAGATGTAGACACAGCCTCACGAGGGTATGGGACATAAAGCATAATATTTGCAGCGCACATTGTCTCGTTTTATTTCAGAAATTCACCCAAAAAAAAAAAACATCATTATAGCATGTGCAAAGGTTTGGGCAGCCTATGAGTTCTGCGGTCTCAGATTCTTTATACAAGGCCTCAACTTTCATCAGCTCGTTAGGCCTGAGGCATGTGAACAGTTGTCATTAGGAAACATCAGCTGGTGCCAATTTCAAAGCTTTACAAATACACTGATTCTTCAAACCGTGCGCTAACACTGACCAATCACAGGTTCCTCTATGCAGCTGTGTAAGACTCTGAAAATGGAAGTTATTGATGCCCATTGATGCCCACAATGCAGGAGAAGGCTACAAGAACATAGCAAAGCATTGTCAGCCTGCAGTTTCAACAGTGTGAAATGTGGCATCTCCATATTCATCCTAAAGTCCGCCTCCAAATCCACCGTGGACTACCTCAAGAGACGCAAGCTGAAGGTTTTGGAATGACCCTCACAGTTTGACTTAAATATTGAAAATCGGTGGGTAGATCTTAAGAACTGTGCATGCCCCCAAGAATACTGCTGAACTAGAAGCCTTTTGAAAGAAATAATGTGAAAAGCACCCAAATACAAGATCTAATAGACTTTTAGCAACTACAAAACTTGTTTGCCAGCTGTGATATCTGCCAGGTGTTTACTAAGTACTGACAGTAAAGTATGCCCAATTATAAAGAAAAAAACAACCTAACAATTAGTGCTGTCAGTTAAATGCGTTATTAACGGCGTAAACGCAAACCCATTTTAACGGTGTAAATTTTTTTATCACAAGATTAGCGTTCTTTTTGGCCTAGGACACTTTGTAGTTTTTTTCACATGCTGTTGCAACAACTAGTAACATTAGAAAAACTACAACACCACACCGGATCTAGCTAGACCGGAAACAGGCACACCGCACACACTTGTTTAAGAGTAGTAGATGTTACCTTTTGAGTGGATGGCGAGTGCGAGACGCCGAAATGGATGCTAATAATATTCTGAATGGGAAGTTTACTTTTAAAAAGTTTCCAAATGGTTCCATTGACAAGACCAAAGTGATCTGTGTGTTTTGTCGTTGTGAACTGAGCTATTATATGTTATATGTTGAAGGGGTTGTTTGTGTGACAGAGTATTTTTTTCACCCTTTTATTGATGGACAGTGTTACATTGTGTGAGAGATTATTTTCTCCAAGTGAGAATGTTAGTGTGAAATTGAACACTACAGTATATGCCAATGTTGTTTTCAATAAAAACAACATTTGCATAAAGCAAGCCGATCTTTTCCATGTTAATAAGGGCATTAAAATGAGAAAAAATAATGGGACAAAAAGAAATCAAGGGACATTTAGAATAGATAAAAATGTGCAATTAATTGCGATTAATTGCGAGTTAACTATGACATTAATACGATTAATCACGATTAAATATTTTAAATTTTAAAAAATTGGTGACCAAACTTTCGCATACAACTGAACACAACCTGCTCTCTGGTTTAAGGCAGCTACACTTGTGATTTAGTGGTTTTATACCCCATGTCTTCATGACGACAGCTGCACTGTGAAATCGGCTACAATGATATTTAAAATAAGAGATCACAGAGGCAACAAAAGGTCGTCCAAGTACTGCCACAAAACATGTTTTCACTTCTAAATGAACTGAAAATGTGTATTTATGCTTGTAAAACCCCCAAAATGTGGGCAAACCAACTTAACTACAGTGTATTAGAAATGTACGTTTCCACATTTGCAGTTTACAGAAGCATCACTGAGCCAAAATGCAACTGGAACGCGACACAACTGGATTCAGGAGATATCAGACATTAGCATGCCAAACTTAGAAGCCCAACAACAATTTAGGAAGTATTTACTTCACATTTTTGGTGTCTGTTGATTTATACACAAACATTTGGCACATGGAAACCAGGTTGACTCTTAGCTGGAAAATGTAGCACACCTCAGTACTATGTGATTTAAGGAGTAGCAGCACTTCCTAGGGCTGTTTTTCAAAAGTGCTGCAAAAGCGGAACTAAAAACAAGAAGGCAGCTATTCAAACTGACAGCTGTGACCGATTTCAATTTGTTATGTGAAGCACTTTGGGCTGCATGTTCGTATGAAAGGTGCTGCATAAAAAAAGTTGAGTTGAATTGTCAAACCCAAACTGCATCCATGTGCCCTGAGAGAGTGCACAGGATGGCTTTTAACCTCGTCCAATCACCTACATCGCCTACACTCGAAGTAAGATATCTTGGAAAACATCAGGTTCCTCAGCCTGAGAGAATGAAAGAAAATAGGAGATGAGATGGATGGAAGTTTTTTTTCTTAGTGTCTCTGTTGAATTTCTAGTTCATGAAAAGAAAATACATGTTTTTTTACTTACTAGCATGCCCTAAGTCCCGCCCTTTTGGCTCTGTGCTCCAATAACAGGTTAGTGAGCATCGGCCAGAACCTCGGCCAACTTTCCCTGTAGTTAATATGCTATGTGCTAGTCTCATCTATGTTGAAAAGACCCATTTAAAGAGTGTGAACTGTTATTGGAGCACAGAGCAAAAAGAGTTTGGGACAGGTCGATTATGTCCACCGTACAGCTCATAATAAAGATAGAAATGTGGATTTTTTAAACAAGCTTTTGACTTTTGGTCCTCTACAACTTTGCTTTGACAGCATTAGACTCTACGACCCCTGCTGCTCGCATCTGGTCTATCTCCGCTGACGTAAACCCGTACTCCTCTAGCACCTCAACCGTGTGTTCTCCGATAACAGGATCTGGGGTAAGGCAAGGCTCTGCAGGAGTCCGAGAGAGAACTGGGGCCGGCCGGGGGCTTTCATCCCTGCTGGAGTCCTTGATGAAGGAAGCTCTTTCCTGGTTATGTGGGTGTGAGCTCACCTGGTCAAAAGACAACACAGGTGTAACACAGGCATCGATTCCATCAAAAATCCTTGACCAATCCGCCTGGGTTTTTGAAGCAAAACGCTCTGTGAAGATCCGTCTCAGCTCTGGCCAATCACTGAAGCTCATCTGAGGAGGCAGCTCTCCAGCATCCAACTCTAAGCCTAGGAAAAGAAGACTTATGTAACCAATGCATCAACAGCAAAAATGTTTGCAGAGAAATGTTCTTAGAGCAGTGGTCACAATAACAATCAACCTGTTGACCTTTGTGGCGTTCCAAGTAATTCACTTGAAAGGTAATTCGTTTATTTTCACCAATCATTTTTTTTCATAGGTTAGTGTTGGGAGGAACAGCGCACTTAACCGTGCATTAGTTTCCCCCAAGGTTAGTCTCGGGCACATGTGGAAGGAAAAAATGTGTTTGCATACTACAAACCCTTAAGTAGCTCTCTGTAGAACTGCGGTTCTATGGCACCCACAGCCATGTACTGTCCGTCTGAAGTCTGATAGGTATCGTAGAAGGGTGCTCCACTGTCCAACATGTTTTGTCCTTTTGAACGGTCCCACATACCAATGCTACGAGATTTCCATACAAATGAACCTACATATGCTGCTCCCTCTACCTGAGGACGAGAGAGGGGAAGAGAAAAGGTGAGGTCAGGGTTCATTTTTGTATTTATATTTCATGCATAATTACTCTATTCGTATGTTAACTGCAAAGGATAGCTAAATGAATATAAAGTACCATGTGTTAGGCAAAAATAAAATTATAACTTTTTCTGTTTATTCATGAATTAAAATCAAACTCCTTAAAATTGCAAACTACCTCGGGTGTTCACTCCCCTATATGCTAATCCAAGGATACAGACTTTTCACAGTGTAGCAGAAGCTGACATGCTTAAGCACATATCCGCAGCATATCTCTAAGCATCTATCCACCAAAAAAAACCTTCCTGAGAAGAAAACACACAGCGTGGGTTGAACGCTGTTGCTATTGCAGTACCATTCAAATGTGGCAATTACTTGTTGAATACGAAGCTTTTCAGCAGAGCTTGTGAAAACACTGCACAAATGCACTTTTTACTGTATAAACCACGAGCTGCCTATATTTATAATGTAATTACTGTAACCTCTATATGTGCACAAGCTATTACAGCTGCTGAATGAATAAAACATCTTGATCAAACACTGAATATTTTGGAAAGAAATATTTGTGACTTGAAGAAGAGAAACCCTTACTTTTATTATTGCTGATTGCAATCAATTCTGTCAGTGTAACCTCTAATGAACTCTTTCATATGAGCAAACAATAACAGTCTGATCAGCATTGGGGGGGGTTAAATATTTGAATAAGTAACACAATGTTCTGTGTACACACTTGGCTTTAGTAAAACGGCTCCAAACGGCTTGCTATGCTACTCTGTAGCCTGTCTCTGGTCAGGACTTCAGTGCATTCATAGTAATTCTGTGACAAAATAAAAGACCCACGCATATGGAATCTGTGGGGAAGTTGGGCCGAGTGCGTTTTCTGCTTTGACAGTCTTTGATCATGAAAAATGCATTTGTTTATTCCAAGAAATAAGAGGCAGATTACATGAGGGCTTTGAAAAACAAAAGTCTCTATTACTACTTGTGTCTTTTTCTTTTTTTTGACTCCTCGTAGTGTGATAGAAAAATGCAGTTTTCAAGGAGCTGACCACCAATTAAAATGCAGAGATCCCTTTTTATTTAAAGAAACAGAATGTGCTTTGGACCAACTAATGTGGTCACTCAGTCAAACCATTTAAAACTAAACACAAAGGGAACATAAATCAATAGGATAAGAGAGAAAGAGAGAGAGATGGGAAGCAGGATTTGGTCTGACAACCACGCTCTCAGTGTCAAAGTTAAATCCATGCTTCGGGCATGAACTGACTACTGTTACAACCGCTTTAATTCACTGCCTCCGTGTCCACAGTCAGCAATTTGAAATCGCTGTGAACTGAAGCCGACACAAAATGGCACACAGTGTTGCAAATGGACGCCCCTGTCTGTGTGCCTAGTGTAATTGGTCCCTAATGGAAACGTTTAAACCTGCAGCAATTGATTTTTTGGCCACTTGGGTGCAGCTCAACATTGTATTATTAATACCGTTTAATTTGATTTAGCAAACAGTTGCTTATTCAAACATTCAGCAGTCATGGAGCAACCCTCATTTTGAGTCATATTCTTGTAACCTGATGAATGTGAGTTCAATATTCGCTCTCTTATTTGCTCTGTCTGTAATAACGGGAATATCTGACTCTTTAGCTGCGAAATGCTCAAACTATGTTCACCAGCTGTTTGCTAACTTTATCTGTCTGCTGTTTGGTGCTGAGCAGCTAGCGTATAGTAAATTTTTAGAGCTTTATTTCTGAAAACAGGTGCCTGCTGCAATAAATCACTGTTATTATAAAGTGCTGTTAAAACTACAGTAGGTAAATTATAAAAATAAATTTTTATATTTGCTGAAACTTTCACTATATCCTCACTGGAGCTGCACAGTTTATTTAAATATTGTCGAAATATTATCAAAATAGCATTTAAAGAAGCAGGAATTTCTTTGATAAAGGTCAAATGTGTGACAAACAGCATTATAATGAAGTACTGTAGTGCTGCAGAGAAGCCCTGGCATACAAATCTTGTTCGCCAGATGTTAGAAAACCTGTTTGTTTGGTACAGACCCCAATAAATGTCACATTATCATCATTTCATTTCATTTCATTTCATATCATATCATCACAGGTTTTTTCAGTCAAAATGAAACTTGTGATGCAAAACTGATCACTCTGTGAATAAAATAGTGAATTACATTGCAATGTCTGTCAAAATAATCACATTTTTATGATATCATGCAGCAATATTAGGTTCCTCTGGCAAACTTTTCAGCAAATATGATAAAAAGATATTTTTCTAAAAGTTACCTACCGTAGCTTTAATGCAAGCTGCAGATTCAGGTGATAATAATTCTCTGGAGGTTCGTCCCTAAAAGCAACCTCTTTCACATTGTCACATTGTTATTTGATACACTATTATTATAAAAATATAAATCATAGCAATTTAAAAACACCCCTGTAAATTGCCCACAGGTGTAAATCTAAAGGTAACTATGTCTGTCTAAGTGTGTCAGCCTTATATACTATAACCCCAACGCAGTGCATGCTGTAAATAGCTCTTGCCCACACAACGTCTTAGAAGCTCAAAAGAATAAGCTGTTATTGAAAATGGATGAATGAATGGATAGTAATACTGACTAATTACATGCTTTTGACTGAACAGGCTCAACAGGTGCTGTTAAATCTTTCGAGCACAGTTAGACCAAATTAGACGTCATGTCTAAAACGTTGAAACAGCCCTGACTCATCACAGTTTGATAGTTTTGAGGCAGATGGTGTTGTGCTTGTGATTCCATCTGGTTCCTGCATTGGCACTAACAACCATCACAATTACATGGTGTGCCACTGACAAACAGCCCCACCAGATGTTTCTGCGACATCACAGTGAAGATGTAGATTTAAGTTTCAAAGGTCCATTTAATGTAAATGATTACACCTTTTTGAGTGTTGAAGGCACTTTTTTTACTCTTTTTTGTATCTTTTCCACTTCACAGGTGGGCGATGCAGCTGAAATTAATATTGCGATATTAAGAATAGATTTCCAGTATATACGATATGTATCTCAATACAGCAAATGTAAACAAAATCCCATAAAATTATAACATTAATGTTCAGTTTCTGAGCTATTTTGGAGTTATTTTAACAACTCATATGTACAATTTACATTTATTTTTTTAAAAAAAAAAATTTAATTTAAAAAAAAAAAAATTTTTTTTTTTTTTATTTTTTTTTTTTTTTTTTTTTTTTTTTTTTTTTTTATTTAAAAAAAATTTTTTATTTTTTTTTTTTTTTTTTTTTGTTTTTTTGAAAAAAAAAAAAATTTTTTTTTTTTATCTTCTTTTTTTTTTTTTAATTTTTTATTTTTTTTAATTTTTTTTTTTTTTTTTGGGGGGGGTTTTTTTTTTTTTTACCCCCTCCCTCCCCCCCCCCCCCCCCCCCCCAAAGGAGAAACTAAATTGCCTCCTCTCCTAAATGCTCACATTGGACCTTTAAGTTTATTATTATTATTATTATTATTATTATTATTATTATTATTATTATTATTATCTATTATCCGTCTGTGTTTTACAGACCAAACAACTATAAATCAATAAAATAATAGATACAATATGTAGTATTTAAACCTACTACGAGGAGTTTTTAACTGGTTATAAAACTATTTATTATGTTATTTATCTGACCTACATAAGCACACAAGAAGATTGGCTATTTCGATATAGTTATTCTTAATGGCTGCCACTGGTTCAGATTCAGTCAGAGACAATTTGAAATCAACAGGGGCTGCCAGAAACAATGCAAAATTAAAGGTCCCTGTTGCTGCTTTAATATTGTAAAAATTACCTCCTATTCCTGCTTCACATTATCTTGGCACATTACCCTATAAATGTGTGCTCTATTGATTGTGTTGTCAAATTCGGATTATTATTATTATTTTTTTTTTTCGCTAAGCTGAGGCTTTTTTTCACTACAGAGGATTAAAAAATAAAACAAATGAGTAAATATATGAGTAAGAAAGAAACAGCACAGCCAACAATTATGATCCTCGTGACATTTAAACAACTCAGCTGAACTGAGGCTGGAACCAAGGCATGCCAAGGATTAGCAGGGGAATCCAAACAGCACTATAAAGCAGTGGTTCCCTTTTTTCCAGACGTACCCCGACAGTCCTGTCCGATGAACACAAGTGCCACCAATCATGTTCCAGATGTGTTCATTGGAATTGATTTGAATCTGGATGTTATTTATATAATAACTTTATAAAACTGACTATATAAAAGGGGATATTATTTGATTTTTTTTTTCAACCATTTATCCATCTGTAGCTAACTTTTTCATATAATAATAAAATAAACTGAAATTTCTGGATTATTTTTCTCACTGGCAACTTCAGAAATACTGCAGTGATTCTGCTGTAGAGCACATAAAACCTAGTTAAACCACTAAAAGAACAGTACTTACATACTGTGTTTTGACTCCTAAAACAGACCCTTTACATGTACTGTACATAGCCAAACGCACACAGTATTTAACTGGGCACATACACAGTGAGGCGGCATCAACCCATATGAATAGAATTCATCTCTGGTGATTTAATTATGCTAATGCCCCGCCACAGTCTTACTTGCGGCATGCTTTAACATAGACACAGCATGAAAAAAATAAAACCTGCAGCAAAATATTGTGAGAGAAACACATTATTCTCCTGAGCTTTCTCCAAGGAGAAAGAGTCTGTGCAGTGATGAACAGCAGAATACACACAGACAAAAAGAAAAGAATACCAGCTTACTGACTGTAGTTGAGACAAAATAGAAGAAGAATTATAATAAGTTATATGGATCTATAGGAACTGGCTGAGTGAACAGACCAAAAACTGAAATAACAGGCAATTTAGCTTTCGTGTGAACACTAAAGTAAACAGCAGCCACACTCAACATTGAATAAGTCTAATAAAAGTTTTTATATAATGAAGTATGAAAGCCCTGCCAAATTGAATTGTTGGCACAGTTGGCTTTAGAAATAAAGAACTAAAGAGGAGAAAATAAGCAGCCAGCACAGCGTGCTCTCCCCACACTCACAATAGAGGCCGAGTATACCAATTCACACCGAAAGGTCAGTACTACATAGACAGGTAAAACAGCTTTATAATGTCCTCCGGGACTGGAAGAGCTTTCTAAAGTGAGAAAATAACAATGACAGGGCTGAAAGTCTATTAAACTTTCATTTGTCAGTCATATATTTTTCAGCTGCACCAATTTTCACTTGCTTTAGCACATGATAGCACACACTTCTTGATGAGATGAGGGCATTTAACAGGCAGAGGTTGTATTATGGGAATTGTAGGATCCAGTGTTTTTGAAGCTCAACTAAAAGTCAGGACATTTTGCCCTCTGCTGCTTCGACTCTGACCAGTCGTTCTAAAACCTGTCTCCCGCCCATCTTTCTGTAATTCCAGAAGACATTGGGGGAAGAGCTATAAAGTGTATCACAGTGAGTTGGTTGAAAGCTGATCCTCCATCATACAACATTTGGATTCAAAAAGTATGGGAACTTTATAAGATGAAGAAGACCCTAAGCCTCACTGGAAAGATGTCAAGACAGCTATAAATTGGATAAAGAAAAAAAACTGACATGTTAAAAGTTTATTTTAAAAGTCCCTCAACTTTATGGAAGTTGGATTAAGCCACTGAAGCATTCCTTTATTTTTATACTTCACTTCAATGAGTTAAGACTTCCACTTCTGTAAACTAATAAATGTTGTTTCATAAATACTACACTCACAATAAAATACATTTCAGTGTGTTATATGCATCCAGTTGCTTTACATGTATACTTTTTATTTAGATTTATGGAGTAGCTATATTCAAAAAGTTCACCTCCTTAAGGAGTTCATTAGAGCAGCTCTGCTTTGTAACCAGCAGTGGATGTCAGGCACAGCAGGATTCAGAGACTTTGATGTGCTTTTCAAATAGCTTTGCTAAAGGCTGTCCAGCTGATCGCTTACCCCAGTAAAAGCTGATCCTGACTCACAGAGTGGTGCACCATCGTCTGGAAAACATACTGCAGTATGTAACACGGAGTACCACTGTGGGATTTTTATAATTGAACTGTCTTCACACAAACACTGAGACAGAGGAGAAAATGTGTTCTGCTATGATAACTTTCCTTGTAAAGTCTTCAACTTGTATGACCTGTTGTTATAGATTTTTTATCTAGTAGCAAATACGCCCACATTAATGCCCTAACCCTAACCCTTACATATATATTCGCATATATTTGCTGGACGGCTGTTGTCAGTGCCCTAACCAAGGTGAAAAAATGTACTTATGCATATTTATGTGAATGTCTGTGCTTGAATCAGAACATCACGTTCAGTGGAGCAGGTGTTGTGACAGTGCTTACCATGCTAGCATCAATGATCTGTCCTTTCCCTGACTTCGTCCTCTCCAGCAGCGCCAGGACTATCCCCAGAGCACAGGTGAGACCACCGCCTGCAAAGTCCGCTAACAGGTTCAATGGAGCGTAGGGCTTCTCACCACTGCGCCCCAGCCGGGATAAAAGCCCTGTGGCACAAAATGTAATGACAGCTTCACTAGTGGAGACAGAGTAACAACAGAGTCTTTCAGTCAGAGAGAAAGAAAATCAATGAGTTCAGTAACTGAATGAATCAGGGTGTGATGCAGCCCAATAAAACACCAAAAACCGACGTTAACAGCCCCTGCAAGCAGGAATGTTCAGCTCTGACGGCACATAATAACAAACCTGACAAAGTAATTGCTCACTCTTTTAAACTAGCATGTAACTTTTGCCCTTTTGCTTCTCTGTAATCAGATATTACAAAGGGCCTTGAACAAGGAGTGTACAGACTAGTAACAGCAACTTTCTGAAAATGTATGCTTCAACCTTTTATTTTCCTCCCCTTTGTGGGGGTGTCAACTAAAAAGGCAAACCTACTGTGGCAGGTATCCCCACAAATGTTCTCATTCTTCTTTTGTCTGTATGTGCTCTACAAATGATACAATCCATCACTAAAAAAACATGTTTATCATCAGTTATTGACAGCAGCCTGATATGACTATTATATACGCTTAGTTTAATATATTTATAAGATTTAAATCGTACCAAGGTCACTTTTTACATCAAGTCTTTATATTTAGAGGTCCATGCTGGATCCCATCCTGTTGCCTCACACCTCAGTGGGCATACCTGTATTAAGCTAAGTAATATTAGGTTTAGTTAGATTGTTAGTTTTCTGGAAATGGCTTAAAAAGCGTTACAATAAGAACAGGGTTAGGCTTTCTGAAGCTAAATGAGAGAGATGGGAGGCTGAGAATCGTTTCATTTTATTTTCATAGAGTGCAGCTACCTCATATGCCAAATTATCTGTGTCACCCCCAGTCGTATCTATAGGTTTGTACATATCAGACCTTGTTCTATGATATCACAGTTCCATTGCCACTGTTTTATCATATATCCTTCCTGGTGAAACTTTGCTATCGCCGTATTAGTAGGGCTAAGCTTCATATATCTTACCACGGTCCATTCTGTAAGTATATTTTGGGTCTTACAGCAAGCCTGAATCCCACCCCAACATATGGCATTATTTGGCCTCAAGTCTTCATTGCTATTGTCTCAAGTGAGGTTGCATTTTTGCATCAACCGCCTCATTACTTTTTTTAACGCCGGGTCCTCCTTTTGTTCTGCAAAATACAGATTGTCCAGACTAATGAGCAGCCTGTGTGTGTTAGCATTTGAAAGGCACGCTTTTAAGAGCATTAAAAAAGTCAAATCAATTTTAAAAAATCAAACGATTTCATCGCCCTAATTGACAGAGTGGAGGGGAAAAAGCAAAAGCTGACTCTAGGAAAAACCTTTAATTTTATAATTACTTACATTACAGAAATTACAACATACACACACTGTAATTTGGTTTGTTGAACAAGTTACATAACTGAAACCAAATGAGAGTGTTGGGAAATAGTAGCAGTCAATTTATTTTCATACTTGCCTTATATCCCAAATTACCATATGGTTGGGATGCTTGCATCACCCTCCAGTGGTGTATATAAGCTGCTACATACATAATACATTATAAGACCTTCTTCTGTGTGTTGGCAGCAATTACAATGTAAGTAATTTATTTCATTGTTATTATCCAGGATTGGTATTGATTTGTTCCACTGTATTGGAATAGTTGGCTATAGACATGTTGTATAGGAAAGTTTCCAAGGTCATACTGCCAGTGTTATGCCCACTTGAAAAACAATATGCAGGAAATTGAAATCATAAAAAAAAAAAAAAGACTGACTGCACACACACACACAGCTGACAGCACTGTATGTACTCGGAAAAACAGATGAAAAAGTACAAAGAGCAGAAGCCATTCCATCAGTGTGCAACATCAGCAGTCTATATACACTCACATTTGTGTGTGTTATTCTTACCTGACATGGCTAAGTAGTTGATGTCGTGCCCGGCTGCGGTTGCATAAGATCCACTCTGTCCGTACCCCGTCAAGCGAGCATAGATCAGACGAGGATTTTCCTTCAACAGCTCGTGTGGACCAAGGCCCAGCTTCTCCATCACACCTGGGCGATCAGAAGAAAGTCAATCTATAATATGATCTATAATTATATTCATCAAAAACATTGATCACGTTGCTTTATCGGCGTCTGCTTATGTTGCTTCTCATTCAGTGTGAACCTTGAGGCGCCTTTTCAGCACTTTTGATCCTGAAATTGTTTTCTGTAAGAACCTTTAAAGATCACAACAGTAATGACATTCTTATCTGGGGCGGCAGTATGCTGTGTGTAGGGACTTGGCTTGGGAACCCAAGGGTCACCGGTTGAAATCCCACAGACCACAATATGGAGTGTGGACTGGTAGCTGGAAAGGTGCCAGTTTCACCTCCTGAGCACTGCCGAGGTGCCCCTGAGCAAGGCAGCCTAACCCCAAGAAACTGCTCATGGGGCGTTGCTAACGTGGCGAGCCCATCACTCCACCATCTCTCTCCCTGTTGCATGTCCACAAGTGTTTCAGCCTGTGTGTGTGTGTGTGTGTGTAAGAATAAAAAAGAGTGAAAAGTTGAATTTCCCCAATAGGGGATTCATAATAAAGTATATATCTTATCTAGTGATCTTTTGGGTTTTAAATGTGGTTGTTGTTGTGCATAACTCAGAGAGTACATCTAAGATTGTCACCTCCAAACACAAACACATTTCATTACATGGACTTATTATTTTAACATAAACACATTAAAAAATGCCTGGTAATCTAATAGGAAAACTAAATTAAGCACCAATTCTGACCAGTGGTGGTGAGTAACAAAGCACATTTACCATTTTATACTCAATTCTATACCACTACATTTATTTAATAGTATAGTATAGTAACTAGTTACTTTACAAATTAAGGTTTTTGTATACAAAACACATGAAGAGCTTATAAAATACAATGCCTTGTTCTGCCTCGACAATTTTGTCTTGTGACCCCATCACAAAAAAAATCAGAAATCTATGAGCAGAAGAATTTCTAAGGCTGCAACAAATGATTATTTTGTATTATTGATTAATCTGAAAATCATTCTTTTCAATCTAGAAAATGTCAGAAAATATTGACAAAATGTCCATCACATTTCTCGTGACTCCTAGGTGATGATATCTCTTTTTGTCCAACAGTTCAGACCCAAAGATGTTCAATTTCTAATGATATCAAATAAAACAAAAAGGGAAATGCTGTTTTGTTTTTGTTGCTTTAAGTAAAACAATATAAATGAATCAATGAAGGTGCAGGTCTAGTGATTTCTTCTCAAAATGTGTCAGCTGGTTTGATTTCAATAACTGATTGAGGGTTAAAGAGGCAAAAATATCTAATATTTCATAAAACTGCAAAGAAAAAATTTAATCAGAGCTGTGTTTTTTTATTCTTTCCTGCCCCATTAATCATCTCAAAACACCCCTGATTTATCTTGTGAACCTTTGTAGGAGTTCCAACCCCAATCTCCACCAGCTACAGCAGTAAAATATTGTTAACACAATGATGAATCTCATGACATTTTATAATGTATCACTCACAAGGGCCATTTATTTCTGCAGAATGAGTTCTTATACTGTTAATACTTATTGCTGATCTTACTTCTGTTCTTTTACTTGGATTTTGAAAGCAGGACTTTCACTTAAATAAAGAACCTAAATACTTTTTTCCACCACTGATTCTAACTATAATGCATATACTGTAACTGTACTGTATGAGGCTGTTGGTGGTCTGACCTTTACGGTAGGGCTCAAGGACCACATCGGACTGGACACAGAGCTTCCTGAGCAGGGCTACACCCTCTGATGTCTTCAGGTTGATTGCCACAGATTGTTTCCCCCGGGCTTGTGTGTCCAAAGACATGGCAACTTTGGTGCGGTCCACACGGATCACCTTGGCTCCAAAGTCTGCCAGGATCATGCCACAGAACGGTGCTGGAGCCAGGCCCGCCAGCTCGATCACTCTCACTCCAACCAGTGCCATGATGACTTCACTAGAAAAAGGTATAACATCAGAAAGACCTCTCAGTAAAATGACATTCAATGCAACACCAATAGCAGAGGAGGTGAGGAGGGCTATTACTATTGCTGTTAAAAATCTCCACTTATATGTTGTGCAACACCTTAAACTGGAAAAACTTAATGAGGTACCACTAAGAAAATCCATAAGACCTGGCGACCCTGTATACATCACATATATCATATCAAGATTGACTTGTAATTCAGAGTTGACGGCTTTAAGTCACACAATGTGCTTTTACAGCTAGAAGACGCAATGTTAAAATAAGATTTTTAATTTCGCCTGGACTATTAACGAACTAATTGGAAAAATAATGGACAAATGAATCAATAATGAAAATAATTTATAGTTGAAGCCCTACAGTAAACTGGTTTGTATTAGAACGGTTAATCATTCTGGCTTTTATTTTGAAGGGTAGACACACTAAAGACAGTAGTCTAATTTTATTTTTTTAATTTCTGAGAAACAAATGCCAACAAAGTAAACACACAGACCTCTGAGAGGTGTAGTAGCTTGCAACAGTAGGGACTTTGACTGTACTTAAGTACAGGTACTTGTACTTTGCTTAAATATTTAGATTTTATACAACTTTATACATCTACTCCAGCTTTACCAGCTGCAACATTAAAGTGATGTATGTACACATATCAGTTTAACATAATCATACAATTTATTCTGAAATAGACCATTCTGCACAGTGAGTACTTTCAATACTTTAAATATATGTTAATGCGAATGCTTTTGCAGTTGTACTTGCACACAATGTTGAATTCAGTGTGGTATTGCTACTTTTACTTCAGTAAGATATCTTAGTACTTCTTCCACCACTGCATTTAGACTTTAGACTCGGTTTCAAAGTCCAAAGTAGATAGAGGAGAAGTGATACCAGTCTGTTTACAGTGTCTGTAAAGTAAAACACCAGCAAAATGGTGTATAAAATATAAAATGTAGTACTTTGTGTAAACTGGGATTGCACCAAGTGTTACTAACATTACTTTAATAACAATGGATCAATGACAGTCAAGATAGTGGGCTAATACCAGTGTATGAAGCTGCAGTGTTCTGTTAGGCTGCACCAGTACACAATAGTTTATCTAAAGGTAACTTCTAACCTCCAGTTTAAGCCTACCTTTGCTTTCAGGTCGAGGACAGGACAGCTCAGTCGCTACAGGGATCTGTGTGTGGAGGTTGGGCTGTTAGAAGTGTTAAAGAAGCCCGGCGGCGGATCACATGCTACAACAGCAACAACCAACAACAAAACCATTAAAATAACACGTTAGTGAAACACACATACCGGTGATACCGCTAATACTGGTTAAGCAACAGCTTCTGGGTGTTACTTTTTCTGTTAGTGTACCCCCTGTTTTGATATCGAGTGCTGACTCCGCCTAGCCGGTGTACGCTGGTGACGAACGCTGTTTACAAGCTACTTCCTGGTGACCTCAGCGCGACCGGCGCAAGATTTCTGGGAAATTGAGTTTTATTTTGTTTTATTTATTTATTTTTAGTCCCTGGGAGATAAGTAACGCTTTAAGCAAGATATTGTATATTGGTAGTATAAGCATAAAATATAAGGCAGCGTAATTCATAAGATGAGATAAGATGTTCCTTTATTTATCCCCCATAGCAGAAATTCAAATTTGGTACAGCAGTACGGGGGAATGTAGTGCAAAGAGCAGAAAAAGGGTAAAAATACAATAAAAATATAATGAAAAAAATAGACTAGACTAGAATATAAAAAAATTATACAATAAAATGGAATATATCCTTGATTGATAACTGGAAAGCTTGTAAAATTTCTATGTACCATAAAGAATAGCCATACAAAATGAATAAATAAATGTTTTGTTGTTGTTGTTCTGTGTTTATTATTATTTTATGCCAGACAGGAACACTCAAATGCACATTTTAAATAGTGAATGGACTGTGCTTTTATAATATATGCCCCACTCACCCATTCACACACATTCATACAGCGATGGCAAAGGCTGTCGCAACCAGAAACTAACATTCATACACATGTATCCACCCTGTGCACAGCATTGGGAGCATTTGGGGTTCAGTATCTTAGCTTAAGGACACAAACCACCAACCTTCTGAGCCACAGCCACCCAAATGTATACCACCATATTTATGTATTCATGTTATAGCCTACTTTACATCCCAGAGCCTCAGCCAGTTACAATCCTTCACATTCAATAATTAAATCCCTACGACACTACAACTCCTCCAGTTGTTGCCCCTTCACCTAATTGGAATGCCACCTCCTCCTTCCAGGGGAATACCATGACTACCATGACCCTCGACCACACTCAGCTGCAAACCAAACATCTGAAATCCCACAACAATGTTACCAGACTGGACATTCTCCGCATCTTATCTGAACCTTGATATCCCATCCACCAATATCACAAACAGGATGCAGCCCGGACAAAGTGCTCAAACAGCTCCCACCAATCTTCAGGGAACAGACGTTACTGCTGTGATAAACTCCTGTTATTCAAGCAGCTAAAACTGAAACTTAACTGATCTCATCAAATTCTTCCAGTCAATTACCTTCTGCAAGACTGTACTGAGTGAACTTCAAGGAAAGGAATAACATGTTGCTTTTGGAGCAGCTGTGTCAGGGTGACGAAACAGTTGAAAAGTGTCCAAGATTGAAGTGGGGGTCCAAAAATATTTTTTGGTCTTCTACAATGTGGTGAAGAAAGTGTAATAATCTTCTGGAGGTTAGTGGTTAATTACAAAGTTTATAATGTTTTAGGGTTTTTTTTTTTTCCAGAATTTTTTTGGGGCTTTCATTGCGTTCAATCAACAGCGACAGCTAAAGAGTAACAGGGAAGGTGGTAGAGAGACAGGGGACGACACGCAGCAAAGGGCCACAAGCCACAGCGCCGAACCTACGGCTGGTGGTTCCGATACAGTCTTCAACATCATCAGCGTTTTCATCAATGTTGACCGCTGTTTACATGTTTGTTTACATTTTTAGCATGCTAACATTTTATGGGACTGTTATTAGCAATAAACCATGATGATAGATATAAAGGACCATAAAAAATCACAAAAACCACGTATGTCTTCACCAAATTGCATGCTAATCCATCCGTGAATTGTTGACACATTTCACTCTCATGTACAAATTTCAACCTGCCGGTGGCGCTAGAGGACGATTCAGGGGATTACTAAAGTTAGTAAACGTCTTCCTCTGGGGAACATGAACGTCTGAACAGCATCCATCCAAAAGCTGCTGAGATAGTCTGGACCAAGCTAGTGAACCAGTCAAAACATTTGTCAGAGGTCGAGGCTAGACCTGCCAAATTCACTACATTGAAAACTCATAACAATCACGTGAATTGCAGCAATGTGAAATGATGTCATAAGATCTGCAGTTATTCGCAAAAAAACCTCTCACACAAATGAGGAACCACATGACAAGGTTTTTTTGCGGATTCATGCATCCCCCTACCCCACCGCCACCTCGATATTAAACATTTAATCTATCAAAGGGGGGAAATCTGTATTAGCTAAAGAGCTTGGCAGGTGCAGTGGCTTTCTTTCTCTGGAAGCCTCCTCCAGCTGTGACCTCCTCTCAGCAGATATTAGTCAGATAGCCCACACACTGAAGCCATTTTATATGATCAGAAATAGTCTGTACTTAAGCTTCAAGTGGCCTGGGACCAAATCCTTTTACCACTTTCTTTCTCTTCTGTGTCTCACTCAGTATTAAACATTTAAATTCAATCTGAAGTTTCCAAGACATCCACTGCCACACTATGAGTGAGGAAATGATGATAGAAAGTGGATAAAAACATCCATTATTACATAAAAGCCCTGTGAAATAGCAGTTTTCACAGCTGTTCTGTTCTGTTGTTTGAAAAAGCACTTCATTTCACTCATCAGAACAACAAACGTTATTTTTACAGGTAAATTTGCATTTATGAATGTGAAATGTAGCTGCCAGTAGCATCAAATGGGTTGAGAAGAAAGCGCTTTTGTTTATTGACCTGTTAAAAAATTAAACAGCACACTTCCTACATCTCTGATGTTGACATGGGAACATCCAAAATAAACACATTTCTCCTGTTTCTGTATAAGCAGTGCACTGTTAATAAAATATACAATCAATCAGAATCTGTCTTATTTTGAGAAAACAACTCATTCTCTCACAATACTTCCCCTTTAATGTGGGAAAAGTCAGACTTTCTGACTGCTGTTTCATCAGGAAGCAACAAAAGATTATGTTAGAGAATCCTACTGATAAGGAGTATGGATAGCTTTAATTGTTTCATTTCATTTCCTTTTGGTGCATCAGCAGATCCAAGATAAGTGAGCTTTACAGGATGAGGGAAATGGCCTTTTAAAAATGCTGTTTCTGCTGAAGAAATAACAGACCATTACCTCTCACAAGCCCCTGGGTGTTACAGAAAATTACATTTCTTTTTTTCTTTAAACAAACTCCCTGTAGAGCAATTAAGCTCTATCTTCAATATGCCTGCTCACCAGTATATTCTTTCAAAGCATTTCTTCAAGGATAAAGATTTATTTACATACCACTGGATCCCAATGTTCCAGATTGATTAATGTTCTGTGAAATAGTGCAGTGTTTATATATTTATGACTCAGCAAGAAGTACTCTTTTAATGACAGTGGAAAGTTTAATTTGGCCAATAATGCAATTGCACAGTATGATGCAATAAGCACGCAGGAGAGCTATGTGTCCAATTTAATATCTCTTTTGCATTAATCCAGCTACTGTCATCTCTCATCTACTCTGTAATGTTTTCATGGTGGAGTCACAGGCTCCATTAACCATGAAAAAAAACTATTGTGACTGTTCTGATATTAGAGGAAAGGTGAAGGTTTTACCAAACTTATTAGGATTCATTCTGAGGGCAAAATGAATTTCGGAACAAAATTCAATCGCAATTCATAGTATTTGTTAACATATTTCAGTCTGGACCAAAGCGGTTTTGGTAAAATTATTATTATTTCACATTAATCCTTCAGTTGTATTACCTCTGACTTAACAAACTGTCGGTATGTTCCCTCAGATTCATCTTATATGGCTCTCTTTTGTAGCGTAATCAGTGGATTTATTATTTGCACAGTATCAACCACTTCATACTTTACAACTGCAATTCTGAGCTGTATTGTTTAAAATCAAAGTGCAAAATATAATTTTGACCTTAATTATGTCACAGGTTGCGCAACCTTGTTTTTATTGGTTGTCTGGTTTATATTGATCACACTGAGCTTGTATTTATTGGCATCGGGACTCATGGTCAGTTAAAAGAAAACCCTCCCTGAGATTGACAATAACTACAATGAAATGTCAACTTTTATGCAACCCAGATGGAAGCCAGTGGAGATGGAAACTAGCTTTATACTAAGATTTACGGATCATTTTATAAATGCCAACTGGAGGTGTGCCTACCAAAATATTTTTCCCACATTTAGAAAAAAAAAAGAGATGAGAAAGGAGGAATGATTTTTGAAAGGGAAATCACTTGAGCGAGATGATTACAGCTTGTAGCTAAATTCTCTCTCAAATCATCGTATTTACACTATGACATGAAAACTAAGCTTCAAATTAACAAAACAAGACCAAATTTCGATAACTGTATCTTCCTGTTTGATTTCCCTGCAGATGCCACTGGAACTAGTTAGTAAATTTATAAACCCACATCATGTTGTTAACCAGAGAGATCACAATGAACTGTGTAGTTTCCTGTGTTGCTTGTGCTCTTCTTTAAGCTGTCGAGCTCTTTAACAAGAGTCTAAACAAGCTTAAATAGAGGGAAATAGGGAATAGATCATTTGAGGTTGATGTTTTATTGTACATTTATGCTGCTACTGGGGAGGGAAATAATCACATTACCAATAAATTGGTCCTTGTGCGATTTATCAAACCTTGTTACAAAACAATTCCCCCCTCTGCATTCACAATTGAACCACTTGTAGATGCTATCAAGAAACCCCTGCACAGCTAGTTTGTGCTAGTCTCCAAGCAAACATAAGAGAGAGATTTGTTTTCTTTCCAAGGTTAGGAAAACCTTTTAAAGTGGACCTTTGGAGAAATCCTTAAAGTGCTCAGAGATAAAGGAGATTTAAAAAATCTATCATTTGAGACAACTGGACTAACTCCGTCTACTGATTACGATCATGCGATATGATGGAAAGCTACACAGAAAGGCTGCAGAACAGCTACAAAATGGACCTTGAAGTGAAAGTTTACCTTGTTTTTTTGGCAGGCCCAGCCATTGAGGTTAAGCATTAGTCAAAACGAGTATCCGATACAGATAATGTACTTTTTAGTATGAATATTATTAAAATGTGTCAATATACTCTGTATTTATATATATTTATACTTTAATTTAAAAACTTGTTCTATACTTCTCTTACTCTTGTGATCAAAAACTTTGCTCTGAAGCTCAATTACTCGGCTATTCTGTAAATAATTTTCTAATAGATATAGCAAATTCTTCTTGTTGGCCACATCGGCTTTTGGTTTCAGCACCACTACATCAGATAAGCCCCGCTCATTCCTAGTATGGTTGACATTACAGATAATGTAGTTAGCTGAAGGCATATAGATATGAATACAGATAATGGTGTACTCGCTCATCCCTGATCTCCATCACTGCTGAAATGTTAGTTAGCTTAGCATGTTGCTTAATAAGGGGTTGGGTTTTGATCATTGTGTCTTATGGAGCAATGACCTGACTTCTCACTTAATTAAGTAGCTCAGTTAACGATTTCCTAATGATTTTATGGTCTCAATCGCTGGTTTCAAGTCTTCTTTAATACATTATGATGTTTATTTAGTAAATTATGGTCCAATTTAGAGTAAAATAGATAATAAAGCACGCTATGCTTTTGGGGCGTGTCTACCTTGTACCTACAGATGAGTAGAAACTCTGCAGCTTTCCAGGGGCCTTGAGAAGCAAGTTCTCCTCTGAGCTTCAGGGACAGTTCTGGCTCCCGATGGTTGGAAAATCAATATTGCTTCCTCTTCTAAGATAACTAACAGTATTGTATTGTGGAATGTGGCTGCAAAGTTCCCAATGATTTTTCATCCCAATGATTTTACATCCCAATCTTTATACTGTTTTATGAAGTTACAGCAAGGTACTTTTTAACAAGGTGGGGGCAGAGCAGAAAAAAAGACACAGAGAAATAGTTATAGAAGAACTTTCAATGCCATTGACTGGATATTTACTGTTGTGACTGACACCTTCTTCTGTTACCTCACAGGTCCAAGAAATAACCAGATGCAGCAACAACATGGTCACCTACAGGAAAGAGTAATGGCCAGAGGGGGAACTCAAACATTGGACCAGGCCAGTTGTGTAACTTCCTCTTTCGCTCAGTAAGTCATGGACTTTTGTGTCTTTAGGTCTGGGCCAAAAAAAAAAAAAGGTAAATCTCTTACTTCAAGGTCCATTTTGTAGCTGTATTGTTGCCTCTCTGTCTAGCTTTCTGTCAAATCTCATGATTTTAATTAGAAGATGGGGTTAGTCTGTTGCAGGAATTCTGTTGTGTAGTGCAACTGACTCTTATCAGACATATCAAGTATGTCGCCATTCAGGTTAAGCGAGTAGTCAGCTGAAACGAGTATCCAGTATAGATAATGTACTTTTTGTAAAAGTATTATTAAAATGTATGTATATTAAGTGCATGACCCACAAATGACAAATCCCATCTAACTCCTTTCAGGGCCTTTTTTCTTGGGCCACGTGGCTGAATGACATCAGAACTCATTATTTTAATCACTCAGCACAGTTTTTGTGTCTTGAGTATTGACTCAATCATGATAATTTAATTGGTTTTAAAGTCAAATTACGTTACGGCGTAGCTGCCTTGAAACCAATAACAATTAAGGTGTCGAGACACATTAGGCAGTAATTAATTGATCTGACTTTTTAAGTTTTATATGGGAAAACATAAATGTTAATTGGGCAAAAAAAATAAAAACAGCTGGTGCGGAAATGTCAATTTGAAAATCTGCTGTCATATGGAGAGAGATAAAAGTCCATTTGCCACAGCTGGGTGCACTGAATAACAAGACTGTGTCACTGTTGGAGCCGTCATGGTAAAAGCAGCCCCTTGGATTTGAAAAACTGAAAGGCAGACACTCTGGTTCGGCTCATGTAATTTCCCAAGGAATATGCATCTAATTAAACACACATACACATTCAGAGGGAGTGAGAAACAGTGGCTAATAGCTACAGTAGTTTGTTTCTCCAGCACCCCTGACAACAGCTCGGACACATTTTCTTCAAGGCAAGCAGCACAAATTAAAAGGGTAGAGTCCTTTCAGTTAATGGCTTTGGTAATAGGCTTGCAAAAAATAATGTAACAAAGTCAGAGCGAATGTGGCCACGAACACCACCTCATCAGTCACAAAGTCAGAGGCTGGCGGTTAGCTGATGGGATAAGAGGAGTAAGAGTTAAGTGATACTGCAGAGTCCTGCTGCCCTCTGTTGGCTATGCATACATAACAAACAGTGTTTTATAATAAGTTGGAACAACTTTCTACTTTTTGTGAAGCACAGATCATTGTTTAGAGTCACACAACTATCGCTGTGCTGTGTGTAGTGACCACTGTGTGTGTCCCTTTGTGTGTGTTCCTGTAGAAAATTATTCTATATTATAGAACACCTCCAAGTGTCTAGGCAAACTTCAAAGCTCACTGTGAAATGTGTCTGTGATGTGACATTGGTTAGATTTTTAATGCTTGGATTGAACTGTGATGAAATGTTCCTTCTGGCAGAAGGGGAATGTGGGGATGTCCTCGGTAGCATTTATAAGGTCGCTTACCTTGAGAATAAGGAAAAATGAAACTGGCAAACCTTGGCGTTATTAAGTGTATTATGTTTAATTTCTTTTTTATTATGAAGCAGTCGCGAGAGAAAAGATAAAACCTGAGGCCTAAAGATATTTATATTTGTATTTATTTGTATCTTAAGTACATAATTTGACATTTTTGGAAATGTAATATCATACACATATCTATCTGTCAGTCAAGCTACAGCCAGCAGACAGTTAGATTAGCATAAATACTTGAAATGGGGGAAAACCCCTAGCCTGGCTCTGTCCAAAGGCAGCTAAACCTGTCTAGCACCACTTCTAAATAATTGTATATCTTGTTTGTTTAATACATACAAAAATAAAAGTGTGAAAAAGAACATATTGTGAATTCCTGGAGTGTTGTTGTCTCTCTGTGGTTTGCCAGGCAACCTGCAGAGACCTAATTGAGAGTAGTATCAATGTTCTCACCTAACTCTGGTTATTCTCTGGTTAAAATGCTAGTTAGACTCCGGGATATGTACATATAAACATTTCATTATAAAGTAACAAAAAACATAACTATTCTTATATTCAGGTGATTATACAGTCATGAAAATATACCTATGAATATTATATTTTATTTCTGCCAGAAGATCCTCCTGAATGTTACACACTGGACCTTTACAAATATGTGAGTTTATGTTTGTGTAAAAATTAAACAATTTCAGTCCGAACCGGCTGGGGAATGGCAATAACAGTATACACTTCTGTCTGTTTTTATCCTTGAAATGAATAAGTTTGTGTTTGTAATTCGACTGCGTAATCAGAACTGATAAAAAAATGTGATGGATTATACAAACGGGGATAACCCGGCATGCTTTTTGACAATATGGATGGTATTCATATATTAAGTAATTAAAGACAGAAAAAACAGAGCTAGACAGAGAATTTCTATAACGTAATGATTTTATTTTAACAGATGTCACATTGTGGTCTTAACTCAATCTTGATCAAATATGTAGTTACCGCATTTTGGCCTTGATTTTTTTTGTCCTTTGTTTTCCAGGAACTCAATGAATTATGATTTTCCTGTTTAGGAAGTCAAGTGGCTGATTTCTAGTCAGATAAACATGTAAAGAACTAATTCCTGCCCCTCTACACACATGCTCAAACACTTAATATCATCACAGTCTATGAATACTTTGTAGTGGGGTCTTTTTATGTCAAACATTGAAACATGGGGCGTTGATGTACAAGCACTTAAATCCACTTACTTATTTAATGTATTTAAAAGTTTACGTCTGACACCTATCAAACATATACTGTTAGTTTAACAATGAATGTCTGGGATCTGTAAGTGTGGCAGAGGACAGCAGATGCTTCAGGTAAGGATGTTAATTAATTGTGTAAACACACAACTGCAATTACTGCTGCACTGATGACGCCTGACAACACGGACTTTGGACCAAGGGATGAAAAAGGAAGGAAATCACACTTGTATCCTGTTGGCCTGCACTTGTTAAGGCTGTTTTGCTTCTGTAAGTTAAGAATTTAGATACTTAAAATACCTTGATATACAATTTAAATGCATACTGACTTGTTCAGTCTTCCAAAGAACATTTTATAGACTGCTGCATTTGGTGTTACACATCCAAATGTTTTATTGGTCTGTCAAACATTTACATATGGTTCCAGTATCCAGCTCTGTAAAAACTGGTTTATATGATACTTCCCCCTTCTTCATAAAAATACCTGTGGAAAGGTCCCTGTTTCAATCCTCTGAAATGTGATTGTTTTACATAACTGTACAGTACCACAAGGTTTTAACAAGTTCAAAAATGACATACAGCCACCTAACAAAGTGGTCAGATCAGATCAAATGCCCAAACATAAAAAAAACCCTTAAGACAGAAGAGTCATTGACACAACTTTGTGTAAGGATTTAACTTTCTGTACAAATATATTCAAAGCAGCTCTCTGTCCACAATTTTTTTTTTTCCGTATACGGTATGAATAAATCTCTGCCCTTCAAAATACAATGCCAGGATGTATTGTTTATCTAGTCCCTTAATCAAGAGCAAGATACTTCAAGGACAAGATCTTTTCACGGCTCCCAAAGGATTGACTGTAACTTTGGTGACCCCTGCTGAACTGTGTTTAACATTTTAATCCACAACAACGTATCCTACAAAGTACAAACATATTCAAATGTAGTTTTCTGAAGATATGTTATGTATTTTATGCCCACATTACACCAAGTAGGAAGAAAACTCACCTGCAGCCACTGATAACTGTAATATTCACCTGTTACACCTATCAGCTTCATCAGGTTAAGATAAACAATCTTTCCTCATGTTATTTGTTATATGTTAGCATTTTAGCAACTAACACTGACACATACTGGTGTTAATCAGTGACAGTCATGGAAATAATCTAGTATGTGTTTAAGGTGTATTGTTAATGTGCTGCAGTGGGTCTATATTTGCATCTCTCCCATTGTCTACTAATGTCAACTCTGAGTCACTTCCTCACCAAATACTGCATTTCACTATTCAAACAGTATCGTTATTCTTCTCAGTTGTTGCTGAAGCTGTTCGGAAGAAAAAGTGTTACTTATGGTTTCATGTTTACGCCACATTAATTTAAACTTGAACTTTAGGCAGACACATGTTTAAAATACAAAAAGAAGTGAGTTCTATGTGAGCATTTTCTTTTACTTTTAAAACATTTAACATGAGTGGGTACACTGAAATATTGGATACTGTTAGTGCTTCTCAAAGGGTTGATGATACATACTTTTTACTGTTATCATGTGTTTTGGCGTTGGTGGTATTGGTGGCCTTGGCAAGCTCGGGATGTTCTTCAAAGAGTCACAATGTGAACCACACAAATCTGTCCCTTTACGGGTGAGAAAAACAGGAATCCACAGGAAGTGACATTTACGTGCGTTCCCGAATGCTTTCTCGCTAGGGTGGCCATTTCCTTCACATCAAAAAGAAGGACACTTTGCATACACGGGGACACGCAAGCAGATATTTGTTTGGTATGATCCAGTTTTAAATTTTAATGTTTTTCCACCAGATTACATAAAGGTGCATACACATACCACATAGCTAATAATAAATATACAAGATGCAGCTCATGACAACGTGCCCTTCCAATTCAGATTACATAGGTCTAATAAACATCATACAGAAACTGTTTTTATCTGGATAGATAAAGGGTAAAAAAAATACAGCATCTTCTGTTTCAGATGTATAGGCTATACATCTGAAACAGAAGATGCTGTATTTTTTTAAAGCCGCTAACGCCGAAAAATACTGTCTCGAGTGGATAACGTCAGCTAATTCATCCAGACTCTAACTAACTAATAACTGTTGTAATATATGTAACATTAACACACTGTTGCAAAAGATGTGGTGACAGGATGGACATAGTGCATAGTTTTTGCAACATTGTGATAATGTTACATATATTACAACAGTTATTACAGTCATAACAGTAGGTGCTATACATAGTAGGGGTGGGTGATTTACCTCTCACATTAAGAGCACAAATTTGACACTACACACATGAATTTCACACATTGTGCTCAGCAGGGTCTCCTATTTCTTACAATATGCCCATTTAGGCGATAACAGTTATTGTCTTTGAGGTAGAAGCAGGTGTATGAGAGGTTAGATTAAGCTAAAATCACCATTCATACTCCTTTCAGCTGCTTCTTCATACAAATTAAAGCCAGCAATGCAGTTTAGAGTTGTCTTTTTAACATCCAGCGTTCATACAGAAACAATTTGTTTCCTGAAATCATACAGAAATCCTGGTGTTTAATAAATGATGTCTGTTTTTTTCAACATCAAGTCACCGCACATTTATAGTCTACAGTCACTGAAAATATAATTTATTGGAAATCCGTGGTAATTGAGCTGTTGTTTGTTATTGACAAAACGTCAAATAATCATAATTAATTTTTGTGTTGTAGTCGCTGTTATTATTAGTAATACTTCACATCAACAGCTTTGATGTGCTCAAGTTATTGTTTTGTACGAACAGAAAACAATTGACAATACATAAATAAAGAACAAATCCTGGAAAATTTTAATAGGATTACAGACAATAACAATGCTGCCATCTGTTTGGGGCGTTCCAATATCGTCTTGGCCAAGTTGGGACAAAGGTCATCTGGAGAACGTGTCATTCAGCCACTGAATATGGTGTAATAAGGAACCAAACATTCAAACATAATTGCCGATGTAAACACAAGAGTAACATATGAATGAACATCATTATTTATATGTTTCCCAAATTTTAAGAAAAACAGCTGAATCTCCATTAAAGGGTCACAAAGTAGATGTCTTAATCAACCTGTTAAACAACTGTCCCCTTCTGTTCGCGGTGGGTGTGGTGTTCTGTCAGTCTCTCCGATGTTTCCTATGTTGTATCCTCAAACTATGTAGGAAAACATCGGGAAGTGAGATAAACGTACATGCTGGAGCCAATGATATGATACATCCTGTACAGTGGGCGATCACGGCCTCAAAGTTGAACAGAGGTGATGTAAGGGACAGGACTGACAAAATGTGATTGGAATTTAGAATCATGAGAAAAATGGGTGAGATCAGAACAACCACAGCTTAGTAAATGGATAAATACATTTAATGACATTCATAAAATGGAGGTCAGAAACTATAATATCAGGAATCTTGTTATTCTGTTTGACATGAGATACAAAAACTAATATTATATAAAAAGAAAAAGAAACAGCCAGTAGATCAGTCAAAAACATTGATCCTGTCTCCGGTTCACCGCTTTTCCTTCCTTGGACCACTTTTGATAAGTACTGACCACTGCAGACCGGGAACATCCCACAAGAGCTGCAGTTTTGGAGCCGTCTGACCCAGTCGTCTAGCCATCACAATTTGGCCCTTGTCAAAGTCGCTCAAATCCTCACACCGTCCAATTTATCTGCTTCTAACACATTCAACTTTGAGGACAAAATGTTCACTTGCTGCCTGCTATGTCCCACCCACTGACAGGAGTAATAATAACCAAATAATCAGTGTTATTCACTTTGTCAGTGCTCATAATGTTATGGCTGATCAGTGTATATACTTTAAGATATTCCCTTTTTTAACTTATCAACTCATTTACTGACTCTTTGCATTGCATCATCATTATTATTATTATTATTTACTGTTATTGATATTGTTTTATTATGATTATTATTATATTTTGACGGTATAGTGGGATTGTGAGGTGGGAAGGAACTTACAGTAGTAATTAACATACACAAATGTTGGTTGTATTACATGCTTTGTTTTACTTGTTTGAAAAGTAACTACTGTAAGGGGTTACTCGTCAATAAATAAAAGTAAAGTATATAAATAAAGTATGAGGCACAAGTGTTGTGGTGAGACTCTGATGAGAAATACGGCTTCTTCAGTACAATAAAATACCTAGAAATTTAGTGTTAAATTCAAATATCCCTGTGATGCTCATTGTTATCATGCTGTCTGTATAATGCTGCTATTCACTTAAACATTCTGTTTATAGCTTCCTGATTGATTGCACTGTTTATATCATACAGCTTGCCAAATTCTTAGACAATACCTTGGAAATTACACTTAAGCAGTGTGCAGATAAGCAGCTAAACAAAGTTTAGATAAACATTCACACAACCGGATGGATTTGTACCTGTGATCACTGACAGAGTGAGACCGCCAAGTCCTTTTCAAAGGCAGATAAAGACTGATTTAACATGTTTTGACTGTCCAATTGCAGATGCTTTCCCACAGTCCAAACACAAGAACAAGTGCTCATGAAGATGTGTGAAAGGGAGAAAATGCCTTCAAAATAATAGAGACAAATACCCACGGGTGAAATCAGACCTCAAAAAACAATACTCGTGTTTTCTCTTAAGTTTTTTAAAAATTACTTTCAAATCAGGGCACTCTAGTACATAGGGGAGAGTGGGGTAAGATGAGCCATTTTTCATATTTAGGATCACTACATCAAGGCAATCATAGTTTTGTCGCTAACTAATATATCTGCATATATTTCAGGATGTTGTGCATCCCTTCAAACAAACAGAATGAGTGTAAACAAAATTGTTTCGATAATATAGCATGTCCAAAAAAAGTGGTCTCGTGGCTCAACTTACCCCGTAAGCCAGCTAAACAGCTATTTTGTGAAAAAACATTTTAACATGAGAATGCCTTAAAGTGCACTTAGGAAGAGAACATTAACAGCTGTGTTTTTGGAATATACACAGAATCTGTTTTTGGATACACTTATTGAGTGTATTTTGGCTGTAGCCACCGGTTCAACTTTCCCCTGGCCAAATGGCTCAACTTACCCCAGAGCTACCATTTTCACTTTATTAGTCCCCACAGCTAAAATGGTGCACTTTTATGCAAGGTTTATGACCTCATGTTGTAGCTCATAGATACCACAATTGATGTATAAAACAAATTAAAAATGATGTTTTTTGGTCTAACCACAATTCTCATGTGAAAAATGATTTTCTGAAAATAAATATCTAACCACTTTACCCATGTGGTTCTTACATTCACAGATTCCATGAAATGATGCCTTCCTCCAAAATATTTGGTCACATGATCAATGTTTTTTACCATTTCCTAGCAACAAGGGGTGGCTCAACTTACGCTTTGGCTCAACTTACCCCACTCTCCCCTACTGGTAGTTCAGAAGTTGTAAAGCCATGAACAGATTGCCATCTTGATTTTGTAGTGGTATCAACAAGGGTCGAGTTGTAGTCGCAGTAGTATTATCAGGAACAGTAGCAGTATTATCATGGCACTATGGTCTGTCCAAAGCTTGAAATAATGCATGCATACAGTGCATACAGTGGCATGATTCACTTTTCATCTTTTACCATGAATAGCAGTACTACATCTGACAAAAGAAAGCTTTGTGTTGTAGTCACATCAGTGGCATTGCTCTGGGGATAGCATTGTCGGTCTGTTGATTAGTCCACCACTTGGATTCATAATGAAATATTTCAACAACTACTCAATATATTGGCCATGAAATTTTAGATCCCCAGAGGATGAATGCGAAGAATTTCTTGAGAGAGAGAAGAAAGCAGCTTGGCTGCTCATGTGCTCATGTTTTGGGACACAAACAAATTAGAGCCATGCAGTGGTTTTTCAGACAGTTTACAGCAGGGATCTCAAACTGCCAGCCCAGGGGGCATTTGCGGCCCTCCAACCGCCTCCCTCCAGCCAGCCCACATGATTTTTTTAAATGTATTTTGTCTAGTTGATTCATATCAGTATAAAGTACCTCTTCATGTACAGTTAAAATAAAAACACAATCCTTTCTTCTGTCTTTTCGGGCCTTCATTTCAAAATGAAAATGATGACATAAAAATGCATAGAAACTGCTGTTTGCATTTTTCATTACTGCGCTTTCTTGTTGTGCTTGAATGTTGAAGTGGCCCTCCTATGAGATGACAATACCAACAGTGGCGCCAAGCCAATTTGGGTTTGACACTCCTGGTTTACAGTATTCTCGTCAACAGGACAAACATGGACTACTGGACTATAGGTTTTATACATTTATCATCATCATACATTGAACCCGCCCGACGGATAATGGTAACAGGTACAAGGCGTCATCAAAGAATAACTGAAATCTGGCACACAAAAAATTATGTTTCCTCTGGATTAATTGAAAAAACTAAGCTAATTCATCCAGATTCGTCGTTTGGTCTGGCTGGTAAATTGTCCGGCTTGCCGTTTGCAGATACGTGTCTGTGCTGCAGCTGGCTATCTAACCTAAGCTTGCTTTCACTTTAATGTTATCTGAGTGGATGTGTTGTTTGGCCAGTTTGCAAAATTGCTTCACCTGCTAATGTGATCCACAACAATAACTTATGTATTATGACAAACAGTGTTGATTTTAGCCAACATAAATGACAATACAAAGTAGAGGTATAGGTGACTAACATAACCAAACAAGTGCCTGCAGGGAAGGGGACAGATTAACAGCCAGGGCTTTGTTGAGGCATGGGACTGGGAACACCTGGTGGTGGTAATTCCCTCCAGGTATCTGAATACCAGGCTGACAAAAGACAGACAGGACAGGGAAGGGCTTGACTTTTATCTGCAATTACTTCTATGTCCTCAGGTGGGAAAAAAAGATGGTTTGAACCAAAGTACAGACTATTTATTTAACTCTGCATTCAACTGAAGAAGAACAAAGAAAGAAGTCAGAATAATATATGAGGGCTTTTTTTAAAAATAAAAAATAAACAAATTTTCAAATAGAAGGAAAAGAGGTAAAGTTTCCTCCTTTTTGAAAATGTATTTTATACAAATCTTGTGTGTCTGTTTCATAAATATGTATCACTAAAGGAAAGGGGTGAGCTAAAAATAAAAAAATAAAAAGCATGCAAGAATTAGTTGCATGCTCATTATCAGCAACACAGCTGTAATGAATGGAGACATGCTGCAGATTGTAGGCTACTCCTAAATTATACGCAGCATTTTCTGGGAACATGTTATCTGTATGCAAGGGTATTGTAACTAGCAGCACTAAATGTGTACATAAGCAAAGCCTGTCTTATAAACATCTTCTCCCTTAAACCCTCTCCCATGAGTGAACTGCTCTTACCTTGGCAGTGCGCCCTGAAGCTTAATTGTCCCGTGTGTTTAAATTAACGGGTTCAACCGCTGTGATAACCAGGCAAAAATTCAGTGTGTACAAATCTCAACCTGGAGTGAGATAAAAAAATAACCGATATTAAGTCAGAGAGTAAACAAAAAACAACGTGAGCAGAAATGTGTGGGCACTGCCTTATGTAGCACTGAAGTGACGTTCTTCAGTTTTTGGGTTAATTAGAGTGATCATTAAAAAGTTCAGTCTGTCCTTCCGCTCTCCTGTGGTGGTACTCCCTTAAGTCGGATGATGCCATCAGGAACTTGTTTTTCAAGAACGTTAATGTAAAAAACAGACCCACTCGGTTGGGAGGGGGGGTAGTGCACGCACAGTATATCGTGGGAAAATGTCATGTCAAGAACTTTTAAAAACACTTGTGTGGGCATGTGTCTTTTGGCTACTGTGTGAGATAGCCATCATTCATTTTGACAACTTTGCACTGACTATTTTCCCTTTCTAGTGGCGTGCCACTAATTCCCAGTTTCTTTCTGCCTTCAGAATATTACTTCAAGCATAGAAAGAAGTGACGTTACCAATGCAAGTACAACCTTCTTTACTAAAAGTAAGGAAAATGCATCCATAAGCAGACACTTCCCTGAAAAACATTTTTCAAAGGTCAGTAGAGGCCAAAAGCTACCGTGGAGGGGTCAATTTCCACACTTCTAGGGCCACGATCTTCCTTTTGTTTTGCTACTGAAACCATGTTGTCAGACAACCTGAGTGACCCCAGAGGCTAAACGGGGGCAGAGGAGTTCAGAAGTATTAGAAGATGCCTTCAACCTTAGGAATATTCTGAAACCCATTTTGGGATAAATGGTGGATGTAAACATTACTTAACAGTGAAATTGTCCACCGTTGAACCAAATTTGAATAGGTTAACAACTAAGTGGACTGTGTGACATGAAGTCAAAACCTTTTTGTTTGAATAATGGCTTTACATTTCCACATCTATGCCTCAGCCCAAACATCTGACAAACAGATGGCACACTATGCCTAATCAATACTCTGTAATCTTTTGCAGATTGTCCAATTTGGCTTGATAGGCTCTTCGAACCCAGAGATGTAGTGCTGCATTGCATACATTTTCACACATTCTGTTGTACTTGATAGTTATTGTGAAGCAAATTTTAAAGAAAGTGTTCTTTAGCAATTCCCTTTTACCCTGTATCGTCAGTGAACATATTGTCTCACTCTAATCAGACACATTAAATCGAACAAAGGCCTATTTAAATAACTACTGTCCAAAAACTTTCATAATAAAAGATTTCTGTGCTTAAGCTCTATATGAATTCACCGATCAGTCATAACATTATGACCACTGACGCACTTAATAACTGTTATCTGGATACCATGGCTCCTCTCAGTGGGTGGGATAGATAAGGCAGCAAGTGAACATTTTGCTGTCAAAGTTGATGTGTTAGAAGCAGATTAAATGGGCAGCGTGAGGCTTTGAGTTTTGATAAGGGCCAAACTGTGATGGCTAAACGACTGGGTCAGAGCACCTCCAAAACTGCAGCTCTTGTGGGATGTTCCCTGTCTGCAGTGGACAGTCCCTATCAAAAGTGCTCCAAGGAAGGAAAAGCAGTGAACTGGAGACAGGGTCATGGGTGGCCATGGTTCACTGATGGACGTGGGGAGGGAAGGCTGGCCCGTGTGGTCCGATCCAACAGACAAGAGCTCAAACTGCTGGAAAGTTAATGCTGGTTTTGGAATAAAGGTGTCAGAACACACAGTGCATCGCAGTTTGTTGCGTATGGAGCTGCATAACATGACCACCCACATGCACAGGTGGTCATAATTTTATGGTTGATTGGTGTATATCCTATTACATCTGTCACTGTTTCCTCACACAATGGCAATTCAAAGGAGCAACATCCTACTGAAACTGAGTGCACTACTGATTGCATTTTCCTGTTATGTTTAACATACGCATGTTTATAGTGCTTTGGGGCTACCATAGCCCATTCAATGCAAACTACAGGGGGACAGCATGAAACAATGGATATATTTCCTATAACCTATTTATGGAATTAGGACAGCAGATGAAAAGGGCTCTTGATTTTGTTCTTCAGTAGGGTTTTTCTTTGAAGATACCGTATTTTTAGTTTTTGTTTGCATTGCACCAGCTGCATTATATGCATTCTCAAAGCTACTGTGGCTACAAAACAAAACATTCTCTGGGCTTACACAGGAAAGTGGTAGATTGATAGTAACACAGGCATGTGACCTTCAACAGTCTGCACAAAATAAATGAGCACTCTTCAAGGTGTCCTTAGTTCAAACTGCTCAGGAAAAAAAATACAATTGGCAGGCCCTCAGGTGTGTTGCAGTAAAAATGTGGGACAGGGCAGCGAGAGAGTTCGTCTGCAAATGTTTCTATCAGATCAATAGAGGCCACATCAAACATTGCCTCTGTGTAGGGTTCACTTTCACTGCAACAGTGGTCTCTATTTTTTTTCAGTTTGTGCACTACATGCCAAGAAAGCCAGAAGGTTGTAACTATGTTTTCTACAAGTACAGATTCTGATAATAATGGGTTAGGATACGTTCACATTTTTGTCAAGTCAGTCTTAATACAATACTCACATGCCCGTGTGTACGTTGAAACAGATTTGGTCACTGTAATCATCGCTCTTGTCCATACAGGCCTTAAAGATATCCCTTTCCCCAAGTGATTCCAGTGTAAAAGACGAGGGGCATTGTGTCAGTGTTGAATGCATCATGTCTCACATGTTGTGCTCTTTCACCGGGTCACCTCCGAGGTGTGTCCTCTCACCTTTATACACTCTCCTGCTTATGGTTGTCAGTTTTGTCCAGTGACCTCATAAGCAAGCCACACTAAATGTCTGTGTCAATAGAGGAAGTCTGTTATATTTAGGGACAGCAGTTCCTAAATGACTTCTGTGAACTCTGGATATAAAAAGAAAGAAAAGAAGAGGAAGAAGAGGAGACCAGTCATGTAAGTGTCACACAAGCACTGGAATCATTCTGCATATATAGCAGATAATAGATACATATTATCTATCATGCCATTAAGTTGTTAAATGTCTGTGATGTGTCAGCTGACAATGAGTTAGTGGTAGGTGATTTATATATATATCGGGAAAATTGCGTCATCACAAAGTCACAAGTTATGAGGCAGAATGGGGATGATGGGGGCTACCACAGAAAACAAGGAAATGCAGCTACAGCACGAGACTGAGAAATTACTTTTAACTGACTGATGCCAGTGGAAAGTGATCATAAGAACAGTGAAACTTTAGCTTCCTTTTATTCTTACTGTATTTGCATTCAAACACAATACATCACATGCTTAAAGCCTGACCTGTAACCTGAATCAACCAGAGGGCTAACAGATGTTACGAGCTAAGGGGCAGAATATACATTTCTGTTTGTTTATTATTAAAGTTAGATTGACTTTTTATTTTTATTTTAGACTACCTCACAGTATTGGTGACATGTCCCACTTTGTCCTACACAAACATACTTTGCATACTCTACACATTTGGTTTGTTGGGATCTGGTCGCCCTAATTTACACACTTTTCCAAGAACAATATACATGGAGAGAGAAATACACATATAGCCAAAAACCATGACGACAAAGATGAACAAAAATAAACTGTTATGAACTTATATGCAGGTGGTAAGAGGTAATATTAACATACAATGTCAAATGGTCTGTATATCTGTATATAAGTACAGCAAGTAAGTAAAGTAGCCAACTTCAAAATTGTACTCAAGTACAGTGTAGCCTAAATGTACTTAGTTACATTCCACTACTGATTACATTAATTTATTGAAACTAGGTGAAAGTGCAATTAAGATATTTACTATGGGGGTAAATAGTAACAAATAATAACATACAAACTGATTCATACATGGTTTGATATCCGTCATCATTTCAGAGGTAAGTTTCAGAGGTTATAATATTAACAAATACATCAGCTAATAAATCATGATGTTTTATTACAGGGTTGGTTAGACAGCTGTATGCAATGTAGTCAAATGAGCTCCAGCTCTTCCAGCTGCAGTATGAAAATTGCACATTAAAGCATTTATGTTTATTCGGTCATTGTAGATGAGTACTTTTACTTTTGGTACTTTCTGGTAAGTATATTTTGATGTTAATGCTTGTGTGCTTTTACTTTTTCTATTTCTACATGTCTACAGTGCATTGCTACTTAGTAAAATGTCAGAGAACTTCCTGCACCATTGCTTATTTTACATGAGCCATTGTTGGAGGTCGGCAGAAAGCACCTGTCACACCTCTTCGTCTGTCTATCCACTGTCAACTTCTTCCTCAGATTCAATTCAGTTTCAGTTCATTGTGTTTTGACAAGGACAATGTTGCCAAAGCATTAATATGTTCAATTCAATTTAAAAAAAGTCATTCATAAAATCAAGAAAACGGCTCAGGAAATAATGAACACTTGATCTGTGTGTTGAAGACAACATCAAGTCTATGTGGTTAGGTGGTGAGGAGCTTTTGAAGCCGGAAGTCTTGTGTATAGCAACCGACTTGTTGCTTATTGCATTTATTGATGTAACGTTAGTATGGATACTGTGCTGTGTTTATAAAACAAACGCCTACAATTACCAGACATTAACTTAAACTGTGAAACCACAGTAAACAACTGTTGACAGTATGATCACCATGATAGCGTAAACAAAATACAGATAAGAACACCACAATTACGCCTCTATGCCTAAAAGTTGCAACAGAGCTGTAAACTTTTAATCGCACTCAAGAAAGATTCAACTGGGTGTCCTTGAAGTGCGCACCGCGGGCGCAGGCGCATGCGCGTATACGGCAACACTTACGCGCACTCACACCCCACTGGGGGGGGGGGCAAACTGCCAGGAACCAATCAGCGTTCTCCTCGCGCGGAGGGAGGGAGCGGGACTTCACGGCTCTCTACAAATACTCCGTGGCATATGGTTTTTTTTTTATTGTTGTCTTGTATGTACTTTAAAGCTGCCAGCTCAGAGCGATTGAACCCTCGGCTACCTTTTTGGTTTAACCACTTCAAACACAAAAACTTCTGTGCTTGGTAACTTTGGTGGCCAGCAAGCACATAAACCAACCGTTACTCCGCCACCGTTGCTTAGCGCGAGCGGCTCGCCGGTTGGAGTAGACAGCCCAGAAGAAACTTTTCTTCAACTTCTCAACAACAACAACAACAACAACAACAACAAGAAAGGGAGAGAAGCAGCGTGGCAAGAAAAAGTTTGGAGCTCCTTGATATCACAGCCTGAGCTGTGCTGTGAACACTAGCTCTCAACGGACGGACATTATAGTTTTCATTCATCCAGAAAAAGAGCCCACCGCGCAGCTCCATCTCTCTCTCTCTCTCTCTCTCTCTCTCTCTCTCTCTCTCTCTCTCGTGTGTGTGTGTGTGTGTGTGTTTGGCTACCACCTGCAGACATGACAAGAAGATCCTGCACGTTATATGCGGTCGGGATCATCTGTGCAACCCTGCTGGTCGTTGGGTTTGGCTTGGTTGTGGGTCAAGTTTTCCGCACGTTAATGCACAACCGCCTCAAGAAGGTAAAAAAAAAAAAAAACAGAAAAAACTTTTATATAAAGCAATTTGAATGAGAAAACATTGTTATAATGATGGGATTACACTGTGTGCTGCTCACCCAGTTGCTGACAGTAAAGCTGCACTCACTCCCTATCTTTAGTTACAGTCATTACATTACAGGTCATTGAGATCACACCAAGGGGCTTTGACTGCAATGGTAACTGCATTGTGATTTAAATGTGCTAGAGAAATGAACAATAACACACTTAGCAGGCCAAACGTTGTTGTCTTATCTGCTGCTGTTTGTTTATTAGCATTAACTTCATGGTTTGTGGTTAATTGGCATAGACAGTGATGGGTTGTGTGTTGCCTGCTGGAAGGAGTGGCTCAAACTCCTGGAGATGGAGGAGGATATTGAGAGCTCAGCAGCCTGTATTGTGCAGTCAGTGCTTTCTTTTCCCCCCACAATTAGATTACTCAGCCACTTTTTGTTTCAGTCGCAGTTCTTTTTTCCATTTGCATGCACTGTGCAGACTTTATCAAGTGGTAGATCCAAAGGAATTCCTAATGGCCCAATGATTTGTGTTTCTGCCTGCAATAATTGCCATTATGACAGGAGTTGGCTCCGAGGCAAATTCCACAGCTAAGAACAAGTGAGGGCCTGGTCAGTATCGCTGGTTCTTGGTATTGGTCAGCACACATCACAGGGAAAAAGCTTGAAGTCCACTGCTGAAAGGAAATTAGCGCATAACTAGAAAAAGTTAAAATGTCTGAATTAATGGGAACTTTTGTCCATGCCACTGAACTACCTGTCAGCAAAGATGTAGTTTGAATTGAGTCGAGCTGGTCACACGTTACGCACTGATGTGGTTTGATTTACAAATCCTCACTCAGAGAGATTACTGAAATTCATGTATTAATACGGTAATTAGAGTTAAGCAGCATGATCTGAACTCTGAAGAACAACCTCCAAAATAAATATGAGAGTTAAAGAGGTCATCTGTTGTTCATGACGTTAATGATGTGCTTTGAGGAGAAAAAAGAAATAATGAATATAAAGTTTCAACTTATTATTATTTTCATTCTACATTAATTATTTGGTCTATAAAATGTCAGAAATTGTGAAAAATGTCTCTAAAACACTCAAAACACAATATTTTTGCTTTAAAATTGGCTCAAACTATGAATCGTCATACTGTAAATGAATCTGCAGATTTATTTTCTGTATGTAAATGGATTATTTGGTGCAAACATTTCAGGAAATAGGACTGTCCCTGACTAAAGATTTTCCTAGTTCTTTAGTAGTCGTTCAATATTGTATTAGTAACGGGAAAAGCAGTAATTACCAGCAAGGAGACTGAACATTTAGTTCATTTATTTTAACATCACACAAGTCTCGTTGTTCAAAATGCGTAGTAAATCATTTCCAACTTCACAAACACAAATACTTGCGGACTTATTGATACGATTAATGATGTATTGCTAGTGAGAAAATGTTTTCTTTATTTGACAAAACCCAACTTTGTACCCAGGAAACTTACACTATGTTGTGTGACACGCAGTGTCTTTGGTGAACAGTGAATGTATTTCTTAATTTGCTTGCTATTTATTCAAATTTTTTTCTAAATTCAGTATATGCGTTTGTCAAAGTTGTGATCATGTTTTCTTTACTTGCTTGTGTTTTCTGAAGTCTTGAGGAACAGCAGTGGCTGATGATGAAAGGTTTCTGTGGATTGTTTACAGATGAGCTGAGATTAATGTAAAAGAAGCGTGTTAAGATACTGAAGTGAAGTTCTCTCAGTTGTGGCCCTCAACTTGGCAAATGCATCAGGTTGTTTGATCTATAATGGGAGTGCAGATAGCAGCTGCTCACGGCTGGTTAGCTCAGTTAGCCCTGACTACTGGTATCTGTATTCTTGTACACTGAGCCGTAGCCAGTGTGTCACTCTAGCTGGCGATGCCGAAAGGATTCCTCGAATGCATTTTATTTTTCAAATTAGCTAGGAAGGATGGAGCTAGCAGAATTTAGGGGTTTAGTTACATTTTGGACCAGTGTGAAGGATTTAGTGTCATCTAGTGCTGAAGTTGCACATTGCAACTAACTGACCACTGCTAACGTCTGTATTTAACGACCTGGGAATGAGAACGGGCTGTTCTGTGTAGTGGAAACTACGGTGGCCATGAAAGTAGCCCTATCTAGAGCCAGTGTTTGGTTTTGTATGTTCCGGGCTACTGTAGAAACATGGTGGTTCAACATGGCGAACTCCATGGTAGGCTACCTGTCTCATTCTAAGGTAACATAATCACAACTATTCCTATATTCAGGTGATTATACATTAATGAAAACATAGTTATGCGTATTATATTCCATTTCTCCTAAATGTTACACACTGGACCTTTAAGTAAACATCGATATTCATTCAGCTCAACTGGTTTAATTCAGCAAATACAGACATCTGTAGTAGTTCTGTTTGGGTTGCATCAGTAAACATGTTTGAGACCCTTCACCCTTACGTTTTGGGTTTTTTTCTTTTTTCATTTACACTAATGAGCTTCATACCTTTGATCAAAAAGTCCTGAGATTTCCTGGATTTCAAATATTTCAGACTGTGTTAGTAAGTCAAGTTCAAAGCCTTCCCAGAAGGTTCACTTTACTTTGATAACAGAGTAAGCATGAAACTACTGTTGGCCCTCGTTCAGTGTTATCATATGGCACACCTTCATCCTTATTTTCATATCAAACCTGCTTCTTCATAACAGGTATCAGATGGCTTTCACCAGAGAGGCTTAGTATTGACTTTAGAGGTTAGGGCACATATTCTCAGGGTGTTCTAGTGCTGGGATTTGGACCTAATGCAGAAAATTGTCAAATTGAAAGAAAATGACATTTTCTTTGACTTTTATAATTGTTTCTAAGGCAATTGGCAGCAGGAGATATCAGTACGTTAATCATATGCTGCAGATGCATGGCAGTGCTTGAAATTGAGACCATCAGGCAAAAGGCGAGAAATATATTCAAATATATTGTAATTGATTCCCTCAGAGTAATTGCAGTCCAAGGCTCTTCTGCCAGAATCCCGGGGTCTCTCCCTCTCCTCAGGCAGTCAGTAGGTGTGGCTGGATTGGTATGTTTGACCTTCTTCTTTATCTCTGGATCTCTGGATTAGTGTGTTGCTGTAGCTTATATGTAAATACTTAGTTTAAGCTTGTAAATACTTAAATAGTTTGCTTGATCTTCTCCCTTCCTTGTACATTTTAAACTTTTTACTTGAGTACTGCTACTGAGTTTGCAATTATTTGGCTAAATAATAAGAAAGTGTGCGCGTACCATTTGCACTGCGGTTTGATCAAACAGTTAGAAATAAACAAGAAACGGTAACTCAACAAATGACTAAAAGAATGGTGAAAACTGATTGTGGCCCTAGGATGATTTAAATGTTTTATTCAGATATAAGAGCAGGGAACAACTAGCACATCTTGCATGGCGGACCAAAGTGAGCCAATAAAGTGATTTGAGTTACCAAAAGTTATTCAACTATATTTATTATGTAGAAAGAAAAAAAAGAACTTTAATTTGGGACAATGGTTGTTAAGTCTGGGGAGCTGAATTCGGAACGGGGATGATGTTTGTAGAATTTTTTAACCACAGATGTATTCACATTTTCAACAGATGTTTTTACACCATTTAAACACTTTCACGCCTCAAATAATTAAATTTCCTCCAGCTGGATCAGCTGTGAAATATGACCTGTTGACCATGTTGTTGGGAGTAACTGTTAAAATAAATACAAAACGTTTACCACTGACAGTTCAGTCTTGTTTAAAAACCATATTTACCTTTATGCTTGTCAGTTTCATTGATAAAATACAAAGTTTACTCAAAGCCTTCAGTCTTTTTACAATCTCCTGGGGCCAATAGCTCTTTGTAGTAGTTTATGAAGATGCTTTTTATAGAGCCATCAGGGAAGCTCAAGTGCAGTCTGTCGTGTCTCCAGCAGATAACAGTGTAAGAGAACCATGGGAGGCTTAAGCGATGCTGGGTTAGTGGGTTAGTCAGGGGTTTTTTGTAGTTTACTTGAGAAAGCATTTCAGGCGGTTTAAATTCTGTGTATGACTCCAAACTATGGGCAAATGTCGTATGCGGTTATGTAGAGGTCATGGCTGCCGAAATTTCTGAACTAGTTTGGTGTCGATGCTTTTCTGAGTAAATTTAGAGTTTGTGTATGAAGGTCTGTTCACTGAGTAATAACACATGCTGGCTTTGACCTTACATTGACATTGCAAAACAACAGTGTTGAGCCTTCAAAAATGAAAGTTGCTTCATCTTTTGGTCTCTATTCAGCAGTCTTACTAATCTCTTACATTGTTTTATACATGCAGAGTCAGAGAAACATATTGCAAGCATTCATTAAGTAGTTTCTGCGTCTTGAGGGTAATAATTATATGAACAGGCAGACATGTATGTATGTAAAAGAATCTTGTCAAAGGTTTTAATTTTAATACAAAGTCTCACTCAGTAAAATGTGTGTGGGGGGGTGTTGAGGCACATGCTTATGTCTTACACGCAGACACGGATAGTTATTTATTGGCCTGGCAGTATGATTTATTTCAGCCGTATTTAGTCCTGCCCTTACCCCAGTTGCACCAGTGAAGGATCTCATTCCATGGAGACCCGCCCAGCAGTAGACTCTCTTTGTGTGTTAAGCCTCTTTCACACTGCAAGGTTTATTGGGAAAGTGGATGGGTTGGCAGCCCCTCAGCTTCCATGTGAGTCAAGAGGGGTCAGTATGCAATGACCTGCTGATGGCTGAGGCGATGGTGAAAAATAACTTGTCCCTGATGAGGAATTTGGTAATTTTAGATTTAGACATAGTGGTCAGCGGTGCCTTGCTGGTCGTGTGCTGAGTTTCAGCTTTGACAGAAACATTTTTAACAATAAAGAGTTTTTATTCTTAATTTAACTAATTATTTTAAGCCAGGAAGGCCACCTCTGAAAGGGAAAGTGTTTGTCTTTATTCTGTAACTTTTTGACTCTAAAAGAAAACACCATGGGGCCTTTAAAATCAAATGGTTTTATACCACTGGAAAAATTAATATCCTGTTCAGGGAAAGTTATGACATGACGATAATGATGTAACTCAACCAGTGACTAAAAGAAAAGAGAAAACTGATTGAGACCAAACACCTAGGATGATTTCAGTTTCTTATTCAGATATAAGAGCAGGGAACAACTAGCAGAACTTCCATGGCGGACCAGAGTGAGTCAATGAAGTGATGTGAGTTACTGAAACAAAGTTATTATACTATATTTATTATGTAAAATAAAAAAAGAATGGGAAAATGGTAAGTCTGAGGCAGTGGAAAGTAGAGTTTTTCTGCAGTTGCGGGACACTGAGGAATTTTTTACATTTTGAGCCATACATCCATCGCCATCTGTCACAGGCAAACTTTAACCAGCCAGATCAACGGTCCATGAAATGTAGCCAAACTCTTACTGAAAGTAGTCGGGAGAAAAGCCTTCATTGCTGCTCTTTCCTTAAGAAATTGTCTCCAGTTCTGATATAACTTATGCTAACAGTATCTACACTAACCTCTTGGCTTTTAATCAGATATTTATTGCTTTAAAAAGGGAGTGTCTCAGATCTAATTTGGCAGGTGTATGGGAGGGACCTTGATAACCCCAGTCAATGCTGTGTAGACCCAAATGATGCCACCAGCGCAAGAGAACAGCAGGCGTATCCAGGATATTTTCACTTTTGTACAGTTGGAAGAATGTCGTATGTAGTCTATAGCCACTACAGCCAATGCACCTAGTTGGTGGCCCCCTGAGAGTTATGGTCAATATAAAACTGAATCGACCATAATGTGCTTTTGATGGGTTCTGTAACAGCAGCTTGTGCATCACGACTGGAGGATTTAATGAATAGCCTCTCGCTGTGGCCCAGTGTTATTCACATATATGTTTTTGCCTGTCTCAACATCAAAGCGCTAGCAGTATGTGTACTTGTGTATTCACCTGCTACATGTGTTTTCAAATAGGGAGTGGTGTAAGAGTAGCTGTGGTAAGTACTGAGATAAGAGGGCTCCTTTGTTCCTGTTTTGCACGCTGTATTTCATGTAGCATGCTGGGAGGGTTACCATATTGATTGTCTGAAGCGTGAAAGGATGACATACAAAGACCATGCTCTTCCTTCCTCAATCTAAGGTGACAGCTTTATTGTCCTTGGCTACTCAGCTAAACTTTTGTCTCTGAACCAGAAGAAGGGACCCCAAAGTAGGAGGGGGTGCTGTACTCCCCTGAAAGAATGGGACTCGTTGGTGGGTTCAACACTTTTGGGGCTCATTTTATTCTGAAGTAGTGCTTTTAACTTTAACACAAATCTGACACAATTAGGCCAAAGTGAGATATCCCCATGATGTGTTGTCAAAAGAAATACTAATCCTCTCGCCCCCTTCCTTCTCCTCTCACTCCCTATGCTTTCCACTCCCTCAAAAGATTCCTGCAGTGAATCAGGTTATCCTAGTCCAGAGGCAATGGCATCTGCTGTGACAACTTTCTAGCAAACTGTGTAATGAAACAGGGTAGTGCAGATTTTGTGCCTGCGCTGTATTTCCGAGGCCTCATAAGGTTCAGTCCAGAGGAATGTGGCTCAGATCATTAAGGTCGCAGTCCTGTGCAACCAGTGGGCATCCAGCTCTCTGCATCACATGATATGTCAGCGGCTCTCCCTGAGTGCCTGTCGTCATTGGCAACCGCTGACAATGAAACCGTGGAAGGGTCTCCCCTAATACCATTCATGTGTGCAGCCAATGCTCTTGTCTGACGCTCAGACAGCAGCTCCCCTCCACGACCCCCCAAGGTTGTTTTTGTTCTCTGGCTTGTTTTTACTCTGAACAGATTGTGGAAGCTCCAAGTTCAAAACATGTGTTTCGTGATTGCAAAACCTTTTTGCACCTGCACAGGAAATGCATCGACTAAAAGCCACACGAAAGAAAAACACTTATATGGAGCAGGAGTGTCTTTTATTTTTGTGTATCATATTTGAACTGTTTGTGCATTAATTTGAAACAGAAATGTCGCCTTTCACAACCACATGTATGTGTCTGAATGAATTATCTTTGGTATAATTATTATGAATTATATTTAAATTCATATATACTTAATGTCTCAACAGGAGCTTGTTTTGGTAGAGGGCAGCCGTGTGTTTGAGTCATGGAAAACCCCTCCCCCTCCTGTCTACATGGAGTATTTCTTCTTCAATGTGACCAATGTGGATGAGTTCCTTGGAGGGGCCAAGCCAGAGGTCAAGCAGGTTGGACCCTACACATACAGGTAGGGCACATCGATGTACACAGAAGTGCACAGGCTGTCACAAAAAAGCCACACATGAAACATCTCAAATGTAAAATAGACGCAGGGAATGCTTTAGAGTGTGGCTACCTTGTGATTGACAGCTCATTCTCAGTTTTCAGTCAGTTTTGCACCCTTTCTAATGTAGGAGTTGATTGTTATTTCTTTTACAAGGCTTCTTCCTGCAGTGCTGTTGAAATGTGGTCGTTATTTGCTCAGCACCTATGTAAACTGAACAAGGGACATCAGCTTCTGCCTGTCTGCTTCCTCTCTTGTGGTCTATGAAGTCACTCTTACTTTAAGCTTAAAAAGGTGGCAATGGTTAATTTTATTTGCCATTTATAAGCTTAAAGATCAGACAGCAATATCTACACTATATTGTTTCCTATGCTGTTCAGTCTGTCATGTCTGACAAGAAACTTTATGTAGATTAGTAATTTGCAATTGCTTCAAATGCACCCACTGAAACCCTTAAATAAATATCAAGGTTCACTGCTGCAGCACCAAAAATGTTACAACAGCCCCAGTGCGTGTCAGGATAATCTACCCCTAACCTATAAATGTTTGGATTACCTAATCTCAAACGGATGTTGCGTTAAAAAAAGAGGTACTTGATGAAATGAATATTTATTTACACTCATTCATTTTTAATCATTTGTATTGGTATGAATGAAATTGATATGGGTTGATCAGAAGTTGTTATATTTGTTTATATCTGTCCTGGATACTTGTTTCAGCCAAGAACTTGCTTACTACTAAAAAAATAAAAATAAAAATCTTACATTTTATTGTGTTTTCCCAGGGAGTACAGGTATAAGGACAATGTGAGCATGGTTGATAATGGCACCAAGGTGTCTGCATACACCATCAAAAGCTTTGTGTTCCTGAGAGAGAAGTCTGTGGGTGACCCAACTGAAGATATGATCACCACTGTAAACATCCCTGCTTGGGTGAGTCATGAACTAAAGGCCTTAGACAAGTAGAGGAAAGTGCAAATCCAAGTGGGTGAAAGTAGAGTGTGTGTTCGGTAACTTCCTTCTCCATTTTGTTTCTGGTTTCCTCAATCCCACCCTCTACCTCACCTCGCATTCTTTCCATCTCTCAGGCTGTAATGACAAAGGTGAAAGGGAGTTTCTGGAAGTCCAACTTGGTGTCGATATGGATGAACTCTATCGGGTCCGGTCTCTTCACTACTCGTACTGTTCAGGAATTGCTGTGGGGCTACGAAGACCCCTTGCTGGTCCGTGTCTCGTCCTCCAATCCTGATGTGGAGAGGGTCTTTGGCCTCATGTACAAGGCATGTACAGCTCTACAAATAATAAAAGCTGATGAACCTCAGCTGGATGTTGTTATTGGAAGATATATGAATAGGTTTTTTTTAAAATCCTCCACAATATCCTGTCACTCTGAAAGTCACTGCAGCAGCTGTTTTATGACAAGATATTTTGTGTGTTTTTTAACACATTTTAATGACTTAAATCTTTGGATCTATTTAGAAAAATGAAAGTCATAGCGGGGAATTCGTCTACCACACTGGGGAGCAGAACTACATGGATTATGGCCGCGTCGCAACATGGAAAGGAGAAAGGTGGCACTGTTGCACTCTCACACAAACACACACTCCCCCCCTGTCTTCATCCACTGTAAGGAAACTTCATTGGGTAATCATTGGATTTAAAAAGTTCTCAAATCTACTGCTTTCTGCCAATAATTAGGGAGTACTGTCTGCCTATCTCTGGCTGTGTGTCTTTTGGTCTGGGCTGCTGGCCCACAGTAGTGGGTACAGGGCAGGACATCCTGATACTCGGAATGCCTTAATAATGGCTTGTTAATGACCTTTCTTATCACATTTTATTCTCCTATTTGCCCTTTAGTCTTTAGTTACACTTCTTATTGCTGGCAAAGCATTTTTTTCAACAATGACAGATAAATACATGTTTGATCATCAAAACATTTCATTCTTATTTCCTGTTATCAAGATGGAGATCATTATGTTGTTGACATTGAATGTACAAACAGCACACGCAGCCAAAAAATCAACAAAACATTGTTATTATGACTTACCTATTTTTGTATCACTATTTCATGTTTTCTTTTTAATTTTTTGGGCAAAAGGGTAATAATTAACTCCACCAAATTCCCTAATATCTGTTCAGGACAGAGTTAAGAGGCAAAGCAAACACTGGGAATGGTTGGAGGACCAATTCTGTGGTTGATTAAATGTCTTCCATGTGTGCCTTTGGTCACCTAGAAACTAGCATAGCTGTAACACAATCTGACGTATCAGGATTCTTAAGAATTTCCAATGTTTTAATTAAAAAAATTAAAAGCAAGTAATTAAAATTACTTTAATTAAAAAGTAAAACCTGGAGTAGGACTATTATATAAACATGCATACATTTCTAAGAACTCGATAATAATTTTTTTTATTGCATAATTGTTGGGCATCATCTCTGGATGCAATTTTAAAAAAGACATTAAAAGCTCATGTTTGTGACGATATGTTGTTTTGCAGCAAGCTGAACTTCTGGACGTCCGACCAAAGCAACAACATCAATGGATCAGATGGAAGTGCTTTTCATCCTCTGCTGAACAAGGATGAACGCATTTATATCTTCACTCCAGACCTCTGCAGGTACAGTCTTGCACCACAGCACCTCCCTGCAGCCTAATGCTCCCATTTGGCGTCACTTTAAGATATGTAAATCACTGCACTCAACAATTGCTATTACATTTTCTTACAAGTGAGTTATTATTCTGTTTGTTCCAAATCCACAATACGAGACGGGATCATCACACAATCAGGATGATTTTGTGGTCCCCTCTCTTGAAAGTAGAAAAGGAAAAAGGAAATATTGGATCAGAGGTGTCAAGAACGATCAGAGTTTCACCTGCTGATATAAGAGCTGTCTGCTCCTGCTGTCGCTTTGTCTCTCACTCCTTACTCTCACTCTGCCCACTTCTTGCATTTTGCACCGTGGCTGCAGGAGGCTGAGCTGTCCCCCTTATCTGTCTGTGTGCTGTCGTTCTCCCTCTCTATCCATGTGCTGTCCTCATCTGACTGGTGCGAAAAAAATCATACCTGTCACAAAAACTTTACTGACGGATGAAAGTTTCGGAGTCTGCGTCTAAACATGATTGACACAACATGAGGTTGTGGTTATTTTTTGATTTCTCCCACTGTTACCCATATATCCCATATGTGATATTTTACCTTGGGATGATGTGGTTATGATAGTTTATGAAGCGATGTCTATTTCTGGTATATGACCTGGTCTGAAAATGTTGGACTCAACTCACGGCATGATGAGGGGCTTTTATATCTGGTATGGAAATTATGTTCACAGGCCTTGGATCCCATGGATTGTTATCATAACATCCTGATCACTTATAAGCAGCACCACAGGTGTCGTCTGTTTTCTCACCAGGGCTTTACAACCTATACTGCGGAGGCTTTTGGAAACACTAACATGCCAGTTTCCAGGAAACCCTTTATGGAAACGCTTACCCAAAGAGGAATGTGCAGTAATGAAGATAGTAGGGTCCTCACTCAAAAGGAAGGGGAAGGACAACCGTGGGAGTGACAATAAAAACATGAAATGCAAAAAAACCCCTAAAGCATTGTTGATTTGTGTTGAGCACATATTCAGCAGTGGGAAAGAGAAGTTGCTGAGATTTCTGTTCTTGACCAGCTGGAACAGAGTTTCATTATGCTTTCCATGTGAAATTTGCTGTGTGCATCTGGCCAGTTTTCTTATTACTTTTCAGAAGTGAAGTAGTTCAAAGTAATGTTTGCCAGATAGTGTTCACTGCTAATGCTTGTAAGGACATTCTGATTGTTGGAGGATCCTCTGGAGGCGTTCAGAATCAGAACATCCTCATTGAAATCTTGACCGATGTTAAAGAGAATTGACTCCCAGAGTGACTAACTGACTAATAGTTCCTTGGAATCTTATTTCGCAATTTTTAAGTCTACTGATGAAACTGTGTACTTCTTGCTGATGATGAGAGCTTTAGAAACAGTTTAGAAAATAACCCTGAGCTTAATAAACACAAGCTGCTTCAGAAATGTTCTCCTCTTTGGCAAGCGTGGAAAGAATCTGTTGGAGGGGCTTGATGGTACCTTTGACTCTGATTGGACGTAAGTCAAAAACCCTCTTCCAAAGGTTTACACTTTCACCTACTTACTCATCACATGGGGGGTTCATCATGGACGTCTGTGTTATTGTGACCAAAGGGAAGGCTCCCACCCTGTTTCCTGCACTTTATACCATAATTTAAAGAGGAAATGTTCCATTAAGTTTTATGGGTTACCCTTTAACATAGTTTGGCAGTTTGACAGGTTTGTTTTTCTTGCTTAAGCCCCTGTAAGAGTAGCCTAACGCCACTTTGTGTAGAACATGTCTTTAGTTAAATGACATCTGGGACTGACCTGTAGGATAAAAAAAGTGTGAGAATTCCCATCTGTGACCTGACCAGTTGTGACCCTTTGCTCCAGTAACTGACAGCTGAGCCAAGTTTTGACGAATTGCAGACAGGTGTCATTGTTCAAATACCAACTTGCCTTTTGCCATACATTAATCTTTGCTCTAGCTATAATCCTTCATTTAAAAGACTTTGGTTTGATTGTAATAGATTCTGACCAACAATTGTCCAAAAACAAAAAGATACAAAAAATAATAATATTACCTCGCACTCCACGCAACTCGGGGCGTGCTGCGGCCGCGTTGCGTGCCATCGTTACACGTGCGGACCAAAAGATGAAATTTCACGTAAATCAGCTCAAAATCGCCACGCAGCGTTTACTTCCTGTTGCTGGTAGGTGGCGCTATCACTATGTCTTAATATTGTCATGTAGACAAGTTCAGGGCGGGACTGTTATAACACACATGAAGTTTCATTGAGATTGGACCATGTACGCTGAAGTTATGAGGACGTGTTCAGGGCGAGACTGTTACAGAATATATGAAGTTTATTGGAGATTGGACATTGCACACTGAAGTTATGAGTGCTGTTTTATGGCGAATCGGCTGAATTCGACAAATCGCCACTGGCACGGTCATTTCACGTAACTCAGCTCAAAATCGCCACGCAGCGTTTACTTCCTATTGCCAGTAGGTGGCGCTATCACTATGTCTGAATATTGTCATGTACACGTGTTCAGGGGGGGACTGTTATCAAGCATTTGAAGTGTGGAGCCGATTGGACAATGTACACTCAAGTTATAGCGAATTCGTGTTTTGTGACGGTCCATCAAAATTTCCCGCCACCCCACAGACACGCCCCCTCACCACAGTCAACACATATCATCAACAATGTGTTTTGCATTTTATAAGTAAATTTCAGCTGGATCTGATCATCCTGCGAGGAGTAGAACATGAAAGTATAAAACGTGATACTTCCTGTTACCAGTATGTGGCGCTATCACTATGTCTGAATATTGTCATGTAGACGTGTTCAGGGTGGGACTGTTATCAAACGTGAAGTTTCATTGAGATTGGATCATGTACGCTGAAGTTATGAGGACATGTTCAGGGTGGGACTGTACACTGAAGATATGAGTATTATCTGTTTGATGGCCAATCGGTGGAATTCGACACGACGTATTTGATAAGTGATTAAGTGAGCTTTTGCCAGGCACTACTCTACACGTGCCCTGTGAATTTCATATTCATAACTATTACGGTCTCCGCACAGTGATTTATCATGCCAAAAGAGCGCCACCTAGAGGCGTATTTTTTTTGTCCTTTTTAAGGGAGCCTCAGGGAGCCATGGGGAAGCATCGTACCAAGTTTCATTTAAATCACACATACCTATGCAGAGATATAAACGTTTTACTTTTAAAGAGCGCCACCTTGTGGTGGCATCAAATTGTTCAAGACTGTGCACAATGCCTAAGGAATACATGGGGAACTATGGACCCAAGCTTGGTGTCAATTGGACATACCAATGTGGAGAAATTGATTTTTTTGGATGAAAAATCTACAGGAAGTCTTAATTTTATAACGTGCTTATTTTTAAAAATTTCAAAAATGTTCAAATTACTTTTTTTACCAGGTGCTAGGTGAAAAATTGTGTGCAAATCAGACAAAGTGTGTAGGAGGAACACGAAAAAGTAGTTCACGGACATTTTGCACTGTAGCAAAGAAAAATTATGGGCGGAAGTGGGCGGGGCCTATATGGGGAGATTGAGGTCCATTCACCGTACGCGTGGATATAAGTTTTTTGAATGTGCGACAAACGATGTGGGAGTTATTAAGTATCAAAAAAGTCATCACTAGTTCCTTAATAGTAGCGCCACCTAGTGGCCGACCCATAAGTGATGCATAGAATATAAAATTTTTCACCAGGCCTGACAACTTTGCCAAATAAAATTGAGTTTTCGTATATGTTCAGGGGGGGAAAAACGCAAAGTTCCTAAAAATAATAATAGGTAAGAAATCGAGCAAAAACAATAGGGACCTCCAGTGGTCGCTGGCTCGGTCCCTAATAAACTATAAATACAAAGTATAGTAGAACAAAATTTAAGAATGACATAGAATAGATAAATTAATATATAACTTGTTGCCATAGTGGTCTGGTCTGGCCCCAAATCATGACAACAAAGACAAAGACTGCTGTTCCTCAGCTACACTATAAACTTCAGTGAAAGTTTCATGCAGATTTAGATTAGGTACATTCCCCCAACACTCCTCTTTCAATTCTCTTTGAACATTTTGACACCTATGATACGTAATCTCATCAGGTGTGGCAAATGTTGGCTCCCACACAATGAAAGGATTCCCAAAGAACCTCATCTTAGCTTCCCTAAGAACCTCATCTTAGCTGTACAAGGCTGAGGCTTCCAGAGTCCTGTTATAGTGAAGAAACACATGAGGGTTTTTACTTAGCTTCTCTCACAAAGGTCAAGGGAAAGGTCTGTACAGTATTGTTACACAAATGGTGGGCCGCGTAGCAAAGAGCCGCATCCTCCCGGCCAGTTGGCAGACACTGTATAGACCCCTTTGTTCTAACTGAGAATCGTTGGGATTTCCTAAGCAGAACAGAACTGCAGATACATAGAGTGAGTAAAGAGGAAGCTGTAAAAACATTAAAACATAATTAAAAATTTACATTTTCTCCTGTCCCAGAACAAAAGGAACCTCAACACCCCAGGAACTAGCATTATTCCCTCAATGTGTTTGGAATGAAAGAAATACTCCCAACAGGATTTCAGCATAATGGCGAACCCCGCCAGCTTCTCTCTTCAAATTCAAAGTCATAATTCTACACTGAATTATGGGTTCAGCCTCGCAATTTCACTTCTTGTGCTCTCAGTGGCCATTTCATTGTTTAATCAGGGAGCTCATACGGTTGTGAACAGGTGTCTCAGCTCTAAATGATAAAATTGACTAATTGACCAGCCAGGGGCGGCAGGAGCCAACACCAGTAGAATGGGCATTTGTGTATTTGTATGTATTTATTCTGTGCGGCAAACCACTTCTGTGAAATATAATGACTTTTTAATGACACCAAGCAGCACTCAGCTAAATGAGTGTGTGTGTGTCTCCATCTGGAAATGGTTTTAATATTAATGGACTAGACATATGTAGACATATTATTACAGTAATTCTGTAAAGCTTCATGCTGCCTCCACCAATCCCTGTGGAGGCATCGATGCAATATTCCTTTTGTTTTCATATTTTATGCATATTCTTTTAACAGTTGCATTTTGAGTTTCAAGTAAATCAAATATTGACGATGAAGAGAAAAAGGATCATAAATAAGAAAACTGATTTTATTTAATGTTTTTCTGTAATGTGCTTGCTTTACTCTCCAGGTCGATCTACATGGAGTTTGAGAAAGATGTAGAGGTGAAAGGAATCCCAGCCTACCGCTTCACACCACCACGTTCTGTTTTGGCCAGCAAAGAGGAGAACCCGGCCAATGAGGGTTTCTGTGTCCACCCGAAAGAGTGCCTGGGAACTGGCCTTCTTAAAGTCAGTCCCTGTCGGAAAGGTAAATGTCAGCTTGTGCAGCATATCTTACCCACACTTCTGCTCTTTCACATGCCACTCTCAAAATACTCAGTTCTGCACCCACTACTCGTCATGCCTGCCATGAATTCAACGTTATTATTCTCCAGTCTTCTGTTTCTTTCATTTGCTGTACTTCCTATACAAAGCCTCTGTGCTTACACTCTGACCTAATGAACACGTCACTTTTAATTTGAAAGCTACCTAAGATTGTTGTTTGTTGCTCTGTCCTTTCTCCTTTCTACCCAGCCCATTTAAACAAATTTTCTTACAATCAGTCAAATCCTCCTTTTGTTTTCCTTCCCACTATCACCAGCACTAATACCCTCTAAATGACCCATGTGACACAGCTCTCCAGCCCTCTCCACAACTCAGGCACCATCTGACCATGAGTTGCCCAGTAGCTGGAGGGGCGGTAAGCCCTGTCACCTGATTCTGGCCTTGAATATGATCACACATTACCTTAGTGCCCAAATTGTTTTAGTTCTTAAAGATTATTATTCCCCTGTGAAAGAACAATACCAGTGTTTTAACATGTTTTAAACATTTTGCAGAACAATATGAATAGTGCTGACAAAAATGGCTGCAGTCCACATAAATGTGAAGCATACATGACTTGTAGTAAATGTATGCATGATAGTAACAATGATCAAGGTCATGACACAAATTTAGTCCAGCCAATAACAGGCATTTTATTCTACTCAGGAGAAAAGGATTTAAAAGAGCGTGCAGAGGGTTAAGTTCAGGGTGAGGTGTTGAGGAATGAACACAGTGTTTAAAGTATACCGATACAAATGTGTGTGTGTGTGTGTGTGTGTGTGTGTGTGTGTGTGTGTGTGTGTGTGTGTGTGTGTGTGTGTTTTGCGCTACATTGACCTTGTGGTTTGCCACGGGAACAGCCTCTCAGGTGACTGTGGGTGTCCAATGTTTTGGTCCAACGTCTGTTGCCAAACACAAGAGCAGGAAAACTGTCACCTCTGCCCCACTTCATCAGCACCTCTAACTGTGCAACCATCTGACCTTGTTGCTGCTGAGACACAAGTGCCTCTCACCAAGCTGAACTACTTTGTGTTTTTGTTGAACAACAGACTCTGAGAATGACTCCATCCAACATTACTCAGGTGGAACGTAACCAAGAATCACTAAACATATTGCGGTAACGCAATGTTCCCTGTTGACAATATGAGGAAGGAACTTTGCAAGAGTAACAAGATTCTTTATCTGGACAGCAGATATGACCCTTAATTTTTGGTGTGGGGCCTGGAGTCCGTTTGTGTACCAATTGTTTTCTTTTTTTTTTTTTTGGAAGAGTGAGCCTTAGTAACACGCAGTGTGTCCTGCGGCAGAGGTCATGTTTTATATCTTTGTCCCTTGAGGACTCTTCCCAAATGCTCTGTAGTTCGATATGTTCTGATTAGATTATACATCAAACAGCAGGAAATGTGCCATTTGGATGAAAGTTTTCTTTGCTGCTACTTTGATTACTATCTCAACCTTTGGAATGATGAGAGGTTTTTATGTCTACCATCATCTGTCAGCCTCTGTGTAGATATATTATTTTGAACAAGAAGGCTACATAGAAACTACGTGCTAGTTCTTCAGTTTCCATACAGGAAAGACTGGCATTCTTGAATGAATTTAAATAATGTACCCCCTTTGAAAATATATTTTACATATTATATTTTTGGTAGAAAAAAAAGATAAGAACATAAAAAGGTACAATACATCGCTGCACGATCAGTGTCTGATTTATTCAACAACACAAATGATGAATTTCATAGAATCCATCCCTAAATTCACACCAAACCAATTTTTTGGCATCGTTATGAAATAAAACAGCCGTGTAGTTGCACTGAACTGTTTTCCACTATAAATTTAGTGAGAAAAGTGCTCGTGCTTCACTGAGGATCTTTGTCATTGTCGGTGTCAGGCAGACAACTGCATTGATCAATCTCTTTTCCAGGCACAGTCTGTTTCTTTGCTTTGTTCTCATCAGAGTCTTTGCTGCTCCCAGTGAACTAAAATCATCACGAACATGATTGCGTGTGTTGCTTCCTTTTTCTTCTTCTTCCGTGAGGTTTTACAGCAGTTGACAGTTTACAGCAGTTAATTGCATTTAATTACATTTAAAATATAATGAATATAAAATGTGGCTTATCAAACATACATTTATAGTTTTTATTGAACTTGATACAGTATTTTTAAAATTAACATTTTAAAAAGAAATATGAACGACCCCCAGCAGTACTTTAAATAACCTCTTGGATAGAAGAAGTACCTGAGAAACACAGTTTTAAGATATTGAGATCATATTAATATTGCCTGTGTGTCATTTGGTGATATCTATGTTGACATAAGAATACTCGCTAATAAATCTCTGAATTAGCCAAATTAATTAGTTATACACCGTTATGGAGGCGTATGGCATCTCGAGTGAAATTCATTAAATCATAATTAGAGATGAGGTAACATTGCCACAGAGAATGCAGCACACAGTTTGTCATAATTGTCATTTGCTCCACTTAATAAATCGGAGAACTTGCTGTGACTCATTTATTTACAGTAGAGATATACATCATGCTTTGCTCAGCTTAATGTTGTTACTTCACTTTTTGTTTCTCTCCCCTGTCCTCCTCACACAGGTGCCCCAGTGGTCGCCTCCTTTCCTCATTTCCACTTAGCAGACAGTAAATACGTGGATGCCATTGAGGGAATGACCCCTCAAAGGGAGCATCACCAAACGTATCTGGACCTTAACCCGGTAAGCCACCAGGACACCATCTGTCAGCCTCAAATGCACCTTTTTACTCTGCAGTTATGATGAAAAACATTAATGCTGTGACTCATCATTTAAATCTACTATTAAAATATGTAGGAGCAACTCATTTAATCAAATTGTGTTGAAAGGAATACCATGCCACACTTGAATTCTCTATTAGAAACTACTACTACACCACCTAGTGGCATATAAGTAGTAGTACAGAAGTGTAAAACCTACATTGGTTTCATCAACATCCCTATTGTACTCAGTAGAGTACAGTACAGTCAAGATAGTGTCATTGATTTCATTTTGTTGTCTGTTCTGATTTATGTTATTTTTTGCGTGCAGACCACTGGAGTGATTGTGCGTGCAAATAAGAGAGCACAGGTAAACATCTTGATCAGCAGGATCTCAGGATTCCCGTAAGTATCTGCATCCAAACACAAACCAAACACTACTATTACTATTATGCACTGATGCATGTGTGTCTGTACTGCACATGATTGCTTCACGCTCTTTTCATTGTATCCATAACAGGAAAACGAGAGGACTGAACGACACCATCTTTCCCGTCATGTTCCTCAATGAGGTAGGAAACTGTTAAAGACGTGCTGAAACAGTTAGTGACATTGTGAGTTAGTGAATCCTCGTGAACTTATTATATTTTATGAACAAAATGTATGTTTTTTTCTGTTTTTCTTGATAAATTTGGGGCAAAAAAAGTCATATGTTATATTGTATTTAATTCCCATACATACTGCTCAGTGTAATTGCGGTCGAAGGCTCTTCTGCCAACGTCTAGCACACTGTATTGTCTCTTCCTCTCCTCAGGCAGTCAGTAGGTGTAGCAGGTGGGGCACGTTTGACCTTCACTCTCACTCTTTATCTCCGGATCCCTGGATTAGTGTGTCGTCCTATTAGTCCGATAGCTTATGTGTACAAAGTTAGTTTGAGCTTGTAAATATTTAAACGCTTTGATCTTCTCCCTTTGTAAATATTTCAATACTTTAAAAATATAATGTCCCTGTAGTGACTTTGAGAGTATTTGGCTGAATAATAATAATGTTCAAAGTATGGGGAGGTCAGAAATAAACAAGAAACAGTAACTGACCTGAGTGAGTCAATGAAGTGATGTGAGTTAATAAACTAAATATTTATTGTGTAGAAAGGAAAAGAAACTTTAAATTGGTGGTTAATTCTGGGATGTTCCTTTCAAAACCATTTCGTTATTTCAATAAAAATGAATCAGGACTAAACCAGCAGAAAGTAATCAAGCTAAACAGGTCACTAGTAAGTAATATGGTTTCCTCTTCATAATGTATCTGTTACATTGTCTCTAATACACAGAGTGTGGTGATTGATGATGTGTCTGCTGCGAGAGTACAAAAGCTGCTGCTGATTGTCACTCTAGTGTCCAACTTCCCGCTCATTATCGTGGGACTGGGTACCATTATGCTCATAGTCTTCATCATCCTTCTGGCCAAGGCCCGCAAACAGAAGGTATGACCCCCCTTCTTACCTGATTTTCATTATTATAACATTACCATTTGCATGCTTTGTCCCAGTAAGTAATTGGTTTTAATTGTTTGCATAATTAATTCAATTGCTTAACCACACACTAATGGCACTGTGCATGTATTTATCACTGTGTGTCTCTGTGCAGAATGAAGTTAAACGCATTGTGTTTACCAAGCCTCTTTATGCTGTAAGTCAATATGGTTACTTTGCATGTTTTATTTTATTTATTTTTATTGTCTTCACTTTATCCAAGCTGTCTTACTATATTGAATCTTTATTGCCCATGTGCATCTTTAATCTTATTTTTCAATATGCATTTTGATGACTTTCACACACAGTAAACTTATTGTCTGGTTTTAACACATTAACATTATGGAGCAACACCAAATCTCAATTTAAGAACTGTTAAAAACATCACTAGCAAAAGAAGATCTGTTGATTACAGTTATACCTGTACAAAGCAAGATGAGTTGAGTTTTTAATATTGTTTTTCATATCATCAATCTTCCACTACAGACCTCCACTGAAGACGACACTTCTTACTCTCCAGTCAGCGACAAGGAAAAGGAAGATCCTCAAAATGGCACCTTTATTGGTTTGACACCTAAACCTGAAACACAAGCTTGAGGAGGGAGGGAGTGTTTGGATGGGGGCTTTGTACATCAACAGCGCTCAGAATTATAAATAGGGATATGGGTTTTCAGGAGAGACAAAAATCCACCATTGAAAATTGTCAATATTGCCATTATAATTGGAAATCTCAGGGGAAGAATGGGTGTAGAGGAGGAAGAACATGTTTTTAGTCTCAAACATACGTACTTAATTTTAGCCATGGAGAGCTACCTAAAGTCAACGTCTAGCACACTGTATTGTCAGAAAAGAAAAGGATATTGATTAGAAAGCACTGTGTGTCAAAGGCGACATTTTTGCTGTTTGGTTAAAGCAGTGTAAAAATGACTGAAAACAAACTGCAGTTCTCTAATAAGTAGAGATGTAGAGCACACTTTGTAGTGGTCCAAAACAAACTAAACACACCCTTTAAACCTGTGATGTGGGATACATTTTAGTGCTGTGGCCTCGCCTCATTCTCTGTTTGCCTAGATTAGGTCTTGTCTTTAGATTTTAGCGATTGAGTATTATGTAACAGGGCATAGAGGAGGATGATGGGACCAGGGTAATGAAGTCCACAAACTGTGAGTTTTTTAGGTATCATACGTCACTCTCAGGGGGGCTTTCTGCTTAGATACTATCAAACATTGTTAAAGCAGGAGAGAGGCGCAAAATATACAGAAAGTCTTCATTTTGTCAGACATTTCAAACATTTCAGTATTTTTTGATCCTTAACTAATGTTACAGAACATTTGTATTCTTTTCAATCTGTGCACTGTATTTAGAGGGTTCCCTTCGCACATCATTATCGCCGTACCAGAAAAACCTTCCGAGTATGGCATATTTTTGTATATATACAGTGTAAGATGTGTTGAACTGCGTACATTCCTCTCAGTGTATGATGGGAATGAATATCAAGACAAAACACTGAATGTTTCGGATACTTTCATTTTGTAACATAAGAAGTCCTCCTCGTTTTTTGTAAATGTTAATGTAGACGTGTTTGAATGATTAAGATTTTAAGCTAGAGCTTTATAAGGAGTGACACTTTCATCGGCCGTCTAAAGCCCTGAACATGACAGGGTTTTATGGCTGAAACGATGATTCATGCTGAAAGTATTTTTGCCCTGTATAACTGCTTGTACCATCTATTATGGTCATATCAAAATGTAATTAATCTTATCATCATTTGAAAATCTGCTTTTGTGAAGCTGTTGTTGAAGGCCTTAGCATTGTTAGTGTTGAGTATGACAACCAACAAACCTTATGTCAGATATTATGTCAGGTGTCCAGCCATTGCAAGTCAAAACTCATGGGTTCAGTACGAAGAAACAATGTAGCTATGCCTTTTTAAAGAATCAATGTTACTGGGTTTGTTTAGCCTTTTATAGTTTTCACATATTTTGTGAAAAGAAAATATGTCGTACCAACAAACCTACTCTCAAGTTCATATCGTTTTCTTCCAGATACCAAACAAAGCCGAGCGTGAAACTGTTATTATAGTTCCTTTGTAGCCGGCAGAGTCAAACTGCACTTTGAAAATGCTCTGCTTGAATGATAGATTGTTGTACAGGGCTACAGCTTTCTCACTCAAGTCCAGTGAAAGTATTTAGATTGATTTCAGGTGCCATTTATTTGTATTGTAAAGAATGCTGCAGAATTACTTCATTTGAACTGTGATGAGCTCAGCTTTTATTACTGCTCTTTTTTTTTGGTTGTAACATTTAAACGATGAATGAGTTCCTTCGTACCACCTTGTCATTACATGCACTCTAATAATCAGCAATAACTATATCAGACAATAGTGGAGAAGCTGTAACATGTTTCATTTAGAGATTTTTGATTTTACTATTTGTGTTCGATGTATATTGTACAATAAGAAATCCGAATGAAAATAGAAGACGTTATGAAGAGTTCATAATGTAGTTTCATCAGAAATTGAGATGGGATGGTGAATGAATGAATAGTTGTTAATTAAAAAAACACAGTATTAAACAATATTAGTGTAGTGGTTCAAGGTTATAAATTATTTTGTTACAATGGTAAAACCAAAACACAGAAAGCACCATATATGAAGTGTACACTGAGTTACTTTGTGCCATACTTTGATTACAGATCGTACTTTCTGAAGTTATTGTTACTGCTATAGCCACATATTCTTCATAATTGTCAGCTTGTTTTGAAATGTTGACCATTAATACTGTTTTTACTGTGTACGCAAAAATAAAAGTAGTTTCAGTAAACATGTCTCATCATTTTTTTCAGTTTGGTTCTCATTTTAGGGAAGTAGAAATTAGAAATCCTTATACTTGCTTGCCAGATTAGACAATGTACTGCTAAAACGAAAGAAAGTTTATAATTTAAGTTATTTATCACGTGAGTTTTACTTTTTTAAATTGGAATTTGAATGAAAATATGAAACATCTGAGTAAAGGAAAAACAGACTCCACATCAGCAGGCATGCTGTGATGCCACAGAAGAATTAATGTATTATATATTGATAATATAAGTTTCCAGTGTTGCCGTTCGCCTACATCATCTTTCCATACAAGTCTAAATCATTGGCTCTGTGTGGTCGGGTTCTGTTGTAATGTTAGTCTCTTTGTTTTGTTTTTAGGAGAAATCCTGCTGGTATTTGTCGGATCAGAGAGATTGAAAAGGTGGCAGAATGCTACATATAATAATAATTATTACTATTTGCACATTAGATCCTCTGTTTCAGACACAGTTGAGGACTTTTCATTTTAAAACACATTTTTCACATTTCCTACTGTAATATTTAATTTTATATACACAGTTTTTGACTTCTCTCCTTTTGTTTTTCTTGCTTAGGCCTACTATGCTTATTGTTATGCATTAAAATACCATAGCAAATTCCTGGCATTAAAATTAAAAAACACAAAGTAACTTTTTACAATATGTTTGACATCTAAGATAATTTTAATTTAATTATTTTAAAGCTTTAAAACTTTATTGTTTACAGTGTATATATTTAATGTATTCTAGATTTCTATTATATTTTATTTTATTATATTTGCTTACTTCTAACTTCTACAGGGGATCAACAAATGAACCTCTTATCTTATCTTTCGTATATATGTATATACATATATACGTGTGTGTGTGTGTCTATATTGTTTAGCTTGTTGTGCTGTGTATTTATTTATTTATACTTAATTCTGTGTATTTACATTAAGAACAACGTAAAACCTGAGTCAAATTCCTTGTATATGTACACACACCAGGCCAATAAAAATAATTTTGGGGATCTATTATTTCTCTCATGTTGCACTGAAAACTCATAAATGAAAGTTTAGACTTAGAGGCCTCTTTCATTAATAAATACATCACCAAAAACATACTGCTATTTTGGCAGTCACCCTCACATGACCCACCGTGGTACTCTGTCTATGAGATGCTGACAGTATATTGTCTGACTCCAGGGGGCGGTAGTGCGCCGCTATGTTGGATGAGAACCGCTTCAGCCTCAAGAAGAAGACGAACTGCATTTGATGACAGTCAACATGGCGTTCAGTTTTGGCGGCGCGGCGAGTAACGCAGCAGCAAGTAAGGACATTTTAATTCAATTTGGGAGTGTTTATTAACAAAATAACGTTATTTTGGCGTGTATATGACATTAGTACAGACTTATAAAGGGTCAACTGATCACACCAAGCGTCTGTACCGTCAGCAGGCACGGTGGGGATCATCTACCGGCTAACAGCTAACTTCATGTGAAAATGCTTCCATGTGAGCTTGCTGTTTATCCAAATATGTTTGTGGTTACAACTCGTTTTGATGCTCAAGTATTTCCTAGATCATTATCGCACTCACTGCCTCAACCTTGGCTGTTTTTTTGGGGGGGGCTAATGAATAACGTTACTCTTATCAATTACTCTTTATCTTCCGCCATTGTAGCTTTATAACGTTACTGTAACGACACCCAACACTCATGGCACTCTCTATGTTCTTGTGAAGACACGTCCGGGTTTTCATTCGGTTCATTTGGTCCCAAAACCACTGCATCCACAGCATTTGGCTTTGGCCCCGCAGCCACTACCACCACCGCCTCATCCGGATTCGGCAGTAAGTCCAGAGTGCTGATCCCCCCCCCCCCCCACACACACACACCTCTCTCCTCCTCCTCCTCCTCCTCCTCCTCCTCTCCCACCACTGTAGGGGACACCTCCTCCCCTCCTGACCCGCAGCAATCACAGCTGCTCGGCTGTGTTTGTTGGTCAGAGTCCCTGGAGAGATGCACCACTGGTACCTCTGGTTAGCCCCGTTTGGACCTGTGCAGTCCACCTGTGTGGGAGCAGCATGTTTTGGTTTCAGGCAGTGGTGTAGTGGTACCTGGAGAAGTGGGGGAAACTCTTAATTTAGGTCCTAAATTGTGTTCAGCTTAAAGATAAACGCCCTGTGATATAAACAGTGTTTAAGTAAGACGACTCTTGCATATTTAACTCTCCCAAAAACTGGCCAGTGGTATTTACGTGTTGTCACCTATCTTCTGCTGCTTGACTTCAGGCAGTAAGGACCATAATGAAATCAATACTCGCCCACAGACTAAAGGGTGAGACTACTACATACAGTAATTTTGAGTGAAGTAGAATTGGGTCAACTATGTCATACCTTCGCCATCCTATAGGAAAATCATCTAGCAGAACGCTACTGAATGATAAGCATTAGAGAAGTGGGTATACCCAGTACCCACTGAACTACACCTGCTGCATATACTCTGCACTGCACCACTGGTTTCACATTAGAGGAGGGTTAAGTCGTGGTTCATCTCCTCTAAAGAGCATCAGACAGCTGCTTCCCTGAGCTTTTCTATTGGAAGCATCCAGGAATGTCTTCCACACACTGGAAGAAACACTTACAAACGGGACTGAACTCTTGTGTCTAAGTGTCTTTTTTTTCTCCCCATGAGGTTTCCCCAGTTAGGCACCGCAGCAATAACCGGTTGGAGTTAGGGATAAGTTTAGGCAAAGGTTGGAATAAACAGAAATACAAACTGATAGGAAAACAAGACAGTGAAATACTTTACTAATACAGGATTTAAAGCAGTAATTATGTAGGGCTAGTAATGTTTTTACAGTTATTTTGCATCATTAGGAATGCTTTTGTTAGTCTCACATAATTTACTGCATTGGTGTAGCAATAGAATAAATGATTAATCACCTTTTGAAAAGTACGTTAAGGTGGGCATGACTGCAAAGCTTAATCAATAATACATTTTGTACTATGATAAATGCATATTAGCAAATGTGTGGCAAATGTTAGCTTTCATTCTGCTGTGGTTTGTGCTTTGTCTGTGCAACCTTGAGTAGATCCACTTGTTGGCTTTGTGGGCTCCACAAGGTGTTAATTAAAAATAAAAAAATGAGTGAATATATTTTTAGAAAGATTAGTTACCATAGGTTTTTTAAACTGTATGTAAACTGTATCCATGTTTGAAAGTAGTGTTTTGGTGACTCTCTAAGAAAAAAGTCATGCATATCATTTGTGTTGACTGTTTTTATCCTTGTTGTTTGATACGAATCTAATTGTGTGCCAGTTTAACTGAGCACAAAACACCTATTTTGTGTCTGCTTTTTCTTTTGTAGCTCTTACAGCTCCTGGCTTCGGGGCAGCCACTACCACTGCTGCTGCACCAGCCACAGGATTCAGTTTTGGCTCCACCAACACTGGTAAGATACACATGTTACATACAAAGCGTGTACATTTGTATTGGTTTTTTAAGTCATGTCTCTTTTAAGGTACTTGCAAACTGTCCATACTAGACCTGACCTTTTGTCATTTAACTCCTCCATGTCGTTCTCTCTTTCTCGCTGCCTGCCTCTGCTGGCTGCAGGATTTGGGGGGCTGGGAGCTGGAAACACCACGGCTGGTGGGTTTAGTTTTGGGGGGTTTGGTTTAAATGCCAACCCAGCGGCAGTCAGCTTTAATGTGGGGTGCTTTGGTACAGCAACCACCACTGGCACTGTTTTCAATTTTGGTAATAGCCTGGCTAGCACAGGTAGATGACCTTTGTGATTGATAAATCAGTACAGTCTGTGTCTGTTAAACACATATTTTCATCCATTTTCACATCTATGTGGTGCAGTGATTTTTCATCTCACATTTTGCTTTGTCTCATGAAATGTAATGCATTGTTCCATTTGCATGAAGGGACATAAGGTTTAATCGTGCACTCATCTCATGTGATTTCTGTAGAAGCCCAGTACATTTTCACCTTCTTTGTAAGACAGAAGAAAAATGCTAGATGGAAATAAAATTCAGTTGTCCTTTAAGCACAGTCATGATTTATTCCCTTTCATTATTGTCAAATAGTCAACAATTTCATTTATTTTTATGTATCTAGCTCTGACCTCTTTGTGTGTCACCTTCTTTTTGTAATTTATCATGATTTGTTTTGTTTCTCAGGTACATTTGGTGGCTTTGGGACGACTACAACAACTGCTGCTGCGCCAGGGTCCACTTTTAGCTTTGCTGGTCCCGCAAATACCACAGGTCAGCAATGTGGCATAAAATAACTTTCCTTTCTCCTTGTCATGTTATGTATGTATGCTGGACATAAAATACACACGCACACAGCATTTTGATTTTAAAAGGAGGGCATCCAGCAGTTTTTCCCAAACTGAGGCGACAGCTGTTAAAGGAAGATTTAATCAGCTGTACTTCCATTATAAAAATGTGTCATGATACAAAGGTTGAAGATTAGAAGGATTGATTTGACATTACAATAATATCCATGTTTTCTAAATCTTACTCCTAAAACTATGCTGCGTACTCCTGCACACTCAGCTTTGTGTTGAAATGCCAATAAATAGCTGCCACAAGATGTCTCACTCACTCTACTCTGTACATAAGTCCTTCCCGTCACTCCTGCAGTGATTCCTCTGCAAAGCCGGCAGCATACTCCCCAAACGCCGTAGACTTAACTGGCATTCAGTAGTATTAATGTAGTTGATATTTTCTCACTGTGTTTGCACATTCTTCTGTTTTAGGAAGCCTGTTTGGTAACACACAGAACAAAGGGTTTGGGTTTTCCTCCGGGCTTGGCACTGGGACTGCTGCTGGGACAGGAGGATTTGGAACTGGATTAGGAACAACTGGCCTGGGTGGGTTTGGAGGCTTTAATATCCAGCCAACTCAGCAGCAGCAAGGTGAGAGCCCATATTTCCTCCAAAAATATGTGAAGATTATAACCCAAACTAGGCAGCCATTGCAGAACATTAAAGATGATGTCCATTATTTGTTTTTAAATTAGTGAATTACTAATTTGGCCATCACACAAAAACACACAAATGAGCACATTAACCATGGCTTGAGAAACATTGATCAGCCTGTCCTGGACAATAGTGCCAGTAATATGTGTATGAAACACATACAATGACTTTACTCATTATAAAATAACAATCAATGAAATCATTAGTTTATCCCCCATGAACATAGATGTTTCAGTAAAGAGTAGAACCTGAATCTGACCTGTCATTTTACCTTTCCTTCCCCCTACCAGGTTTGTTTGGCCAGCAGCAACCGGGTCAGCCTCAGCCCACCCAGCTTTACCAGCAGGTCACCGCTCTGTCAGCACCCACCTTGTTAGGAGATGAGCGCGACTCCATCTTAGCCAAATGGAACCAACTGCAGGCATATTGGGGCACTGGGAAGGGCTACTACAGCAACAACAACCCGGCAGTGGACTTTACCCAGGAGAACCCATTCTGCAGGTTCAAGGTAATGGCGGATAATTCAGCAGACCGGTTGTTAGGTTTATTTGAGTTTGAATATCAGATGGTAGTCCTATCTGTCTTTTGTTTGCTAGGCGGTGGGCTACAGCTGCGTCCCAGTCAGTAAGGATGAGGATGGGTTAGTTGTCTTGATTCTCCATAAAAAGGAAGCTGATGTGCGAGTGCAGCAGCAGCAGCTGGTGGAGTCCCTCCACAAGGTCCTGGGAAGCAACCAGACACTCACTGTCAATGTAGATGGTGTCAAAGCCCTCCCAAGTGACCAGTAAGTCTCTAAAACATGATGTCATACAGTACTACTACACGCATTAATAATAATGGCTTTCAAAAGAGTCTTATTCATATGTCTTCTGTCTCTCAGGACAGAGGTGATCATTTACGTGGTGGAGCGTTCTCCTAATGGCACCTCCAAGCGGATCCCCGCCACCACACTCTTCAGTTATCTGGAGCAGGCCAACATCAAGATGCAGCTCACACAGATTGGAGTGGCCATGTCCGTCACACGCACAGAGCTGTCTCCAGCACAGCTCAAACAGCTGCTGCAAAATGCACCTGCAGGTAAATGTGTCCATGCATGTTTGTGTCATCCTCTCGCTGAATTCAACAAACTATTTGTTTCCTTTTCTTCTTTTTGTCTTGATTTGTAATCTGTGATGTTGTCTCTTCTCACCAGGAGTGGACCCCATCATTTGGGAACAGGCTAAGGTGGATAACCCTGACCCAGAGAAGTAAGTAGAGACTAAAGACTTTTCATAAAGGGTGGTATACGAATAATGTGGGGAGGGGGAGAACAGTTTCGAAAAACTGGAAGGTCCTCAAAACCCTCTAGTTGCTGCATTTTGATTTTTTCCTGACTTTGAAGAATTTCACCTCACTGGGTAACACTAATTCTGGTATATTTAAACTTTATTTTTAAAAGCAAATATGAATAATTGTCATGCTTCATTGTGATTTTTATGCACCATTTCTTTTTATTTAAATCGCCTCTTAAAAGCAGTGCGCACATGCTTGCCCCACTAGACCATATCTAGTCTTAAAGTTAAGTGTTACACTGTTTATTTCTTCAGCAGATTTTGACCACATGATTCTAAGCAAAAGAATATCAATGGCTATGTTTGTTGTTTACAAAAAGTCAATAAAAACTACAGCTTAAGATCCTGTCATTTACATGTGACATGTTGTTTGTTATTAAAGTTGTTGTTTTTTTTTTCAGATTAATCCCAGTACCCATGGTGGGTTTTAGGGAGCTGCTTCGCAGGCTGCAGATCCAGGAACAGATGACCAAACAGCACCAGACTAGAGTGGATGTAAGTCTGTTCCTGCTAGTCTTAAATGTAAAAATGACTCACTGGGCATGGGCACAGCACCTTCGGATTGATTATCAACAACAATAACAAAGGCATTTTAAAGGCAATTTTGTGGTGTCAAGGACAGACTACACAGATGTCTCTAATTCATGCTAGTCTAATTGCTATTACGAATAAAGCTGCAGGTCGCAGTGTCAAAATCATTTTGGTTTATATAGCTTATATAGTTGAAAAGAAAAAGTCGTCTTCACATTGCTTGGATTGTATTTGAGGATATTGACACCAGATACATCACAGCAGATGTCAGTGCCTCATTTCAGTGCCAGAGCGGTCTATTGAAATAGTAGCTCTGGAGCGGACATTGCAGAGAACAGAGGCATCACTACATGTGCCATTGCTAGTTAACATGGTAACACACACTCTACATGGCTCTGGCAGCAGGTAGCCTACAGCTAGCTAGTAGCTAGCGGAAACATGGTAATAATGCAGAGCTAAATGGTCCAACTTTGAATCGTGTGTTCACAAACAGCAACCAACAAATCCTGCTCATTCTGCCTTCAAAGACTAACTCATTAAATCCAATGAATCTCTTTATTTATTATCTTTGAATATAAAAAAAGAAAAGAAGGCATTTGGTACAGCCCTAATCTTGATCTATCTTAGTATGTTTATGAGTAGAATATCCAAAAATCCCCAAACATACACAATATCTAAGGTAAGGCAACAGGCCAGGGATGGTTTACAATGACTTTGGGTTTAAAATAAATATTTTGAATCATCAGAGAAATGCTAAACATGTTAACAACTCTATTCACTGACTTACACACACATGTGGACTTGCAGATTATCTCCAACGACATCAGTGAACTGCAGAAGAACCAGGCGACCACAGTGGCCAAAATCGCCCAATACAAGAGGAAGCTGATGGATCTGTCTCACAGGGTGCTGCAGGTATCCGCCTCACCTTTCTAACTTTGTTCAGTAAAAGAAAAATGGTTGTTGGAGTTTATAGCTCTCCTTTTCCAAGAACAATGAAATTACTTGTGATAAATACCATCTGTAAATTTCATGAGAGTTTGGATGAGCGTCCTGGCACTGTCTGTCTTTAATCTTCTCATATTTATCACCCTTCCTCCTCCGTCCCTATTTTCCTGGCAGGTGCTGATCAAACAGGAGATTCAGAGAAAAAGTGGTTACGCAATCCAAGTGGATGAGGAGCATCTGCGGGTGCAGCTGGACACCATTCAGTCTGAACTCAATGCCCCCACACAGTTCAAGGTAAGTTTGTCTAAACTGTAGCAGTTACAAGTGCTCACTTTTACTTTCATTGAGCATGTTTACTAGACTTGAAATGAGGGCAAAGTGGCTTCACTGCATGTTTGAAATTGTATATTACCACATTTATACTGTGCTACAGTATTTGTATGGTCATTTTATTTATTCTGGCTATTATAGTTGCAGGAATCTGTTCTTGTAACATTGAAATCCTTATTAAGTTTTCCCTTTTTCTTCTTTTTTTTTGTACTTCAACAAACCATACAAAACAAAGACTTTCTGTGACTACAGAATTAGAATAAATAAGCATACTTAAAATGGACCCATTAGCCTTAGAACACAGAGTAGTGTTGAGAAAATAATGAAAAAACAAATGATTTTAAGAAGGGATAAATGAAGTAAGGAGATGTAGTCATGAAAGAAAAACAAGACAGAGGGAACTAAACATCTAAGCACACTGGGTTGAGAGTTATAGGCAATATATTGAACTTACAAAATGTTTATTTTTTCGAGGATTTGGTGGTCCTGCCAGGCTTCATTGTATTTGTTATTAAGTCTTTCTTAAGTCTTAAATGGATATTTTACAGTGTTTGTGTTTTTTCTTCCAGGGTCGGTTGAACGAATTAATGTCCCAAATCCGGATGCAGAATCACTTTGGAGCTGTTAGATCAGAAGAGCGCTACAGTGTTGATGCAGACCTTCTCAGGGAAATAAAACAAGTGAGGCAGCACATTCACACAGTTCTTCTTTTTTTAATATCTGTACCTTGTAATTGAAGTTCAGACCCCCGAATGCACAGTTGTGGTTCTGTAGACCATAACTTGACCATTAACTGAAACACTTCCTCACCTCTCACTTTCAGCACTTGAAACAGCAGCAGGATGGTTTAAGTCATTTGATCAGCGTCATCAAAGACGACTTGGAAGACATCAAACTCATAGAGCACGGACTAAGTGACAGCGGACACATGAGAGGAGGCATCCTGAGCTGAGTCTATCCTACCAACACACACGCACACGCATGCATACACAGTTCACAGTCCTCCTGAAAAGTGGCATGCCTGTCACCCAGACGAGTCAACACGTCCTTTTTGACATGGTATCGGATTAATCTTGAAGCAGTCTTTCGTCTGTAGGGTTATTATCACAGGAGGTCGTAATAATATTTGCTCTCTTTATCACCATTTTGGTGAGTTGATCGGGACTTTGCCTCTCTATCTGTACCAACAAAGCAACGGCTGGTTAATCTGTGCTCTCTGGACTGATATGGAAAGCTTAATGGAAAGACTCAACATTGTCTAATAATAGCTGGCTTCCCTTATGATAAATCAGATTATGGATATGAGACTATAATTGTGACTGGCATGTAAACAAGGTGTAGGATTGAGTGTGTTGTAATTGAATACATTGTAAATACATCTTTGTATTTGTTTTTTATGCTGTTGTTACAATATTAATAAATTTCATTTAAACTGAAAAATAACTACATCAATTTCCTTGTGTGCATACTGTGAAGTTTAATTGAAATGTTTTGATATAATTTTTCTGTTTGGCTATTTCCTTCTGAACAGCACCACTATCTGTGTAGATGTTGTATCCTGTTATTATGTCATATACATATTAGTCATAAACAGGTGCATTGTTGTGGTACTAATATGGGACATCACATGTCCCCCTTGTTTACCTTCAGACGAGCCTTTTCCAACATCTCATCAAAGTAGGGCTTGAGTTGATAGGATTCATGTCCTGGATTCACATCCCCACAAGGATGAAAGACTGATTGGCAGCTGAACTGATTAAGCAGCTTTTGGACAGATTATATCCCCTCGTGCAGTCGAGTCACCCACATCCCAAAGGTCTGAATTACAGTTTTTCAGAGCACAGGTAGATGTACACTTACTTCCATCTGCGTGGGAGTAATAATTGATGCTACTTTTGTTACATAGACCATACCATAGGCAGATAATGTGATGCATGATTGTTGTACTCAAAACAAGTGAAGACGTGATGTAGAAAATATCAGCAGTAATGGCGCCAGTTTTGGATCAAAATATTTTCTAATGTAATGAAATATGCATTTAAAGGCATTCTACTGTGTCGCGAGTGCTTGAGAAGTAGAAATCACAGTAAGTTTGCTTTTGATACAGCTTTTTAATGATCACGTTTTTAATACACCTACATTTTGATGCAGGAGTTTGAGCTTACACGGACTGTTGGAATGCACTTTCCATCACTAATACTTTGTATTCAAGTAAATCAGAAGGTAAAACACTCTTGGTCTGCCACCAACTACACAAGTGATCCTTAAGCTATACACAAATCCTTAAAATACACCAACTTCTTCAATAAACCTAAATAAAAAAAGTTTAAAAAAAGAGAGCCGAAAGTCTTAAGAGGTAGAAACGATCTAGGTTGTATATGGATTGACAATAATGCACTCAATCAACCCACGCAGGTCAAATGGATGACAAACTACTAAACATTTGAATTCTGACAGCTGTGTATCCAGGTGTTTGTCCAAGACAGTTCTTGTTGTTCTCTAGGCAGCAGGTCAGCAGATCAGCAGGTACAGGTACAGCTACAGCTCCTGGTCCAGGCTCTCAGCTATGTGCCGAGAGGTCCACCAGCCGGAAAGCCTCCATGAACTCATTGATATCGATGCTCCCATCCTTGTTGAAGTCGATGCTCTGGGCCAGGTCTGCGATGGCCTTGTCGCTGATCTCTGTCTTAAGATGAGAGCTCAGGAGCTTCCAGGTCTGCCGAAACTCCTCGAAAGAGATCAAACCTAGAAGGAAACACGTAGCGTGAGGATTTAGTTGTACACTAAGTTTGTGGCATAGAAAATTGGAAGCATCACATTTATGGTTGTTGAGATATTTTGGTCTGGATGAAAATGGTTGACCAGCCGACTGAGGCTAAAAGGAGGAGAATGACATGGAGCTAGTGTCTGGGTTCCAGGCTGAGCTGCTTACTGACCTGAGTGATCCGTGTCTATGATACGGAAGATGGTTTCCAGGTTGGAGTGGTTTTTGTACATAGTCTCGAGGATACTGTTATCTGAGATCTAAAATGGAAGAGACAAATTGATCAAGATTTTGCAACTCTGCGTGTGTCAGAGATAGAGACCGAAACGTACAAACAAAACACACGCTGACACCACTTGTACAAAGCTGACCTCTAGTTTGGGCTCAGTGATGGACAACTCCCTTATCCACTGATGGTAGTCCACCATGCCATACCGGGTGCTGCTGACAAGCTGAGGGCGCAGCACCCTCCAGGGAAGACCCAGATTCAGTACTTTCTCTGTGACACTGGCCCAGTGACTTAGAGAGATCAACCCTAAGACACAGACAGAAAAATACAATGAAGATATTGTTAATGAATACTGATCTTGACCTTTTATTGTGCATAACTGAGTGTTAAAATTCCTTATTGCTGCTCAGTGTATAGCAGTATTTATTTTTTGCGAAGTACCTGTGTTGTTAGGATCGAACTCATGGAAGGCACTGATGAGATCTGACTTATGTACAAAGAGTTGTTCCTTCAGAGCTCGCAGAGCTGATCTCTCTGTCCACCCGATACTGACAACGAACAGGTAGAGAAAAACATTTTTTACATCTGTAAATCTTGGTGTAGTCTTGTTAATAGTGTTTTTTGTTATCTTAAAGGTCCAGTGTGTAGCAGGATCTATTGGCTGGGATGGAATATAATATTCATAGGTATGTTTTCATTAGTGTATAATCACCTGAAAATAAGAATAGTTGTCTTCTTGTTACCTTAGAATGAGACGGTTTTATCTACAGCGATATCGGGTCCTCTTCTTAAGAGGTCGCCATGTTGACCCACCATGTTTCTACAGTAGCCCAGAGCAGTCAAACCAAACACTGGCTCTAGATAGGGCCTTTTGCATTTTTCTCAAGTTTTGCATCCACAGTAGTTTCTCCTACATGCTTGAAACACAACGGTGAGGCGAGGTTGTAATCTGAACTGCTAGATGCCACTAAATCCTACACACTGGTCCTTGTGTGTATATTTATGTGTGTATGTACCTTTGTCTCAGGGTGAACTCTCTGCTCGTCCTGCTGGCCTGGTACTGAATGAAGTGAGGGACCAGATCAGGGCCCATTCTGATGTAGGCTCCTCTGTTGCTGCCCACCTCATAGTAGTTAGAGGCTGAAAATATAGTCAGCACCTGGATGCAACAGAAGACGGTTAGCACTTTCGCAAAGACTCACTGTATTTGACCCATTGATTACTCACTGGTGTCAGACTGAAATGCTTACACTAGAGGATCTGTCACAACAGCTGCTTCTGTTTAGTTGTTTTGTTGGAATGTGTGTGAACCAGCCCACGTTTCCACCAGTTACTAGTGGCACCATTGTAATCAAGGATGCGTCATCAACAGAGAGTGTTGCACAATGCGCAACAACTTGTAGAATACAACACTTTGGTTTGGTTTCCCAACGAAAACCTGCTACTTTTGGTCAAAACAATGCGAACGGTTCAAAATAGGTGCCCGAATCAGAATGGAGCCGGTTTCCTGTTGGTTGAAAAAGGCCTAAGTGTGATCTAGCCAATCCCAGTTACCAATTCCCTCTTTATCTTCCCTGCGTATATACCAGCCCCCTTTCTCATTTCACAGATTACCTAATGTACTATCAAGTCTTAAAGCCTTTCAGCCTTTGTTCCTGTTTCTTGCCTGCCGGTTCTCGGTTACTGTTTGCCAGACTCTGCATTTTGACTTTGGTCCTAGTGCACACATTTTCCATGGGTGAGCAGTGGATGTCTGTTGTGTGTGTTCATTTGCACAAACGTGAGTAAAACCCCCTCTCAGCTAATATTAGACAAGCATTGTTTATTATCTGATTTCATTATTAGTCCTGTTAACTGCCTGCACTCAACTCTCTAATTGGAGAGTCCTTAAAAGAGCTATCAGGCCAAGTAAACAATAGATTGCTTTCAGCTGCTTTACCTCTGAGTCCACATCTCTGTTTTCAGAAACACTTCAAGATCTACATTCTTACCGTCTTCAGCTTAGAGTTTCTTGATTACACCACTCAAAAGCAAAAAGTACTTGTAACCATAATTAGTATCGCACCTTTAACCTGTGCCTCATGTGTGTCTTTGTGCTCACCCTGCGGTTGTGGCAGAACTCGTAGCCTTCCTGTTTGCACTCATGGGAGCGGATGAGGAGCTGGAGGTTGTGTTTTCCCAGCACTTCCTCAGAGACATCTGGCCCCCAGTAGCAGCCTCCACCTCTCACCTCATTCGGACTGCAGCCGTTTTGAGGCATTGGGTCACTCCATAACATGTCCACTATCTGGTGGGCCAAACCGTTCTTAGTTTAATATGTTTGCTCTTAACAGCAAACGACTTTAAATACTGTTGAGATCCAAAATCCTTCCTGTTACTTACTTGTTTCCACTCATGCTCATCTGTTTCTGTTGTTTCTCCAGACTCCGGGTCTGAGTCAGAGTCAGACTTTGTCAGTTCTCCGTAGGACTGGTCAAAGCCAGCCTGCCGGCGCCTCCTTTTCAGTTCCTCCTCCACTGACCAGTTGAGTTGACTGCTCGTGGGCTGGTTGTGGAGCGAGCGGCGTGGCAGGTTGTGCTTGTAAGCCGGGGCTGAGCTGTGGTAAGTCAGAGAGCACACTCTACGCCGGCCTTCCACCAGTCCACCGGCCTCCCTGTTCCTGTTGTTCATCATCTGAGTCTTGCTGCCATTGACTGCATGATGGGTCGGCTTGGGAGGCCTGAGAACCGACACATACTGCACACATTCAAAAGTACACAAATTAAATATGCTTAATATCACGCTTACTGTATATCTTCGCTGACTGTAAAAATACTTTGTTGATGCTGAAGGCCTCTCTTACTTTGTGTCTGTCCACTCTGGCTATCGTGTTGAGGTCTGTCGTGTCAGAGATCCCACCGTGCACAATCAGCACCTTGTGATCAATCACTGTGGCCAGAGGCAGCCAGCTGAAGATCTTCTGGAGAAGCTTTAGGATCTTCTTGCCATGCATCTGCAGACCAAGTCAGGCTTACAGTTACTTACATACTGTACAGTTAGAGGAATTATTATTTTGAGTTCCTTATCTTGTTTAGCCATGCTAGCAGTGGTCAGTTAGTCAATCCACGACATTCATATTTCGCAGATGATGAATCCTACTGACTCTGGCAATGCCCTGACTTTTCCTCTCGCTGTTCCATCTGGTATAAACATTAATTTGTCCAAATACTTAACTAATGATATAACCACCAGCTTCAGCTGTATTTAGCATCGTAAACTAAAATGGTAAACATAATACCTGCTTAGCATCAGCATGTTAGCAATCTAACATTAGCACTTATCTCAAAGCATCTCTCTGCCTAAATACTGACTCTCAGAGCCGGTAGCATGGCTGTAGACTCTTACAGTCGTGTTCTTATTGTCAACAGGTTTTATGAAAAGGCCAAAACTTACAATGTCTTAGTCAGGCTTTGGCTAGATTGACAATAATTGTTATTAGGATCAGTTTATTATTGGTTCTCTTATTTTTGTGAGATTTGTTGACAAAATGAAAATAGAGAATATCCTTTAACCCACAATCATTTGTTCCAGTTATTTAATGCTGGGACTCAGACTCACACTGGGAGTCAGACATGGTGTATCAAATTGCTGCTGGCAGACAATCTGTTTATGTGAAAAACTGTTTTTGTTTTAGGCCTCAAGGGGTGGCCACAGTCACCCACATCACAGGAACGAGAAAAGTTACAATCTGAAGGTTATTTTTTTACACATGCAGGCCTGAACGAAGTGAAAAGTGCATAGTTTATATTTGGCTTGAATTTTTCCATTTTATATTTCTAATTCACCACATTTAGGAGGGAAATATTATACTTTTTACCCCATTATATTTATTTGACAGCTGTAGTTACGAGTAAGTTTGCAGATTATAATTTTAGATACAAAACATATAATGAGCTTTTAAAATATGAAGACATGCTAGGGTTAACCAACCCAGCAACACTTACGGGAGCCATTTTTACCTTGTTTTGCTAATTTTTCTTAGGTTAAAGGATCTCAGTTTGGCTGAGAATCAATATATTATTGAGGTTAAAGCAAAATACACAAGACTTACCCTATATTTTCCCAAAACTTCTTTAGTGAAACCATATCTGGAGAAAAAACACACAATACAATAAACAACCGTATTAGTATACACATCAGCTGTAGGTTAAATATAATCAGAACACTAATTGCATAAAGACATAATATAAGCAGACTAAATTTATAAAAACATTAACACTAAGAAAACAGGCAGAAACTGTTAAATCTGACCTGAGGTTAACAATGTGGTCTTCATGGTTCCCTCTGTTCAGATGGACGTCATTCGGATAAACCAAGAGGAACCCGAACAGGATGAGCAGGATCTCTAAGGAGTTTTTCCCACGATCCACAAAGTCTCCATTGAAGACATACGGTTTCTCAGAGGATGGCAAACCATTCTGGACGGGTTAAATTAAAGATGTTAATTTAAATGAACATCCCTGTCTGACAATACGATGATTTGCAGGTTGTGAATACCTTGTAGAAAATCAACAGCAGATCTTCAAGATGCCCATGTAAATCTCCTGTGAAAGAAAGAATGATGCATTAATATTCATGACAGTGGGACTAAAAAAGAGGGGAGTAAAAAGAACCAGAACTCAGTACCACAGATGGTAATCTCCTTGGTATGGCAGGCAGAAACTTGATTGATATTTGGAAGAATTCTGAGGAGTCTCCAAGTCTCTCCAAGAAGCTGCAGAACATATCGAGCATGGAGCTGCTACTGGGGAAAAAAACAGGTATGATTAAACTGAGTGCTGAAGGCAACCATTAGATACTTGTGTCTTCATGTCTGCTTTGAGTACCTGCCATGAGTGTGCTTTATGCGCCTGTATACCTACTTGTTTGTGCTTGAAGGCCTCCACCAGCTTCGACACCCCACAGAAGGTCATGGGGAAGGTCAGATGGGGGCCGGTGTAGCTGTCGGGTACCTCAATGTCCTTGTAGCAAAAATATCTCTCCCATTCTGTGTCACGACAGATTTCATTCTCACGAAAGATGTGAGATATTAGGTTTCCTACATTAAAGGCAGAGAGGGGAAGAGCAGGAAGAAGATTAGTGCGGTAAAAGAAAGCCACATTACGGGTGAGCTCAGATTAGCTCACTGTCAGTAATCTAATGAAACCTACAAGTTAGTGAATTAAACAGTCAGTCTTACTCTCACTGCTGGCTGGGGTGAAGTGGTCCATCAGGAAGCCAAAGAAATTGTAGAGCTGCAGGAAGGAGAAAGAATTTGAAAGTTAAAGGTCATTTGCAAAAGATTAATGAACAAGCTCGCAGCTCTGTGAGAGTTCTTTGAGCTAAATGCTAATGCAAGCATGCTAAAATATGCTCACAATGATGATGTTTACCATATTCATCTCATTTTAGTGTTAGCATGCTAACATTTGCTAATTGGCACAGAAAGTACAGCTGAGGCTGATGGGTCATTAGTTTTGCAGGTATTTGGTCAGAATCCAAAGTATTGGACAAACTGAAATTCTGACCTGATGAAGCACTTTATTGGAGTTAAGTTAAGGGATCATCAAAGTTATTGCAATTCATCCTCTGGGCACCATGAATGTCTGTATCAAATTTCATGGCAACCCGTCTTGTAGTGATTGAGATTTTTCAATAAAATCCAAAAATGTGAACCACATGTTGCAAGAGGAAAAGTCTAGGGATCACCAAGATTAAAAAGATTTATCCCATAGACCATGAATATCTTCAAATTTTTCAATTTCAATCTATCCAAGCTTTTTCATTCTGAACCACAAATGAGGAAAAGTCAAGGAGATTCAACTCTATTTTATTTATATAGCGCCAAATCATAACAGAAGTTATCTGCTGTACATAAAGCAAGTCTAGACTGTACTCCCTGTAAAACAATTTACAGGGACGCAAAGGTTCCCACCGACCTGGCACATTTGAGATGAACTGATATTAATTATGTACAAACAACCTTTTTTTCTAAAGTGTTCAAAGCTGTGTGGCCTCACCTTGATCTGGTCTTGCTCTCCTGCATATTCAATAGACTGGAAGATGTTCCACGTGCACCTGCGTCTCATCTCCAGCCGGGCAACATACTGACGGTACCAGCGCTGGATCAACAGAGCTGCTCTGATTGCTGATGATTCGGGGAGAAAAAGGAAGCACTTGGTCGTAACGATGCTGAGGTAATCTCCCACTACCAGTAAGTTCATTCACGTCATTCATGTCAGATCTAGACTGAAAGACTCACCAGTGGCAGCTTCACAAAGTGCATAAAAAGAGTAGAGAGAGAGAGAAATCAAACACTGCTAACTGAGAGTTTTGAACACAAGATGTAAAGACGTGATAAATAAATAAAACACATATTTACCTGGAACCGAGAGACTCACTGAAAATGACAAACAGTAATGACGCTGATGTTAAATTACTGCAATAAAAATCAACATTTCTTTAAAAGCTTGACTATTAACTAGAAGGATTTTGATAAAGGCCCCACCTCTTTCACATTTCTTCAGCTGTAGTTTTGATTTTCCCATGCCACATCCCATGACCCTTAGCGGTTTTCACTGTCAAAGACAAAGATACTTTGATGTGAGAGTCTTGGATATTTGACCTGGTGTTTTGCAAACTGGAAATAATGCAATAATAGACCTCTTTATACAGTATAACACATTTTCCTTTTACTTAATCTATTTTACTACACACTTTTATATTAGAACAATTCCTAATATATATACATTTACAACATAAACAACATTAACAGCAACATAAACAAACCTTCATAATTTGGAGAAATCCTTCGTATTACTCATAATTACTGAACATAATTGCAAACATAGGGATAGAATAAGCACTTTTACATTTAATTGAATGTCTAAAGGGTCTATTAAGAGTAAATATTACCAAAACTATTGTACAACAGAGTAATCACACTGCAAAAAGAAAACAAAGGACTGGATTGGCCCAGAGGAACTCACCTGGCCACGTTACCTTTCTTTCATTACCTCCACTCACTCAACTTTCCAGCCACACTGTTACGGTTTGAGCAGAAATTAAGCATGTGTTATCTCTTGGATTGTTCCATTTCCCAGGCACAGCAGCACAAGTCCCGGTGGCTATATTGGTGAAATTGGATGTCCACTTCTCTGTAGCTACACACTCTCAGCCATCACAAACACACACTGGCTGCAGGCTTGTAAATATCAGAGCTGTGTGTCTTGGACAGACCACGTGATCACTTAAACACAACAAGATGAGAGTGGATTAGGATTAAACCTTACTACGGCTGGCATCTATGCTGAATAAACGGATGACGGCTCTGATAAAGGGCAGCAACTGTTATGAAACGCGGTGTGTGTAGGCTTCAGCTCAAGACCTGTGTCATCGTCTCCGTTTTCTCTACCTCAATTAACAGCTGTCTCTCCATTAACTGGTCTGGACACGTCTATTCTCAATGAACATGTACAGTGAAAAGTAATACAGATCTATCTATCTATCTATCTATCTATCTATAATATTCAGCTTTAAAACAATTCAACATCTGTTTCAGTAAAAACTAAACATTACAAGCTTTACAAGGTTGTACTCATTGCAGGACTACTGGCCTGTATTACATTGTTACAGTGGGTGTTCTGTCTGTCTGCACTTATCATATTTAAGCCTTGTTGTACAGACATTTATTTTGAAATGTATCTTTGTATTAATATTACCCACAGGGAAGTTCTGTTAATGTAGCTTCTCCATCTCGCTACATTAAATCCTGCTTCATTTTCAATAAGACCATATTAGATTAAACAGTGATGAAAAGTAAAAGTCTTGCACTGTAAAACTCCCCTCGTCTTTTGTGTGTTGAAATACATTTCAAGAATGTCCTCTGTGTTGTGTGCTGGTGGAACATCTGCATCTTTCATCTTCCACAGTCCTTCCTCTGTGTATAAAAGCTCTTTGTGATCCCGGCCAGGACCAGCTGTCGGTGGTGTTACTCCCAGCAGCACTACAACAAGGAAGTGGTGGGAGACGTCTGATGCTCAAGGACTTTGCTCATTCATGCGTGGTTATAGAAGGTTCAAAACAGCACTATCCCACAGTGGCCTCAGGTGTGTGTGTGTGTGTGTGTGTGTGTGTGTGTGTGTGTGTGTGTGTGTGTGTGTGTGTTTAAAGGATATGGCTGATAATATTATCTATTATTATTGGTGCCAACAAATCACATGAAAAGACCAAAACCAACTATTTGTTTATCCGTCTCACAAAACTTACTTTCCCACTGAAAATTAAAATCTTTAAAAACAGATAACTCACTGATATACGCTTTCATTTAAAATATATATATACACACACATGTTGGGAACTATTTTCAGCTGAAAAAGAAGTAAAATAACATAAACATGTAGATAGATGTGAAGGTAAAGGAAGGGAGTAAAAAAAGTTGAAAATGTATTTATTCTAAATCTCATGGAAATACACATGAAAATTCATTTTCTGTTACATTTTAGTTAATTATTATTATTATTATTAGTATTGTGATAAACACCATCATAATTAGATAATAAATAAGAAACAGAAATGAATATGCCTATGAAATTATTTTTCTTCTAGCAGCAGCTACTGTATACGTAGTTAACAACAGCCAGTGGTCATTTTAGCAACAAGTAAAGCAAACTGTCAATCAGCAAATTCCATAAATCTAATCATATTTATTAAACTATAGTGACTCATTTATTTATTTCAGAATGTATTTCATAGTCACATTTATGTTTTTATCTGTTAATTTATGTATTTAATACATTTCTTAAATTCCATATGTGACACTATGTGTTTTTGGACAACAACTGTGGTCTATGGTATGGAGGAATAAGCTATATCAGCTACAGAAGTACACAGACAATACTTATTCATTTACTTCTCGGTTTTGATTTGTTTGCCAATAAGATACATATGGAAATTCACCAGAGTTATCCTTCTGTATTTGCATGTTGTAACAATCATTATTTCACCAAAGAAAAGGAATTTAAAAATAAAACTTACCTGACCTAACCTAAAGACACGCTGCCCAGGTACATTTGTTTGTCATTTCTGAAAGTGCTCCAGCTGTGAGAAGTTGAGACCTGAGATTATTGAGATCTGCACAGTGTTGTTGAGACCTGTAGAGCAATTGAAAGCAATAAAAAATGATATCATGTAATTCTGTTTTGATGCCAAGCACACAAAGTGCTTTACAAATGATTTGACAATGGTGGAAGACGTATTCAGATCCTTTACTTCAGTAAAAGTAGCAATATCACCTGTCCTGTATTCAAAGTCCTACTGAAATATGGCAGAAGTACAAAAGCATTATCAGCATAATGTACTTAAAGTATCAAAGGTAAAGGTACTATATATATTATTATATTCTACATTATTAAATTGTTAATACTGATGTGTAAGCAGCATTTTACTGTAGCTCTACTGTAGCATGCACTTAAGTACACGCATGCACTAACAAAGGTAGTTTTTCTTTCTGCAGGTCTGCATCTCTCCAATTATTAACATGATCTTCAGTTCAGTGAGAGCATCGGTCTTGTATCAGCTTGTACCAAGAATTCCTGTGGCACTGTTGATAAATTATAGTTTGATATCTGCTGCAGGAGATTAACTGTGTATTTTTGGCTACATGGGAAATTTTTGATTGCAAGGGCATCTGATGACTTGAAGTTACCATTCTTCGCATGCCTCTGACCCTCGCTGGCTCACACAACTGTCAATGCTGCCAAGCTTACTTGTTCTGGGCTTTCAGATATTAACATCACCTGCAGTAGCCACTATTGCTTTGTGTTACATTTCTTCCCTCCAGATCCCGTCCTTGAATACCAACTGAAGGGTAATAATATTGTTATTAACTTTATCAGTGGAGATTTCTGCTTTTCATGTCAGGCCAAAAAAAAATGGGAGTTGTAATGGAAACTGTACCCAGTGGCGGAATGTAACTAAGTACATTTACTCTGTAGAGTATAGAACTTCGAAGTACTTTTCTGTAGTACTTCCATTTTATGCAGATTCATACTAATATTGCATCTCAGAGGCAAATATTGTTATTTTTACTCTCATGTCCAGTGAAAACCACATATCTCTGAATTTGGTTATATATATTTTTTATCATAAATTTAAGGATTAAGTTTTCCTTAATAATACAATTTTTCTTATTCTTAAACTAAATAAATGAACCCCTCCCCTGGATTAACTGGAAAATGCATTGTTTCATAGGACAGTGACGCTACAAAGATGTGATGATCTTATACAATATGATGCATTGCTGTAGATTAAACTACACTACAGTATATAAAGTTGTTAAAATTAGCTCCAATTTTACATCTACTGCAGTTAAATGCAACACACACATTAATGCGGCAGTAATATTAATCCAAAAATATTACATATAATTGTAAAACACTGACAGAGTACTTTTATTTTTGATACTTTAAAGGTCCTGTGTGTAACATTTAGGAGGCTCTATCGACAGAAGTGGAATATAATATTCATAGGTATGTTATCATTAGTATATAATCACCTGACTAAAGGAATACTTGTGTTTTTGTTACCTTATAATGAGATTTTTATATCTACAGACACTGCAGGTCACCTTCCATGGTGTCCGCCATGTTGATCCACAATGTTTCTGCAGTAGCTCAGAACAGAAGAACCAAATTCTGGCTCTGTATCAGGGCGTTTGTATTTTTCATGAGTTTCGTGGCCACCCTAGTTGTGTGATTGAGCGTGAAGCGATGGAGTTGCAATCTGTTATGCATATTTACCAGATAGATTTATCCCGAGGGAAATTCAAGCATCCAGTAGCGTACGAGACATACATTAAACACACATAGAATACAATTTTAAAATAAAATTAAAGTTAACTTATAACACAGTAGCTAAAGCAAACAGTAAGCAGTGCAGATGGGGTGCAAATGAAGTAGAGATTGTCCATTGTCTATTATCTATTGTCCTCCATGCCTTTACTAAGAGCTGTTGTACAGCCTGATGGCCATGCGGACGAAAGGGTTTTTCAGTCTGTTGGTGGAGCTGGATAGGTGGATTACCATCCTCTTTCTTCTGACCTCCCTCCCACCTCTCACTCCTGTCTCTCTTTCTTTCTCGGCTGGATCATCCTCCTTGTACTCGTTCACAGGGGACAAGACAACAATGTTAAGTATCTCAAGGCCAAGCTGGGGTACAGGAAGATAAAAACCCAAGTTCCCAGGAACTGACAAACAATACCTAGGGAAGCATCACTGTCTGGTCACTCCTATCTCTTTGTCCAACCAGACGCACAGAACCAACCGTCGTCCGCCACGAATCTGACTCAAAGGCAATTGATCTATAGATAGACCATCCAGCACCATGTCCTTTACGTTCATTGTCATTATGATGATTCTGGGCTCCTCAGTGACAATTGCATTTGTCTTGAAGCCATCCAAAGAAGAATCTGCAGCGTCTGCCAACTCTCCTGTTTCCCCTCACAGGTCAGTACCAATGTTCAGCTTTTTACAGTAGTTACCTCCAGAATATCCTAAGAATTATGAAACATCTTGTCAGGTCACAGAGGTTATTACACTACTCACAAAAAGTTAGGGATATTCGGCTTTCGGATGAAATTTCAGAATGTACATAAAATGCACTATAACCTTTCCAGGTGATCTTAATTTGACCTTCTACTTAAATGCCCTACTTTCATGATACAATATCACTGTAGCATCAACTTTTTACATTTTCCATAAATTTCACCCGAAAGTGGAATATCCCTAACTTTTTGTGAGTAGTGTATATTCAAAAACAGCCTCAGTGCTCTAGACATGGCTGCACGTTGTAATCTGTTGATGCATGCATGCTGAGGCCCCTCTCACATGGGTTAATGGACAATTCTGTGTATGATTCAGGGTCACAGTGGCCATTTGCTTTCCAAGAATGTTGTGCAGAGTTGTAACACACAGTTCTGCTTAAGCTTCAGCAGTCTAATCAATAACTTCTGTACTGTTATGTCTGTAAAGTGCTTCCATAGCTCATTGAGGGAGTTTAGAGAATGTGTGTTTTGCCACATCTGGCATGTATTCAGACACAGTAGCTACTAACTAATGCTCATTTTTGTCTTGATTTGAACACAGTAACTTATTTTTATGAAATGTTCAGGATTTCTTCAATTTATGCATGTTTCTGTTGTTTTTTAATATTACGCACTATATAAATAACTTGAGTGCTATGTGATGTCCAGGTGCCAGGGTGAGTCATTGCAGTCCATCAGGAAGAGTCTCCTCAGGGGTCTCAACTTGCAGGTTGAGCCACAGCTGCCTGCTGGTGGACTGGATGGTGTCAGAGAGCAATGGAGGAGCACCTTCAGCAACATTGCTGACAGAGCCAAGGATGCTGCAGGTAAGTGGAAACCAGAATTCCAGCCTGAGCTTGAATAGCGGCTTTTTCAATGTACAGGCAAAAATCAAACTCGGGAGTCTTCATAGTCTTCATAATCAATCAGCGATCAAGATAGGATCCCCATAAATTACAATAGATCAATATGGTTAGTCCTATTTCTTCCCTTGTTGTCCCACGTTCCAAAAAAACATGAAAGTTAAAAAACTTTATTCCTCAAGGGGCCCTGTTGGCCCCCGGACCCCAATTTAAAAACCACTGGTCTAACTCATTCTCCTTTTACTCTGCCCTTCCAGTTCCTGCGGTCTCTGGCTACTCTGCGTCACCTGATGATGGAAACAGTACAAGCCTGAAGTGCTGCTCCATGGCCTCCGAGATCTTCATGAAAGGTATGCAACAATGCGTGTGTATGTTTGTGCATATTAACACGCACTCACATATAAAGAAATATGATAATGCATGTTATATCCATTGTTGTGTTTGCCAGATCTGGGATGGGACAACTGGGTGATCCATCCTGCCAGCATTGCCATCGTTCAGTGTGCGCTCTGCAACCCTGAAGTGAACACCGCGCAGTGTCCATCATCCCACACCAACGTCGAGGAAGCCGACTCACAGGTATAAATTCTTAAGACATTTGAATAGTGAAATAAGTGTCTGCAAACCCTAATTGCCTTATATTATACATTTCTGATTTACATTTACATACATTTATAGTATTTTCCTCTCAAAGTGCAAAGACATCCAGCTGAGGTGACCTGGAAAATACCCATAGGTGTGTGATAGAGTCAGTGTTAGCACTCTGATGGACTGCTTTTGCCAGACTCATGGAATTATATTATAGAAATTCTCTATTATTCCATTATTAAAAATCTTGGAAAATCTTCTTAAGTATCAGAAGAACAGAATGACCTCTTTTATGATTAGAATCTAATGATTATGATTGATTGGGTGCTTTAAACCATGAACTAAAAATCATCAAATATAATCTTAATATCTTAATCAGTAAAATAACTACAGCTGTCAGATAAATGTACAAAGTATTTATCTCTGAATTGTGTACTAGTAAGTTTTCCACCACTGTGCCAGAGTTTTAGTATCTTGGAGCCACAAACTGCATGAAGGAGGTGAAACAGCTGCCAGTAGATCAGCCTGTTTTCTCCCCCCTGCCAACATTAATGTTCCCACTTTCCAAATACGAGACACTCCCCACAGGTTGTCAGCCAGAAATGATGTTTACTGTGGACACCGAAGACGGTATAACTGCGGCAGAATGATTGCACAAAACTATTCAGTTGTAAAGACGAGTATTTACTGTGGGCTCCTATTATCAGCTTTTACTAATTGTCAATTGTGAGTTCCTAGTTATTTTAAATTAACTTTGTTTGAGTACTAATGTACTCTCCTTTTACTCAAATAGTGTAAATTCACCTGTTGATAAATGTATGCAATCCTATCCACACCTTTTACTGAAAAGTTCCAGCATGCATCTTTTAAAATAAAGATTTATAGGCCACGTTTGTAACTTTGTTTTGACTTTTTTTCTAATTTCATTTACTGTGTTACCGTGCCTTTCTCCAGGCCCAGATGCCATGTTGTCAGCCCACCTCCCAGAAAATGGTGCCTGTCGTCTACCTGGATGAATTCAGCACCCTTGTCATTTCCTCTGTGCAGCTGACCCACAGCTGTGGCTGTGAACATGGCAACATCCAGCAGCCCAGCAAAGAGTAAAGTGAGATCAGTGAGCAACCTGGCGCACACACAAAAACATTATATACAGGCCTGTCGTCTCTTTTGTAGACTGTTTCTCTTCTCTTTTTCTAATTTCAGGTGTTATCTTAGATCCTTACAATGTGTGTTCAGCACTGAGCATGGGAACAAACGCAAAGTCTCTCTATAACTCAGCTGACACTCGTGATACATGCTGCCATTTCATCTTTAAATAAATCTCATGAGTACAGAGTGCTATTTAAAGCCCTCCAAAAATGTGAGACTGTCCAGAGCCAAATCCTCTCACAGGCCAGTTGTCTGATCTGTGAGACGACTGTCTCCTCTTAAGGGCAAGAAGTCAATTTAGTCCCAGTAAGCAAACTGAGGTCAAATAAAATGGGTTAGGGCTAACCCTAATGCTAGCCATTTTTAGGGTTAGACATTCTTTTGCAGGGAGAGTAACAGGAGAAGAATGTGTTCACCAGCTGAATTCTCTGCAAATAAAACTTAGTATCAGTGTCTCTTGGGTATGAACATCTGTGCTGTGCTTTTCCACCAACGTCCATTGGCCGCACTCCATTTTCCTGTTTCAACTGTTAGAAAAGATAAAAGGGACAGAGCTGCCTTGCAATCCCTTAAAAGCTCTCACTTTAATAGTGGACAATTAAAACTGTTTGATTTATTATATGAAAGGCAGGCTTTGTCATACAAGAAAATATTAAAAAGTGAAATTAATCATAATTCCAACAAGTACTTTGTTATATCACATTTTAGTTCTTTAGTGTGATGTGTAGTGTTACTTTGACCAGTAAAATGAATGCTCAAAGTCTGGTAGACAACATATAATCCAAATGAGTGTTTAAATTGTGATTTAAAACAACAAAAAAGGTCAGTTTATTGTTTATTGATTTTTACTTGTAGAGCATTTCAGTGTCTGTTCTATTATTTAGTCTGTTATGTTATATATGAATCCAAAACATTGAGTCAGATTTACATAATGTAATGCTTTTATATACATTTTTAACAGAAGAGTTCCAGTTTTGTTTGTTTTCTTATGTCTCTTTGACCATTTCTCATGATTGGTTACAGTTCTCAGTTTTTTGTTTTTTTTATTTCTTTAAGACCTATTTTATTTGTTGTTTTGACATGATCTCACTCACTTTACTATATTACCTCACTGTTCATCTTTTCAAGTGTTTTTTCACAAATGGACTACTACTTATCAGACCACTATATCACCTGAACTCAATACATTTAGATCAAATGCAAAATGTTTTATTGTGCTTTAAAATGTCCCTGATTTGTACCAATTTACTGATTTTTTGCTCACAATTATTGGAATAAAGATGATTCAAACCAAGAGTTTTTTGTTTGTTTGTATTTTGCTTTCACTTCTTTTTCCCGGCACGGTTTATTTTTGACTAAAGTTTATATGATTATTAAAAAGAGCATTATTTTGTTAAATCTGTTCCTCGTGCCAGCCTTTCAGGATTTCACGCCTGTCAGAGAGTTGCATGTTAAGTCTAGAGGGAGGGAAAGAGCAGAGGAAGAAATGTTGGCACTGTACTCCAGAAAACTGGAAAAAACTAAGCTGGTGAGGGGGTGTTGCGCACTTCTTAAAAGTCTTGCTCTGCATGCACACTCAGGGCGTTTTAACTGTTTTCCTGGCTGCGGTGGAATCTGAATTTATGTGTGGAAGCAAGATATTGATCCTGGACTACATTAAAGCAACTACTCTACAAGAGGACAGCAAGATCTGGGCCTGTAACTTAACATAACCAGTTTGTGTTTTATGCTTTAATGACACTGGACACAATGTCAAGGTATTTCACAGTGTGGGTGTTTTTTAGCATATTGTGCCCCCTTCAGCTGGCTGTGGGGGCATTTGAGTGTTCAGAGAAGAAAAAACTGCTGAAACTGAGCCCCAACACGGTGACACAGCTAACGGACTGTTTAATGGAGTGCACTGGGATGACGTTCATCAGAAAACTGCAACTTCAGGATAATCGTAATATACAGCTTAAAGATTCTACAGAAGGTAAGGAGCCACTCTGGAACATTTGCATCTTAAGGATGCTGCAAAATAACATATCTTACCAGAGTGTGTGTTTTAAGATAACCCCTAAACTAAATGTTATCAATAGTAAAAGTGGTTCTCTTATGTCAATTCATTCCTGCTTGATCTGCTGTGTGTAGGCCTTCATGAAATAATCTTTCTTCCTAGGAGACCTCGGGGAATACTGTTGGTCTATGGAGCTCAAGTGCACCATTGGGGAGAGTTTTCAGCAAGCCTATGTGGTGTTGCCTGTTGATATATCTTCAGTCGGACCTGAGATACTGGAATTCAAAGTCATTGCCCCCACTGCCACCACACTGCATGCACACAACAGCCCCACCACAATCGCAGAGAACTGTGGCCTCCGGTACGACGTTACTCAGCACTTCAGCACGGAGAGGACGGGGGGTTCATTCTGCGTACAAGTCGTCACCCAGGAAGATGTCCTGGGGGACAAAGTTCTTAAATGTCCTCCCTATCTGGTCACCTTCTGGCAGAGAAATCCAAGTCAGTCCAACCAAGAAGGTGACGGATAAAATCTCAGTGATGAAATAAATACTTTAATTAAAGTATTTATACCACACTGAAACTACAAGTAGTCCTGCATTGGAATTGTTACTTTAGTAAAAGTATGTGAGTATAATCAGGGAAAAATAGCCAAAATTAGATTATTATAACTGAATTAGGGGTTAGGGTTAGGGTTAATGTTAAAGCAGCATATTACTGTTGAGGTGTTTATGTATTTTGTACAGGACAGCACTAATGATTATTTTCATGACAGATTAAGCTTTTGACAGTTTTCCTCATTAATTGAATGATGTTTTTTGGTTTTTTTTTTTGTAAAAATACTGAAAATATCAAGAAATGCATTTTACCCAGAGCCCAAAGTGACATCTTCACAGACACAAGATTTAAAGGAAAAGCAGCAAATCTTTACTTTTCAGAAGCTGGAGGGACTGTCAAGTTTTCTCTTTCTGTGTGAAAGATAACAACTAACAAAGGCCACATATATAAACATTTAAGCCATATATCCATGCTGATTTTGATGCTCTAAAGATAGCTTTCATTGCAAACAGCCTCTGCACTCATGATATACATTAACAATAACATACCAAGGTAAATACTTACAGTATATTGTGAACATTTCTCATGATATGGTGTTCTGTTTTATAAGGGACATTTTAAAATTAGAATAAATGATAATCTTTTTTTAGGATTTCTTAATGTGAATTTTATTTCTTGTTTTAGTTGTGAAGCTATTTGATGGCATTTGAGCAAAGAAGCAGATGTGGATCATTTTGCATGCATATCAAGCACTAAGTGATGTTTATTAGAAGACATCATCAGTGCTCTTCTGGATTTATTCAAAGGCAGCCAGAGAGATGTAAAAGTTATCAGATAAATGAAGAATGTAAATATGAGATGTTAATGGTTGTAAGTTTTTATAGTGATATTAAAACGTTTTATTTTTCTTTGTTCACTCACGTGTCTGACTATTGAAACATTAACTGATACATTATATAAAACTCATAAACCAGAACCTATTATTGCAAAACCAATTCCTATTACAATTAACTGCAAAACAGAAGAGTAACTATACACGTTACTCCACACTATACATTAATTGTTCTGGGATTTATACTACTATTTGGTTACTATGCTACTATATACAGAACTACAGTGTATGCATCCTGTATGTGTTTGTCTGGTCACTGTACACATGTGTAGTATGTCAGCATGCGCTGCTCTGGTTATCATATCATGTGTATGTGTTTCCATCATTTACCAAAAACAGATCTCACCTGCCCTTAACTGGTTGTGTGACCAGAATTGTCTCAGTTCACAAGAAACCGTATAGTGCCACCTGCTGGTTGATATTTGAACTAAAAGAAACAGAAGACCAGTCCCACTATCCAGCCTCTGGATGGCACGCTTGTTCATTACAGGGCAGTATTGTGTGTTTGTGCTCACATTCCTCACTGTAGTATGTTAAACAAAACATGAAGTGGAAACAGCTGAAATATCCTCTGAGATTCTTGTGTTTTTAAACATCTGAGACACTTCCCACAATCAATATGCTGTGTGTCACTGACCAATCACTGCCCTCAATCAGTTCCTTAAACGTACTAAATTTAAACCCCAGATAAGTGCAGTTTCTTTTACAATACATTATTGATGGGACTTAATAAATACTGTGTTCAATAAAACCCTAACAATACACCCTGAATCCACTTTTTGGAAATTATTTTGACCGTTTTTTGAAGCAAATGTTTCAGTTTGCCCACATACTGTATATTAGGCCTCCACAATAGTTAAACCTGAATATTATGAATACATGTATTTGAGTGAGTGCTTGAGCCCAGCACTGAAATGCTCGCTTTAGCATGAACAAAGCGACCTCTTTTAACTCTCTTTTAGTAGTAGCAATTATACTGTGTTATACATCATGATCATTAGGCCACAACTGGTACTGTTACATCTTTACATTGGCATATTTCCACAGTCGTAAAGTCTCATAGTCCATTCAGCTGTCCTAAGCCTCCAGTTCGGTCTAAATGAAGGAGGATGATGTTGGTGAGCACTGCTGGCAGACAGCCAGTAGCAGCATAACATAACCACCCAGGGTGAGTGTCCAATAACAGACCTTTTTGCACAGCCTGTGGTCAGGCCTGCATTAAATCATACACAGTGTCCATGCTCCAAGAACAGCAACACACAGACAGTCACAGACTCAGGCTGTCCGAGGGGCAGAATGTATGGCACGGATATATGGCACAGCATCACATTTTCTCCACTGAAAAACCACTCTATAGGGCACTTTATCTTGATTTCTCCACTGGAAGTACACCTTAGAGGAGTGGAGAAAACATGATAACTTCCACTGGAAAGGCACACTATGAGATATTTTTGCATGTTTTCTCCGCTGGAAGAACACCCTTTAGGGTATTTTAGCATGTTTTCTCCACTGGAAGAACACCCTTTAGGGTATTTTAGCATGTTTTCACCACACCTCTAAGGTGTCCTTTCAGTGAAGAAAACATGATAAAGTAACTCCACTGAAAGGGCACCCTATAGGGTATTTTATCATGTGTGTTTTATCCACTGGAAGGGCACCTTAGAGGACTAGAGAAAACATGATAACATGAAACACAAGCTTCTTGATTTTTTTCAAGCCAGGCAAAACTGTTCTCTGATGCACTTCATCAACATGTTCATCCTACATGTTTTATCGAAATGTGTTGTATAACTCATCTGTTTTCTGCTGCAGGCTAAGCTCTGAAACCTGCAGGAGACGTCAGAACCACTGCCAGTTTTCACTCTGTGTCACCAGATCTTGACTCACTCACCAAAACTGGCACCAAGGTGGTAGAGTGAGTCAGAAGACTTTAAGATCTGCTCCAGTATTTCTGGCCAGGAGAGTAAATCCCTGCCAGATCCAGTTCTGCTTTTTAGCTGTAAACAGGTAAGGTACTGCATCAACAACCACAATCACTAAAGGGAGTGGCAGATGTTTCTTGATTTTTAAACTAAAACATGGATATATGTTGTTATATCTGGTCAATTTTTAAGTAAAAGTATTTTGTGCTGGATCACTTTTATCACACATGTCTAGAAATTACATGCAGGTATTAAATAACACATAAAACAAGCAATTGGTAAACATTAGTTACCCTCAAGTTGCAACACTTAATGTTACCATTTACCATGTAATGCCAAGTGGCCACTGTGTTTTTTTAAAGGAGGACAGAAGATTGCCCTTCCTCATATTAAAGCTTATTTTTCTACAGAAGACTGGTAATCTAATTCCCATGGATGAGCTGTCAGTGGAAAACAACATTTTTGTCAGCAATAAAATGTCTGTCCAATCAGTCCACCAAATAAGCTAAAACACAACAACAACAACAACAACAACAACAACAAAATGTGAATTGACTTTAAAGAAGGGAAGGTAATTCAGAGTGGACTACAAGGAGTATAAATGTGCTTTAAATAAAGGTAATTCTGTCAAAACAGACAACAAATTACTGCTTAAAACAGCTAATTTTATAAAGCTTTTAATAGCTTTTTAATGATCTAATAGGTGTGATGACCCCTCCCACTCTGTCAGAGGGTCGTCACATAGGCCATTGATTATTCTCATTTCTGCTGTTATTGCAATGCTGGAAACAAATTATTAAAAAAACACCATTTACTGCCACTTTTAGGGTAAAATACTCAGCTTATATTTTATTTGTAATCATATATGTGTCTCTCTATTGATCATCCTTCTTTGTTTTAGGTGTGATCTATTTTTCTATCAGTCACATCAAATTAAGAAGATTTTTTTAAGCTGTAATCAAACACGCAAAACATTTTTAATGCACCACTGCGTGGTTAAAAACAAAACAAAACAAACAACAAACAACAAACACACATGACTGTACCATGTCTGTCACGCAGGGGTAATGGTGTAAAGTTTGGGAAAACTGTTAAAAAACTGTAAATAATACAGATCTCTCGTTATATTTACACTCACAATGGTGACACATCTGCTTTTAGGGGGGTTTTCTGACCTGTTTTTACTGCTTTGAGTGTATAAAACCGAGCTTGGTCCCCGGACGGCTGAATAGAGTAGAACAATCCAGAGAGAGAGGGAGAGAGAGACATGGAGAGAGAGAGAGAGAGAGAGAGAGAGAGAGAGAGAGAGAGGACAACCTAAACAGACGGTGAGCAGACAACTATCAAACAACGGCGGCCTGACAGCTAATCTAAGCTGGACAAATTACCTCCTACCGGTAAACAATGTGACCAAGTGAGGAGGGGGACACCGCGGCGAGGACTGTCAGAAAACACATGACAACCAACTTTGGTTGCCTTGTGAGGGGCGCACCATGGCATCTCAGCCGAGGTAGGCAGACCCAACCGCGGCCACCGCCGCAGCCGCCACCGCCGTTAGCTCGCCTGCTAGCCGCTGGGGCGCTAGCTTCACAGACTGCCTTGCCTGGATAGTTAATTAGCTTAACACACACGCACACACACACACACACACAAAAAAAAGGTTCGCCAGCTCGTTAGCAAGTGTCTTTTAATTAAGTGAAAGTTTTAGTTTGAAACCTCCTGTTACTGTATCAGGAGGATAGTGTAGTTTTATGTTTAAAAACTGACATGCAGGGTTGTTTTTTTTTTAGCCTGATAAGCACTTCGAGGAGGAGGTGGAATCAGCTGGAAAGAGCAGGCTGATGGGATTTTTTTATTTTTTTTTTACCTGCTCTTTAAACAGGGGCTGCTGTGTTTATACACGATGTTTTGTGTTAGTTTACATGTTTATTTATCTTCTTCCGTCGCGTTTGACTAACTTGGATGAGTTGGACAACAGCGGAGCTCAGGAAATGGAGTTTAAAATCACATTGAAAATACACTGCAGCCAAATTAAACCGCTTAGAAACATCGACATACAACTTAGTCTGAGCAGGAGAGATGTGCAAAAGGTTTTTCAAAACTATCAGGCACTATTATGATACAATAACTCTTAATTTACTTTTATAAATATGGGGCTTTAACTCTCTTGTGCAGACTGCTCAGTTAAATGGCTTTACAGATAGAAGAGGAGATCAGATACTGGTCATGTATGCAAAACTAAAAAGTGAATCTGGGAGTCTTTTTAAAGGACAAATAAAAGTAGATATGCAAACCAATGCTGCCTGGTATCGCATGCATTGTCAGAGCATTGTCAATATATGAAGAAACAGTGTTTCTTAAAGTTAAATATGCATTAAAGAATGGAGTTGATATACAATGATACACTCAGATTAATTTATTGTGGTGAATTTCTACTATCACATGACTAGATAAAGTTGTTTAGCTCGCCAGCAAACAGTCAACAGTCTGTTGTATCTCCTACCAATAACAGTTGAACCAGATGTGTGGAAATAAGTACAGGACAGAAATAAAGTAAGAAATATATGTTTCTTGACTAAATGTAAGGTTAAGTGCCGTTTTAAGAGTGTGAAGTATATTTTTAGGATTATCGTGATAATGTCGTGTCGCAGTTCTCAGACATTTCCATATTGTCCCATGCCTAATATGCATAGGGAAAGTGTGCACACTGGCAGCAAAACTCTACAACAGGAATGTGTTTATCAGTTTTAGGAAGAAGAGCATCAAAAATGTTCAGTTGCAGCAGTGAGGGACCTTTTTTTAAAAATATCCTGTTTGTAACTGTTTCATCACAAAATGAAAATCATTACAGAGGAAATATATTCAAATATATATAATTGATATTTTTTGACCACAGTAACCAGTGTACAGATTTGTGGATGTGAAGATTGAAGACAACCTTGTTGATTATTTTTTCAGTTAAACTTTTAATATACAAAATGTCATGAAATAGTTGGATAAAGAAAATGTCAGAATTATTTTGTCCAGCCAACTCCAAACCCCAAAGATATTCAGTTTACCGTTATATTATTTACTATTTTATATATATACAAATCTCACAATTGAGATCAAATTGATTTTCAAATAGTACATTTTCTGTTTATCGTTTTAATTGTTGTGGTTCTAGTATAATTGCAGCTGCTCAAAACATTGGAATTTTCCTAAAGCACTCTATGGAAACAAACAAAAACGTCACTTACTACATCACTCCCAGGTTGCCTCTCAGTCTCAGTGGCCTTCAGGGGTCATGTCATTGTTAAAGAGGAGATACTGAGCCAGGAACCCTCACCTCCTCTATGCAATGCTGCTGAACTGTGTCGGAGGCTTTGCATCTATAAACACTGTGTGGCCTTGATAGTCCAATAAAGTACAATGTATTTTAAAAATTATTTCTTTCTTGAGATCCTTTTGGCTGAAACATTTGTTACAGTCTGTTGTATTAAGTCAAATGCATTTTGGTATGAACTCTCAAAGCCTAGTTTTTAGATGATGATTGAGGAGCCTGACTCAAAGACAGCTTTTTAACTTATTTAGAAACTAAGAGGTGCATAGAAACTTTGTGCATCAATGGCAAAATAAAGAGTGAGAATGTCACTGTTTAGCTTTTTGTATTGGTAATTTTATCGGGTTGTTCAGGTGGTTCTGCATCAGTTGTTGTGGTTTCTTTATATTTGAGAAGGTTTTCAAATGTGTCAGACTTGGGTTGCACTGATTGTGGAATTCTGGGCCGATACAGATGTTTAAAATAACAATGTGGCCGATTGCAGATGCCGTTACTGATGTTTTTGTTATTGGTTTGCCCTGTTGTGACAGGGAAACAAAATCATGTGCAATGATAAGCATATCCTTCTTGTTGCAGCTCATTCTATTTCCCTTCTCATCTAAGATGTGAGACGCAGAGCTGAACAGCCGCTCACTCAATTAAGCACATCGTTATTTGCGTGCAATTTGTGCCACTGCTGGAAAATGGCGGTGATTATTCTCCAATAAACAACAAAACATTTAGCCAGTGCAAAATTGATTTGACACAACAGATAAACATTGGCCACTGATATTGGTGAATACCAGCTTATTTGCCGATGCCGATTGACTGCAGTCTCACTCTAATAGTGCGATTGCGATATGATTAACGATTAGTGGGACTGATCATTATTGCGTCACGATTTTAAGTTTCACAAAAAAAAACCTAACAAACAAAACAAAAATGTTTTCTTACAGATGGTAACAAGATTTGTAGGCGAGGTAATCTCTGCAGCTCTACCGTACTTCACTGCAGGATTTTCTGTATAATCTATATCACTGACAAAAAAGCTGGGATACTTTGCCTCCTAAAGCTTGATGAAGTGTCTACATCTACTACTATCTGTCTGTCTGTCTATCTGTCTATCTGTCTATCTGTCTATCTATCTATCTATCTATCTATCTATCTATCTATCTATCACCTTTTTGGTAAACAGTGAGTTTCTGGCATTTTTCTTTGGCATCAGTGATTGCTAAAGCTGTACACTCAGACCTCTCTCATTCACCTTGGTGGAAGGCTCCACAAAGAGGGCACGAGGTACAAAAGACAGAAATTTGCCTACCAAACTGCCAACAGGGGCAGCCAGACTGCTTAACATAGTTGACATTGGTCCAAAGGGGTTAACTAGAGTGTTTGTGCAGATGTCACTAACTATTAAATGATTAGAGGTTGACTGAATATTGAAGAATGTGATTTCTAATTCTGGACAGTTTATGTTCCAGCCTTATCAATAATTCAACTCCTGATATTGTTCTCAGGAGCTGTTTCTAATTATGTCTGTAAGGTGCTTGTGTATAAGTGTAATACAGGCACAGTATGGTGCTTTACCCACAGAGTAGCACTGATGTACAGCCTGTGACTGGGCAGTGCCAGTTTGTGCTGTACTAGTACTTTGGCCAGTCTCTTTGCTAAATTAATGAGTAAGTGCTCATCTGTTTGGCTTAGTCCCAAATCTGTACTGCTCCACTTGTTGCCATGGATGCATCCCACTGGGGTTGCTGTGGATGATCAACACTGTATTTTGTGAAGAAAACTACAAAATGGCAAAATGTTGATAAATGTTCAGTTCACTTTAGTATATTAAAAGTATTAAAAAGAGGCCTGATCCCATGGGGCCTGCTGCTTTCCACAATGTAATATTACTATAGTAAACAAGCTTTTTCTGCCATTGGCATCATATCAGGACTAGTAGTCATAATCATCCTTTTGATGTCTGCATGGGCTGCGTGCCATCTTTAGGGACCAGAGACAACAGATGTGAATGTTGCAGTGAATCCTCATGGCGTCTGTGAGGCTAATTACAGCTGTCTGTAGATATGATGGGCACTTTCTTCTCCCATTAGACACTGCTGCCATCCCCAGGGTAGATAAATCTGTGATAAGATGCCATAAATTTGTAGTCTCTAAATTTTCAGATGTCTTTTGCCAAAACTGATTTTATCATAAGGCTCAGTCACATTCATTGTTCTGAGGTTTAAAATGTGTTTAAAGGCATAGGAAATCACAAAACAAATACGGAATACAGCTGTAAAGAACATGCTGTTTTTTAATCTCCTTCAGTCATTGAGTAGTGGAGCATGTCATTAATAGTCTGATGGAGGGAGTCAAGCTTTACTATTGCCTCTTTACCCCTGGCATTTAACAAGGTAATGGTATTTACTGTTACAGGTGAAATGATGCACTTGTAAATGCAATTCTAATTTAAGATCTGTCTTTTTTTTGTAACGTTCTACAGTGTATACAACGAAGAAAGGAAACTTCTTCGCCTCCGGGCATGGGAACAGAGGAACCAAGAAACAAGCCAAGCCAAAGAACTCAACCCTGAGAATGTGCCACTCTTTGGGGAACCATACAAGGTAAAGACTCGCATAGTGGGAGTGAAATGTTCAAATCATATAACACTGTCAGTTAGCCTCATGGAAGTGTAGCCTCTTAACAGGACTTGTACTGTAGTCTTTATGGATAGAAATATGCTTAATGTCAACTGCTTTTTAGATAGAGGTTGTAATGGTTCAATACCATAACAGTGTTGTGCGTGAGGGATCTCAACAAAGAAGGTGCTCTTTTACAAGTACTACAAGTAAACATCATTCAGACAAAGGCATAGGTTTAGCTGCAGAGGTCAGTCTCAAAAAGGCCATTTCCAGTATTTAGCTGTACTCATTTACACCATTTTGCAAATAACAGACTGTTATGAAATTGGTTATTGTGCTTTCCATAATAATCATATGTAAATTGTTGTATTATAAATGCATTAACCCTACTTAAAATCCTTGATAGAGCATTTGTATCTTTACTACAAAGAGCCCCTTCTGTTTTATCTTTGATTGAAGAGAAATTCCTGCATCTTTTTAGGATGATATTAACTGTTAATAAAAATGTGTTTTAGATATTTAGATATATCATCATAAAGACCTGTTTTCAGTCTGTACTCTTCCTCTGAGGCTGCAAATGCCCCCAACAGCCTCCATACAGTGAATACAATAGGGCAGCCTGTCTGTAAATGCAAGAAGAATCAGTGAATCACTTGCTGCTGCTCGTAAAGCCTAATTACTGTAAGTGCAGTTTTTGTGAGCGGATGATAATATCTGAAGCCGACTAAGAAGAGAGCATCATCTGTTTTATAAACTCCTCTCTTTCTCATGTAGACAGTCAGAGGACACTGTTGAGAGAGTAAATCAAACTGAAACTACAGATGTTGGCAAGACGAAAATAGCATTTTGAAAAGGTGATATCCCACCCCCGCGGGAAATTAGGCACTTGTTTGCAGAAAACACCCAAATCTTTGCTTTGAAAATCCTTTCTTCAAATATTAATATGTTTTTGACAATCTTTATGATGCTATGGTGCTTATAGTTCACTGACAGTTTATAAAGCTTTAAAAATATTAAACTGATATTTCACAAACACTTTACCTTTTAAAATGAGCTGTTTATATCTACTGAACCAACATCTAGATAGGCCCTTAAATGCCACTAAATCCTACAAACTGGTCCTTTAAGATATTTGGTTTAGTGTAATTATGTTTAAAAGATTAAGATTATTTGTAAAGTGAGATATTTATCCTCTGCTAACTTATTGTTTCTACCTTCTTTTTTTTAGACAAACAAAGGGGATGAGCTTTCCAATCGAATCCAGAGGATGCTGGGCAATTATGAAGATGTGAATAATCCCTATCCCTTTGCAATTGAGCCGTTAGCCATTCCCACTTATGTAACCTTCCCACAGTCAGATCAAGGTCAGCCAAATTCAGATAAATCAACCAAACCACCATTCCATAACCAGATCCAGTCCACCCAAAGTCAGAGAACCCCTTCTAGTAACGGTTACACCTCTCAGCCCATGAGGACATCCACCGCTTCACTTTCTCCTAACCACCACGAACATTCATCTGCTTCCTCAAATGCGTCTTTGAACCACAGTCAGCTCAGCCACTCAGCACATCAACAAAAGAAGAGTGAAGCCCACTCAGATCTCAGGGAGCGTGTCAGGCTTTCCCAGGCAATGTCTTCTCAGTCTCCTGATGCTAAGCCACGACCCTTCCTGCGTCCCGGTGACCATGATAACACTGACATGGACACTAAGGACACCTTTGATAGACATCCGCTTCAAGGGTCCACAGATCCCCACTCTGAGTCTGCCAGCACCGTGGATGTTTCCGCATTTAACATAAAACAGTCCCCCAAAGATGCATCGCTGCCTCAAGCCAACAAGGGTAACTCACTACCCTCCCAGACCTTTCCTTCACTCCTGTCGTCTAAGCAGCCCAGCGTTGTCATGACGCAGAAGCCAACAGCGTATGTGCGACCCATGGATGGTCAGGACCAGGTGGTCAGCGAGTCACCTGAGCTGAAGCCTTCACCAGAGCCATATGTGCCTCTACCGGAGTTAATCAACAAATCTGACCTGGGCAAAGCGAAGATACTGCCTCAGTTTTTGGAGGTGAGTATATTGTCTTGAATCTCATAACTGTAATATGATGTCATATTATGTATTATGTAAAATGGCCGGTTAGCTTAGCTTAGCGTATATAATGGTAACAGGAGGAAACCGCTAGCCCGGCTAGAAATAGTCCTATTTACACCTCCCTTGAAACTGCAACAACTGGTTGGTTCTACACTTTTTGTACAGATCAGCTTGTTAATTAGTGAGCTTTAGAGGTGCTGGTTGGTGGATTTTTGGTGTTTGGATTTTGGTAAGCTAACCCGCTGTAGGCTGTAGCTTCATATTTTGCATTCAGACTGGTATTGATCTTCTCATCTAACTCTCAGCAAGAAAGCAAATAAGTGGGTTTACCAAAATGTCAAATTATCCCTTTTGATAGCAATATTTGCTGGGAGAGCTGATACACTGTCGCCATTTCCAGGTCAGCAATGACCTGTCAGGCTGACAGTTAAAACCCAAAACAGTCTTGGGCTTGTGGGAAGTGGGTCTTTTAAAGCCAAACAATATTACAAAGGAATTACTATCCCGAGATTGACAAATGGAGTGAACCACACGGCACACTGGTGAGCAAGGTTATGTTGCAGGGCTGGATTTTTGGTAACATTCATTACTACAAATGTGGGTATGATTCTTTAATTAAATGTTAAATTGTGGTGAAGAACCTGGAAGTTCCAGTTTTACTGTGGCTCTCTGTAAACAAATACAATCGACTTGTTTAACGTTAGTCTATTAAACATAAAAGGCGTGGAACTTTTGGCACAGTTGTCTGGGCTTTGAATAATATACTGTACTATGATCTAAGAGGATTGTGTGTCTCCTGATCTCCATAGTCCATAGTTCTGATTTTCTTGCTTGACTGTTCAAGCGTTCAGGTAGGACTTTCTTTGTTTGGGAGAATTTGGCTGAAGTCCAATTCAACTCTATTCATCTGTTCTCTGTCACACATAAACACACACAACCCTTGCACCTGCAGCACTCCACACCTCCCCCTTACCCTCCTGCAGCAGCACAATAGTGCTGAATGTGCTGCTATTTCCACTGCTGGGGTTTGTCCAATGTAGGATAGCAAGGCAGTTACTCATTCCCGTATTTCTCACCAACGTTTCACTCCTCCAAGTTCCACATGTTTGGATATAGTATACTGACATGTCCCTTTCATTTCCAAACCATTGGGATCTTGTTTTGGGCAACACTGCTTAACTGGAAGAAGTAATAGAACTACAGTAATGTGTTATTCCTAACGCTGGTCAATACAAAGGGTGTCATGGGTCAGAGAGCAGACGTCTTTGTGCACACACAGTCACAAATTCTCCAGACCTCTGCACTGAAGGTCCTGAAGTGCTAAACACAACATTTCATGTATAAAATAAACACAACAGAATGTAAAACATTAGAGAAAACACAATGACATTTCAGGAAGTTTATCTCAGGAGATGGAAGTTGTAGTTGTTTTGTGAAATGTTGTGTTTGTGTTTGTTTTTTGTACTCATGGTTGTAGCAGTATACCAATGCCATACATATTGCTTCGTACCTTCTATATTTGCTTATTGCCATGTCTCACTCAGGTGCGTAGCACGGTGTATGTGGCAAGCTGGGTGTGTGTGTGCGTGTGTGCGTGTGTGCGTGTGTGTGTACGTGTGTACCTCTGATAACTTCACCCCTGGGCGCAGCAGAACAATGAATGAGCTTTGTCACCAACTTACATAACTGCTCTGGGGGCCCATTCACTCTGACCTTATCTCAAACACTGTCCATTCAGAAAACTGAAAGACAGGACTGAAAACAAACTGAGTATTTATCTGATGTTGTGGTTGGCCTATGTTGCTGCCTGATACTGGTATTGCGTTACTCATCCAGTGCTTGAGGCTGTGGTTAGTGAGGATGTACAGTGCAGGACTGCATTATAGTGATAGATGCTTGTTATGTTTTGTCCACCCCCATTATATATAAGGGAGCAAGAGTATATATGTTCACATAAAGCAGTGGTTCTCAAACTTTTTCGGTCATTCCCCACTTTGGACAAGGGGGAATTTTCAAGCCCCACCTGCCCCCATCACCCCAACACAATGCTAATGAAATGCGCAACAAGCTTAAAATGTTCCAATTTATTGAAGTAACAAGTAGTATCAGTATAGTAACAAGTTGTATCTAAATACAAACTAACTATCTATATCAAAAAACAGCAAGTTCAAAAATAAAGAAAATAAAAGTGCCACTTTGAAATCTGTTAAAAAAAGAAAAGAAGAGAAATCCATTTGGCAAGATAGGTCTATTTATCCCTGCATTAGTGGCTGCAATGAGCCTGTTTTGCATTGCACAATTTCTCAGAGCGGGGTTGCAGGCTTGATACTGCCACTCTCAAGTCAAGCTCAATGTTCAGCTGAGATCTGTACTTTGTTATCAGTGAAGCAACAGCTGAAAAGCCCATCTCACAGAGATATGATGTGGCAAAGGGAAGAACATTTTTCTCAGGGTCTCATATCTAATGTTCTTTTAATTTAGACTGCATGTAGGCTAGTAATGATTACTTTGTTTGTGGGTGTTTTGTTTTGAATGTATGATCTTTGTTGTATGTATGAGGGGAATTCCTGTTACACTTGGTGTCGCTCCCGGGGGTGATCGGTCTAATAAGCGGCAACACACAGCTATAAGGACGGTTTGCTCTCACACGTGCTGCATTTATAGTCACACAAACACACACACACACACACACACATACGTGCAGTCACTCTCTAGTCTAGTGCCCGGTCTTGCTCCAGATTCCGGGAGATTGGATCTCATTTGCGGGCGTCAAGGAGCCGCTATCAGTATGCGGGAGACTCCCAGAACTTCCGGGACAGTTGGGATGTCTGGATAAAGATATAAAGGCATAAAAGGAAAATTTCCTCCCGTTTGGCGCGCCCCACCTGTCACGTCTCTATTCCCCACAACTTTGAGAACCACGGACATATAGAGTGCAAGATCTCTATGTCGGCTTGTTTCTTTTTATCTTCTCTGGATGGAGACTTTTTCTGTGCTTACAGGCTCATAACACAAAGATTAAAGTTGGCGTTTTCAGTATTTTGCATTACCATCTTTGCCAACCCTCCCAGTTTTCCCGGAACATTCCTGTTTTTTATTGCCCTCTCCTGTATTTCTCCGGATTTGTGATATATTTTTACTGTACCGTGAACTGGCGAAATACAATGGACACAGACTCTGTTTGCTGCTTCATTTGATCGTAATGGATGCGCTCTGCTGCAGGGCATGCTGCGGCTGCTGTTTCCTGGCATGCACTTAAAGTGGAAGAGAGCTCTCACAGGTGCTCAGAGGGTAGTGGGGTGCACTGACTCTCTAAGGGACAGGGGTAAAAGAATGTGTGAATGAATGAATGGAAATTGACGAATATTAAATTATGCCAAAGATTCGTGCCAGAGGGGCTGAATTATTCCATATTCCTTCCTGAGAATTAAAAATATTTAACACCCTGACCGACCTGGCCAGGCTACAGGTCGACATTCATCAGAGGGTGCAGAACCATTAAATTAGCAAAATAAATATAATATTTGCCAAAAAACTCATCACTGATAGCCAGTGTATTCATCCAATCACCCAACCCGACTGTCAAATACTCTTTCTTTACTCTAGAGCCTCTAAACAAGTCTTTTTATTTGCTCTTCTTGTTATAATTGCATACAGGTTTTTCAGGTCTTTTTGGAAACTTACAATTATTCATTTCCTTTCTGCAGACAAGGACAAATGAAGCTCAGTGTGTTGAGGACATCTTGAGGGTAAGTCAAGCTTTTTAAATTCTCATACAGTTGGTATGGGCTTATTGACATGTAACATTTGAGTTCCAAACATCTAAACTGCTTGTTTACACATCTATATCTATATCTATATCTATATATAACTCACTCACATCGACTTTGCCCGCCCAAATACCTCTGTCTCTCTCTTTTCTACATCCTGGATACTCTTTATCACAATGTATTTTCTAATCTATTCGAATGCAATGCATGTGCAACTTTTACTAGTGAATAAATTCTTCATTTTACACACAATATTATGAATGTGATTGTAAATTACTTTTAAAAATGTTATAAATGTCTAAACGGAACAAAACACTGTAATTTAATTTAGTAGCCATACATAAAAAGGAACTACATATAACACTTACTGATATAAATATGAATGAATAAGTAATATTTCCCAAAAGCAGATGTTTGTTACATTTGCCTATAGACAGAAAAATGTAACAAACTTCATCACCGACTCTCTTAAAGGGCAAATTGTGCTTTATTACAATAAGTAGATGTTCAGACTGCTGCAGTTATTGTTGCAATAGAATTCAAGTTATTGAAATTTGGTGCGTTCTAAATTTGGAAATAAAATTTTCCCTAAACTGCATAACAACTCCGATTGCACAACAAAGGGGAGTGCATAAGTCACGCTGTCTGATTGATCGTTTGTGGGGAGTAAGTGTATTCTTCCAAATTGTGATCCCTGTTATGAGAGCATTCAGCGGTCATGTTGAATTTCTGTAGCTGTAACTAAATTTGACTGTTCATGTTGAATTTTCAATCACAGAAGAGCAAACACATGTTTCTAGTTGCCCAACAATCCTACAAACTTGAGCAACTGCCGATAAGCTTTTTTATCAACTTTGATACAATAGTCTTCTGCTCACTGTGTTTTTTGTGTATTTTCAATTGTTCAATCCCCTCACAGCTCAACTGAGTTTCCAAAGACCAGCATGTAGGCCACTGACGTGCTGGGGAAAGAATGAAAAACTGTGTACAATTTCAAAATAAAAATGTTATTCCTTAAGTATTTCCTGACTCATTCCAAGATATTCCTTCATATACATTATCTACAGTAGCAGCAAACAGTGGCAGCAGCCTGACACACTTTAGTTTATTAGATATTTACTCTAGTAGCATTCTTGAATGGGTATCAGAGGCTCTAATGTGTGAGAGGAACTTATTCTTCACACTATTGCTCTGCCACCAATGGCCTGTAATGTTAAACAGAGTTGTGTAGCTTGACCCTTCGTTCAGCATGATGCAAAAGTAAAATATTCAGTCAAATCTGATAAAGTTGGATGTCTGGTTGTGGCCTGTCTGTTTCTTGCTATTCATATTTGAGCCCTTTTATCCACACGTTGTTTGCATCTATAGGATTACCAATATTAATACTGCTTGTTTTTTTTACACGTCTGCCAGTAAACTCATGACTGTTGATTTGGAGATGCTAGAACCAGTTTGAACTTTGCATCATACTTGGCACCAGCCAAAGTTACTGAGGTCACTAATTTAGTCAATTTTCCTTATTTAAGTTGTTCGGTTATGTGGGATTTTTATGACAGGTAATCCATTTCGTATAAAATGTTCAGAATGTTGCCAAAATTGTAGTTATTCTTTCTAATAAAGGCGATCAGTTTTCTTTTAAATGTAAAATGTGAGCTTCTTATTTGGCTATTTCTGGGTTGTCAGGTTGCAAAGAAAAAAAATACATGCATGTTTCCATGTGTCTTGGGAAACCTGGAAATTTAAGGGGACTGGTGTTACAGTCATGGAAACACTTGGAAATTGAATAAAAGGACCAAATATCCTGGAAATAATCTGTTTTCCTGGATATCTAATAGTTTTAACCCCTCAGAAATACTGAAACTCGACAGTTGGTAGGATAAGCTGCCCGGTATGACTGTTCAGAGCAGGTCTACTCAGCCATTAAGAAAATTAAAAATGACATGACCCTTTGTGAGAGAAGTGCTGCCCTGTATTCTCAAGAAAAAATCCTGGAAAATGGCCTGGAAAGGTCCTGGAAAATTATTTCTTAGAAAGAGTGACAACCCTGATCACATTTATTCCCCTCCACAGGAAATGACCCACTCATGGCCCCCTCTCCTGACAGCTATACACACACCTGGCACTGGTGAACCCTCCAAGCCCCTGTTCCCAGCAAAGGTAAGAGCTTAAAGATTGAGAATGATTTATTTGTTGTAGCTGATGTGAATCTTCAAAAAGTTATAACCTCTCTAGTGCAAAAATCCCTCTCTGATTTTAATTTCTGTGTCGTGGTGGAGGGATACTCACTGACAGTCAAGGGTTGGCCATAATTAATCATTTACATTTTTCCTCCTGAGGTCACATTGTTAGCTACACAAGTAATGGACTCATGTATGGCTGAATTTCTGTTCAATACACTATGGATATTCATGGTACATGGAGGATGTTTTTGGTGACACATTCACCCTATACAACAAATATAACATTCAGTTTTAAACACACTGATATTTCCTCCACCATCAAGTTTTCTCATTTCTACACAGGATATCTTTAGTGTAAAATTACCAGATGACCATGCAAATTTGAGGAGAACCTTCATCTTAAGATCTATTTTGATTTAATGGCCTTTTTGTCTAGTTTTTTCATGGCCAAAATCATGAGCAAAATCAGTCAAAAGTGATCAATTTAGCGTAAATGTAGATGCGATTGTACAAATCTAAATCAAACAAAAGTTTGACCCAGATTAAATAACTCGCTTATTTTTTTTCTCACAGGAAGCAGAGCATGTCTCTTCACATCCAGGACAAAGTGAGTAATGAGGGAATGAGTTCATTTCAGGCACAGAAAAAGGATGAACATCATAATAAATATCTGTGATTGATGTTGATAACAGGCAGATTTGTATCATCATAAAGCATCTGCTATATAACCTGTAGATATTTATTCATCTTCTTCTCTTTCCTTCTCGTCATCTCTTCTACCGGTCTTTTTTCTTTTTCTTCCCTGTTTCTATGGCAACTTGTACAACCACTTTTGCTCAGTACTGTGAACTGGCCACAAAATACCAGAGGGGAGAAACAACCCTACAATTTTAGCTCAAATTAGTCTCCGCTAAGAGGAAGAGGCAGTCGTGTAGAAGAGAGGAGGAGTGATCTCTGACTATTCTCAGGCCCTCTCTTTTACTGATGTACAATGCTGTTGTTATTAGTCGACCAGCTGTTGTAGCTGAACATAAACATTTCTTATGAAGAGTTACTGTCTGTCTGACCAGTTATTATCTCACTCACTTGTTTTTATAGTATGCTTTGTGGCTGCACTGGCTATTATATACATGACAAATATAGTGTGTGTCTGCTGTGTGTATTATTAAAAAATACAGTGAAAAATGAAACCGGTGTGGAATTTAGGAACGATTTGGGAAAAATCTATATGATGGTCAAAGACTGATCGATTCATGTCTTCTTGACACGAATGATGTGGATATCTAAATTAATTTAGGACTTTACTACTAACTTAATAAAGTGTAGAAACAGTTTTATAATCTTTTCTCCTGGAGATGTAGCTGTATATCACCTGTATTTGTTTCCCTTTTACAACAGATTGTAGTATCAGTTGTAATAAAGCATGTGCTTGTATAATGTTGTCAGGGAGCAAACAGCTCTTGGGGCCGATAAAGGCGTCACTTTTAACTGCAGGTTAGGTTTTAAAAAGTTTGGGCTTTCTATTGTTTAATAAGTTATAATCTGTTTAAAAAAAAAAAAACAGCTCAGCTGCAGTGCATGAGAGCCAAATCCATATTGGTGTGAGTATTTTTATCAATTATGTGTACTTGTGTTGTTTCTAATGTTGGACTAATGTTTGTTTCCTCTGTTGTTTGTTTTTCAGAAAACTATAACTCCTCTCCTGCAGATCCATCCCAGCACATCCAGCAGAACTCCTCATCGTAAGTGACTTTTCATTCATGGCGTCATTTTAAAATGTTAAACTGGACTGTATATTGCCAAGGACCGATTTAAAAACTGCTGAACTTGGAAAAGATTAATTGATTATATGCAGTTAGACAAGCTGGTTTTCAACAAACTGTACGGTCATTGCCGATAAAAGATACTGTTACAGATATTTTCATTAGGGCTGCTACTAACAATTATTTCCACCATCAGTTCATCTGCAGATTATTTTCTTGATTAGTCCTAAAGTGCCTCTGACTGAGAAGTGTATCATCTCCAAATTAAGGCAGGAAGTTATGTCGCAAAGTCACTAACACACTAAGTGTGGGCAGGGCAGCATCCTTCCATTTGTTTGGCCAAAAGTGAGCCAAAGGCAAACATGAAAGAAAAAAAAGAAAAAAGAAAAAAGTCTCCCATCTTTGTCTTCCTCACACACAATGTTTACCAGTGCAGGCTGGGCATGTGGGCCACAATGCTTGTTGTTTAATTATAACTGTAACACTTGTGTGTCATATTATTGTGGTGTTTTGTGTGTGTGTGTGCGCTGTAGTTCATTTGAAGCAGCACATTCCAGAGGGGTAGAGTCCGCCAGTTCCAGCGACTCAGAGAGTAGCTCCAGATCAGAGTCGGACAGTGAAAGCACCACAGAGGAGCCGCCAGTGAGCAACTCCATTAAATCAGAGGTAATTCCTGTTTGTCATTTTTGTACATGTAGATTGAACGAAGATCATGAACATACATTCTCTGAAATGGTTTGCTCGTCCTCATTCATTTTTGTTTTGTTTTTTTACAGCCGGATGCTCCTGCAGTGACCCATGTTGACTGGCAGTTGGGGAACTGGATCAGGTCCAGCCAGCAGAGCTCCAGCACTGAAAGTCATAGCAGTGCACAGGCCTCTGAGAGCCTCGCTCACAAACAGCCACCGCCCACTCAAAGCTCCAAGCACTCCAGTGTAGAGGTGATCGACCCCACCAGGGAATTTAAACCTCCGCTTTCTCCTCTGCAGAAGGAGTTCACCGAAAGCCTTGGAAAACCCCAGCAGTACGGTGAAGGCCCTCAGGACAACTATAACCAGCGAAGTAGCCAACTATCCCCCTCTGCTGATTTGAACACCTGTAGCAGGAAACTTTTATGCACCACGTACTCCTCGAAACCAGCGAAGGCAGGTTGCCCAGATCGCACCGAAGCAGCTATCAGCGTGAAGTGTGAGGAAGTTGTAGCCACGCGAGACAAAGACCCGTATTTCAAAGATAGACCCAAGGTAAAGACGAAAACAGAACGTAGCAAGAAAAGCAAGGACAGCAGTGACACTAAAAGAGACAGTAAGAGGATTTCTAAACACACATCACTGGAGAAACGGAAGGCTGGATCAGAGCCTAAAGTCCCACAGGTCCCGTACGGCCATTGTCTATCATGTGGTGTGCGATATCCGAACCCCTGCTCCTGCCCCACCGAAAGTCCTGCTCAGCCTGACCAGCTTGCCCCACCAGCTAGAATCAGTTGTAGCAAACCAAAGTCAGAGACCATCTGCCCGAAGGGCACCAAGATTCCTCACAAAGCAACCCACAAGCACTCAGAGAAGACTGGGCACACAACCAAGAGTTCTCAAGACCCCCACAGGCCTCCGAGATCCCTGCTGGTGAAGATTGATCTAAGTCTGCTCTCAAGAGTCCCCAAGACCTCCGGCAACCGCCAGGAGATACCTGGCGATGCAAAGAGATCAGCTTTGGTCATAGAGCAAAATGTAGGGGGCAGCGATGCTTCTACAACACACAAACTCACCAAAACCAGCAAAAAGAGTATACCTCAAAATGTGAGAAATATGAATGGCTGTTGTAGTTAACATATGTGGACATAAAGAAAGTTTTTATTTTAATGTGTGTGTGATTTGTTGTCTTTTAGGTTGAGGTAGACAATAAAACTGTTCCCAGAAAGAAACCAAGGCTGGAAAACAAAAATACCTCCTCAAGTCATCCTTCTGTCAAACTGGAGTAGGTGTTTAACATAACATAACATAACATAACATTAACATATTTTTAATATTAAATGTTCTTTTCATTGTAATCACGATTTCTGCCCTCATCACCTACAGCAATTCAACAGAGGACTGGGAGCAAAAGATAGCCAAGAAAAACCCTGGTCCTTGGCAGCAGTCTCTGACACCCAAAGGCACCGTGAAAAACTCAAAGCTACACAAACGCAGTTCTGGGGAGACCCAGGACACCAGTAAGAAGGCTGTAAAGAGCAAAGACTCAAGCAAGCACAAGAAGAGCAGCGGAAAGCACACAGAGCGCCCACACCTTGAAAAGGTGACTGTCAGGATATAAGCACCTAGTATCTGGATATTAAGTTAGTGCATGTTTCTTTTTATTAAATAAGCTTCTGCTGGTTCTCATAGTTTTAATGATTGTTTGCTTATTGATTCATTATTACAATAAAAAGGGAATCTATTCCAATATTAATCAAATGTCTTCCCTTCAATCCTAGCAGAAGCCCCCAAAGAGCAGCCTCACCATCCCATCATCTTCACAGCCCACCAGGGAAGTTTTGACCAACAGGCCCTTGCTGAGATTTGACGACAGGTAAAACAAATTTCCACTGAGCTGTTTTTTTTTCTCTCCAGGAAATAAGAGATTTTGCAAGTAAATCACAGGTTACAAAAGTTCAGGTTGAGAGTTCTTTCTCCAAAGGAAGAAACCAATTTACAAAAGGGCCCTTATCACACGTCCACTGTAATAATAAAATCTCTATCAAAAGTGTTTCTTTGTAAAAGCTGAGACTGTTACAGACACAGATTTGTGTGCAGGAGAAATTAATTTGACCTTTTTTTAGTAAATGTAATGTATTGTTTGTTAAGTTAATGTTTCAGCAACTGTTTGTCATTAAGACTGGGGATTTTGGATAAAGCTCCTCATGTTTTTGGAGTCAGTTAAAGACTTTTGTCACATGGTTACACTGAGTCTGAAAAGCAGTGATCCCAAAAAACCCTGTCCTTTCAGTAATTGACAGGTGATATATTAATAAAGGCATTATTGCTTAGTAATTTACCAATCCAACGAAACCAGAGCAACATTTCCAGGTAGTGTTTCCTCTGATTAAAATCAAATTGCTGCCAGTTTGAATTAAAAATTTTGTAAATTGTTACTCCTCTAATAAAGCTTCTTCACTTGTAGACAGTATCCAGTGAAGCATTACATAAAAGAAGCCAAAAAACTGAAGCACAAAGCCGATGCAGAGGTAAGTTTATCTTTGTTAATTTAGTAAATGACTGCAGTCTACCCAGTAATGCAAGTAACTTGTTATCCAACTGTTTGTTTTTGCTCTCTCTCTCTCTTTCTGTAGTCAGATAAACTCATTAAAGCTTTCAACTATCTGGATGCAGCCATGTTCTTCGTTGAGAGTGGCATTGCCATGGAAAAAGATCCACAGATTTCAATGTCTTCCTACACTATGTTTGCAGAGACTGTGGAACTGCTCAAGTACGAACCCACGTTTATCATCAATCATCTGCACTATTAGTCGCTTTCTGTAATTATTAGTTTGCATGCACGACTCTTCCACCCTGTCAACGTCACAGACATTGAAATGTTTTTCTATATCTAAGATAAAGATTTTGGCTCCATAACTGAATTTGATTCATGCATTAGTTTAACTGCCACATTCTCCACCCTCACAGGTTTGTACTGAAACTTAAAAACTCAGTGGACCCCTCTGTTCCACCCTCAGAAAAGGACTTTTTAGCTTTATGGTAAGGTGTAGATGATACATTATGTGCTTTGTGTACATGTGTTTCTCCACACACCAGTATGTCTCATGAAATGTCCCTAAAATGACTTTAGTTTATTGTTTATTTCCTGTTTTAGCTTTATTTTTAAGCTTGCCACCATCTTTGTTTTTTTTTATCGGGCAGCATTGAAACTCAAGTGTCGCTAATAATTTATTTTAGAGAGAAGCTGATGTAACTGCATTGTCTTTCTGGAGGCTGTAGATTTGTAAAACATTTATATTGAAAGGTTGAAAAGAAATGCATATATAATATTAAATATTAAAGTTAGTATTTAAAAAGGGTAATTCATATTATTATAACATTAGAAACACCAGCAAGTATCCATTGAATGTGCGAGAAAATGCTATTTGTTACTTGTGTGGCACCTATCTGACCTATCTTGCAGAAAATATGACAAAATGCTTCACATAGAGGAAGCTGTAATGTATTTGTTCTGGTAAAATGTGCCCACGTATCTGAATATCTTTTTCTTTTTGGTGTGGCCTCACCTGAATATAAACTCAGAGCTTGTGTATCAGCTTAGTTAATATATTTATATTAAATTTAATGTATCATTGATCTCAAGACTAGCTTGACAAAACAAAAATATCCTGAACGGTAAACCTGATCAGTTGTTTTTGCTAGGACTGAAATTTAGCAAAAAAAGCGCACAAACGGCAACGCAGTTTTCACTAGTCTGTTCTTTGTTTTCTTTAATGAATCATGTGAAATGTGAATAACTAAATAACATTTGATTGTGTGTTGTAGTTTGAAGTGCCAGTCTCTCCTGCAGATGGCCATGTTTCGCCACAAACACAAAACTGCAGTCAAGTATTCAAAGACCCTGAACGATCACTTCAATGTAAGTATTAACGTATTACAGTGACTCCTAATTGCCAGTGTTATTGTTTTGTAATTATTTTTAGGTAATATCTAATTCACATAACTTGTAATGAAGTACTTTGGCAGAAAAGGAGCACCCATACATACAGAATTTACAGTTAATATTTGTTTTGCTAATTAAATTTGGACCACTTTCAGAACTCTGCTCAGAAAACACACAATCCTTCAGTCGTAACTCCAAAGTAAGTCATCTAGTTTGCATGTAACATTCACTGTTTGGGCATATTGCACGAAGCTGTCAAAGCTGTAACACATAAAAATATCTACGTCTCCCCCCCCCGTCTCCTGTAGAGTGACAGACACCCCGTCCCCCATGCCCAACATGCCGTCTCCAGCCAACACATCCACCAGCTCAGGTCCTGGCTCCAACCACAGCGGCAGCGGGTTGGTGGTGGACCCGGTCTGCAGCACCGTGGCCGTTCCCCAGGCCATTGAACAAGTGGCATTCACCTATGTCAACATCACTACATTATTCTTGAGCGCTCATGACATCTGGGAGCAGGCGGAGGACCTGGCACAGAGAGGCAGCGGTAAGAATGGGTAGCAAAGAGACGCTGTTACCGAACTTATAAGTTAAATTACAATTAAAGCTTGGGACCGACCCGGCGCGGGCCCCAACGCCACGGCGGTCGGGGCGCCGAGGCCACGCACGTGCCGCGAACAGCGCGACCGCAACGCGAATACGTCACGAAATCTGCCCAAATCAGCCCGTATCGCCACGCAGCGCTTCCTTCCTGTTGCCAGTATGCTGTGCTTTCACTTTATCTGAATCTTGTCACGTAGACAAGTTCAGGGCGGGACTTAATACGAGGCTGATGCAATGAGGACGCGTTCAGGCGAGACTGTTACAGAATATGGAAGTTTATTGGAAATTGGACATTGCACACTGAAGTTATGAGTACCGCTAATGGAAAATCACCTGAATCGACAAGGGGTCGTGGCACGCAGTTTGACGTACAGTCACAAATAGCTCAATTCTTCATGTACACTTTGTTTTTATAAGACTGTCCAATTTGAAGTGGATTTGATAAGTCCCCTATTTATCTTGAAATTTAATAAGTGACTTCCAGCGGTTTCACACTATGCCCACGAACAATACTCCCTAGGAAATATGGTTTGTAGATGTGGCTAGTGGGAGCGGAGGGGTGTTTGTGTTTCATCACTTTGAAAAAAGACCACAGAATTCAAAAGTCCAACTTACGAGACACCTGGGACAGGCCCATCAACGTACAGTCATAAATAGCACAACTTGTAATCAGCAAGATTATTCAAGAGTACTGTCAAGTTTTGAAGCAGATCTGATCAATTCTCAAGGAGTTTGCTTATTCAAATACAGGACCACGGGCTTTAAAATGGCCAACTTTGACGGCAGGCCACGGACACGCCCCTTCAACGTACAGTCACAAAATGAAATACGTTCATTCAGCACCATGTTGTGACTGTACTGCCCAATTTGAAGAAGATCCGAAGAACCTGTAGGAGGAGATCATTCAAATAGAAGCCCTGAAAGGCCAAAATGACATCACAGTGTGACATTTGTTCAAAATGGCCAAATTTGAGGGCACGCCACGGACACGCCCTTCAACGTACAGTCACAAAATATAATGCGTTCATTCAGCACCATGTTGTGACTGGACTGCCCAATTTGAAGAAGATCCGATAGAGCTGTAGGAGGGCATCATTCAAATAGAAGCCCTGAAAGCAAAAATGACATCACAGTGTGACATTAGTTCAAATGGCCAACTTTGAGGGCACGCCACGGACACGCCCTTCAATGTACAGTCACCAAATATAATGCGTTCATTCAGCACCATGTTTTGACTGTACTGACCAATTTGAAGCAGATCCGATAAATTCCCTAGGATCAGTTAGTTCACAAAGAAGCCCAAAAGGTCAAAATGACCACAAAATGGCTGCCAAAAGTGCAAATTTTAAATGAAAATAGCCGACTTCCTGTGGGATTTGAGGTATGGGTCCAAGAGGCTTTTGTACGCCCGGCACATTATACATGCCTATTGAGTTTCGTACATATCGATGAAACGTGGCGCCGGGGCTGATGTTTTTATCCTATAGGGGGCGCTACAAGCACGACAAACCCGATTTTTGGTATGGGAGCTTCAGGCACCACTCTACACGTGCCCAGTGAATTTCATATTCATAACTATTATGGTGTGTGCACAGTGATTTACCCTGCCACCAGAGTGCCACCTAGTGGCGTGATTTTCCTTTTAGGGGAGCCTCAGGGAGCCATGGGAAGCAGCATACCAAGTTTCATCTTAATCACACATACCGTTGTAGAGATATAAACTCCTTCATTTGAAAGAGCGCCACCTTGTGGTGATGACCTGAAATTGTGCACGATGCCTAAGGAAGACATGGGGAACTATGTACCCAAGCATGGTGTCGATCGGACATACAAATGTGGAGAAATGGTACACTTCCTTTTGACGAAAAACAACAGGAAGTGCTAATTTTATAACACGCTTATTTTTTAAAATATCAAAATTCTTCAAATTACTTTTGTTGTCAGGGCGGTCCACAGATGCTACGTGCAAAATTTCGTGCGAATCGGACAAAGTGTGTAGAATGAACACCAAAAAGTCATTTATGGACATTTTGCGCTCTAGAAAAAAAAATCTTGGCGGAAGTGGGCGTGGCCTATATGGGGAGGTTCATCTCCATTCACCGAACGCGTGGATATAAGGTTTTTGAATGTGAGACAAACTATGCAGGAGTTATTAGCCTTTCAAGATCTTTTTAAATAGCGCCACCTAGTGGCCTACCTAGTGGCTGATCTGCATAGAATCTCCGAGTTTAGAGAAGCTTGACAAATGTGCCAAATAAAATGCGAATATTATAATTGGTAAGGGGGTGAAAAATGCGCTCAATGTTCTGAAAAGAATAATAATAAACATAGGAAAAACAATAGAGACCTTCCAGTTCAGTGAACTGGCTCGGTCCCTAATAATTAGGTTATCACCACTGCTGTTATTGCAGTCAGCTTCTGCCAGTTAGGATTCCTTCAGTGTTCATTGTTTAAGCAACGATCAGGCTACAGGATTACAGCTTTGTTATATAAGTTGGAGTTCAAAATAAAGTGCGTTGCAGTAGTCAAGGAGGAGATAAAAGCATGGATGACCTCTAGATATGCAAAATGAAAGGAATGAGCTAATCTAGGTTAAATGTCTTAGTTGAAAACAGTGGCTGCACTATTTTAGTCCCATGAACATCGAAAGACAGAGATATTAGATAAGGCATCCAGACATCATAATCATGTGAGTGCTGGGGCCAGAGGGTGGTCATAATAGGATGATGTAAATGTTTGGACCTCAAGTTCTTAATTTCAGAAAGTAAAGACAAAATACAGGATACATTACACATGTGTTTGCTGTCACTCTTCAGATTTTGCAGCAGAAATTACTTTTAGGTTCCAGTGTGTAGGATTTAGTGGCAACTCGCTTCACCCTCCCCTTTCAAATACAGAGAATCTACGCTGGCCATAAAACATGAACATCCCTACCTACAGCCGGTGTTTGGTTTGTTCGTTCTGGTATACTGTAGAAACCTTGTGGTTCAACATGGAAGGCAACCTGCGGCATCTTCTAATGAAAACATACGTATGAATATTCAGTTTCTGCCAATAGATCCTCCTAAATGTTACACACTGGATCTTTTAATAGAATAGATAGAACTCAGTGTTGACTATCTTTGTGATGTTTTGTGATTCACTTTTTATTGAATTTGTCACATGACAATCATAATATCAACAAGGTACTACAGACAGAGGACACGTCGCCATAACCTGGCAGAGAAAAAGAAAAGGAAAGAGAAAAACACATCAAACATACCATATTCCAGGCCTCTACAGCTTTATATATTACAGCTAATGATCGTTCTGCGATAGCAATATTTCTAAAATGATTCAATCATTCGTATATATTGATGGAGGGTCAGGGGAGAACCATGGTCTTTTTGGCAGCAGTTATACCCGCAAATATGATTTTCCAAAGAGCTAACTGGTCTTATCAGTCATCAATCTTTATGATGTTTGATGTTTTTAATATTTCTGTATGTTTCAGGTATGCTGACAGAGCTGGACACAGTTGTGGGCCCACTCAGCCTCACGTCCAGTATGAGCTCTATGGTCCGTTATACGAGACAGGGTGTCCACTGGCTGAGGCTGGGCAGCCAAAAGGTAAAGTGACCAACAAAACCCGCTCCTGTTCCCGGATGCCTGCAAAACCCTTTCGAGCTGCCTCTGTCTCCTGAACTGTCCCTCAGGCTTTGTGCCAGTTGTCCTTTTTCTTCACTTCACACGGACATTAACTCATCTCATCAAGAAGGTAGACGCACACAGATGTCATCTAGTGTGTGTGTGCTCAAGGATACCACACTGATTGTTGCACTTGTTCATTTTGTTTTTTTTCTTCTCTCATGTCCACTTTAGTGTCTCTCTCTTTCTCTTTCGCACTTTTTATGACCGTGGGTTACGTCTGTCGTAATCCATGTATTTCATGTCTTGCACCTGCTTCCTGTTCCTTTATATCAGCCGAAATCATGGAATCATTTGTAAATCAGGGCTTTATTCAAGAGTGACCTTAACTAGATTTGGATGGAACTATCTCAACGTAACCAACAGTTCAAAAAGTTAAGACATAGCTGTGGTGCAAGTACTGACACGGATCTTATTTATTATCACAACTTCTGTTATTAATGTTATTATTGTGAGCGGTAAAACTAAAGGCACTTAAATCATCGTTTAAAAGTATCATGTGTAAACTCTTCACCACACAGTTTTTGCTGATTGATTTTATTTAATTTCTCTTGAAAAGAGATCAAGCAACCCTGTTTCACTCTTAAATATTGGTTTGATTTGGATTCAGGGATTTTGTATTGCTCCCACAAATCAGCCGGGATCACCCATGAGAATTCAGGTGTACATTTCACACGTGCATGAAGTCATTTCTTATAACATTTGTACTGGTGATACGTTTAATTTGATGTAGGATGTGGAGATGAGTCAAATATGGGGAAATTGTTGGGCCACAGAGTAATATCACATCAGCATTCAGTTTATCTCTGGTTAGCATCTGTATTTTCAGTTTTTTCATATGAGTGTTGCCAGATTTACAGCTCTGATTAGATTGAAATACACTTCCTGTGTAATAATAAGTGCATTTATAGTGTTAAATTAAAATATGCCATACTGTTAATTAGACATTTTGTCCCCATCATGTTGAATGTAGGTTGAATTTTGTAAAGATCATTGAGAGTTTCCCATAAGGAAGATAAATCTAGACACATTCAAATGACAAATCATGATATAAGGAGGCGAAGTAGGAAAGGTTTTATTACTTCAGGGCGAGATGTACCTGTATGACACTATCAGGTGTAACTGTAGCATCGGTGGAATTTCAGCTTTAACTTTCTTACCTGTTAGTTCCTGTAAGACACTGGTTTGCAGCTTGACTCTCGTCTGTCGCAGTGATGGGAAGTTGATGGTTGGATCGCGGTTTGATGGTTGGTGGCTGCAGCTCAGGGTTTGTTCGTCAGACCAAAGCAAACTATATTTTATTCTCGTTAAAAAAATTGCACTTCTTCTAATAGAAATTACACAAGCAGAAAAGTAAACACCTTACTTATGGAGGTTTCTTGTCTTAACTACTTGCAAGAACAAAAAAAAGGGGGGAATAATTTTACATCCCTGACTTTCCTTAGGGTAAAGCGGTGGACGTAGCGGTTCACATTGGCCGTCAGTTTGAGTTACCTTTCAAGTATAGTGGAACTACCGCAGTCTTTAAACAGAACTACATTAGTGTTCCCTTTATTTGTTTTTGCAGTAAGCTGCTTTCCTCTGTTTGCCACATTTTTGTTGAGTAGCAAAATGTTGAGTTGCAAAATGTTTACTAGATCTGTGGGAGTAGAGTAAAATGGCCAAACTATAGCTTATTAAAAAATGCACTTTTGTAGTTAATTTCAGTGCGTTATTAGAAAAAAAGACCACGTTCCCTCAGACCGGCAGGACTGTGCATGTCTGTACTTGTTTATTGTAACTTTTGATTCTCAGCAATAAAGTGTGCGTTTTGTTGGCTCAAATGTTTTAGTGAGGCGTACTTCTTATTGATACACGTGGGGGGGGAATCCAAAAATAATCAGTATGAAATAGCGACGCGGCCAAAAGGAAAAGTTGCTTTAGATATGTGCATTGATGAGTACCATTGGGTTTAGAAATGTGTTGCTTGTTTAATTTAGTGGGTGTGTCTGTGCAGATAAAAGGGCTAAACACGGATCACTAAGTGCTCCGAACTTTATTTTCTCACACAAATGATATTTTTTTAAGTAAGGAGCGAGTGCACTGGTGCCATGGCATTTGGGATTATTTTTTATGTACGGATCATCAGCAGGCTGCTATAGAAATGATCTTTAGAGATTCTCACCGCGGATGTCTACACTGCACTCGAGGTAATTTTGGCATTCGACGTTCATAAATTTTGCAACTTCAACAGGTTTTTTGGTGTTTTTGTCTTTTTTCAACCTGTGGCTTTATTTCCATCATCCTTGATTGTGGGTGCTTCATTTATGAATTTCTCTGCAACAGTTTACACCTTGTCCAAATAATTATTTACTGGAAAAAAATTGATGGATGCTTTTTTCCCTTTTTGTGAAATATGTAAAGAATTTGTGTTGCAGTGTACAGAGATGAATAAACACTGGAAATTAGTTAAACATTGTTTACTCTTATTTTTCTTAAACAAGAATCACACAATTTAATATTTGGTGGTTGTAAAATAACAAGTGAACAGTGAATTACATGTAAAACATTTCTTAATTATCACAAATGGCTGTAAACATTACAAAATAACTTCTGCACTTCATAAATGTGCAGCACGGAAGTTTTATCTTTTTAATACATCTTATTTTTAGTAGTGTATTACAATATATACAATAGAGTCGAATCTTATATAACTGGAGACTTAAACACTACAATATCATTGATTTGTTTAAAAAAAAAAAGAGTATCAAATTCGGTGTACTGTACAAAACCAGAATGATGGTTTATGTGTCTGATTCTCCTGCGAAGTTGGGGTTGGTGAAAGCAGGCTGCAACAGAAGAATGACACGACTCAATATTTACACTCTCATAAAAAAAACTTTCACACCCACCCACAGCGGGCTAATCAATAAACAACTTACCACGTCGACTTTACTGGTTGTTCTTGTTGGCATGCTCAAGCTGCTCAGTTTATACCCCCGGACACTGAAGACATAGTACAGCAGTCCAGCTATCAAGACGCAAAACAGAATGGCCCCAATGATGGCGCCAGCAATCACACCTGCAGCTGTACAAACAGAAATACAACACTGTTAGAGTGGCTGTTTACATATTTTCATTTTAACTGATGTGCAGCAGTTTCTACCCACAAGTCTACACTGGTTTGACAACCAGCTGTGGAAATTGGAGCCACATCGAGATTTTTTTGTACACATTTTCATGGCAATGGCAATCAAACTCTGACTGGTGGTGCTAGAGGAAAAGTCACCAGTTGACCAAAGTGAGTAGGATTCATCATCTGGGGACCCAGAATCTCTGAACAAAATTTCCTGGCAATACATCGACCGACATTAGCCATGCTAGCAATGGCGCTAGCATTGTTATAAACGCACAAATTCCAGAAGGCTCAAATTGTGACTGTATTTGTCTCTTTGTCACACTTACTTTTGCCTGGACCGTCAGTGGGAAAAACTGGTTTACCGCCATCGTCTGTTGTATAGTCTGAAATAGAGTGTCACACAGAGATGCTGTTAATCTGCTGCTTATCATATCCCAGTTGAAATGTTGCCTGCAGTCCTCAAAAAGACAATTTAAAAGAAGAACTTACATTGGCGGTGGCGGCATACGAAACCTCTCTTCTGCAGGCAGTTGTTGTCATTCCAGCGTCCGTCGTGGTACATCTCCACGCAGCTCTCTTCGGCCACATCCCCGGGGTGGAAGGCTGCATTGGGCTCTCCGGGAGCCCAGTTGAGGAATCCCAGAGACGTCTTATCTGTCCAACCCCAGCCAACTACGAGATACAAGGTTCCAGCATCAAAAAAGGTTGGTGCACATATCCATTTATTCGAAGCTCTACATAGTCCTGTGAAAAAAAAAAAAAAACAATGTTATCATTGTTCTTAAGTCTATTTCTACACTCACAGTTGATGTCCCTGGTGAGCCCGATCCAGATGTTGTGATATTTGGTGTAGTTGAGGTTCCTGATGAACTCCACCTCCGCTCTGCTGTGGATGGACGCCAGCTCTGTCTTGATCGACTGGCAGTAGTGTCGGGAGTCCGGCCAAGAGAAACCTTGCTGACCATCGTACACGAAGTAACAGTATTGGCCGTAGGGCCTCCAATATGACAGACATTTCCCATCACCGGGGGCAGGAGTCGGCGGCGGTCTCTCTGCAAGAGACAACGTAAATTACATAATCCACAATGCTTCAAGTTAAGACTGTTAAATGAATGTCACATAATGTGTCCAACAGGTGGGAGAGAATTGAGAATAAAAGGGAGGAAACAGCAGAGGTCAGTGACATACCTGAGGTGATCTTGCAGATATAGGGTTTAGATTGGTCACATTTGGTGTCGTTCCAGGTCCCATGGAAGAAGTGTGAGCCGTGCATACTCACACAGCCCTCGTCCTTAATGTTGCTGGGCTCTCCTGGTCCCCACTGAGTGAAGAAAACTGGCCAGCCATCTGTCCATGTGTACGTACCGTCCTCCTGCGTTACAAGAAAATATGAACTTTGATTTAATGGTTAAACGGTCACTTTATGCCATATTACAAAAATATTTTATTAATCTGCTTGTGATGGGTCACAACACAAGACAAAAGTCGAAAAATTGAACGCAGATTTGTGTCTTCTTTGCTACCACATTAATCTTTTCATGTTCCCTCAGATATATCTTTATATCCCTTTACAGGGAGCTAGGTTGGGAACCACTGGACTAAACCACCTAACTGTACGTAAAGTAGTTAATTTAATGTTATGTATAATAATTTATCAGTCACAGGGTCAATTAGTGCTTTTAGCTGATTGCTTGTAATGGAGTATTTTAACAGACAGTGGGATGTTTGGTCTGACCTGACATTAGTGTTTGAGAGTTAAAATGAATAAGAATGTTTTCAGCTTTGATTATTAATACATAAATAGCAACATTTTTAAATAAATTACATAAATTTAAAACCAAGCTTCATGTTTTTAATTTGTCGGTAGTGTTATTGTGCAGCACCATGCGTCTGAGTCCGATCCAGGCATCAGCTCTGCCCTGCAGCACCACGCCAGCGACGAAGGCCTGGTCGTAGCTCATGTCGATGCTGGCCAGGTTGCCTCCCTGCAGCTGGCAGGCCACCTGAGCCTCGGTCCAGGTTGCCGGCTCCTCCACCAGTTTGTAGCAGTTCTGGTACCAGGAGATGTAGCCGGATGGGCAAGGGCTCTTGGTTGGGGCTGGTGGGTCGATGCTGCTCGCTAATGTGGAAGCAGATGGAAAAAAAATCTTTTTCAGTAAGGCCTGAACGGGGATTTAGCTGGTATATGTTTAAAATGTGTCTCTTAGTGAAAGGAAATGAATGATATTTGAGCAGAAAGAACAACAGCTGGAGTGTTTACTGACATTTCTTCCTGTAGCAGACGAAGCTATGATCCTTATGACAGGCATCATCATTCCACTTGCCGCTGACCAGGTGGTTGTGAGCTAGCGCCACACAGTGTTCCTGTTGAGAAAGACCCAAAGAAAAGATCCAATTATAACCTTTTTATTTAAGTAGTGTGTCGGTTTGAGTTCTGCCTGCTTTCTAATGATCGTATATAACTCTGTAGTGTAAGTGTCCTCACCGCTCCTCCTGCGTTGTTGGGCTCTTTGTCGTTCCAGTTGGTGTACAGCACAGGGCTGACCCCGTCACTCCAGGCGTACTGATTCTCTACCAGGAGATCTGACAGGCCGATCCACGTGGGACCATGCAGGTCCCTCAGGTAACTAGACACGAAGTCTGGAGGAGAGGAAAGAATGAGAATATAGGGAGCAGTCGTATTGAGCTGCAGCCACTGGACTGTTTAAAGTCTCGTAGCTCACCGTTCTCATACTGGTCGTCAATAATTGCCAGTTCTCCTCCTTGGTCTCTGCACCAACTCCGAGCATAAGTCCAGTTGGCTCTGATGTCGTTCTTCTTCCCTTTGAAGATGAAGCACTTATCCTTGAAGCGCATCCAACCTGGAGGGAAGGAAGGTAAATAGGTCACATCATATATAGACGATAACAGGTTGCGTAAATGGTGATATCAATATATGCTCTCATATTGTACATTTTCTGGGATATTGGTTGACAAACAGTTTATTAGTAAAGTAATAAATTAAACAGTCATGCTCATTAATTTGTATTGTATTAATTTGGCGTAAATCACCTGTTTCATCATGATACGATACAGTGATTGAACAATGATACAATATTGGCCAATATCTCAAAGTCTGCCACTATACGTTTTAGATTCGATTCAGGGGCCTTCATATGTATGTGGATACATATATGCCCTATAAGACAATCAGTTACTAACTAACTAAAATATGATTTGATTGATTTTATCTCTTGACATATCGCATGTTCCTTGTCTATATTTCCAAACAAAATAAAGATACATTATAAATCTTTGTTTTCACTTTGTATCGATATATTGGATCTTTGAACATTGTTACACCCCAACGTTTAGCTGCATATAATATCAAGAACAGTGTGAAATAAACACTAAAAGCAGCACATTTTCCCTGCTAGTTTGTATATTAGACATTATTTTAAAGAATAAGGCTTAAGACATTCTATACTTTTCTCCCTCGTTCCTCAATACTGTCAGACTTCCCCTAGTAGTGTGTCAGTGGCTCTAATAATATAATTTCATTATTAAAATAAGCTCAGTAACTTCCTCAAACAGCTGGGCGAGTACAGTGTGTGTGATCATTTTAATGAAGGAACAACTTGTATAACAGTGTAGCTCATGTATTATATGTTTCTAATTTTCCGACAATGAGGAATGAGCTATATCAGGTTTTGCCGTATTGTGAGTTTATCACCAGAGATATTCACTGCATCTATCTACATATAACCTGCATGTTTTAATAAATATAGAACACATTCATTTCAGATGTTTTATGTTTAAAAAGTGTGTGTTACCTGAAGGGCAATTGCCCTCCCAGGGCTGTGTGGGTGGAGGAGGGGTGTGGACATCTCCAGGGAGCTTCTTACAGACGTATCCTGCTCCAGCTCGACCACAGTTTGCATCGTTCCATCCACCTAAACAGGTTCATTGTAAATATCAGCATCAGAAAGTCCATTCAATAAAGATACAACATTATTATTATCTAAATAATAATAAATAGTATATAATAATAATATAATCGATAGGCCTTAATTGTCCAATAAGGAAAACATTTCAATACCTTGGTGTCTGTTCATCTGAACACACTGTTCCTCCCCGTTGGCATTGTTGGGCTCACCTGGACCCCAGTGAGTGTAAGTCACAGGGGAGTGGTCCACCCACCTGTGCAGGTAAAACAGAAAAACCTTAGCATTGACATTTTGTGTGAACATTATAAAGAGAAAATCACCTGTGGAGCAGAATTTACATTGTGCAGCTATAGTGATTTGAACATTAAAACCTACAGAGCAGCTTTCTCAGCAGCAAATCAGAGCATCATTCTATTGATACTGAATTAATGACTTCAGAAAGTTTTATTTAAATGCACGCTTATAGCTTTGAATCAGAAAATGTCTTCATATTCCATTAAATTCACTGAGTGATCTGTCAGTCTGCTGCTCAGATTAAGGAGTGATCTGTCAAATGTAACTAGTTTTGGGGAGATTTTCTCCTTTAAATTCAATTCCAATTTCTTAGAAATACACATACTTGTATTGTCCGTTTGCAATGCCAAACATCCTCATTCCAATCCAAGATGCAGAAACCTCGCCTGTCCCCACCTGGAACATAACACAAACATTTCACTGTAACACATTGTTATAATATTCTGCTGTAAAAAGATGTGAAATACATTTTTAAAAAAAAGTCATACCATGGTGTTAACATATGCCTGTTCGTCCCTGTTGAGGATGGAAACGAGTCTGGCCTTCTCAGCGTAGCAGCGCATCATAGCCGTGTGGAAGTCCACTATGTCGGTGTCGTTGTAGTAGTAGCAGATGTTGTTGTTCTTCCTCCAGCCGGGGTTAGTTCCACAGTCCGGAGCTGAGGGTCGAGAAAACAAACACGGAGATGATATGAAGTCAACGCAGTAATACATGTTTGCATTACCTTACCATACCATTAAAATCACTACCCTGTTGACTCATTATTACTCCCTATTAAACATTTACTCTATAGTGAGCAGTAAATTAATATTTTCTACATTTATGAATCATCATCTTTTTTAAGATTAATGACATTTAAGGGTAATACATAGTGAATTTATTTGACACTCTGAAGTCAGACACTGTATTATACATATTATACACAGACATTATTATTACATTATTATGTATTATGGCTTTATTTTGTTCACTATATTTTGTGTTTATCATTTTAGCTTGAGGTAATCTAGTTTGAGCTCTGTTTCCTGCTCAAGTAAGTAAAACATTTGCTCTAGAAAAAACAAAACATGACTCCCTAGGACAGGTGCATTGTGGGGGTCCATTTACCTGGGATAGGAGGTGGGGGCACTGGGGGCAGGATGGGGGTCTTTCCTTTAGAAATCATGCATATCCAGTCCTGGTGAGCGTCACAGTTGAGATCGTTCCACCAGGACCAGGTCCCGTTGGTGCTGCTCACCATCTCTACACACTCCTCGCGGCCCTCGTGGTTGTTGGGCTCGCCGTGACCCCAGTTGGTGTGGGAGAGAGGCGTGCCATCGCTCCAAGAATAACCTACATGATGGGGAATAGTAAAGAGTTTGTTGTGTATTTTTCTTCAGTATCCCAATTGGTTTCCACCAGGGTCCACTCTTTAAAACTCACCTCCTTCTGTAGGGTTGTTCTTGAGGCCGATCCACTTGCTGGTGCCTTTGCTGTACAGAGCCAGGAACTCTTCCTCCTCCTGATTGTGGATGCTGACCAAATTAGCTCCTCTGGCGACACAGTCCTCATGTGCGGCACCCCAGCTCTTCTTCAGGGACCAGTCCACATTGTGGAAGAGCTGCAATAAATCAGCCCATAAATCAGCACTGGAAACTTGAATCAATGTCCCCTGCAGAGATTCATGGTTTAATTCGCTGCCTTATATACCTTGTAACAGTTTCTAAAGTGAGGCAGAGCCGTCCAGCTATCGGCACAGCCCTGTGATGGAGGGGGAGTCGGGGCCTTGGTGGGCGGGGTGATATCGGGCCTTGGTTTCTCACAGATGAAGGCGTATTTCTCTGAGCACTGCTTGTCATCCCAGAAACCACCAATCTGGCCCGCCGTCATCGCCACACAAGTACCATCCCCGCTATCTAGAGACAACAAGGACATGGTTTCCAGTGTGTATACATCATTCTGTCCAGCTGATATTAGGGCTAGTGTTAGGTCTGTACCTGGCTGGTCTTTGTCCCAGTGAGTGAAGGTGAGAGGTGAGCCGTTGTCCCAGTAGTAGTCCACCCCTCCACTTATCCCTCCATGAGCACGCAGGCCAATCCAATACAAACCGGTCTTTCCTGACAGGCCAACGGTAAAGTGCGCCTGTTCATAACTACAGTGAAACAGATAGACAAGTGAGGCAAAAACTCAAGCCAACATGATTGCAACATTATGATAACAGAATTTTTAAATAATAATCTGACACCATTATTAATTCAACCTCACTTTTTTCAAGTTAAGTTCAGATATACAATTTTCTACAATTGCTATCCAGAAAAGTATAAAAATAAAGAAATGAGAGATTGTGAGACAACTTCTTCAACAAGACTTTAAACAAGACTGTAACAACGTTGGTTTAGAGATTAAAGACTAATCTGTGAGCAGAATACTGGATGTGTTATAGGGAACACACATATACAGTAGTAGGAACTCCAAAATCTGGACAAGGATTGGATATAGAATCTGTAGTGTTATTAGCTCTGATAGAGGTTTCTTGCACACCTCTGCTCTTTCAATAACTCACATGTCTCCGAGGTGCAGCAGGAAGCCGTCCTGCTCTTTACAGAAATCCTTGGCATCTGACCAGCTCCTGGCAGTCTCCTCCATCCAGTAGCAGGAGTAACCATATGCATCCCAGCCCTGACACATATTACAGAGGTGAGGCTATGGCAGCAATCCTCTAAATCTAAAGTGTCGTCTTAAATCACTCAAGTTTACTAAACGACAAAAAGACTATTAGGCTTAAAAACTATGAAACTTTCTTCCCTGAAACCTCTGACTAAGATACAAACAGAAACACAGCTGCTCCAGTGAAACAACAACAAAAGAAAACCGAATAAAAAGTGTGGTAAGAGTTTGTCCTACCTGGGGGCATCCGTACACCGTGGGTTTTACAGACGGCACTGGGTAATGTGCTTTGGGCATTTTGCATATGAAGGTATTGAGTTCTGTACAGGTCACGTCGTTCCATCGGCCAGTCTGGGACAGAGATGATATTAAAAAAATGACCACAATTCATTTTAAAGAATGAATATTGTGGGCAGCTCGGATTTTTTCCCCATGCAGAGTGCACATTGGTTGTGTTTTGGCTTTGTCTCTGTAATATAAAATGTATTTGAATGGTGCATAGGACTGTTTTTCCTTCCTTCTCACCTGGTGTAACATCTCTACGCAGTCTTCATGGAAGCCATCGTGGTTGTTGGGTTCCCCTGGAGCCCAGTAAGTGAAGGTCGTCATGTGCTCGTCAGACCAGATGAACATGCCAGGCACGACCAGGTCATTCAGACCAGTCCACACATCGCTGGTGGCTGTAAGGGATAAAAAAAACATAATATATTATTGTTTTTATAGTGTCAGATTGATGTATACTGTGCACTCTTGTTATGACTGTGCTTCTGCTTTGCATATTTCCGTTGCTATCTAACAAAGCAGCAATGTTGTCTTATTTAGTCCATATTACTAGTAGCATTAATACCCCTCATTTTACTGTTTTGTATGTGGATTTGCATTATTAGCCTCTATGTTGCATCTTTTAAATAGTACCTGACAATGTAGTATAAAAGTGTCCAGTGTTCCACATTTTATTTTCTTTGTTTCTACATGCTTATAAATAATCTTAATAACTGTTATAACTTACTGATTTTAGGGTGAATTGGTAACATTTGTTCAGGGATTACAGATGAGAAATACCCTTTTGGCTCATTTACAGCAATATTTTATAAATGTTCACTGTCACTGCTGAATAAACCAATAAATAAATCATACATATTATATACAATATATATGCAAGTTTCAACACCTGTGGAGAATATCATACTCTACCTTTTTTTCACATGCTTTCTTTTCCTTTTCTCTGCCACAGCAGCCTAACCAAAGCCCCATTATTTGATTCAGATTTGCTCAATTAACTGAAACTAGTCTAAACTAATTTAGAATCACATCATATTTTATCCACATTAAACTCATGCTGAGTGTCAAAATTGAACCCCTAAATGTTTTATGTTGGAGCCAATAAGATTTCCTTTTAAGTGTTGTGTAAACCTTTAACTTCCGTTCTACTTTCTGACTTTCTTTATCATTTAACCGACTTTCACCTCCTATTTTTCTAGATCCATACCCATATACAGGTAGCTTTCCAGCCAGCTCTGCTCTGTCATTGAGAGGATGGATACAAGTTCGGCACCCAGACCCCTGCAGGTGTTCTGGGCATCACGCCATGTCTTTTTGTCGTCAGACGGTTTGTAGCAGAAATCTCCAAACTCATACCAGTCGAGCCCTGGACACCTCAGCTCTGTAGGAGAGAGCAATCATCATGAATGGAAAAAAGTGTCCGCTCAAAATAAATCAGTTCATTTAAGGGATTATAAATGCATCGTTACTCACCTCCATCTGCAAAAGTGTAAGACACAGCATAGTCTCCATCAAATCTGTAGAAAAATACATATAATGTTGAATTAGCCTCCCAGGACGGTTACACTACACAACAAAAAGGGGATTTAGTTTGAAACAGAGCTACTAACTGTCTTGAGGTGATGCCATTCCTGGTTGAGCCAGCGTAGAAGTCCTGTCCTGGAGCTTTCAACAAAGTACAATCTCCTCCGTTTTCATTTAATATCACTCCAGCATGGATAGCTGCAGCACAGATGTTTGAGTCCTGTTGGAGCAGACAGAGCAGAGAGATATTGAGATGTTCAGTTTAAACAGAATCTTTCCTCAACACTGTACAGAAAGTGCGATACAGATAAGACATTCACATACCCCACGATATTCTGTAGTGCCGTACACTATGTAATTAGCCTTGCCACAGCCTGCTGGACAGTGGACACTGAAAGACACATCCGAATCAAATGCATCAGTGTGTATTATGAATGAAAATGTCACAGAAAATGTCTTTATTATCACACAGAACAGAATAAAGATGCAACATTTAATGAGGTGTGTTACACTCACGTCATTTTATCATTGGCAAAGTTGAAGTTTGGCTTGTTGGCGCATGTGATTGCATCTGTTGAACCAGAATTTTTCGTTATTGATTGTTTATATGTGAAAGCACAGAACAGCAGATTTTCACTGATAATGAAATATAACTTCTGACATTTAGTAGATTTGTAACACTGGTGCTTTCTTACAGTCCGGTGTGCATCCTAAGACATCGAATCGAAGGCCCGCCTGACCGCTGAACTCCATCGGGATAATTCGGACGTACTTAGCTGACACAGGTGTACCAAGCAGCTGAATGTCAGGTGTGTTTCTGTCTGTTGAGCCTGGCAAAAACTGCAAATGAAGGAAATCCAGAATGACAACCTTTTTTGAACCAGGAAGGTCTTGACCTCTCGTAACGTTTGGCAGGCGGCTGTCTCTGCTTACTCACCCCCCCGTCAGCAGTGTAGTCATTCCAGGATACTCCGTCAGTACTGTGCTGGAGCCGAAATTTGGTGAGCCAGTGGTCATTGTGAGGGCAACCCTGGATCACTATTCCTGTTACTTTTCTGGTCTGGCCCAGGTTTACCTGGATCCAGCTTGAGGTCGCTGGAGGAGGGGACATTAGATATAGGATACCATTTTAACATCAAAACTCTGACTTCACCATAGATTTAAGTATTATTTTGTATGTGTGTCCAATCTGGTTGGTACATACCACTTCCTGAAGGCATCCAGCAGGAATTTCCATTCAAACGGGCTTTGCTGGGAGTGAAGGTACCAATAGAGGAGGAAGCAGAGAGCTGGGAGTCTGTGATGTTCCCGTGCTCCACACCCAGGCCGTGCAGACAAACTGAGAGCAAAACAAAACATCAGCCTTCCGCTGTCAGTGTTACCCTTTCAGGGGTATTGTGTGACACTCCAGGGGACTGGGAGTTTAGAGCTTAAACTACTAAAATGAATCAAAGAACAAGAAGAGGAAACCCACCTTTTTGTTCACAACTGTAGACGATCTCGAGATATTTGGAAACAGTGGGACAGGGATCCTCCTCCACATGGGCGTATGCAAAGCAGAAGGGACGATTGTCACACGCCTTTCTATAGTACGGAAGGACACCTTCCACTGTGCAGCTCCCTAAAGAACAGATTCTTTTTTATTTAAGCACAGATCAATATTTGCTTAATAATTCGATTCTATTCTTTTAACAGAAAAACAATTGGCAGTCAAAAGTAATTGCAGATGAAGATTATAAGAAGAATTTAAAAGATCTAATGCAGTTGAATAAAGAAATATCCCCATTTTAATTCCTTTTTTGCATTTGTAAATATAAAATTTTGACTTTTGTAAAGCACCTCCTCCTGATCCATCCAGGTGTGGACAGATATCATCACTCTTTCGCCCGTAGAAAGCAGACTGGATGTTAATTACACTTTCCTGTGGACAGTGAAGGACAGCTGAGGAGTCCTGGCACACCAGCGCCGTCATGAAACCTGCAACAGGAAGGATTTGCAAATGAATCACTGTTTCATGTTATTTGTAGATGTATATATTGTTTACTTGTTTGCAAAAAGTCACTATGCAGGAAGCCATGTCCGATAGTGAGGTATCGTTACCATCGTGAGGTGGAGGAGGCTCAGGTGTGTTTCCTGAAAGAGGAAACATGAGTATAATATTACCTTTAACACTTTAAATATTGTTTTCTGTTTGCGACAACAATTAAAGCAACATATCTCACCTCTCCGCTTGCAGATGTATCCTCTTCTGTTCTCACAGTTGTCGTCGTTCCAGTAGCCGCTGTTAATAAGTATAGAGAGGCAGTCTTCACCGTAATAGTCGTCTGGGTTACCTGTGAGGAAAGATGAGGCCAAGGGAATTCAGGTGTCACAGCATTCCTTATATGTTTTCATTCTGGAGGCATTCTCAGAGAAACTGTGCAGAAGAGATTTGGTTTTAACCTGCATTCCAGCGGATGTATCTGAAAGGAGAACCATCCATCCACTCCCAGCCACCTTCAGTGACGGAGTCGTGCCCGCCCATCCACAGAGAGATACCTGTGGGACTCTGCTGGATCAGACCTGAGAGGAGGCAACACGTTTATTAACTGATCCAGAAAAAAAAAACAGACAGCATGAGGGCAAAAATACACAACCACCAGACTTTATATATATATCAGAGTAACTTAACACCAGGCTTAACAAAAAGCAGTTTTTCACTCCCCTTTCTGATTTCAAGCCTGTTTCACCTCTTCAGGGTCTGTCTGTGAAGTTAGGTCAGCAAAAACAAGATTTTCAGTGGGTTCAAGTTTCAAGTTACTATTAAAGAATTTGAAAGTTTTGCTTTGGTGCCCCAAGTTGTAGTATAAAATTTAAAAAAAAATGCATTGCTCGAATATAAAATCTATATATTGTACTGAGGTAGAGTGCAACAGATTATTGGGGGCGCTGTTAGGAAAAAGAGATTTGAGAACTAAATAGGAATATTTTGAGAAAAAACTGCAATGTTATGAGAAAAAAGGGTGTAAGGTGCTTATTGGTAAAACGTATAACAACTTCATGTAAAAGTTTACGTACTTCATTCATGAGGTATTACATGACTTTTTCCTCAAAATATTTCAACTTCAAAATAAAAAATGTTCCCCCAGTGACCCTTAATATACTGTTCTATTAGAGACCTTATTGGGACAAACATGAAGAAATATAGTCCTTCAACCTGCTCCTCTGTATTACATTCAAGCAAACTGTTATGAAACATAATTGGGACAAAACCTTCTGAAATGAATAAGTAATAAACAATAAGAAAAATATATATAATATAAATATAAAGCCAGGATGAGTGAATGTCAGAACATTAGAGTAAATATATAGAGGTTACACCTTGTATGAAGGCCTGTTCAAAGGGGTCGGTGATACTGATGAGGTCTCCTCCCTGGTTGACACAGTCAGCTCGAGCCTCGGACCACGTCCTCATCGACAGGTAGTTAAACAGGTAGCAATAGTCATTAAAAGGATCTGACGTCCAAGAACCACACTTCGTATTCCATCCTGTGACAAACACAACCCCCAACAGTTCATACATATCCAGATAAACACAGACACATATTATCAGCTTCAGATCATGCTTGAAGCGTAATGATCACCTGGTCCAGATGTTGGGGGCTGTGGAGGAGGTCCTTGGCCCTTGGCTGTGGACGGACGCGACAAAGAATAACTACAGAATACAGTATGAATACAACACACAACACAAGAGAAATAAATAAATATAATGTATCTGACCCTTTTTGCAGACAAATTCCTTTGTGGCGGTGCATAAATCATCATTGAGTTTCCCAGGTTCTTGGTGATTCATCCCTCTGAGGTGCACACAGTCCTCCTTGTCCAGCCAGTTGTCTGGCTGGTTGGGCGCCCATGGGAGGAAGTCCTGAGGAAGACAAAAAGAAGAAATGTTGCTTTAATATGAGCAGCTTCACGGTCATACTGCAGCATTTTTGCATAATGAAACATTGAGGAAAGAAAAGATCTTCCAAAAAAATACGATTGTCATATTTTTGTGATTACGGGGATTTTTGAGATGACTAGATGGTGTCAAACTGATGTCATTTTACAGTTAAATGCTCACACAATATACTCATGGTTTCATCACTTACTGCAGGAGTTCCATCGGTGTACACAAACTGGTTTTCGACATTGATATCATTCAGACCCACCCAGGCTTCCGCTGGCATGTGAGCTGCAGACAAAAGACACATTATAAGTTATATATTATAAGTTAACACTATATCCACAATATTCACATAATTTATTGGTGAATTATTTTATGATAGTTAGATGAGCTAGAGTGCTTTCTTAGCTGCGCACCAGTTAGGAAACTCAGTTCTTCCTGCGAGTGGAAGCTGGCGAGGTGAGCCTGCTCCCTGTTACAGTGAGACTCCGCATCCTGCCAGTTTAACACCGACTCAGTCTCAAACTGATAGCAGAAGTCTCCATACAACAAATATCCGGCGTCACAGTGGGAATCTGACACAAAAATAACAATCTCACAGTTATTATCACAGCTTTAGTTAGACTGTATGTGAAGAGGGAACGTGAAGTCTGACTGACCAGGTGTTGAAGTTGGTTTGGGGTTCTGTCCACCTGTCATCTCACAAATGTAACCCAGGCTCTTGAAGCAGTTGGTTGTTTCCCATTTGCCTTCATAATTTCCTGGAAGAGAGCATAAACATCTTGCAATGCCAAAACTCAACTGAAAAGACAGGACAGTGTCAGTTTAGAGTGCAGATTCTACCTGTGAAGATTTGTCCACAGTCCCAGGAGCCTGCCGTGTTTCTGGGCCAACCATCACCGTAGTTGGAAAATGTAACCGCTGTTTTATCCACCCATCTGAAATCCCCATCCTGGTCCTTATCTGGTAACATCACAGGCCAGAAAAAAATGAAGGGAATGGGCATTTTAACAAGTCACTTTTATTTAAAGAGAGATTTTTGTTCTTGTTCCACAGCGAGTAGAATACCTGATAAACCAATCCAGATGTCAGGAATGTCCACTTGGTGAAAGTCTGGAAGGTATCCGTTTATGAAGAACTGTTCGTCTTGACTGCACACGAGGAACGGGATGAAAATAAGAGACAGGGTAAGATTTCTACTTTTCTCACAAACTCTTTTCTCTGTGCAACTAAACGCAGCATGGATCTTAATTCCTTTTAAGCAAGACCAACTGTGAAAATTTGGGTACAATTACACTTTGGTGTTTTATCTGTGACATGCCGAAACATAATGCAGTCATAACATAAACAAACTGATGCAGTAATGCCTTTAAAATTTTATAAAAATTTTAAAAAGTACACCTGCTCTTTGCTATTTCTTCTTTCAAGTGTCACTTTAAAAACAAAATACTTGCCATTTAATTCTTTCCTACCTGTTTATAATCAGCAGGTGGGACCCCATATCGGAGCACTTGGTGAAGGCCTCGTGCCAGGTGGTCAACAGGTTGGTATTACTGACCAACCAGTAACAACTGCCAGCAAAGCTCAGCCAGCCAGCAGGGCAGATAGCTGGAGGAACAACAGCAAGAGGTTAGAGGAAAAAGCAAAGAATCTAAACAATATTATTACTTTTATGTTAAAAATAAAAATATCATGACTGGGACAAGAGATATCATCACTGTGTAATAACAGTAAAAATCCAGCTTACTGTTCAGTGGTCGTTTGCACATGTAAGGACGCTCATATCGGCACACGTGAATTTTCCATTTCCCAAATTCATCTGATTCGTCTTTGATTACTGCAGAACATGAGCCAGACTGTGTATCACTGTTGGAGAACATGTGGTTAGACTTTGATAGCACAGATTAATATTTAAGTTTAAATGACACAGATACCATATTAGAACTTACAGTGTGGGTTCACCGGTACCCCAATTTGTGTACCCCACTTGCTGAGCATCCGACCAGGTCAACTGACTGTTCCCTGCTTCGACTTGACACGAAATCTTGTTGCATTTCTGGAGAAGCAGAGCTCATCTTCATATTGATGCGCTAAATATTCACATCCAGAATATACAGTATATAATAAAGAGGCAAAGTGAGCCTCTTCCTCTCACCAGTGTGGAAAGCCCAATCCAGAGGTCAAAGTGTGATGGGTCCAGTGTTCCTGTGATGTACTGCTCTTCTTGTGCTGTAGTAATGGACACCAGGTCTCCTCCGTCCTGCACACAGTCAGACCTGGCTTCTGACCAACTCTTCCTGGTGTCGGCCTTCAGCTTGTAGCAGTTGGAGCCGTACTGTCTCCAGCCGTTGGCTAAGTCACACTGTGGGCCAGGATTCGCTGAAGAACAGAAAATAAAGTTTATGTTTTAAAATGTTGCTGGTCCCTCATGTGTTTGTGAGGAAGTGGTACCTGACACATGACTGAAAAACAACCTTTTTTTGTTTCTGTTCTTTTATTTAATGGAAAGATAATATAGAAGCTTTTAATATGCTGAGTTCGGTAAAGATTAAAGGTACTTGCAGCTCTATTTTGATGACCGGATCACCATTTTGTTTCCATTGTCTGATAAACTAACATCTTGGTGACATGAAACACCTTTCTGATAACTGTAGAGGGCGGTAATACAAATGTGTAATACTCTGATATCTTTATGTTTTCACACTGCTACAATGATTGATAGTTGGTGGCAGTTATCATGCATCCATTGCCAATCCCAGCCGACATGTGCCATTTAAAGGCAGGGAGAACATGGCTGTAATAATCAAGGTATATCTGGAGCACCCCTGGTTCCAGTGCATACAGAAACTGCAATGTCCACCATTTGATTCTGGCCGGGGACCTTTGTTGCATGTCTTTCTCTTCACTGAGGCTAAAAAGGCTCAAATGCCAAGAAAATAATCTAATAAAAAAAAACCAAAAACTGGGAAGAAAATGCAGTGCAACAAACTGGGAAAACAGAAAAAGTTGTCTCATTATGTCACTTCCATACACTTAAAATACTGAATTAGAATTTTGGCTGCTCTGACATCAAATATAGTTACATAATTGATGTTTGAAGCTGTTTTTGCGTCATCACCACACCGTGTGGTGGCACCTACTCGTACAGTATCTTATCTGAGATCATTTATGTTAAGACTGGATCAACTTTACATGAAAAATAATTAAAAGTATTAAGTAAACTAGCACACTAGTTGGTAGACTTACGGTTGGGGTACTTGCAGATATATTTCCTCTTCACATTGCAGTTCTCATCATTCCACTGTCCAAAGCTAGATCCTACCACCTGACCACAGTCCTCCCCAGGGTCGCTACCCCAGTTGTCAGGCTGGCCTTGCATCCAGAATCTGAAACAAGACAGAGATCATTTTGAATAAACAGTCATCACACGTCTATTCGGAAGTCTTTACTGAAATGTTCTGATACAGGATCCTACATACGATAGGTATGGTATAAAAGGACTCCCATCGCTCCACTCCCAGACACCCTCTGAGACTTGGTCATTCAGACCGAACCAGTAGATCTCTGTGCCGATTTGTGTCCTCACCCACAACTAGAAATAACACATAAAAATATACATGATCCCTGTGTGTAAAAAAAGACAAATGAACATGTATCAAATCTGGAGGCTCGAGCGTGTTGTCTCACCCTCTCGTGGATGTCCTGAACGCTCATCAGGTTGCTGTTCTGCTCCAAACAAAATGCGTTAGCCTCCAGCCATGACTTTGTATCAGTTGAAAAAAAGTAACATTTAGTCTCATACTCCCTCCAGCCTGCCTGACACTGGCAGTGGGCTGAAACAGAACAACACAACATACTGTTACTGTGCACATATATGACCAAAATATGTTGTATTTAAAAAATACATCACAAAAGCACACATGAGTATGTGAAACAGCACATGAACCACTAGATGCTGGCCTCAAGAAAATGGTTTTGAAGTGATTTGGAAAACCCTAAACTTAAAAGAAAAATACAGATATATCATCTTTTTTATGCTAGTTTATTTAACTTATTCTCATGTGTCTAATGTGTGAAGAATATTCTCTGGGTTCTTATTTCTTCAAATAAACCCAAGTCCAAAGATCTGGTTGATCTCAGAGATGTGGATCACTAGCTGGCAGCAAAAGCAAGACACTCTCTCTATATTTTTTACACTCTGTATGTGAAACGGATGCTCCATTACGCAGATTAAAAGACATAATGGAGTAACGTCTTTGAGTCAGGAAGAACGGTATAAATTTCATGGTTGATAAGTAAAAAAAAACAGCTACCCGGTTGATGTGGACTTTCATCATTTGAATGCCCATCAATCATAAAAGTCCCATGACAGATCCACAGTCCAGCCATGTCAGTCAACTCTCAGCACCTCATACAAATCTTTTGGGTAATGTTTGACTTTAACAACTTTTACCGACACTAGAATCACATGTTTTTGCACTCGTCCATAACGGGTCAAATGACCAGGAGAAAACCACAGCTGGTACAAAGTTGTAAGCTTTTATCCAGTGTTTTCCACCTCACCTGAAACAATCCAGTGTTTCAGAGACATCAAACATCAGATAAAAGACTAAACCACTGATACAAGATCGTTCAGAATACAAAGTATACTTAAATTCTTTGCTATAATTTTTTTCTCTTAAGATAATTGGTGGCATAAAGGAACCCAGTGCTTAGACATTCTTCACATTTTGAAGATAAGCAGGTGATTTTAATCACAGGTCAGCATATAAGACAGTACAGATTGGTTGAAAACTAGTCTAATAACAAAGGTTTGGAGGTCTTTTGTACAGCCATTTGTTTTTGTCCTTAGAACCCTTTACTGTGTGGTTCCTTTAATAGATAAAGAAAAAACAAATTCAGCTTCTGTGAAATAGATGAGATAAAGTTAGAGCTCTCCACTGTGGGAATTGATTAACATGAGTCTTTTTTTCTCCCAATATCTTTATTACTTTAATGTCAAAATTAAATTCTCCCTCCCAGGTCTGCTCATCAAGTGCTTTATGCAAAAATACAGCGCAAGTCTATTGATTAATGTCCTGAACAGCTGCCTCACATTGAAACATGTTAAAAACACAACTTTAACTTCATATTTCATCAGGTTCTCCTTTGCTGATACACTCGTCTTTATTTTAATGATTAAAGAAATTAAAGCAAGGGCCAGTGCTCTCAGGTTTATGCTTTGACCTCTCCATGATTGGCGTAATCATTGAATAAAAAGTGTCACAAGAGACTTACCACAGGCAAGAAGAGCAGCAAAGCTGAGCAGCTGCAGAAGCACTCTTTGTCTCCTGTCCATGTTTTATTTTTCTGTGTTCAGCTCTTAAGGTTTCTACATATCCTAATAGCTTTACGTTTTTTGTCCAAACTCTCTCTGAGCCTGGCAGTGTGTGAGTGATGTGCTCTAGCTCCCAGTTATCAGACTTCTGAGCATCTTCTCTTTAATTCACCTCTTTTCAGCATCCGTCCAGGGTCCAAAGACTGAAAGCAGTAAAACACAGATGACAAACACTTGACCTCTTGACTCATTTTCTATATTACAGCCTACAGTGGTTTGTTATCGAATTAAACTTACATGACTGAAAACAAAGTTGGCTTTTTTGATTCCGCAATGTGCAATATTAAGAATAAAACATTTGAATTTCATATTACCAAAATGAACAATTATCAATAATAAACATGTTGCAAATCGGACATATTTTCTAATTTCTTTTGTAATGTTAATATTTCAACAAAATTATTTTGTACATCTGTACATATTACTTCTTGCAGAATGCATTTTAATGTCAAGTGCTTTGACTTGAAATATGTTTTTATAAAAAAAAAAGGAACTTCACTTCATTGAATGCCATTTCATTTGAACTAACTTTATGACATTCTGTGACTTCAGGTCCCAAAAACCCCTCTCACACAATACATGAGAATTTAAACGCACATTTTTAATAGCCTTAATGACCCATTGATTACAACAGTGTGTGCTTCACATTTGACACAGTGAAACCACAAAGTTCAGACAAGAGTTTATAACAACCACATGTCAACTGTCAATAAACTTTATACTGCCAAACATCTGCCCCGAACTGTTACTTTTTAACTTGGTTTCATAGGATGTTACAAAACAATAAATTTGAAATCTAATTCTCATCTACTCTACTTGTTATATTGCTCAGCAGATATGTCTGAATTAGGAAACCTCGAACCTAAATCTGATTAATGTAATGAGTGAAAGTATAAATGTATGAATCTTCACTGAGAAGAAAAACTGGTGTCAGGAGTGTCCGAGGTGCAGGAAAATGAACCATAAAACTCCCACAAACTCAGCAGTCTGAGGTTATTATTGATGTTGAACTGAAGTGACTGAATTTCATAAAGGAGCATTACCATAAACTTGATTGCTGTAGGGGTTTGTTTGGACCCAGTCCTGACTGGAAGGCAACATTTCAAGTGTTAAATAAAAAACAAACAAGGAATTCCACCAATGAACTTTACACATAACTTTATTGTACCAACTTATACCAATACAATGTAAATAAAAAGCAAAAGATGGAAGCAGTCAAGAGGAGGAAGAACACAAAGTACAGTAAAGTTTACAAAAAAGGCTAATTTGTTAACAAAGTTGGCAACAATATTGATAATATATTGTTGATATTATGCACTAGTATTAATAATGGCAGGACACAAACTGTGCAATAATATGTATATTTCTAGTATAAACCGTATATAGCATTTCTGTTTTAAACTCTGTCAGCCTATTCTGAAAAACGAAGCTGTTGCCACATATTACATGTTTCTTAGATAGGGCAGAAATATTGTGTTAAATAAACATCTTCAAACATGAATAACGTGAAATTCTCCATTTAGGACAAAAATATACTCAGACTTCACATCTATTCTAAGAAAATAGTGCACAGCAATGGATTAGATAGTGTAGTTAAGAATAATACCAAAGATACACCTATCTTATTATACAAAATGTCCATATATTAAAATATAACATTACCATCTGCAGAGACAAACCTCAGCTGAATCTCATACACATCTGAAAGCACTCTGATTAGGATTTCTGACAGTCCAGCTATCGTCAAACACAAATCTTGAATTTTGAAAATCTGTCCCTGTCAGCTTGAACAGACCTCTGTACAACAATGTAGAACTCAAAAAGAACTGGTGAGTTGCATCGTATTGCTCTGATGAGTCTTTGATTCTCAGGTATATATAGTCATCAAATCCTTTCTCAATTCTGAGGTCGAGGTAAAGGTGGCGACTCAGGATTCAGCAGGTGCAGGCAGCACTTTTTTTTTTTTGTGTTTGGCACTTGCAGCGGTTAAATTCCTCGGACCTGTCACCTCCTGACCGGTGACTGATTTGTCCCAATAGGCCTTAAAATGATTGTTCAAACATGATTACAGGCAAATCCCCAAAAAAAGCTAGAGCTGCTGGGATACGATCCAGCTTACTGCAGTTGGAACTGCTGATAGAATAATTCTGAAAAAGCACCTTTAAAAGAAGTCTAACTGCTTCAACAGATGCTTTCACTTAACATGGCGTAAGATCCCAGGAATCTTGGAAATGTATTTGACATCTTCACATCATATTTCAGATTGACTGAAGAAAATGTTTGTGTTTTAACTGCACACACTGCACTGCAAAACGAGGCGTCGAATCCAGTATGATTACATCTCTCTGGATAATGAAAACAACTGCAGCGCCAAAGAGTAAACTGTCTTAAAGAAGAGACCTTTGAAATTCTTTCATACTGGCCCACTAAAGGTCCCTGTTCATAATGTGCACCTAGTAGTTCTGAACCAAAACTCACCTCTCATTCTCAAGATGTTAGAATTAAATGCAAGGCTCAGTTACTAGTTTCCCTTAAAAAGTCAAAACTATGACAAGGCAGTCAAACAGAAGAAAATACAGTACAAAATACTACATCAATGATTGCAAATAACACCAGCAGGAGTCAAGAAAGATGTCTCGAACGTGTCATTTTGTCAGAGAAGACTTCAGATTTGTCAGATGTGCACTTCAAGTCAGTAAAATCTCCCTAATATTCCTCAATCACTGTGTGCAAACTGAACATCAGCCTTAATGTGTGTTTCAGGCTGATGTTCAGACAGTGGCAAGTGATAAAGTTGCTGGGCGAAATCACTCTGTCACTGTCTGTGTGCTTTGTGTCGTGTGCTTGTGCAGTGATCAGATCTGATGGTGACCTGGCTGTCAGTCACCTGGTAATAAGTGGGCGGGGGGGGGTCACATGCAGTTGGCCACGTTGCTCGAGCCCTGGCCAACATCCCTGATCTGGCTGACGTGAGACGAACAGACAGCCACTCCGGCTCCGGCACGGCAGTGAGACACCGAACCCACCAGCTCCCATCTGAACAGAAAACAGATGTAAATAACAACAAAATAAAAAGACGACATAGTAACAGCCTTAAACAATGCAGAAGTATTTTTGAACTAGGTTTACTATTTCAACTGTTTTATTTAGAGCTAGTTATTATTTGAATACCTAACGAGTTGAGTCCTATTGTAGTATCATGAAGTCAAAAAAGACTCAAAAAACATAATTCAGAGAGGACTACACAGCAATATTTAACCTGAACTGTATCTTTGTGTTTTCGTTTCCAAGTTGTTTGTCTTTTATTATATTTCATACACTGGTCTTTTTTTGGATGTTTTAATATTCAACAAGAAACAAATGCTCTTAAATTATTGGTAAACCAGAGTTCCGTTGTGCAGCTTAATACTGAACTCAAAGAGGCATATACAATTATCACTGACCCCATACATGTCTTCTATGACTACTTTTTTAGATTTCATGTATGTAAACAAATATAGGGAAGTTTGGTTTTATTCCAGAAGCAATTAGACCGTTTTTGACATAATACACCTTTTATGATGATCATATTTTGCATTTGATGACTCAGTTATTTTGAATCAAACTGAATATCTATTTGCAATCAACAGCCAGTTGACTCCAACCAACTACAGTTTATCCTGATGAGTTCTAACTACAGAAGGTTCCTACTATGATAAATGGCTATTATAAAATCAGTACTTTAGAACAGGGCTCCAGACTAACTTTTTGCATTAGTTGCAATGGTGCGCCTGTAGGTGCACCCAAATTTTTCATTGCGTCACCTTTAACGCCATAAGGTCACCTTTTTATCGCTCTCCATAACTTTCATATAATATGAATTATTTTTAAACAAGAATAAGGTGTAAAGAAATGCTTGTCTTTATTTGAAGCACAATTATATATAAAAAGAAAAATAAAGTGTTTAAAAGGGCTTCACTGAAGTTGAACATTTCAAATTAAAACACTAAGCAAAATAAAACATTTCCAATTAAAAGAGGACCTGATTGCTACTACCTGCTGCTGAAATGCAGCTGGGAGAGGGGCCACTTTCTCTACACACACTTGTCACGGCATATCGTGTGTTTTTTAGTTTCGATACGAAACGAAGAAGAAATGAAGAATGCACTATTTCCGGCCATATTCTGACCGCACTCCTGACAGTACACGCAGTGCATTGTGTTACATCCTTTGTTGTACCTCAGCCAGGGAAACTGTTTCAGCCAGTCCTGTCTGAAGGAATATATTTTGACCTTTTTAATTTGGGTCTCCGAGCCGGGCTCTATCCCAGACTCGGTTATCTCCTCCTCTGGTTCCGAGTCTGATGCTGTCGCCGAAGGACAGGGGCTCGGCAATTTTTAAACACACGCAATTTAGCGCGGTGAACAGGACCACAGCCAATCAGAGGCAAAGACCCGCCCGAGCTCTGTCTCTTATTGGTTTAGAACACGATATGATCCTACCATGAGTGTGTGAGTTCGGTCACAGGAGAACACAGAGAGATGATGCGCTTGCGAAATAGAATTTATGTTTTCACCCGGGCAGCGTCAGGTGCATCAGTGCGACCTAGAAAAATTATTAGTCGCACTCTTAAAAATTTTGGTCGCATGTGCCCTGTAGGAAAAGCCCTGTAGAAACACATCACATGACACAATCCTCATCCATCTCCTCCTCACCTGTTCATTCGAGGCTCAAAAGCTTCCACTGTGTTCAGGTAAATGTTCCCATTGTGACCCCCGACTGCGAACACTCTTCCCATTACAGTGGCAACCCCGACTCCCCCACGGGGGGTGGTGAGCTCAGACACGTACTCCCAGCGGTGCATTCGAGGGTCAAAGCGCTCTACGGAGCTCAGAGGTGAATTGTCATCAAAACCACCTTTAAGAAAGATGAGAGAGGCAATTATTAAAAATATAAATCACAAGAAATGTCTGTTTCATGAAAAAGGCTCAAGGGACAAACAGGAAACTAATAAAGACCTGTAACCTGATAAGGAACACACTCAGGAGTAACAATGACTTAATTGCTCCGAGTAAGATTATGCTGTTACTAATGGAGCAGGTACATACAACATTACCTGCATCAAGAGGATTTCATGCCACAGCTAGTGACTAGGCAAAATGCCACAACAGAAGTTTTAATGAACGTTGAGTAACCCTTCAAGTTCAGATGGCACAATAAAAGCCTCATCCTTACACTCTGTTAATCAGTCACCAGATAGCTTTACAAAACATGAACTTTTGTCTTTCCTGATTCACGCATTTGTGTATAAAATTGTAGGGTGTGTACGTAGGAGGCATGTGACCTGGGTGTATCAGAAAGAAGCAGAGACACCAGACTACTGCTATATACTGTATATTTATTTCTCTCACCAACTACATAGAGGCAACCATTGAGTTTGCTGACTCCATTTCCAGCCCGTCGCTGGCCCATCTCGCTGACCTCCGTCCACTTGTTGAGGTGTGGGTTAAAACGCTCCACACTGGACAGTGACGCCACGCCATCGTTGCCCCCCACCGCATACACGAAACTCTGGCAAGGAGATGGTACACAAGAATTCAAGACCGGGTTCTGATAACATATATCAATAAAAAATTTGTCACAACTTTCCTCTAAAGTCTTACCCCCAGTGCCACAGATCCCACTCCTCCTCTGGGTGTGTTCATCGGAGCTACAGCGCTCCAGCAGTCGCTTTCGATGTCGTAACGCTCCACATCGTTGAAGCAGGAGTTGTCATCCAGACCTCCGATAGCATAGATAGGACCACCAAGAGCTGCAAGGGCTATACCCCTCCTGAGAAACACATACACCATTGCTCAAAGCAGTATTTGTTGGTATTTATTCAATACTCTAAGTGTGTATATATATATATATACACAGTAGATAGTAAATGGTACACTGGAAGAAATGCATGGTAAGGTATATATCTGCCCTGTTCCTGTGCAGTTAAAGGCTGAAAGAGGGATGTTTTCTAAGTCAACGGGGACAAGGGCTTCGGAAGGCCAAAGAGAAGAAAAATATCAGTTTTTAGTTCAGGCACTTTATTGTGATAGCACACTTACCCAGAATGTAAGACAAAGAAGAAAGTCCCATTAACATTGAGTGTATTGTAGTGTCTGTGTACCTCTTGGTGTTCATGGAAGCTTTCATCATCCACTTGTTGGTGAGGGGGTCAAACATCTCCATGTTGCCTAAATGTTCATTACCATCATGGCCCCCAACAGCATAAACTTTACCTAAGAAACATCAAACAGATATAAAGTCTTTATGATCGTGTGACCTGACCAGTGATTACAAATGATCCACAGTTCTTGTTACTGTCAGAGCAAACTAATTAGGACTGTGTTGACTAGTGACAAGCAATATTTTACAAAGATAACCATGTTGCAAGGCATACTGTATTCATTATATATTATTTATATGTTAACTCAAATATTAGGGTCTTATATTTAAGTTAAATACACACTCAGTTGAAAGTTTATGTATAACGTATAATGCAATACAGTTAAACATAAAGTTGATTCAACACATTTCTTAAACTGTTTAACACTAAACATTATATAGAATTTATTTCCAGACTGTTACTGCATTACTTTTATGATGTGAAAATAAAGTACAACATATGTCATAATGTTTCCCTGTGCTCTTCAATTTCTGAACGTTTCCAACTGTTCATCTTTCCATGTCCTGGCTTTGACTTTCTGTAGTCTTATTGTATATAACCCCTCTTACCTCCTACAGATATTACACCCACGTGACGCCTTCTACTGTTCATCTCAGGACCAAAGAACCAGCTGTTCTTAGTGATGGAGTAGCACTCAATGCTGCGAAATGGGTCACCAGAACCCCCCCGACCACCCACACAGAACAAAACCCCTGAAGAAGTGGTGGGAAAAGAATAAAATGTTGGCATAGTGACAGAAGATACATGCACACAGACCACAGACTTGGGATAAACATATTTTAAAATGAAGAAAAGAGATACAAAGTAAATACAACAAACTTTCTATTATGAAGACGAGACTAAGCCTGTTAGAACACATGAAAACCCAGAAAGCCATTTTGGTTTCATGTATTTTTTAGATAAGAAAAAGTTCTGAATGTTACTACAAATGCCATAAAATCAGTGGTTACATGTTCAAAGCCAAACACCACCATATAAGTACTACCTGCAGTGTGTTTCCGGGGTATTGTACGGACTGAATACTCAAAGTCCAGCACCACCTTGTTGCTGAGGTGCAGGTGGTAGTTCCTGGCTTCGTCCATCAGATCGCGACAGCTCAGGTTACCTTTGATCATCTCGTCCTTAGCCACCGTTCCAGTCAGGAACTCTACAGGGAGCAGGGGGAGGCGCACCTGTAGGACAGACCAGCATAAACTTTGGATTGTGGTTGTAAAAGTGATTACATAAAGCCCTGAACATATATACAACACTAAACTCACACATAGTTATGTAGCTAAACCTTCAGGCGATCAGTAAAATAGGTCATAAATTCTAACTTTACTAGAACATATACAGAGGGACTTCAACAGAAACTTAAGGAGATATTAAATTCAGGATGCAACATGAATTTGTGTACGGTCAACCAAACCCCTCTTGAAGCTGTACACTCTCTAACCTGAGACATGATCTGGTCCAGCCAGGCCTCGTGGTGCTGTGGGTTCGCTTTAAGCCACTTCACCGCTGCATTGTACACCTGGGTCTCTGAGTGGATATTGAGCTCACTGGAGGACAATAAAGTGCGCAAGTGCTGGGGAGACACGCATGTAAAGTCCTCACACTCCACTACTTCGGTGAAGTGTTCGCAGGCATAGCGGTCGGCCATGTCCATCAGGTCTACGCGATTGTGGCTCTCAGCAAAGGTACGGACTGCCAGGCAGTTGGTGGGGTGAAAGTGGGCCTTCATGTACTCACAGCAGGCTCTCGCCACCAACTCCACCTAATAGATTCAGGCAGTAATAAAGCAATTTTACACAGAGAGAACAAAATGTCTGCATGGCTTGTAGTTTGGTGGTATTTGTGTTTCTTTATTTACCTGAAGGATGCAGGCAGCATAAAGCAGTGGCTGAACATTGTCCACGGTTAATGTGAGCTTAGAGGAGTAGGCAAAATGCACCAGGTCCTGGATAGCATCACCATCAAAGTCTTTGATCTCAATCAGTTCCTGCTTAGCCTCGGACATCTCTGACAGGAACATGGCCCTGAGGGAAGAAATACCAAAGAACAAGGTGAAAAAAACATAAAATATCTAAAAATCTATTTTATCTTGAGGTTTTGACAATATGGAGGCCCATAAAGTACATTTACTCCGTTTCAAGGTGTGTTAATACTTCATGATAATCGATTACAGTTGTCACAATCATAGAATTTTTGTTGACACTAAGTTTTAAAGCAAGCTGTCATATTTTGTTATTTTTTACAATTATAGTATTTTGTTTCAAATAGTATGTGCTCAAATTATTGTGTTTATATCTTCTGTAATGTATGTTTTTTTCCCCAGCTGTTAATATACAAGAGGGAACATGTGCTATGTTTCCATCCAAGCATCTTTAGATAAACGATCTAAACAGAAATGAAAAAATGACCTTATGTTCAGGCTCAAGACAATTTACAGACAGTTCTTTATTGCTTTCTGTATGTGTAGTCGGTGCAAAAGGTTTATGTGACATATAGTATAACACAGCTACAGACCAGCAGGTTCCACTACAACATTATGGAGATTAAGTGTCTACTAGTAAGAAAAAAAATCCCTCTTATGTGTCTCGTATGCTGTGCTGAAAATTGCTATTACAGTTCCAAAATTAAAACCTTTTATACCCATACCTGAAGTAAGGGATCACGCAAGCCAGCACTAGCTTGTGACATGGTATCAACCTGCTGCCAACCTACAAAAAGAGACACAAACACAAAACCCATGTTTAGGCAACAACACACCCTGTATACATTATTAATAAGCTCACTGCTTATTCATTTCCACAGTATGGCTGTTCAGTACTGTGATTTTGGCAGCTATTTAGGGATTGAAAATAAATCAAGCCACACTCAACTTAAAATCTGGATTAATTAGGCTCACATCTATAAAATATTCTTTATGCAATCACAACCTTTAACCTGACACTGCTTGAAACATAAACAAAGACCAGTTGAGACATAAACAGAAGACAAATCTCTCTGTCTTGACTTAAATCTGGACAGAGTGACCTACCTTCAGCGTGACGTCACAGAGCTCGCCTACTTCGTAGAAATGCCTGAGGGAGTTATGGAAGTCCTTCCAAGCCTCGTGAGCCTCAAAAACAAAGGACCCATCTGGCTCACAGTCTGCTTTCGAGGCCCTGTTTCCCGGCCGCTTCTCCTTGGACTTCTCCTTGGACTGCTTGGCATGGTCTGGCACCACATCCCCTGGTGCCATAGCTGGCTACAAGAAACAACACCTGTAATAGAGATGAAAGTGTTTTCATATTTGACAGAAATAATTGCTTACAGAATGCATCTTGACCTTAAAATTATGTTTTACAATCTATATATAATCTACAGTGTATATGGTGATTTTTTTTTGCTGATCCACTGTGTGGCCTGTCTTCTTCTATATCTCTCTAGGGTGAAACGGAGATCATATGTCTCATTTGGCAACATCTGAGGTTCTTAAACAGCCGCCTGGTTCCACATTCTTCACACATATTTTATAATCTTCATGTATCAGATATTGTGTCATCACAATTCGTATATATATATATATATATAATGTCATTTTGTTGATTTGTTCTGTACATTCAACATCTATTGCATGTCTGTCCGTCTTGGGAGAGGGATCCCTCCTCTGCGGCTCTTCCTGAGGTTTCTTCCATTTTCCCTCCCCCGTTAGAAGTGTGTTGTTCTGGGGAGTTTTTCCCTCATTTGAATCGAGGATCTAAAGACAAAGGGTGTTGAATGTTGTACAGATTGTAAAAGCCTGTGAGGCAAATTGTGATTTGTGATTTTGGGCTGTATAAAAATCCAATTTAACTTGACTTAAAGACAGTGGCAGGTAGGGGTAGGTGATATGGACATTATAATATTGATGACAATCACAGTCTTAATTTTGAAATTGTTGAAATGTTTTTTAGAAATAATGATCAAAACAATAAAATCTCACTCGCAAACAAACGTTTCACTAAATGAAATTAGTCTGATTAATCGATATAATCCAGAGAAAATTAAATGAAAATGACCATCATTCTCTGGTTATAGCGTCTCAAATGTGGAGATTTGAGATGCTTTTAGTGTCATATCACTGTTAATTGTAAATTTTGGGAAACCTATAATTGGCAGTTTTCACTTTTTTTATAGTTTGAACATATAAGTGAGGGGGAAAAAAATCAACAGTATATATGACAACAAAAAAGTAATCATTAGTTGCAGGCCCATTTGACCAGATATAATTAAATGGAGAGGCTATAAATGATAATAAATAGAGAGAGAGAATAATCAATCACCCTTCCCTAGTGATAATAAGCAGGCCAACCACTGATACTAGCATCACGTAAGAATAACCTGCAGTCTGAAACAGAAACTGCCACTCAGTGCAAATAATACTCTACAGGCATCAATGGAGGAAACAAAAGGGAAATTAGAGGTGGGGGACATTGTCTGCCAGCTGGGCAAGTTTGGTCAGAATACCTCTCCCTTCCAGTGTCACTTCCCCTTTACTCATTCATCAGAGACTGTGAGAGAAACAGCACCAGCAGATTCCTCCAAGCAAACATGGCACACCACAAAGAAAATACAAAGCGCGCAATCAAAGCCATAAAAATTCCTACCTATTGCTGAATCTGATGAAAAATCTCCACAGCTGACATGTCAGAGAGAAACAGAGCAGACAGCCAGGAGGGCAAAGCTCCACCCACACCTTACAGATGATGCACTGTCTCTCTTTAAAGCGAGGTCTCTCACACTGAATAGACTCAGTGTGCCGTCCCCTCATCGCTAGTCCTCTCAGCTATAAGAGCAGAAACATCAAGTCCCATCATATGCACTAGTGATCAAAGACTCTCCCCGACTTCTGTTCTACTTTGTAGGTTCGTGAATAGGCTTCGTAGCTCACGGTTTCTCAACACATGTCGGGGACTTTGTGTATCCACTTAACTCAAAAGACAGATTCAGGATCAGTGGGAGCACTTTCATGGCCTTAAGATGACAACATCATCACGTTGTATTATTTATGAGGAGTGAGACAGTCAATAATTTAAGGCTAGAGATGTATTGCACAACTACTCGACGCCAGTGCCCACTGAAAAACAACGTGTGCCAACAGTTAACTGTTTTTAGAGCAATACATATCATTTTCTAGGCCTCTACGTCCACCATACAAAAAGGGACTCCCACAAAGTAACCAGCATATTACATTACATACAAAAAAGGTACAAAAAACAGGTGTGGATTCATGAGATCTCACTCTATACCTCTCCCACTCACCTAAAAAGCACACAGCGTCAACACTAGTGCTTCCATGGACTTGTCCTTTAATCAGTAACAGTAATTACTATATTTCCCTCACCACCTTTAAAGAGACTGAGGGGGAGGCAGCTTGTGAAAAAAAGTGATATATGTCAAGGATACTGTGTGTTATGCAGTCAGCTGAAAGTATCTTACACCCATTACACCTTTTGTATAACCATACATTTCCTCTTATGACATATTTACTATTTGATCTTTGCTAATTATCAAAGGCTTGTTTATCAAATCACATAATGCACCTATGTATAGCTATGTATTAAATACTGAAAGAAGTTAATCATACTATGTGCCAAAACATTTTAATTCACTCAAGTGTGCAGGCTACTTTTTATGCCCCAAAATATACAATAATGTTTTGTAAAAAAAACAACACTTTCATGCCAAAAGAAGAGAGGATGTAAAGGATGCAAATGCTCAAGATACCAGCTACACAGCTCATAGTGCCCAGACTTTTTTTTGTGGATGTGACACCAACAAATACTCTTATGTATCGCAGTTAGGTTAACATAAAATAAACAATAATAAAAATAAACACAACCAGACGTCAACAGATTGTGAAGACGAGCTCGGGTTATCGAGGAGGAAGAGGAGGGGGGCACTGATGGATTTTAGCATCTTTATTTATAACGTTAATCCACACTGTAGTTTCTCTCTCTCTGAAATCAAAACAAAATGTAACGACACGACATTTGAGAGAATAATAAAGCTCCCCTTAGCACAACTAGACCAACAGCAACTAACTTACATTAGCGTTAACGGTTAGCTCGGTTGCTAACAGCAACTAGCAAGGCAGCCTAGCATCCGCGCGAGAGCTAACGTTAGCTGGCAGGGGGGCAACGGAAATAATTAAACCGGGAAGTTAACCAAAATACTAAACGTAGACTGGCACACACACGTATAAAACATTGGATAATCGGTGTGTTGAGTCAAAAATATTTAATTTAGATACCTCATGTCGCAGCAAGAATTAAAATGCCGGCTTCATTGAGCGGAATGTTTGGCATTAGCACGTTTGTTGTGATTCCAGGTGCTTCATGGGTATTGTAGTTTTAAAAGCGTCACCTGAACAGCAGCTGAATGAAACTAATATATAATGCTCATTAGCAGCTCCCACTGCTTGGTAAAAACAAAGCGACCAGTTGTTTAATTTCTAGCAGCTTGAAATATCAACAGATGGCACGCAGTAATGTTAATAAGAGTTATTATTACTTCTCCAATTAAAAGCAAACATATATGATCTTATCCTTTATATCTGTATGTATGTTTACTACTTTCAATTTATTTGTTCTAAAACTCACAAGAGAAGTAACACATCAAGTAAAAACATACAGTTATGGCTGACAGGCTCATAGTGTCACAATCTTTAGTTGTCAAATGTTTACTTCCGATTAAGTGAACCTTCTTATTTTGTCTTCTGTGTCACTGAACATGTTTCTGTAAATAACACTGACATGCTCAAAATAAGGCACTGAACTATAGAGTAATGTGCAAAGTAAGGAAATGTTAGACTGCAATTACAATTGTTATATAACTATATTGGCCAATTAAATGTTTTCTGGAATTATACATTAACAACGCCTCCACATCCTGATTGAGTTCTATTTACTGTATATCCGTGCAGTGCCTGCATAATCCGGCTGTACCTTGCAAACACCAAGCACAAATATTGTACTCTCTCAGTTCTCAGTATATCTACACATATATTCAAAACCAATATAGCCATAAAATACCATTGGTGAGGTCCAGATCCATAGCCATAAAACAAATACTAGAAACTGTCACCACGTAAGTGTTAAAACAGTTGGTTTAAATCTTTTAATATATTTTTTATTTGAATGGGATCAGATCAGAACAAAGATTTTACCTTTTATGTTTGACTTTTTGTTAATAAAGCTGTTTCCTGTGTTGCCTACGAGGAGTGTGTGATAGAATATGTTAGAAAAGGAAACTAAAGCTGTCCAAAAAAATAACCCCGACCATTACACTTCACACTACAGAGATGTTCTTGTCATTTAAACTGCGACCAATGAGAGGCCATTTATCAGCTGTAAGGAATGAGTCAGGGAGTAAAGAGCTGCAGCACAAACAGACCAAAACACAATGAGACCTTCACCCATATAGAAACCTTCACACAATTATCAAAGATAGTTTATTTCAGAACAGTGTAAATGTATGCATTTCATCTGAAGATTATACATTAATAAACTAACCAAGTTTTACAGGCTACTTGAAGGATGTACAATATTATTATACACAGTCGAAGTTCGGGTTTGGGATGGTCATCGAGAGGCAAATGTAACATTATGTCCACGTCCTCCTACTTGTACTGCTTCTTCTTCTTCAGGAGTGCTTCCCGTAGAGCAATCTGAAGAAGAAAAACAAAATATCTTTTGTTAAAATGCAAATACTGTTTCATCTTCGAGTTGTTTGTTAGATTTCAATCGATTTAGCCACAGTCAAACACAGGTGTGACTTACCTGTTTCTCTCTGAAGGAGCGTTTGCCTTTGGTTCTGACATTCTGACTGTGTCTCATCATCATGAAGTTCTTAGTCTTCCTCTTCTCCCTGTTGCTGGTGCCGGCATGTGGGTTCAGCTTGGTATGTTTCTTGACAAAGTCCTTCCTGTCGGTTCGTCCCGCCTAGAAAAATCAAACGCATTATTAGAGCTGAAATGATTAGTTGACAGAAAATCAACTCAACAACTATTTTATTAATCAAAGTGCTAAAAACATTATCTGGTTCCAGGTTCTGAAATGTGTATATTTGTTGGTTTTCTTAGTCTTCAATGAAAGTAACATTCATGTACTTGGGTTTTGGACAAGCAATGTGAATGTGTGCATTTTAAACTTACTACAATGAGTTGTTAACTGGTTATAAAACCATCTCAATTTAATACTGATGCCTCTATATGACCCACATAATCAAACCAAAACCATCAGTTAAAAGATGGCCATTTCTATATAGTTATTTTTAATGTCTGCCACCAGGTCAGATTTGGTTGGATTCCCATGAATCAGATAAAACAAGGTGGTGAAAACACTACCACCTTTGTCCACAGGGGTCGCCAGAATCAACTAAAAAGGTTTCTTGTAGAGGCTTTTTGAGGACCAGTGTGTAGGATTCAGTGGCAGATTGCAACCAACGGAATAACCACTCGCCTCCCAAGCGTGAAGGAGAAACTACGGTGGCTAAAAGGTCCTATCTGGTACCAGTGTTTTGTTTGTTCATTCTGGGCCAACGTAGAAAGATGGTGAATTATTCTGAGGTAACGAAAACACAACCATTCTTATTTTCAAGTGATTATACACGGATTAAAAACATACCTATGCATATTATATTCCAGTTCTGCTAAAATCCTACACACTGGACCTTTAAAACAACCATGACTCCCCTGGACAAGTAACTCTAGAATAGTTTGAATGAAGTTTTACCATTGCTGTTGCCAGGCGCGTTTCCTTGTCTGCTTTTGGTTTCTTGTGCAGTTTCTCAATATTCCTCAAAGTCAGCACCTCCCCTCTGAAAGGTTTTGAAAAAGAAAAACATAGAAAAACCTCAGTGATTACACTTATTCAGTGGAATTTAAGACCTGAAAATAATTTAAAAAAAAAAAAAAAAAAAACAAATCCTATTTCGTTACTAATGCAATGCTTTAAGCTTTAGGCTCAAATAGCTTTCTAACCTGCTGTCACCCTCGTCGTCACTGTCCACTATCTTCCTCTTCTGGCCCTTGCCCGGTGCAGAGTTGACCTCTTTGGTCAACTGGACCATACGGATCTTCTTGAAGTCCTCTTGAGTGAGGAGCCTGCTGCCGCTGACCGCCGCCGCTTTGGCTTTTCTTTCCTCGGCCGGCATACTCTGAAGCTTCTCCGCCTTACACAAACACAGTTAACTCTTCCATTAATACCTAATTAACCATCAGCAGATTAACGAGTTATGCAATTCAATACTCACCACTTCTCCTGTGTCTTCATCAGAAGAGTGGTGGACGTCCACCCACTCCCCGTCTTCATCATCATCACTAATACTGGCACTCTCCCAGCCATCTGTTGTACGAAATGAAAGACTCATTAATATTGATCGTTTATCATCTGGGTCAGAGTGCTGTATGAAACTAGTTTCTGTTTTAAAGATCAATTCAGCCGCTGTAAGGCAATTCTATAGTTTCAATAATACAATAGCTGCTCACCTCCATCCTCCTCTCCCTCTTTGTTCTCCACTTCCACCTCAAGGACTTCAGCTCCAGGAATGTAGTCTTTAGCCTCGAGCTCTCCATAGTCTTTGATCTTGGCCTCTACCGAAGCCTCTGTGGGTCTCCCCTGGTAAACAAGAGGCAGGGTTTACAGTCACTCACATTGTAATACACATACATAAATTTTTCCTTTGTTTATTTGTGCTTCTGTAACTACAACATAATTTATCAGGACCCCTTTTCTAGATCAAACTCTCTACAGAACAGGAACATGTGCAAAAAAAAAAAAAAACTACACTGAGGAATTATAACTCTTTTCATGAATAAATGATTTAACATATTATACTATGCAAACTATACTCACGGTTATTGAACGTAAAGACATCATTTATGTTGTTAAAAAGTGTTGTTTTCAGTTGGCTCACCCTGTCCCTCTTGTGCAACATCTGTGGGTTAAGACTCCTGAACAGCTGGATCAGTCCTCTGGCAGACATCATCACATCTGAGGGGAAATACAGGCAGGTTGTGTTGTGTTGTGAGTGAACATACGTGCACACCTCCTTTAATTAGTGAATTCAGAATTGTGGCAAAAAAAATAAAACAGACAGGCAGTCACTCACTCTTGTCTTTGTGGGTCTTGTACTGGGCCAGGTCCTTCAGCAAGTCTTCAGTGATGGCGAGCGGACAGCGGGCGGTCACTTCCTTGATGGCATTGATACTTGAGGACAAAAAAGGGGTGAAATTGACTCGAACACGGTAAAGTGATACTTGACATGGTCGTTACTAAACATCTGAATGGATTTGTATTTTTGGTTTGAACATTTTGGAACCATGAAGTAGACGTGGCTGCGACTTACCCAACAGTCATGACCTCGCCGGAGTTCCTGTCGGTCACAAAGTTGTTGGCGATGGTCATGATCACGGGCTCAATGATCTGCATGAGTGGGAACGTACGGAAAGTGTTACGCTGGAATCCCAATGTTCACCCAACATGTTTTGACTAATCACTAAGTAAATCCGTAGATCTTAACGTACCTCTGGCGGGACGAGTTGATGGGAAGCCTGGGCGGCACACAGGAGAATCTTTGTCACCTCTAGGAAGACAGACGGTTTATTTAAAATATCCTGTCAACAAAAGGTCAAACGACTTTTATTTACTTAACTGAGGGTTATTTTTACCTCTTTGATGGGGCTGTAGAAACCTCTGGACGAAGGGATAAAAATTGAAGAGGAAGAGCTGGAAAAGAAGAAGTATTATACTCAGTATAAAATATCATACCTCATGTATGCTTCTATTAAATATATACAGAAAGAACTGTTTAGTTGATGTTTACTATTCTTGAAAAATGCTTATTCTGCACATTAGCCATCATTAATCCATGCTCAAACATCAATATCTGGTAGACATTTTATGACTTTTTAAACTTTTTTTTAAAAGGAAAATTTGTTAGCAAACTGTTGCCTACACATATTCAGCAAATACAAAGCAACATTTGCATTTTTTAGTAGTTGTATTTCAGGCAACCTAATGAATGCAACTTCAATATGTATTCTCCTTTTAGCTCCGTTTTTGGTCTCTTTAAAAGATAACTGCCCCACTATGTTCACCAACTAGTTGCTATGCTAAATCTGTCTGACCAGGTTGTGTACAGAGGGTTTTTAAAGCCGTCTGCTGCAGCCTGAATAAGATGCTATGGGACCGGTAAGAGTGAAGCAAAACAGTAAAGTTGCGCGGCAGAAAAACAACGAGCTGGAAATTGCTGCAGACGGAACTGCAGAGTTGGGTGATAATTATCTGCTGGTTTGTCACTTACCTCATGGATTCCAACCAGTCTGGATATGAGCTCCATCATCATGATCTTCACCTCAAAGCGCTCTTTAGAGTCTTCCAACTGCTTCAAGAGTTTCTCAGAGAAATCTTAATAAAAAAATAAAAAAAATAAAAAATAAAAAAGAGATATTTGATGCTTTAGATATCTGTGAATTGTAGCACAAGTGACTTTAGGCAAATTATTTGTGCTGTAGTTGTTGTGCTGTTGTGGAGAAGACAAGCAAACCTACCTTGAGGATCGTGGATTAGGTGAACAGCAGAGAAATTGAAGACCTCTGGTTTTCTCTTTTTCTTGTGTTTCTGCTCAAAAGAGTTAAAACATGAAGTAAATTAATTTGAACACAGATGTAACAATAAAATCATTCCTCTGCAGAAAGTCACAACACGGGTACCTTGAGGACTTTCATCGCCTTTTCCATCTTCTTCTTGTTTTTGGTGGTTTTCTTGCCAGTGGAGTATCTCACCTTCAGGTCTCGGACTGATGGTCCCTCCGCCTGAAAGATAAGACCGTCTTAAATATGGACTGTACAAAAATAAAAACCACTCCCTCTAACACTGAGAAAAGTATTCGCTCACTAACTACTTTGTATATTTGGGACTTGCCTCGGAATCTGAATCGCTGTCATTTTTCTCATCTTCATCTTTGCCAAGAAAGAATTTAAGACCCGCAACAAGGATCTGAACAGGAAGAGAGGCAGGTGAGTGTGTACAAGGCTGCCACTTGTGCAATATAATATGCATTCAATGTGAGAAAACTTACCCTCGTCACCTTGGAGAAACACGCTGTTGTAATGACATTAACAGTTTTGGCATCATTCCTGTGACACAAAGAAAAAGACAATTAGATCAAAGCAGTGAAAAAATAATAAGAATTTCGTGTAAAATAAGATCTCTCTACAAAATCGTACTATATAAAGTCTTGTTTGGCAATAAAACCCACCATATGTTCCTTTTGTATAGCTCCACCATTATATCTAAAGAGATCTTTGCTGCGATGGGATTACTGTCTCTCAGCATGGTGTACATGAAGTTCTGTAACGTCTGAAACACACAACAGTATAACACAGATAGTGACTACTTTAGGCTGCTGTATCACTAAATAGTACACTCAGTCAAACACGGAGAACAAGTATGTGTACTTACTGTGTTAACCTTGTTGTTTTTGTGCTTAGCATTGATGTTTTTGATATCTGCAACAATGTGCGTGTACAGAGTCTGTGGAGGGAGGAAAGCAAATGTTTACTTCTGAAAGGGGAAGAGTGAAACAACAGGAGAGAAAGTCAACAATTAAACATGGGAATATGAAAACAGAAACACATACAACACCAGAAAATCAGGGCACAGAGCCAACGTTATAAAAAAAAAAAAGGCACACACACAGGGTCAGCATATATGAGAGGTACAATAAGGGTTTCTTCCTTACTACTTGCTGTATGTAATAAAACACTAAAAATATCTTTACTATGCAAAATATTTTGATACATGCATATCATTTTACAGCTAAAAACTATTATCCAATGACTGTATGGTGGGTTGGGGGTCAAAGGCATATAGATAGTCGAGGGCTGAGCTCTAACCTTTCTAAGAAGTTTGTCGTGACATCGCAGCAGCTCAAAGAAGAGCTCCAGGAGGCCAGTGGGGTCGATCAGATCTTTATTCCTCAGAAGAATCAGCGCTTTGCAGAAGGTCTGACAAAGAGCAAACACAAAAATACATCCCAGTGCTTGAGAGACATGCTTTTTACATAAATATCAACAAACTCAAAACATATCTGAGAGATGTTCTCACCATTCTTAGGTCTGGCTCTAGGACTGTGTGGTGACTCAACAATAACTGAGACAGCTCTTGTGGAAAGGTGGACAGCTGCTGCAGGTAGCAGTGACCCACCTGGAGAACAAGAAAGAACTTTAAGGTCACAACAGATGGGCGACAGGAAGGTATGACACACGACTGATCCCCAAACAACACACAGCACCGTACCTGAGCAAGAAACATGACGAGGTCTGCCAGCTCCTTGTTCGGCTTGTCAGGCTGCAGTTTGAAGATCTGTACATTGGACTGATAGTGTCGGTACTGCTGCTGGAACTGTCGAAGGTACAACAACCATGAGTGACCCACAAACAACAGGTCCACTATCTTAAAAACGCTGAGCAAGGGTTGGCTAGCAGTACTCACCTCCTCTACGTACGACTGTGGGTCTCTCTTAATGAGATTCTGCAGCTGCGGCAGGTTGTTGGGCAGTTTGTTGTTGTGTCGCCCGGACATGGTTTAAGAGGATTTTTCCGAATACGTTGAGAATTAAAAAAAAAAAAACATCAGGTTTTTACAAGGCAAGCGTGGCAAATGTGCAGGCTGCCATTTAACGCGCGGTCCAGACGTCACATCCGGCCACAGCGGAGTCACGTCCGCTTTTCTTAAAGGAGACGCTGTTTTTATTTTCGCTGTAGTTCTTGTGCATATAAATGATGTCAACTTCATAATTTTAACACTTGCAAAATATTGTCTTCAGTTAGAAAGAAATTATGAATCATATCTGTGTCATCTAGATATCCTTAGAAATCCTTAATATTAAAAACGCACAGCAGTGTAAAGCCTTAGATTGGAAAGCGGTCTGCTGTGGATGTTAGCAAATGTTTAAGGCTCACAATTTGTGTTGAGGTATTTTGTGTCAACTTCTAACATTACATATTAACAGTAGCATTATTAATATAAGTAGTTTCAGTCATACTAATGTAGTTAAAACGGGACAAAGTGAGCTTTTGTTTATTTGCTTCACAATTGAAGTACAAATTCTCACCTACATTTGAACTGACAGGGACCTTTCAAAAAGAGATTATAATGATTCTCTTTTCTATTAATGACTGAGTATACATTGCTTTGGTTAAATTGCAGAAACTTTCCTTTTCATGGGGAATTCTGCAGGATTTTGCATTTCACTACAATCCTGCATCTCAAACAGCAAACCAGGCCTGCAAAGAAAAATGTCTATCCAACACATTGAGCAATATGAGCTTTATTGTGTTTAAATGTGCAACTGAACACCCGGTACAGTCCAAAACCATCATGAAAGATTTCTGGACACATGGCAATGTTTGCAGAATTATTTTACAGTGATTTGATAATGGATTTTGGCACCACATGGTGGTGAAACGGGCTAAGACAAGACAACCTATCTGTGCAGCAACACCTCCTGCTTTCCGCTACAGTATTTGTATAAGATTACATTGTTCCATCAGAAAGCTCAGGGGTGTGAATTCATTCAGGTCAGTTGTGTTTAATGACTACATACAGGGAAAAGACACAGTAATATAAGCACCTGTAAAATATGCAACCCAATGCAATAGCCAGGCCAAAAAATTAAAATATAGGATAAAAATCAAGTCCAAGTCTTTGTATAGACTGTCAGGGAATTATTTATGCAAATCTATGGTCAATTTTGAGTTTGTGTTTTTTTTTTTTTTTTTTGTGTGGCATTACAGTCTAAAATGTTCAATCATTGGATTGACAAAGTAACACCACTGTAATGCAGAACATCACAAACTATAGCTCCAGAAATGATAAATTAATACTCCCCTGACAGCCTCAGCATAGATTCAACATTATAAGCTGCATTATTGCATTACTGTGCAGTAACTGATAGTGTATATATATATATATTTATATAGTCATTTTCAAGTCATCAACCCTCATACAGGTGCACAAGTTGTAGCTCGTCTTCCTCAGACTTTTCAGTGGTTTTGTTAGTCAGCAAGCTTTGAAAAGCTGTTTTAGGTTACCGTGTCTATTAAAGAAGTTTGGAATGTGGTGGCAACCTTTTTACACAGCATGAATGATAACAACAAGGCTAATAACGTTTGCTAAAAAGGCAAGGAAAATATTTCTTATTAAAAATAAAAAAACTTTCCTTTACATAACACTTAAAATGTATCCAGTTTAATTTTTAGGAGATGAATATGTACACTTTTAATTTCATCATTTACCCTCCGGCAGTGAGCAATTACTGTATAATAGATTTACAAAGCAAATACTGACATAGTATTCTGTCAAGGCATGTTCCAGCATCAAAATAGGATTCAAAATACACAAGTACAATTTTGTTCCACATAAAATACGAAATAATTGATCACTTTCATAATTATTTTAGAATATCCAAGAACCAAGAAGTGTTCTCTTGTAGGTGACAATAAGAAATACAATCAGCAGTTCTCATAAATGCATTAAAAGGGGAGTAGCAGCCAAAGAGAAAGAACTCAAAAAGCAAACATAAAAATATAGACTTCTTTAAAAGGATTTACTCTCAAGGAACTGAATATTTTAAGGCATTTTCAAAACATGTAGTGTAATTTGGCAATTTCTGCCTGTGTAAAATCTCCTCCATTTTTGTTTTGCTCTTGTGAAACCGTCATCCAGCCTCTACATGATGGTGGTGGTGACGTGTGGTTTCTACTATCCTGAGATGTTTTCCTCAGCTTGAAGGCATCTGAGGACATAGAGGATCACTTGATAGCAGAAAATATACTGGTCCTGTAAGAAAAAAAAGGGAAAATGTGTGAGAAAGCGTGAAACCAAAAAGGTGAAGAATCAAATCAGAGAGATGAGAGATGATGCCAAAAATCTAACATTAAAGCTCACCTCCGTTTGGACCATTCCCTGTCTCTGAAGTCTCATGTTTCTTACGACATCTGAAATATCAAACTACAAAAAAAGTGTTAATTAGATTGTGATCATAATGAACAAACAAATAAATCCTCCTTATAAACAATATATTGCATCATCAACTTACATCAGCATCTTTACTGATGAGACCCAGAACCACATCTATACAGATGAGGGTCCCTGATCGACCGATGCCTGCACTGCAGTGTGTGATAATGGGCCCCGATCGATGAACGTGCCTCATGTAGGAAATAAATGTGAGCAGCTGCTCGGGTTGCGAGGGCGTTCCGTGGTCTGGCCATCCCGTGTAATTCAGATGAGTTACACGCTGTATTTCATTGGTCTGAGGAGGGAGAAACTCTTTCATTAATGTGTCTTTTACCAGTGCATAAAAGGGTGCAGCCAGCTTAAGAAAATAAGCATGAAATATATATTTAAATTAACCTGGACATCTTTGATCTCGATGAGTCGGATGACAAAGTTGTCAAGGTATTGGTCTTTGATCAGCGTGATCTGTAACCTGTCGTCTACCATCTCTGCTGTCCTCGGCGTGTCCGGCCAGTACCGTTGACATTTCACTTTCCCGCCTTCTACTTCCTGGGTCATCATGGCGATCACGTTAGACTTCTGCTCCCAAACCATTTGCCAAAAGTCACCCAGAGTGGTGGGTAAGGGACCCTGACAGGCGATGTACATGTAGTTCTCATCCTTCACCGACATCTTGATGAAGTTGGCATTGATGTAGCCCCCGTCTTTGCCCAGCACGACTCGAGTTGTGTCAACTAGAAGAGTGGCATACATAAAAGTCATGTTTAAAATGTTAAAGGTTATATGTCAGATCTATGTAAGATTTAAAACATGTTATAGCAGCAAACAACTATTTGCTATGTGAAGATATAGCAGCATAATGGTGTCCTGTGCAGAGAATGACGTCACACCTCCTTTGTCTGTGTTGCCATGGCAGCCTCTCTGTGATTTGTTTAAAAAGCTGGTGTCTAGAGCCACTGAAACAGTTTCTCTCATCTACATCAGTGAATTAAGGATTTATTAGACGTTTTGGTGAGTTTTATTTAATTTATATCCCATTGTTTTAGTCTGAGATGCTGGTACTCCAGTGCAAGTGGCAAGTGAATTTTGTATGATGAACCTTTAAAGATCCCGCTTCTTGAAAAGCTTTCAAGTTTCCTGTTACGATACAGCGTACAAAATGTGGACCAACACACTTGTGACTTTTCTTACAGGGAACGATATTCTTGTAGCGGTTCTTCTTCTTGTTCTCCTTCGTCTGACCTATTAAACAGTCATCCAGAGGCTGGAGATTCTGAAGATTCTGTCACGGAGGAAAACAGATGTTCATAAAAATCTAATGAAACACGATTCATTCTCAGGCATTGAAATTCAAAGTAGATGCTTACTTCAAACTCCTGCAGCGGGACTTTCTGCTCCAGAAGCCCCCTCATCATGCGGACCACAGTGTTAAGCTTTGGTCCAGTGTACTGGCCGTCAGGTACCACTTTGACGAGGGGCAAAGAGGTCAGCTCGTCCTCTGTGATGATTGGCCCGTCTGTGGGAAGACAGCATGAAGTAACAAAACAGTTAAAGCAGAAGTACAAGGAAAACTCAAAGTGTAAATCACAATTGTAAATCCAAAATCAGTCTTACCATCCCTGGATTTGGAGTTCATGTTTTCAATAGGCAGTTCATCGCTTCCCCATGTGATTTCATCCTCCTCTGGTTGTCCAACACTCATCTGCAGATAGCTGTTGATTTGCAAACATTAACGGTGAGATGTGAATATATTCCCAGCCCTGATTGTGAGAGGTGTAGATCCAAAGAGCTTAAATCTTACTTTTCATTCCTCGGATCGTCAACGCTCTCCTCTTGCCATTCCACTTTCCGCGAACTCTATTATGAAAGAATCGCAAACAAAACAAATCTCAGATAGAACCCTCATATAGTTTCATTGTTTTATCAAGTGTGATGGATTAGATTTGTACCTCAGGGGAGTCTTCAGGTAAAGAAGAGCCATCACAGTCTGTGTCCTCTGAAAGCTCTGCGCTGTGCTCCAACTCTCTTTTCTGTTCTTCTTCATAGTCTGTCAAATTTACAATCAATTTACAAATTAATTCCTTCGGTTAGTAAAATTACACAACATTGAACATTGTTCTACTGACATTATCAGTATTTTATAGCCTGTATGTTGTTACCTATTGGTGGTATGGGAGGGAGGCCGCCAGATTTGCGCTGATCGTGGAGAGTGAACAGCTTAGTCTTCGCTCCACTGTCCTCACTTAGATCTGAAAGCAACATGAAGGTTATTATAAAACTATAACTAATACTAGTCACTATTTCATTTTAAATAGAGAAGAATTCCATCTTTGCAAATTATTAAAACAGGAAAAAGCAACTGTCAGACGAAACTGTTCTAAAACGCATACACATGCCATGTTTTAGGTCTCTGCTTGTACCTGCGTTTCCATTGCAGTTGTCGGAGTTGATGGGCAGATAGGCCAGGTATGTGTTTGGGTTCTGGCCTTGTGGTCTGGACACTAGAAGATGTACCAGGCCTTTAGCTTTACGGATGGTGGTGACAGCTTTGGTGTGGGATACACCCGTCATTAGTTCTTCATTCACCTGCAAGAAAAAGACAGCCACAATTAAAACCCTTACGAGAGGGCTGTGTATTTTTACACAACATCCCGATAAACTTAAATTTTTTTTTTTTTTTAAGTCACTTTTTGGGCCTTTTGTTAGCTTTATTGATAGAGACAGCTGTAGAGAGACAGGAAACGTGGGTGGCGAGAGAGAGGGGATGACAGACAGCAAAGGGCTGCAGGTCGGACCCGAACCCAGGCCGCTGCAGAAACTCCGTATATGGGTCTTCAATACAAATTCACAGAACTTAATACACATGTAAAAGCAAATTAAACCTTGTTTTTCACATTTGTAATTTAATTTGTGTTAAGTTCATAGAGTGGGCAGAGACCAGCAGTTAAAAGTACATTTATTCATATTACCATAAATTCTGAGCAACAAATGTCAAACCTCACTCACTTTCAGCAGCCTGTCTCCCACTTGCAGTTTCCCTGTGGACTCTGCTACTCCTCCTCGTGTGATGGACTTCACAAAGATCCCCCTTTCCCCTCCAATCACAGAGAAACCCAGACCTCCTGAGTGTGGCTTCTCCAGATCCAGCTTTATGATCTCCTCCTACAAATTTAACAAACAACCATTAAATCACCTTCAAGTTATTATTCAAAACTCTGGTGGAAAACTGTTGGGTAGCGAAGGTAGCTATATTAAGAAAGCAAAGCTAAGGAATTAATTAATGCTATCAGACTTAAGCTACACAACGGTCAAACTTTAGCGATAGCGATCACAATATCAGTGATAAGCGTATTTGTAAAACACTCATTAACCGCTACAGCAAATCACTGCTAATCACTGTAAACATTTGCTATTAACACACAAATATTTGTCTCGCTGTTTACTTGAAATTTCTATACAGAAATGATATCATACAGTAGAACTTACGTCTGAAGGACAAAGTGCTGCAAGACACTCTGCATCTCTTGGATCTTCTTCTTTAAGAAACCCTTAAACAGAAAAGAATGTTATATGCAAACCAATAATAAAGATAATATTTTACAGGTGAGACATTTAAGATTTCAAACATACCATTGATGCTGGATGAAACCTTGGGATTAATGTTGTTGTTAAGGAATGAGACACTTTTCTGCCCAGGATAGACAGGCTTTCCTTCCCTGTGAGCCATAGAAAAAAAAAATTAAAGTATGCAACATAAAGTATCTTAAGCTAATGCAAAGCCATCCTAATCAAAAACCAACACTGACTCAGCATGAAAAACACAAGTAATTGTTTGTTAGAATACCTCGTGGCCTTGAGGGTGAGGTCGTCGAGGGAGAGCTCCAAAAGTCTGGTGCTCTCACTGAGAGTCAGGTCCTGGGTTGGAGCACCGTTGATGTAGTGGATTAGATCAAATGGTCTAAGGCTGCCTTCTTCGAAGGCCATTGAACCCGGCAGGATGTCTTTCACAAACAAGACACCGTAGACGCTGTCACTGCCACCATCCAGTACCAAACCTGGTGATACAACAAAGAGTAAAATAATTCAGACTTATTTTGAAGCAACATCTGGGAAAAGCTACCAAAGACCTATGAACAGTGGATAGAAAGTGTCTGAATGTCAGATGTGTCAGGGATGTTTTATCTTGTTAATGAAGGCTGTTTCTTACCCAGTGGTTCTTGGCTGCCCTTAAAACAAATGTCAGGCAGCAGGTGGGCTTCTATGGGGGGCTTGGGAGCCTCCAGGACCCTTCCTACCACCAAGTCAACCACACGGGGGGCTGCACGCACAAGATTAACCACCTCTGTGTGGCCCATATTGCTCACATCTGTGTTGTTCACCTGCAGATGGAAAATAAAAGATTCACATGTTATGGATTTAAAGGAATAGTTCGACAATTTGGGAAACATGCTTTCTTGCAAAGTTAAATGATCATGACTGATTAATATCTCTCTTATATACAGTACACTTGACCCCCTTGCTGCCACTGACAAATGTTATCGATGTTACTTGCTTATCCATCATCCTCCGCCGCATTAATCCCTCTTTTTTTTACCAACCAAATCACAATTATTGCGCTTTCAAAAGAAACTCTGGACACTTAGCTGCCACTTAGCAATAGCTAGGCTAGCCATATAGCCTACAATGAGGCTAAAGCCAGCAAGACAATGAGGTCATGCATTAAAGACAAGACTAGACAGGGGGGTCTACTACAGGTGGTCTACATTTGGTTATTGACAGTGTTGCATGTGAATTACTTTACGTTAAAAGGTAGTAGGCCCTTGGTGTTAATCTATCAAAAGGACATATAGCCTTCAGATATTTCCTTCATTGTAAAAAAAAATGTCATCAATGACGATAATTATCGATTAACGCGACCCCTACCAACACCATAGGCTAAAACATACTGTGGGCTGTGACCAGAGTAAGGGATTAGGTACCATTATCATTCTGTCCCCGGGCCTGAGCCTTCCATCTCCTTTGGCTGGATCCTGGACGATGTCATGGATGTAACACCCATGATCATTACCTTTGGTGAGGGTGAAGCCCAGACTGCCCTTTTCTGACTTCACCAAGGGGACCTTTAGCTCTACTTCCTAACAACAGAGATGAATCTCAGTTAGAGGAATAACTCTCGGTCTGAATACTCCGAATCTTTAAAAATTTGGATCCACATTTTAGGGGAACCCCAGACGTCGGAAATCTTCAGATCACTAACTTTCTATCTTGAGAGCTTCCCCCTCTTCAGTCCTTACCGGGACAAATTCCTCCATGTCCTGTCCATTGCCCGTCAACGTGAGGTTTAACGGCAGAGGCAGTGGAGGAGGCAGGGGATCTGGGCTTGGGGCAGTGGGGGGAGGACACCATAGGCAGGGGTGATGACTCCAGATCAGCTGTCACGGGGGATGAAGGACACCTGTTAAAAAAAAAACAACCAAAAAAAAGATTAAATGAGATGTTTGAGATCATAATTAGCACAAATGAAATGATATATTTTAACACTGATCAGGTACCTCTTGCTGAGATCTGATCTTGTCATCGACAGGTTGGGGGAGTAGAAGGCTGAGTGGATGGTGTCATCCAGCTGACCACTGCTGTCGTAGCGTCCCAGTCCCAGGTTGCTGCTGGGGGTGTGGTAGACACTCCGCTCCCAAGTTTGCTTGTTCTGGTCCATGGTGCTCGGGCTGAAGGCTTCTTCCACCTCCTCATCACCATCAGTGCTGTCACTGTAGCTGTTGTGTCGGCCAGGGGTTTTGAGCAGCAGCCTCTCCAGGGCCTCCTCCACAGCACCTGGAATCCTCTTGCTTTGCGTACCCGGAGGAGAGGTTGTCCTGCCGAAGCCCAGGCTGGACTCCGCCTGGGTCAGCGGCTCCTTTCGGGGTGACGGCATGGGCGTCTGGGAATATATAAGTTAAAATTAAGTTTCCAACAGTTACTGGTACTTAAATTGTCCACATATTATATACTGACTCACCAGAGCTGAAGTGTCCATTTCAGGAAGAACCCCATGTTCAGGCCTACAGAGGAGCAAAGTCACTTCCTGTCCTGTTCCTCGCAAGGCTGATATCACCTCCTATGTGGATGAACGTGAGGACAGACAATTAAGTAAATTAAGCTTTTCCAACTTGATTTCCAGGCGTTACTGGAGCAGGGAGATAAATCCTGCTTACATGTTGCGAGAGTCCTTTGAGGGGGGTTTGATTGACCCGCATGATGACGTCGCCCACGTTGATGCGACCACTCTCTGCAGCTGGTTGGCCAGGAAACAGCTTTTTAACCCGCACCATGCTGGAGCCGTGGGGTTCGTCTGGGATGCTCTCCTCTCGACTAAAACTGAAGCCCAGCCCTGATGTGTTCTTCAGCAGGCACACCTCAAACACATTATCTGTGGGGATAAAGACATGCAGGTACAGTAAGTGAATGTGAGCTGTCTGGCAACTGGCAACCTGTCAACTGGCCAACATTTGCTGGGACAGGCTCAAGCCCCCTTGACCCTGTATCGAATAAGAGGGTATAAATAATGGATGGATGGACGATTAGTGGGACAGACTTGAGATTAAATACACGTCCATGGTGGACAAATGAAAAATTACTCTCTTTTTAGACAGCAGAGGGCACTATCTACTTTAAACTTTGTCTGCTGGATGTCCTACATCACTTGCGTCAGTAGCTGTATCAATGCGCAAAAGATAGAGGGACATGGCGGCCGCAGGTGAAGACACTGAAATTGAGGACACTCCATCCTGTGTAAAATCCGAGGTGTGGAAGATTATTAGTTTTCTCTAAAATCAGATAATGAACAAGGTAAAAAGATAACAGACATAGCAAGAGACACGAGTCAGGATTAGATTTTCAGTTTCACTTTTTCAAAAAAAAAAGAAAAGAAAATATGAACTGTTGCAGTTCAAAAATGTATTCTTTAATTTGATAAAGAAAATATATGAGAAAATATATTTAGTAAATTTTTGTCTGAGAAATAAAGGAATCTTCTTTTTAATTTGTCTTTAATCTCATTTTGTCAAAAACGTGAGGAAATTATACTGTGAATCGGGTATCGTCAATTGAATCGAGTCGTGAGTGGAGTTACATACCTATAAATAGTACAATCACAAAAGGTTTCATAGGGGGCAAACGAGCACTTGTTTGGCATCAGAAGACCTATAAAACATATTTACAAAGTCCAACTATTTTCCTTCTCGTACTTTATTAAGAAGACATTAACAAGTTGTTTCATGTAGACTTCATAAACTTAGTCTGGTAGTCTGAAAAAACAAACATCAACATATCCCTGCAGCACCCAAAAAGGATGAATATACCATCTTGTCAAAAGAAACAGGGACATTTAAACCACCACTGCTGATATTGCAGTTCTGTCTTGTGTATTCAACTTTTGATCTCAGAAAAAAAGGAATTTCTTTTCACAGTGGGATCAACAAAGTAACACCGATAATCCTCTCTGGAGGTTTTCCACAAGAATAAAGGATAGGTTTTCTAGGAGGTGTGAGAAGGAAGTGGGTACTCTGGTACACATGTTGTATTTTTGTGAAAAAAATGCACATTTGTGGGAAAGGGTTGTTACCCTCTTAAATGATCTATTCAGATTACAACTCACCAAGACCCCAGCTCTGTGTGTTCTGGGTCTGCTGCCAGACAATAACACTTTGACTGGAAGACAAAGACTATGGATACATTTGGCTACTACAACAGGATGTAGAATAATTCTGAGAAACTGGAAGTCATCTACTCCGTGCTGCTTTAGGGAATGGACTGAACAAATGACAAGAATGGCTACATATGAGCGAGTCACTTACGGAGTAATGGGGAGAGAGGATATCTTTAATCAAGTCTGGGGCTCCTTCTTGATGTCAATAGAGTCTGTCTGAATATAAGGCACCGGATCTGATCTAATCCAATATAGCGTTTGAGTGGCAGAATGAGAGGACAAATGTTTAACATAGGTGTAAGGCACATGTCATGCTGTTTTTTCTTTTTCTTTAATTTTAAAACGGGACAGTGGATGATGTATATGTCTTGTAATTTGTGATGGTGACCTATGTTGTACTGTCTGTCAAAAATATTAATAAAACATTTAAAAAAAAGATACAATACAAGACTCAAAGGCCCATATGTACACTGAAAGCATTATAGATGGATGTAATGAAATGAAATGAAATTCCTCATTCCTTATGCTGGGCCAAAATGCATTCTAAAGTTCAGCTGAAGTTCAGCTGTCTGAGTTCGACAAATCAAGTGGATATCTTCTAAAATTACATTCTTATTAGTAGCCAATTACCACTATTCAGCAAGGTAACACTGTCTGTGGTTAACAGTAAAACACCAATTCAGAAATAGATCAAAATAACAAACAGCATCTACACCACGCACAAAATAAAATAAACCTGCGGCTCACAGTTAATTATAGATATTGCTTATACCATAAACTGGAATAACTGTGAGTAAGGATGAAGCCGACACGGGCAACTCATCAAGGGGCAGTTAAAAATAACAAGTCTAGTTCTAGGAAAGCAATATATATATGGTCTTTTATAGAAAAACCAGCTACTGAGCTCTAAATAGGCAGCAGTGTCCCGCTAATGGGTTGTACACACATGCTCATTTTCTTTCAAATGAGATTACCAGCAGCAAGTTATTTTGTTAAGACACAAAGTGTCTTAGTGTAATGATGTTTCCTGCTTACACCAAATCAGAAAATAAACACACCTGAAAACAGGCGCACAACCCACTCTGAGAAGATTAACGGACACATTAGGGTGTAGGAAAACTTTAAGGTTTGGTTACTTAAACCCATAAATGAAATTTCCGATTCCTTAATTGTCTATGTTTATGTCTCACCTTGTGTAACAAAGCTGTACTCTGGTTTTTCTTTGACCTCGAGTGACTGCTCTTTGCTCTTGGTCTGGTCTCGGTCACTACCAGCGCACGGGGGAGTGCACTGAGGTGTGAGGGGAGCATGGAGACTGTCTGCAGGTGGATGACCCTTCTCCAGCAACAAGTGCACTGTCTGAGGGATCAAATTAATTCACTTAGGGTTAGTGGCCAGCTGGGTAGAAATTAACAGCCTGTCAGCGGGGTGCTCCGGTAAATGTCATCCCTCACCTGCCCAGTGTCTCTGAGAACCTCTACCGCCTGCTGGTGAGTGGCTCCATCCAGACTTTTCCCATTGACGGCTACCACGCGATCACCTGAGCGTAGGACAGCAGTGTTAAGACTCAAGAAGAGTATAAACAAATGAAGATGAATGCTCTTATTTGTTCCAATAAATTTAATTCAGTTCATAATTAAGTCTTTTTGTTTTTACACTATTTGCAACCTCACTTACCTTTCTGTATCCTTCCATCGAGCTCAGCAGCTCCTTTTGGTATGATGCCTTTGACGTAGATGCCTCCATGTCGAACAGTTGTGTTGACTCCCCCCTGAGAAATGAACACACCTCTTAGTCTAATCAGCCAGAGAGAAAGTAGTTCATTATGTATTTTCTATGGGGGGTGATGGCAAGTGGCAAGATGTTTTTTTCCCATTTCCAGTGTAATTGTTAAATGATAATTGTTTTGTCTTTACTGTAGGTTCAGAAACTATCTATATTTACTATTATAATGAGGAAAATAGCAACCACAGTCACAAAAACATTCATGGCCAAAGTCTACCTGAAGTTAATACTGTTTGTTAATATAGGGTTTTGACATCTGTGGACCTTGCCACATCTTTGGTTGTGTCAGAAATGTCTCTCTTTTCTTTCCTTGTCTCCCGCTCACTCTGACTACTCCATCTCTGTCGGTGGACGAGCTTCTATCATTTACATGCTAGACAGAAGTGATTTAATTGCTTTAATTTATTTTTTACATTCTCTTCAACAGTTCATCCTTAGAATAACCTTTGCAATGCCATGAACCATAATGCTCCCTTTTCACCCCATTGTGTACTAATAGTGTCCTTCATATTCATATTATGCTTTGGTCGAATGATTTAGACAAAACATTTATCATATCACAATTATGAATTAGTTGAAAATGAAAAAAAGTCCTCCACTGTGATGTTATTGACAAAATTACTGTGAGGTTAAATCTAAATAATCAGAGTCGATGTAAATGTTCTATTCAGTGCACTTTTGGTTATGATGGTAATGGATTTATTGTTAAGGTGAATTTCATGGTTATTTCAATGTTTCTATTACTAATACAACACAAGACTCAGCCAGATATTATTCTAAACAAAAATATTTGACAGCATTCCTGGTCTGAAAACACAGTCAAGTGGATTGTTATCAAGTGTTATTATGTAAATGAATCCATGCTAATCAATAAGGTGTGCAAAATCCCTCAGAGAGAAATTATATTAGTTAAACTCCAGTGACTCACTCTAGAGTCAGCAGCAAACATGTAGGAAGCCATACAGAGCTCACTAACAAGTCCTGTTTAAACCTTTTATGCTCCTAAATGTAAAGACACTAAAGATAGCATGCAAAAAGAGAATTACACAATATTCCTACAAGAGCTTACATACAGTGTTAAGAAAGCAAACCAAAGCAAGCAACATATAAACACAAACAGTGACAAGATGGGAGAGGGGGGGGGAAAGGGGGTAAAACAAAGAGAGGACGAAAACCTTGCCGAACAGTACCGTGACACTTATGCCCAGGCTGCTGTCTTTTTTGGACAGCTCAACGTCAAATAGTTCTCCTGGATGGAGACTATTGACCCCTGGGGCATTACCATTTAAATTTTCCATGATGTAGTCCTGCAAACAGAGAACAGGGTATTAAGTTGAATTATCACAAGCTGGGACATGCAGAAAGTAAAAAGGGATCAAGGGAGAGTGAGGAGGCTGAAGTAGGTAATGCGGAGAAGAAAAATAAGCTGATATTACATTCAAGGAAGGACATGCAGTGTACAGGGAACAAACTGCCTTGCATTGACATTGTAAATGCAATGATAGGCAAAGGTTATAAACAACAGGCAGTTAGTCGTGCCAAGCATCTAAAAGGTAATGTGTAATGCTTGTTTGTAGAAGAACCATTCTTATCTTGTTATGTATCTAAAGTTGATTTATATTTGCTCCACCAGAGTTAAAAGTAAACCTTTTGAGAGTTTTGATTCACAGATCTCCTCAGGAGACGACTACTGTGTGGGATGACGTATAAAAGCAAAGAATCCATTTACACCAACAAATGTATAAAACACAAAGGCCGCACCTTTTTGACCTTGAGTTTCTCTTGACTACTGGAATAAGTCTCCTCATCCATGTCTGAATCCCCCCAGTCAGAATGCTCGGAAACCTTGGGTGCTTCTGACACTTTAGCTTTTCTAGTTTTGGGAGGCAGAGCCGGTGGCGTAGGATCCAAACCCACGTTAGGTTCTGGTCTATGATGCTGGGCAATGGGTGCAGCTTTGGCAGCGGTTGTAGCTCTTTCTAGATACTGCTGAACTCCATTAGCAGGGGGTTGGTTGATTTTAGCGACGTTGCTTGTCCTGGAGTCCTGAGAACTGAGGCTGGTGTGCTGGTGGACTGGAGAGGAGGTGGATGATGGTGGGCCGGCGCTATGGGGAGGAGGGCTGGGACTTCCTGTTCCCACCTGCTCCTCTGACGAGGTATCAAAGTCTAGCCCTCGTCTCTGGCCAGAGTTAAGTGCCTTCAACGCAGACTTGGCTTGGTAGGGAACATAGCCTGAGGAAGATTCTGTCAAAACAAGGAAGAAGAACAGTGAAGTCGAAAAATAACTAAAAGCACTCTACACAAGATGAAAGGGAACACTTAGCAACCGCAGTCATACCCCTGCTTTTACCTTTGTATAGCCTCTCTTTGGGTTGTGACACCACCAGAGTAACATCATCAGGAGCATTTTGGAGGATATCTATTGTGGTGGCATGAGAGAGCCCCTGCAGGTTCACATCATTCACTGAGATCAGCCGGTCACCTGCATCAACATTACAACTGTTACACACATGAAAGACAACCAGGTGTGGCAAGACAGACAACTGCAAACTATGATCACAGTAGACAACAAAAAAACTTATCATAATCCACCCATACAGGGGGGAGAGTGAAGCAAAACACTGGCCTACCAGGTTTGAGGCAGCCATTGACATCAGCAGGACCCCCAGGAGTGATGGAGCTAATAATGGTGCCGAGGTCCATACGCCCAGAGTTCTCCCCTCCTACAACCTGGAACCCTAGAGAACACACACAATACAAATAGATGTAAACACATACATACAGTATATAAACACATTCAAACACAAAACATCAGGGGAGCACAAACGCCTTGAATGCAATTTATAATCCTTGTCATCTCTGACAGCTGAGCAGTGGCAGCAAAGACAGTGTTAAATTGAGCTTTTATTTTATTTTTTTAATCATTTTTTTTAAGGAAAATGGATATACACCCTTACCCAGGCCATATTTCACATCTTTCTTCAGGTTTACAGTTGTGATTTCTCTCTCTGGAGATGGTAAGGAGATGAGCTTTTTCTTGAGTGAATCTGTGCAGCACAATGACACATGACATTTTTTTTATTTGGTGGAATATACCATAAATATGTGGCGTAAGCTCTGTCATTTCTGACAGATGCATGTCATAGTGTAATTTTGATAAATTAATTTCACAGGGCATTATACAGTATGCCACTCTGAGAGCATTAGTATGTCTACATTGTAACTATTAATCAGCACAGGCAGGCATACAGTCCTGCTGAGGGGCCCCTACTTTAGCACCATTGGCTAATGGGCCTGAAAAGACGGGTTAAGCTAGGATGAAAGGGAAGGTCATGAGTTCAGTGCCAAGCATGCTATGCTAGCTATTAAATGGTGGGACCAGGGGTCAGTTCCACATGCAGGCAGCACTAGGACACAGACTCAATTCTGCATTATATAATTCTGATTTAGACTTATTTTTTGGTTTGCAGATCCGTACTTGGCCGTGCCACGGTCAGCATATGGTTCAACAGATTGAAGTGGAGGATTAAGAATGTTACAAAATGAGTGATGGTGGAGATATTTCATTGCATTTTGACATTATTCTGTATACAAAGCACTGAAAACCAGCGTCAGTGTATCTGGGGAAATGAATGACAGAAATGTTTATGCATACCATTAACAGAGGCTGGGGTTGAAGGCGGTCCAGAGGAACTGTGCATACTGACACCTAGGAACACAGGACAACATATCAGGCAATGCTTTAGTTTTCTACATAATACAGAACAATGAAAACTTGTCTGCCTCTCTGTTAATTTAAAAGCAATAATATAAGAAAATGTTTAACGAACCATCAGTTAATAATGAACATATGCAGAAGCCCACTGCATGATCAGAATACTAGTAAAGTAAAAAATAAACTTGGACAAAGCCACAAAGAAGATTATCGCCTCATAAATGTCTAAAATAGAACGTTATATTATAATTTTATTCTTTTTGTCAATACAGGCCAACAAAACAAACTGGTTTTATGTCAAACTGCTCTCTGCTGCAATTCAATGACTAGAAAGAAGTGGATTCAAATCTGTTGAGCTTTCCAAGCCTTTGAACAACCAAACAATGCAAAAAGAAAGAGAAAACAATCTTATCTAGTCTCTGACGTAAATTAGATCGAATAGGTTTGTAATATAGATAACAAGCATTCAGGCCAGGAATTGACACATACAATATGAGTATTAGTTAAATTTTTCTAATAAACTAAATGGATTTTACTTCTTGCATTTTCATAAAAGCCATTTTAAAGCGACACCAAAATCAGCTACTGCACAGAAGGTAACACGATACCAAATATTAAAAGTATTGAATGTAAAATGTACCGCCTTCCTTTTTCCTTCTTACAGTTTATTTGCCACTGTGTAGCCAGACCTAAAATTATCCACGGCAATTCTCTCATTTTAGATCTCACTGCTCGCCTTCAGAACACACCTCGTTTTATATACAAGGTCATCATAATTATTGGCTTTCTTCCATAAGAACGCTGTTTTATCTTATAACACCACAGTTAGTTATGAGCCGGTTTAAAAAGTCTTTATACATGCAGGTGAATTTGCCTAGGCCTATATTGGTAACTGGCATTTGGCTTCTGAATTGTAAGAGAGCTGAAGCTGCAGACAATTACTATCTTTTTAGAATTGTGAGAGCCTCATAGGTCAGCATCCTTACCTACTACATATGCTTGGCCAGCATCCTCTATGGAAGAAGAGTCAGATTCTTTTTTGGATGTGCTGAGACTCCAGGGTGGACTGTTGTGAGTAACTGGGCCAAATGATCTGAGAAGGAGAAGTGGAGAAGATTTAGCCTGAGGAGGCACTTTTCCTCACTGAACAGACGGAGGATGAGTGTAAAAAAAGGTGCGCTTGACTAAACTAAACTTACTTTCACTACTAACATTCATGCACATTATTTATTTTTTTATGCATACTGATTCCAATTTGATCTAAAATCCCACGTCATCTGTAAAGCTGACACGAGAGGGAGCAACTGGCACAAAAACAGGTTTGTTATAAAACAAAAAAAGGAACACACACACACACACACACACACACACACACACACACACACACACACACACACACACACACACACACACACACAGACACAGACACACAGACACACAGACATAAGGGCGCATGTGCACCCACGCACGAGGACCCCCAGAGGGTTAATTAGAGGCTGGAGGTAGATCTCTGGTGTCTCTGTAGTGTTGGGCTATAGTCCCAGTAACAAGCCCTCACTTAGTAACCTTAGTCTGTCCTGAAGTGAGCTTGGAGACTCTAAAGAATTTACAGAGAGTCAACTAATAAACATCCTATGTTCTTATCTGAGCTTGAAATAAGACTGTAAAAAGGACTAATTAAAGGCGTACGAATACATAAAACATTCTAGTTCGTGCATAGTTTCATGAATGGTGGAGTAATGAAATCGTAATGGCATACCAAAGAAATATATAGAAAAAATATAGCTTTTGCTTAAAATTTCACTTCAACTCACTTATCCTGTTGGTTTGAGAGGGAGTCTGTGTCTGAGCTGGCTCGCTGGTGTTGCTGAAAGGGGGAGGCCACTTGGTTGGGTTGTGCCTGACTCAGTCCGCTGTTCGCCTGGCCACGATGTGACTCTGCCACTCGGTGCTCTGGAGACTCTGGCATCTGTCTGAGGTTGTGGTGGGAGCGGCTCATTATCCGCGGATTGGAAAAGACTGTGGAGGCCACTGGATTGAAACCTGGAAAGTGAAGCTCATCTTGGACAAATATGGGGCCAGACGGTGCCTTGTTGAGGGCCACCTCTGAGTAGGAGATCCTCTTCAGGTGGTCTGGATTGGAGCGCGTTGATAAGCTGGGGGCCAGGCTGCCTGAGCTCACTGTCCTCCCCACTGCGTCTCCACTCCGAGGGTCAAGGGAATACTGCAAACTGCTCAAGGGGCAGTTCTCTGATTACCGGAAAGGACACACAACAAAAAAAGGACTGAGTAGTTAATAACGACACTTTTGTTTAATAATATAACAAAATGTATGAGATAAGATTTATAAAATAATAGGGCAGGGAATTTAAAGCTTAAGTCTTGATCTGTGTCATTAACATCCCTCAGCAGTCTGAAGTAATTATTGTCTAGACAGAAAAAGCTGCCACTGTCTTCTGCACCACGTTTTCCTGCAGATATTCATCTTAATCATCATAGCTAATGGTCTGGTCAGTCTTCTTGGCAGTATAACCTTAGTTGTGACTTTATATAAACAATCTAGAGGGAGTATAGAGCACGATGTATACAAAGTTGTTCTGTCGTTCAGCCAAGTGAAACAAATCAAACCAAGCAGGGCACCATGAAAAAGATAAATCAACGCCCACACAAGTTTGATTGGCATATTACGTAATTGGAATAGTTGTGCAGGAAGGAAACTTGTACACTGACAGGATAATGCCAATGGACATGATGACTGACAAAGAATGGCATAGATTATATGCATTTTTGTTAAAAGGAAGGGAGCTTATTGTGTTATAATAAACTTGTTTATGTGAATTCAACAATTGTTACAATGTGTTAGATTGTCAAAATGTTTTTTGGGTTAATAAGAGAGTGAAATGGAGGGAAATGAGTGGGCATCAGCTATTATCTGGAAAAGATATGTGGGATGGCTGACACATGCAGCTGTGGCTGGAAACAGTGAAGTTAGTGTTGTCATCACCAGGAGGATTGCCTCTTTCCCGACGCTGTGATAGGTCACTTAAGTTATCCTTCCTCTCAGAGAAAATATATCCAACTTCCTGCTGGCCAAATATTCACATATGTCTGAGCCTGACGCCATATTGTGTGAGCTCCCTCCACCTCCTTTCATACCTAGGTCTTGAAGCTCCTGGTTGTTTTGGCGGGCCTTCATCTGCAGGTGGAACTTGTGCTGATCCGAGCAGAGCTGTAGCAGGTACTGACAGGTCTTGTTGCTGTCTGTCTGAAACAGGTGCTTAATCCCATCTGATGTGTTCTGAAGGCATATCTTCTTTTTCTTCAGGATGACAAGTTAAACATTTAAGTGAAAGTGATGACTGATTTCACTTAAATAATTCACTATAGTGTGTCATAGTTTAATTTCTGATAATAAAGACAAAAGTACATACTGTAAAGGAAATCTTTTTTGTCTCCCTCCAGGGGAACCTTAGCACTGGGGTACGATTTCCATTAAGGACCTCAAAGATGAGCACCCCTTTGGAGTAGACACCCAGCATGATGCCCGTCTGGGACCTCTTCTCAGGAAGCACCCGATGGAAATGGACACCATACTCTGTCAGCCTCTGGCTCGCCTTTAAGACAATCAAGTCAGACGGTGTTAAATTCTCAATACACAATAGTATGATAGAGGGAAGGGACGTGAATATGTTTTACACTGATTAAAATTGAGTACTGGAACTTTTCATGCAGAGAAGAGGTCTTTCATCGGGTCAGTGATCCAATGAGTGCACTGATCTTTATCAGATTACATACAATATGATTCCCCACATTTTTCAATCTGGTTCATTGCTGTGAAGAAAATAGAGCCGCTTTAGTAGACTGTGCACAGTAAGAAATATTACAATGCAGTGGCAGGACTCTTTTGTTTGTAGTTGACACTGCAATCTTTGGTTTGCTGTCAAACATAAACTCAAATGTATTACTTCTTTTGCCAAAATAAACTCCATGGTACTTGCTTTTCTGGAACAAGTGCCAAATGTTCATTGCAAATTATTACAAGTTTAGCAACAATTGACAACACTTTGGTCCAACTGTCTGAAACCATTTTTATACATTCTGGTCTTGCTTACCTTGAGGAACTCAAACTCGGCCTCAGTGTCAGATGCTCCAAAGTAGTTGCTGTGAAGTTTCGGTAGCTCCTCCTTGATGGCCGTCTGGTTAACCTTATCCAGGACAGACACCGGCAGGTAGTGCTCCAGCCTGAAATAGGTCTTCCCGTGGAGCTGAGGCACAGACACAATTTGTCATTCCATGAAGTTTAAGTTAATGAGATCAACATTAGATTAGGCTTTACAAGAAAAGTCTTTACTTTACATTCTAATTCAAACGTGTATATTCAGGAACACTTTCTATTTTATAAAACAATAAGACTAAGATATGTAGCAGATATGTAGTTAGCTGACCAATAACACACACTATTTGTATTTAAGAGATTTGGTACCTCAGGTTGGTAGTCACTGAATTCAGCCTGCAGTGCCAGTGAAGCCAGCAGCAAGGCATTTTCCGTGTCACAGCGCATCCTCTCCTCCAAGATATCCTTCCTCAGCTGTAGGTAGTACTGATGTTTGGTCATAGCATGCCTGTTATACACATAAAAATACAGACATATTTATTTTTTCTTAAAAGGTAATATGCCAATACAGAGTCTCCTCTACAATAATATTCACTTACTGTATGAGGTTCACGTCATCAAGGAAGAATTTGATGCGCAAGAAAAGATTAAACGGCACATCAGATTTCTTTCTCTTAGGATCCTCCTTCCACCCCTCCGGGGCCACTTTGGACAGTTTGGCATCAGGGTCAACGAAGAAAAATTCATTATCTGTATTTAGGATTTTTATAGGCAGAGGGTTGAGGGGAAGGTGAGTTGGAACAGAGAGGGAGATGGTGGAAGTAATCAGTAATGTCTGTCTGCCTGCAGCAACGTAGGTTTTGCATCTTTAATGAGACATCGGGTGTAGAAAATGAATTTTCATTAAAATACCGTTAACCTCTGGACTAAAAACGAATCAAACCTCATCTAATATGCCTGTGATCTCACAGTTGTGTACTTTGCATTTAATAAAGGGGACTTTCTCTCTAGAATAAATTCTGTGCAATTTAAAACTCTGGATTTCTGGAATGTTTTTCATTTTGTTTTTATGTGAGAAAGTAGTCCTCCCTTGTTATTTCAGTCACTGATCCACGCTGACCTTACAACCTTCTAAGAACTATGATAAGGTAAGTTACATAACACACGTGTGTGAACACTCACATCTGCTAAATTCAGAACATTAACCCCCTAGATGTACCACAGACATACACAGGAGCAACATACAGTACCTCTGATGTATGCTAGGCCAAAGAGATGGTGCTCCACGAGCCCAATGTGGGCGACCACCATATCAAGAACGTCTTTACACACCGCCTTGATGTCACAGCTCAGTTCCAGCTTTTGGCCATTTAGCAGCACCACACCAACCTTCCTCTGCACTTCCTCCACCTTACCACGTTTCTTATGGGCAGGGAGGGAAAAAAAGGAGGAGTCATTGATTAAAAATAGCAAATAAAGCACTATCTGTGACAACACCAGGGATACCATTGGCATCAATTTACATCCTTACCATTATTGAAGAGGGAACAGATAAGGCCACACAGGGCTCACTGGTCATCTTCACAAACTCTGGCCCATGGAAGTTCTGCCATTGGAGTAAAGATTAACAGTCAAAGAGCTTTATTTTACCAAAGTGTTAAAGTATCATTTTCAACCTCAACCTTAAGCCTTCCTTTTATATTTCTCTGCCATTACGAGAACCGATTGTGTTTAATATGTAATCACTTGTTGTCAGCACTGAATTAACACACTTTCTTTCTGCACTTGAGATTCACACTTGTTGCTCTAGCTACTCTGATCATGAGATTTCAATGACAACAGATCATGTGATGCTTTCTGAGTGTTGCACACACACTTCCTTGTTGGTTTTCTGCTGTAATCAAGTCTCACCAGAAGTGGAGGAGCAAGATTCCTTTGCTTTAGCTTGAAGGTTTTTTGTTTTAACGACTGGAAACCCCCCACCTCAATTTAAAATATACTTTAAACAAACACACAGAAAATATGTCTCGCCTTTGCAAGTATAATTAACCTAAGAGGAATATAATTGCAGCATTTGAGGTTTACTGCCAACATCAGCAAAGTTGTTGCCATGTTTTCCACTTGTTTTAACACATTTTCAATTTGTGATAGTAGGTGGAATAAATCTGGTCGTACCCAAAAAAATCCCACATACCACATATTTGTAATTACCATGGGGAGGCTGCAATGAATTATGTTTTCTAGTCAGCAATTTCTATTTACAGAGCATCCAGTGAGCACAGCATCAACAAAGTAGTTGCCAATGAGCTCATGGGAGATAAAATTGTACATCCATCATCAAATATTGCAATATAAAACAATAAACCCCTTTGGGGAGGGAGTTTCCACTGCAGTGGGTGTGTTGAAATGATGTCTTTTACCCCTTTTCAGAAGTTGGCTGTGTCATGTGTGTGTGTTTATATGTGGCCGTTTTGTATGTGAACAAAATGAATGTTTGTAAATGAATATTACACACAAAATGACTGGAATGATCATAGATTATCATTTAAAGGACCTTGGGTTTGCGAAGTGGTACAGAAGAGGTGTAAAGGGGGTCTCGAAGGTCGAGCATGGAAGTGCGAGATGGGGCCAGGGGATCATCTGAGGGGTAGAGGTTGGCCCTGGACAGCCTGCTGGCCAGGTGGGCCTGGAGCCGCTGCACCTCCTCCTCTTGCTTTTGGAGGAGCAGCTCTGCTCCAACCAGACCTTCATCAGCTGCCCCCTCATACTGCCTACAGGGAGAAGAGAAGAGGATGGTTGGTGGCAAAAGTGTCTGATATTGTCAAAAATGGAATGGAAATGAAAACGGTTGTTTAATGTGACACCTCGTGAGTTTTGTCTTTTATTAACTTTCTTTTTTGCTTTCCATATAAAAGTAAATACTTTAAAGAGGAAACATGAAGGGGAAATATGTCAGACACAATGTGTTTACACAAAAGACACCAAATATTAGCTGATGTGTTTACTTTTAGCATCAGGGGCGAACAAGTGCTCTATGCAGTGGTACAGATTGTTAGCAGGCATAGCAACAGCAGGCAATTCTCTGTAATGCCATAGATTAGAGAGATAGAGACTGCTGAATGTGGATGTCACATTGGATGACCTCACTAGCGAAGCATGAGGCTGAGCCTGCTGCGCCACACCAGCTGTGTGTGGCCCAGAGGACCAAACAGGACAGCTTCATCTGTGGCTTATCTGTGTGTTCTGTTGAGGATTTGTAGTACAGGTACCAAATCCTCAGAGGAATAAAGGAGCTAACGCATACAAACACTTTTGATTCAAGGCATACACATTTGTATGCAGCGGGGCCAGTGGTGAAATCCATGCAATAACATTCAGTGATTCAACAATTTGTGGAGTGGTAGAATGAAGATGAAGATTGCTTGAGGATGAGAGTAGCTGCAGGTTTGCCACTTATGGGAGAAAACACCGGTACCTTGTTTGTTAAACTGCCACCTTTATACCTGTGTGCGTGTGTGTTACCTGAGCCTGTGTGTGTTGTGACTCGTCAGCGAAAGGGCATCGTGTTCAGAAGAAAGTGCCAGCTGGGAGCCATACCTCCTCACATCGCCTGGTTTCTTAGCTGGAAGAGACGTGGGAGTATTAGCTACACACAGACACAGACACACACACACAGACACAGACACAGACACAGACACAGACACACACAGACACACACAGACACACACAGACACACACAGACACACACACACAGCAGACACACACAGACACACACAACACACACAACACAGACACACACAGACACACACACAGACACAGACACACACAACACACACACACACACACACACACACACACGAGTACATTTTGTTTTCGCATTTACACAATCAAACACAACTCCACCTGTGGTGCAAATGTACCTGCATGAACATGTGTTGAAGGAGGAGGAGTAGTTATAGAATACTTCAATCAGGTTAAACCAGCACCATATATGGGATCTCGTTTTGCGTACAAAAGACCACCAATGTGTTGAAACATCATCATGTGTCAGACAGTGCTAAAATATACTGAGAGTCAAGTGCTGTCCCCATTTAGTACATTAAGAGCCCCTCCATGTCTTCGAAGTTCTGACTTATTGTATGTTTCATTTGAAAGTAATTCAAACAGCCTTTCTTTTTTGGAACGTGTTTAATATATTTTAGCCATTTCCAAATAAAACTGGCACTGTTTCCACTAGCGTGTCCAAACTCTTCACAGCTGTCAAGCTCAAAGTCAAACTTTCACGGAGTGTTTGCAACCTGTGGATCCAGTGTTAAATGGAGTATGGGTCATCTTGAGTAAATTTTCTTTTTGACCTTTACTAGCTCTGTCTGTCTCCCACGGCACAGACAAGTTTGAGTAAATTAATCTTGAAAGGCCCAGTGTGTAGAGTTAAGTGGCATATAGCGGTGTAGTTGCAATCTGCAGCTCCCTTGCTTCACCTTCACCTTCCAAGTGCCAAGGAAAAATGACAGTGGCTGCGAAACGTGCGAAAAACACAAATGGCCCTATCTACAGCCACTGTTTTGTTTGTCAGTTCAGGGCTACTGTAGAAACATGGTGGTTCAACATGGCGTCTGTAGATACAAAAAGCTAATTTTAAAAAAGAGACTTTTCCATGTGCACCATCTCCAAATCTGACTGTCATGGCAACCAGTGAATCCATATTAATAACTCATATAACAGTGGTTTGGGGTATTTCAGTAGCTCAGTTTTGAAAGATTAAATCTGCAGCAATAGTTGTTGTTTGCCACTGTAGACCTGTTCATTGCATAATTTAATTTTGCACCCCCAGTGAAGATACAGTATGTTATCTTGTGTAATCTTACATAGCTAAATAATGATCTAATTCCATTAGCAGCACCAGGTTTTCTGAGAGTGCCCTGTGAGGTTTGGCAATAAGGCAGCAGGGAATCTGGCTTTGAAGAGGACAGACCGCATTCAGTGGAGACAAAGAATAATTTATATGCCAGTTGCTTTCAATCCCATGCTTGGCGGCCCAGACTACTACCATTCCAGGTGTAAATCAGTCCATGATTAGATGGCTAAAGTGAAAACCAGCGGGGCTCCATATCCTCAGAAACAGGACTGAGAACCATGTAGCTCCAGTGTCGCTGATTCATTTAGTCATGTTATGACTGGACTGGGAGAGTTGAGCTATATGGAAAATCTAGCCTACTTTGGTTTTTAAGTTTTACTGCTGCTCATAGCCAGGATGAGTTATGTGTATGCAAACTGTTAGCAACAGGTGGCCCAGGTGCTGCACACATCACATGCCATACTATATCATATATGGCTCCGTGAAGAGGATAACTATGATTATAAGGAATTCCTCTTACCTTGCCTGTAGTCTGGATCAGAGGAGGTCACTGAGGGGCTTTCGCTGGATGAACTGTAATCACTATGGTACCTCTGATGGGTGTGGACTGGGTCTAAGGGAAGATAAAGACCATCAGCTCATCTTTAAAAAGTAATGTAATATGAATCATGCAGTAATATAAGAGGAGCAAAATGATGAAATGGATCAAACATAAACTTCATGCACATGAAATGACTTAAAAATGGTTATATGGACTTGTTTACGGTTTGTGAGGGATGTTAAGGTAACATTGCTCCTTTTCGAGTGTTTTGCTGAAGGCGTAATCACAGAGCTTTACAAAAAGCTACATCACTGTTGGGGCAGCAGGTGAACTGACAAGCTACTGTTTTCTTTTAGAGGACTCTCTGACTGATGGTAACCCCAGACCAGGAGGCCGAGGCACACAAAGCAGGTATTAGTCATGCTGTTGGTAAACACTCCCAATGAAAGACATATCTAACCACATTGAAAAGCAGCTTCTACACAAATGTATGCAGGCATGCCACCTGTCAGGTTAGAGAGCTTTTTGTTGATGTTTGTCAATCTTTTTTTTTTTTCTTGCTTGACTGAGTGAACCACAGCAAGTAAAGACCAGACCACCACAATGATTTTCTTTTCTCTAAGCGATGCTTCATAAACTCAGTAATGAATTGGAAATATGTGGTAACACATGAAAACACCATGATGAATTCCCAGTGAACCCTAACCTGATGTGTCATTTGTTTTTCTGTGCACAGAACTTGAAAGTCCTGCTCTTCAGTATCAGCTACATACCCTGCACGAATGGCATTTCCTTGCCATTACTCATTCTCATTTTAGTTAAGAGTTTCACAGTGCAACAGACTTCTCTTTGTAATGTTGTAATGATGTCTGTTTTATGTACACATCATAAGCAAAAAGCACTGTGGCCAAGTAGCAACTATAATCTTACTAAGGAGGAGGAGGAGGAGGACTGGTCAACATACCACCTTCCGCTTGTCAGTGAGTGAACAGTATCAGCGGAATTGCAAATGGTACACAGAGGAGCTTCTGTGTAATTTACCATCTTAGCTTTAAGTACAAATACTTGCACCTTTGACACATACATACACAGATACCCATACACATGCACAGGCACTCGTTCTACACTGCTCTCTATAATGCTAAATATGCAGTTCTGATGAATTTGGAGACCTACGGGATGAAGTAGGGAAGTAGGGATAGTGCAGAAAGGAAAACCGAATAAGTGCTACTTATTTTTGTAAAAATATATCAAACACACAGACATTTGATTTAAGAGACAGGGCAAATGCATTTACATCTACCAACAAATATTGCAATAAAATGATATAAACCTCCTGAAACCCACCTGAAAAGATCACAATGGAAGAAAAAAAAAAAAAATTTTTCTGTCATTTTAATCTAAAGGTAATTTTTGATGCTGTAGTTTGTACTTGGATATCCTGTTGTAAACACTGCTAAAATACCCAGTACCCAGCCTACCCTACAATATATAGTGCAGGGGTATTATATTGCATATTGAGTGCAACAGAACCGCAAGTGTAAAAAATAAAAATGTTGTGTGGCTAGGGGAGAAACAAATCTGCGTTTCTGGTCGAGGCACGAGTGTCTAATGTGGTTGTTGGTCAGTCACAGTTAACCTGAGGGTGATTCATCATATTTAGAGAAATCCCAAATAAACCTGGGATCAGCATTACATCGTGACTTCAAAACACCCACTGCGCCTCAAAGCAAAGAGGGGAAAGAGAAACGGAGGGGGTCACGGCTAGTTAGAGAGATTAACTGTGATATCTTCCTCTTCCATGATGTGAGCGTTTTATTAAGCAAACAAGAGTGCAGAAGGGTTGGCCAGAGGGTGATTCAGATAAACATGTAAACAGAGCTCCTTCTCGGTGCTGCTGCCCATTGAATGTCATTGTTATTTACCAGGAAATAATACAAAACAGATAGACAAAGCATATATTGCGTAAATCAGGGGAATCCCTTCCTCTTCCACCTTAAAGGGTACAATTGGTAGCAAGCATGCACACACATGCATAAACATAAATTCACAGACAAAGTAAGAAAGAAAAAAGAGGAGGATTTAAGTCAGTCAGCATGTTTTAGCAGTCATTAAATACTTTATGTGAGGCTGAACAAGCAAAAATACCATTTATAGTTTAATGCTCTTACTCTGTCTTTTTCTCAGTTTAGGGAGTCACACAAACTTGCTGGAAAAACAGTCTCTGCCCATTTTATCTGGAAGAGCATCATTTCCAGCGAAAGGTTAATGCAGCCTGCATTTATCTCCTTAATTCACTCTCCTTCCTTTACCTTATCTCCTCAATTCCTCTCCCACGTCCCTGTTTTCCCCCTCTCTCTGATTCTCTGCAGAACTGACACTTCTACACAAGCTTTCTGTGAGTACATAAACAACTTCTATAGGCTATGGCCTTTTGGGGTGTTCATGCTGAGAAGAGACACAAACTCAAGACTCCGGGGTTATTTAAAGTCTGGTGATCCCTGGGAGAAAGACAGAACCCCCTTTAAAGTTAACATGACTGAGAAGAAAAACATTCAGTGTCGATTCTGCGCAGAAAAAAGTCCACTAACAGAAAAATGTTTACAAAATTTCTATACTGCTTGTGAACATTTATAGTGCTTGTTTTACACATTATGCATAATGTAAAAGGAAATGAGTCAGACAACTGATTGAAATGGATCATAACTAAACCTAATGGTCAGAAGCTTTTTATAAAAACCTTACAAAAACACTATAATCGTTCTTGCTGCATCCCTCGGAGTCAACAGACCAAACTGTAATATAATTATCAAAAATTGGGGGTTTGTACTTTTGTGGACACCTCCCCTTCCCCTGAGGCAACAGTGTTCTGTATTGCTGTCCAAGCTGGACCCACCCCGGCCCAAAGCCACATGACCTGCTGCCAAGTGCCGGAAAAGTCCAATAATGTTTGGAATTCCCTCATCCGCTACGCATGACTCCAATTACAGCCTGTAGGTCTACAAGGAAAGTTTCTACTGATTGAAGCACCTTGGCACCAAAAAGAAGGGGCAGGGTGGGGGGTGGTGGTTGAGGAGGCACTGGGTGAGACATAGGGGACCAGGTATAAACATGCCCATGCACACACAGGCATGCACAAACACAATGTTTAGTTATGCTCATGTAATACATATTCAGTTTAACACACACACACACACACACACACGCACACACACGCGCACACACGCGCACACACACACGGAAGGGCAAAGAAGCAGTTTGTAACTGGGTGAAACCTGAGAGCACTGACCACTGCTGCGCCATCACTTTCCTGCAGAAAAGAACAGAAAAAAGTAAGAGAAAAAGAAAGAAAAGTAGGGCTCTGCCAAGTAACACATCCACGAGACCCTGCAAATGGTCTGTGCTCAATTAGGACCCATCCGTACTATAGCGAAATAGCTCTGGGATGGAATACAAAAATATTTGGACTTCCTAGTTAACCTCAGTCAGTTTTGATGGGATTAAACATGTTTTTGCATCAGCATGGTATCTAACATCGACCATAATTTAATATGAATCAAAAGCTATTGACACAAAAAATACACAAAAGATTAATCTTCTCTGAGCACACACACACACACACACACACACACACACACACACACACACACACACACACACACACACACACACACACACACACACACACACACACACACACACACACACACACACACACACACACACACACACACACACACACAGTGATAGGTGTGGGACGATACACAGGGGCTACCCACAATTCTAATCTTCTTGTTCTGACAAGAGAGCAGCTGAGCTCCTCTCTTCACATCATCAAATGAAATAAAAAAAAAAGGCCTCTGATTAAATGCCTCAGATTACAATCAGCAAAAGGGGGAGGGAATGAAACGAAGGCAAGAACTTGCTGGGGATAAAAAGGCCGCAGTCGAGGAGAAGAATGCCGTCGGTTGGTGGCTCGGTCAACATTAAAAATAGCTGCCAGAAAAGCAGGGAGGCTAGAGGTTGGAGGGAGCTGGAGAGTGGGGAGTAAGGGAAACCAGCGGGAGGAGAGAAGGGAAGAAGAGGTAGAAGACAGTGGTTTATTATATGAAACCATTCATCCCTCATGCTCTCCACTGTCCCCAGATGGCCAATAGGCCCTTATAGCCACATGTGACTCTGCATAAAACTAGCCTGCCTATGGAGACTTTACTGAGAATTCAATAAGCTCCGGAGGGAAACTTAAAGCTCTTGGGGTTGACTGCCAAGGTGTTAAACAATTGTGTTGTGTGTGCTCGGTCTAAGCATGCGATTATATAAGATTGTTTTTTGAGCCTGTAAATGCCTTGCATGTATGTGTGCTTATTTCTGTGGGTTTACACTTTACAGCCATGTTAGAAGAAAAAAAAAAAAGAGTAAGGGACTTATATGGGACTATATAGCATGTGTGACAGTTAGCAGCAGGCTAGAATTAAACTTGTCTGTAATTAGAATCAGCCATTTGGAAACCTCTGTTCCAGTGACTCATACATTCTGTCTAAACACTGGTGCACAGCCACCACCAACGATTCTTCATTCGAGCCAGCACCCAGCTCTCATCCCACATGGTAGTTACAGATGGACACACAACCTGTAACTAGTCCGGGTGTCTGGCTGCCCATGTTATTAAATCCCCGTCACATTTTCAGCTCTCAGATCAGCCCAGCTGACGGCTCCCTGCAGCCTTTTCACCCAAGCTGCTGTGCCCACTTTTATTGCCGGATATATTCATTTTACCACCAAGTTTGACATTTGTAATGACACAGCTGGGACCCTTGAAAGACTGCATCTTACTGACGATTTTATTCATTGTCTCAGTAGTAGACTAAAGCTTGGGCTTTTTGCCTTTATTTGATAGGACAGCTTAAGATGGATAGGAAAGTGGGAGGGATGACATGCAGCAAATAGCCACAGCTTGGAAACCTGGGCTACTTGAGGTAAGGACTCTGCCTTGGTACATGGGGCACAAGCTCCACTAGGTGAGCTACTAGGGCGCCACCTCACACATAACATTGATGTAGTATCTTTTAAAACACCAAAGCCTGCTCACTACATGTTCTGACAAAGTACCGGCACCACACATTACACAACAATGATGACACATGACCAAGCTCAGACCTGTCACCAAAATCCTAATATCCTGCAATACATATGACACGGTGATTGTTGCAATGAGGAAAAACAAAAAGACGACAATAAAATATCTGGACAAAGCTGTAGCTGCAAAAACAGGCTGAGTATGGTTTGTTCATTTCACAGACTGAGTGGGAGGTGAGCAACATTTCTGCTTGCTAGTCTCAAATGAGACACATGCTATTGTTTGTGTGGGATCCTTATAGTTTAAAAAAAAAGAATCATAATATTTATTACTATGAAAATTACTTTTCAGAATTTTGACTTATTGTCTGAGATTCAAATGACTCCCACTCACTTGAAACTAGACAACCATAATATTGAACACATATGATATTAGTAGTGTCAAGCTTGAATTCGAACACCTCATACTAAAAGACAATCAGAGAAGATGATTCTTTGTCAATGGTGAATTGTTCTTCTGGTGAAGGAAAAGCCAAAATGACTGTGAACTTCTTGATTACCAAAGTTTTTGATCTTCTGACAAGCACTTCTAATGTAGCACACTGGCTCCTTAAGAGGCAAGTCCTAGGCAAGCAAAACTACAAACCAGTTTGATTTACAAACATTAAACATGACAACTGCAACCTCAGAGGATTCAAATCAAAACGTAAGAGCACATTTATCTCAATCAGACTGAAAACAATTGCTCCTCTCTTTACTGCACTTTTATGTTAACAAAGTACACTCACCATCCACTGCTTGTCGTAGCACCTGAAGTTTCCTCTGTCTCTCCTTTATCCTGTCATAGCCGGTGAGGGCCGAGCCTACTGAGTGGGTTGAGTGGTGATGCTTCCTACTCTTCAGCGCACCAAAGTCAGGGTAGTGAGAATCCCTCTCCCTGGATGCCCGTGAGGGTGATTTGCGCCTGCCTATGGAGTGGGTATTTATGGCAGTGTTGCCCCTCCGTGCATCCTCCAAAGCCCCAAAACGAAGGGCCTCTGGGTCAATGTAAGCCAAGTCCACAGAGGAAGCCCAGGTCTTCCTGGCCTGACTAGGACCCAGTTCCCCACTGTGGAAGGGTAAAGACCTCCGGTCCAGTTCCACGGGCCGGCCCTTTTGCTGTGGGTGTAGGGGGTGCAGATAGGGATAGGAGTGCTGGTGTTGGAGTGAGGGGGGTTTGGGGTAGAGTTCTGTGGGGGATTCAGAGTTGGGGTGATAGTCAGATGGGGAATACTGTAGGACTGCCCCCTCATCGCCCTTCAACAGGCCCTGTATTGGCAGAGAGCCCATGGAGCGACTGAGGCCCCGGTTAAGAGACGTCTGCTCCTGTGTCCTGGCCCGGTAGCGCTCCAGAACCCTGGGGGCGGCACTCCTCCCTGAGAACAAAAGAGAGCCAAAGTTGTATTAAATCACTGCCAGAACTCAAAGCTTCATCAACATCAAAATCTTCAACATGACCGGCAAAGTACTGGCAGATATTCAAAAGGAAAAAAACCTGATTGCATATGGATAGCATTTATTATTATTTAACATATCTATTTTTTTCATATCATAGTACAAACAGCATGAGAGATAATCTGAAATACCATTAATTCCCAGTGAATAACATTACGTTATTATTACATTACAGAAAGTGGTATTTATGATGAGAGGAGGACCTTGGGAGGGATTAACAAGGATTCTGATTTGAATAAATACAGTACGCTTCATTATGCCTGAGTGCCCATCCAACCTGGCATCCATTTATAAACAGCCTGACATGACAACTAAACACGCCACTGTCGACTGTAGACTTTCCCTCCTGATACCCTGCCTTGGCCTCATCAGACCGAGCACCTGCAGCGGGCCTCTCTTGGCCCCTCTACTGAAAGATTTGATGCAGTAAATGAATAACTGGGTAGACATACAGTAGGTGCTCAGAGTCCCCAATCACTCATAATAAGAACATAAAACTGACAAATGACAAACACTTACACTGCTTACATAACAGCTAATAATCTAGTGCAGGACCACATTTGCATGTTTACGAATGCTGATTAAATGGTTAGAGAATGTGTTAGAACGAGGTACCTTATTATAGAAACTTCCTTCCTTCTTGAATTCACCTTAAATTCTAATTTCAATATTTCTAAATCAGGCTGAATCCAGCAGAATTTTGCAGCAGAAATTTGCATAGGACGTTTCTGTTATAGAGCTCTGAAGAAGGAAATGTAGCAGCCATTATTGGCAAATAAAACAAATTAATTTGTATAGTAAACCAACAACAGCACAAGGCAAAGCAAATTTAGAAACATGGCAAGACTGCTCTTGACCTTAAGGGATAATGACAATTTCTGCAGAGAGTCTGTTTTGTTCAGGAGCTAATTATTCCCCATTATTTAAAAACAGACAATAGAACATACTGCGCCACAATAACAGACAATTTCTGGCATAGCTGCCCAGCCCCATCTTTTACTGTGGCTTTCTTAAAACTGAATAACGAATGTTGCTTTCTTTCTCTATAAATTTCAAGTTGGACTTTCCAGACAAGCTGTATATAAACTCTGCCAGTAACAGTTCTTGTTTTAGAGAGAAAGAGATAAACAGAAGGCAAACATGTGCATAAGCAAGAGCACAAACAAGAGGAAGAGATGCAGAAGTGAGAGAGCGGAGGGAGACGTTAAGTCCTGTAAAAACTCTGCATGTGGTGGTTTAATCTACAAAGCATATGCTTGGTCTTAACAGGGGAACACATCAAAGACCGACAGGCTGTCTTCCAGGAACCCAGAGAAGCACACAAGGACTAGATTGAGCGAAAAATGAAAAAAAATAAATAAATAAATTCTCAACAGGATGTTTCTTATTTTACAAAGAAGTCAATTGTTGGCACACAAGTCTTTCAGCTAACACTAGTATAGTGTAGCCATCATATGGACTACTACAACAACAACAACAAAAAAAACAGTTGCTGTATAAAATATCCAGCATAAAAAAAGAGAGACAATGACTGAGTTCCCCTTGCAGCAATTAGAACTTGGAAGCACTGGCATACAGAAGGGAGAGAGCAGCTCCTTGAGAAGAATTTCTCCTAAGAACTGAGTAATACTCTTTGCATGTACTTTCCCTAGGGCTGACTCAACCAGGGAAACAAAGCACTGATACAAACAGCAGACAGGCAGCTTCACTGGTGACTCCAAAATATGCATCTGTAATCAATGCCATGCCGTGCTTACATAATCGGGACGACGAAGCCATGTTTGTGCTCTGCTCTCCTTTCCATGGCCTGGAAAAATGCCGGAGTTCTCTTAGAAACCACTGGGAAGATTGGGTCATATTTTCCTGAATTAAATCGGATTCGAGGTTTCAGCATGTTGTTCCTCATCTACTTTCGATTCTTTCCCACAAACTCAGAAAGTGAGCATGTAAGTGATGAATAGCTCGACAACCCGGGAAGGCATTTACATCTAATTCTCTCTAAAGAAATGTAAACTTCAAAACAATATGTCCAACTGCACCCAGTCATCACAACTTCAGTTTATCATTAGAAAGTACGAACAGATAATACATGCTCTTGACCTAATTTTAAGAACTGTTATCATCATTATTATTTTAACAGAACCTACTAATCTAGGATCTGGTGATCTGTCCTCGTACCAGACTCTGTACTACTTAAATGAAGAATAGAAAGAATAACAAACATAACAAAAACAAAAAGTGTTTCTGAAGACTAATAGAAACCAGACCCCTTTTACATGAACTGTTAAGCCAAGAAGTCTGAATCACTGCATAAATAAATAACTCTTTCTACACCTCAGAAAAGTTCATTTGACAACCTACCAAGCAAATACAGCTCTAGCTGCTCTGTGTTTAACGTGTGTGTGTGTGTGTGTGTGTGTGTGTGTGTGTGTGTGTGTGTGTGTGTGTGTGTGTGTGTGTGTGTGTGTGTGTGTGTGTGTGTGTGTGTGTGTGTGTGTGTGTGTGTGTCAGTGCAGCTCATCTTACCTGAGGGCAAACCTTTGCCCCTCAGTCTCTCCCGAATCTCCTTGCTCCGCTCCGGAAGCGACTCTCTATCGGTCAGCAGACCGTCCAGCTGAGAAAAGTCGATGAGAGTGGAAGTAAGAGTGAAAGAAAACAAAGAGTGGGCGGGGGGGGGCAAGGAGGACAGAACAAGGAGGGGGAAAAAAAACAGAAGTTTGAGTCCTGCATCCTGACATCATGTTGTGTCAGCATGAGCCCATTATCTGAATGTTGCATCTGACCTACATTAAAAAAACCCACAAAAAAACAGCATACCTGGGAAAGGCTGCCCAGTACCAACCGGACCAGTTTTCTGATATAGGAGAAGGGAGGGTCACAAGTGGAGTTTCTAATGTGTTTGCTGCAGATGTCCAGCACCGTGCGCAACGACATTCGACTCAACGTAACATCATCACACATGTTGAGAAGGAGGCTGTTTAGGTGTTCTCCCAACTTCATAGGCTGCACAGCAAACAGAATGAAGATAGTTAATACACAAACAGTGACAAGAGCAATATGTAGTATAAAGTTCTTTTGATATCTCTGAATCTGATATCTGTATTATCGTTTCGATTTCCATTGTGTTCTGATAATGGGGCAGAGCTCAGCCTTGCCAGCACAGCACTAACTCATCAACTACTTTAATGTACATGTGCTACATGTTTTATGTTAAAAAGCCTCAGAGCTAAGCCTCAGAGTTACATTAGCACTTTGAGATTCTTTTATGAAAAATGTATTATTATTATTATTATTTATTATTATTATTAAATACTTTGCTCTGTCCATCAAGAACAAAAATACAGTAAAACTTTAGTGTCAGTGTCAGTGCACATTTGGCTGAGTAACTTCAGTATGACTGATTTTAAATCAGTATCACCACTTTTTTTTTCACTTTTCATTTTCACTTTTTAAGAGTGTAGTGAATACATGCATTTAAATGCCAAACAATGTAATCAGAGTTTCTGTATTCTCTTCACATTGAGGCTATTTTTAAGCACATTATGTAAATAAAGCAATAGGTACAGCGATGGCACTATGGGTGTGGAATCATTAAGAATCTATATATAAGTGTGTCCACTTCATGTCACTTTATTTGCATACAGCAGAAAAGAAAATGACCTGTTGCATTTGCACGCAGCAGAAACAAAGACTTTTTGTATTGTATTTAGCTGCAGCTGCCAAAAGCACAACTATAGCAGCTCCTTCATGGATTAGGGAGAAGACATGATGAAAGTGGATGAGTCCCATCAGTGAAGCGAAGTGGACGACAAACTTCAGTGTGAATTTGAGTCATGGCGTCTCTAACATGTGGGCGGTAGTTTCTCAGAAATGTGAACGCAGATTGTGTTTTACACCTGGCTGACTCTTGCTGAGATATGAATGTATTCTGACCATGACCATCTAGGTCTTGGCAGATTCAAACACATTCCGGTGTGCATTTACAGCTTGCACCTTTTCTTATCCAGATGAGACTTTCAGATACAGATCTCATTTTAAAAAGGCAGATTCCACTGAAAAACACAATGCAAATTTGCATGGCTGAAATGTTGATCTCCTTTAAATTAACAGTACCAACAAGTATTAAACGTTTTATTTTGCCACACACTGGTTCCTGCAAGGGCACCATCCACTTTCTCATTGTGCCAGTGAGTTGTTCGATGCCAAACTCTCATGGAAGATACTGTTAAACCTTGACAAACATTTGGGTGTGGCTACTCAACTAAACAAAATTAATAGTCTCAACATTTAATGTGCTTGCCAAGTGTGCCGGTTAAACAAATGATGTCATATGTGTCTTCAATCAAATCACACGAGCATGAATCTGCCAGAAGACACTGCCTTTGATAATAGCTTAATGCTGACATGCTAGCATCTTGTTTCCTAGTGCCTGTCCAGTTGGTTCGGCACTGTTTGAGATATCCAATGTAGTGTTGGAAATCTAAAAGCAAAAATTATTTGTTAAGTTTACTAAAAAAAAGTATAAACACATTTAAGCGATAAACATGAGCCTTTATTACCAAGTGTAAATATGGTATTATATTATATTATATTATATTATATTATATTATAACCCCTTCCCATTAGAAAGGAAGTATCTGACAGTAATGATTTACCTGACTCTGGGGGATCTCATAGTCCGCTCCCCAGAACAAGGTCATCCCCAAAGAGTACATGTGCATCTGAAAAAAAAAAACAATTAAAAAAAAGCTTAAGCTTTATAAGCAGCAATCAACTTCCAGTCTAAGTACAGTAGTAGATGCAAACATTTTACAAAAACAAACAAGACAAGAGTAAATAAATAGGAATATAAAGGTTTTGTTTAATTCAGATAAATTAGTCATTTAAAGTAAGTCAAACTACGCTGTGTGAAAGAAAGATAGACAGACTCAAGCCTAATAAGTGCTGGAGTGTAATAAAAGTTGAATTCACTATTATTTAGAAAGGAAAAAGACGGGGGATTTCAGCCTAAATCCAAAAACCTTTTTCCATTTCCCTCTCCTTATTACTCTGTACTCATTGCTTGGGAGAGAAATCACTTCCCCCGAATGTTGGGCTTGGTAGAGGAAAGAATAATTCAGGGATTGCCAAAGAATGCAACATAGCCTTCAAGGTCTTTCAGGAACAGAGCTCTGGTACAAACTTAAAGACACACTCACACTCTCAGAAGATGTGGAAATTTAAAAGCCACCCATTAAAAAGCAACACCACCACCCCAAATGTTGAAAAAAATGAAAGGAAAATCGTGGTACTCGCAGCTGACGTATATTTACCCACAGCCTCTGATAATGAGAGAAACAGATTATATTTTCTACGCTGAAATAACTCAGCTGGGGAGGCGGGACCCAAGCTGGAAAACTGACTCAGCACAAAACTGTGTTGAGGTCTGTGGGGCCGTGCCAGAGACAGGAATCCAGTCATGCAAGGTTTTAGCTCTTCTACCAGAGGCAAATGCAGGGGGTGTGGTTCTGTGCATACGTAAAAAGAGGTTTTGCTTTGCAGGAGAAAATTGCTCACAACTTCAGTTCTCAAAAAAGGTTTATACCTTCTCTATATCAGAGACGGAAGACAAGGACACCCCGTCCAGGACCTCAGGAGCTGTGAAGGCTCGTAAATCCTGCTGGGTGACATACTCATCTGTGAATGAGATGTTGCCAGAGGGCATGAGCAGGAGGGACCAGGGGGAGATGATGAAGCCCATGGCTGCAGGGTCTGGAGAGGAAAACAGACATTTTAACGACTGGAGATATGATCAGGCCCAAAAACAAATACAATAACATAGTTTTTTAAATACCTGACCCCTGTGACACATACACATACGGTGTTAACATGAAGAATTGTGTTTTCGAGCTCGATATTAGCATCACATTTCGTCTAAGCATTTACAGCCGAATGCAGCAACTGTAGACATATCCAACCACATTGGATGTTTCTCGCTAAGGCTTAGGCGTTTATGGAAACTCAAGATGATTGAAGTAAACAAAAACACATGTTGCTTTCTTAGCCTGCAAGAAAATAACTGTTGAGGCATAGAAGCAGAAAGGAATGGCTACACAGCGTAATTCTCTTTTCCTACAAAGCCACAGCCAGCGCTATGGTCAGAGAACGTTTTAAAAATATACAAAGGAATGTTTGAGCAGCGCTGCAAAATTCTTTTCTCTGACTGATACTCTGAGAGGACCAGAGAGGAACAGAAGAACTGGATTTGAGGCACCAAATATCTGCTTTCAAAAGCTGGAATTTACTAAGTAAATATAAGTTTCCTGTTTAAAACTCATGTGACCATTTGGAGATCTTACTCAAAAGTAGACAGTGTTACTAGGTGTATCCCACATAAAACTTTTGTTCTGGATAAGCAAGAATAGAACTATGGGGAAATGCATGACTCAGCCTGACAAAATTAGTTTATGGATAGATAACAAAGTAATTTACAGTTTTACTAAACTGCAGAGTTAAGCAGAAACCACACCACATGGAAACTGACTGTTCACCTTAGTAGAAAGCAACTCACTCACTTCAAAAGGACATATTGCACAAATGTAAGTTCTTTAGCCTTTATGTTGTCAGTCTGACAAGCTACGACCTGAGCTAGGGGCAGGGAATAATTCTGAACTGCTTTACTAAGAGGCTCTCCCCTAAAAGGAAGATGCTTACAAACTGGACAGTGTACCATGTATTCAATTCCACAGCAAACATGCCATCAGAGCGACAGCCCGCAAGCCTGTAGAGCTTCGGCCGATTATCAAGCACAGCAGCAGGTGGAGAGAGGCTCAATTTTGGAAAAGCGGGTTTCTATTTGATCCTAAATATTTTATAGACAAAACCACGAGGTGGAATTCTTCTAACAAATCAGAAATATTCACACATTGCTTGTTCAAACAAATCATTCCTATACAAACATAGCAACTAACCGCTTCTGTTTACACACAGGGGGGAAAACGGTGCTGGTGGTTTAGTGTTTGACAATATGAGTCTATTCACAATGTCTGAAACGTGTCTGAAAGTCATGTAAAGGTTTGTTAAGTAAATAGTAAAGTTACCCTCCCCTCCACAAAAGGAAACATCCTGACATTCACTTTCACTGCACCGCGGACATATAGAAACAATTTACATCTAAAGTGTGAATTTAATTGATACATTTAATCTGCTTCAGCAAAACAAATACATTGACTTTTTAACTCAACAAATTGTCCAACAAATTTAAATGGTCACTGTTATTAATCCACTCTTGTGGTTAACATACTTCTTTACATAGCTCAGTGACTCTATAATAGCTGGTTCCAACATCTGCTCTTCAAATTTTAGCTCCACTCAGCAGTCTAAAACGGTACGCATGAGAGGCCACAATTTACTCAATATAGCTACACAACTACACACTGAAAGAAAAAGAAGGACGTGTTAACAATCACAATTACTGCAGCACAATACCATGCAAAGATTAAAATAAGACCATGAAGTACTCCAAGTATCCAGCCTGCATTTTGTCCTGAAAATGTTCAGAACTTTATCTCAGAAGCCTTGATGGCTAAAATGCAAGAACATTCGTGCACATTTCTCTTGCTGTGAATGTGACCTCAGCATAAAAAGCATATTTTCAGGCTACACTGATGAGAGGGAATTCCTAGAGCATGCCAGAATGGTCTACATTGGAACCAGTCAGCAAAACTGGAAGTTGAGGTCAAGCTGGTTTATGCAGAAATGCACACGAGAGACTAAATCTTGGTGACTGCTTCATGGAAAATCACACGACTGACGGTGAACAGTTTAGATGACACAATTAGGGCCAACATAAACAGGTGCACTGGGGTTTCGTATGAGACGAGGCACCACCCAAACTTTTTAACAAAACAGAGGGCACTGCAATGCCTGCTGACTCATATCCTGTCCAGTGTCTCCAGAGTTAAACCGCCGTTAGTCACACGATAATCAAATTAACTTAAGTTACAAAGACACCAGGGAATTTGTCAGCCTTATCTCTGTTTGGCTTCAAGGACAATCACAGACACTTACAGGCACACATGACTCACAGAAATTATTAAAACACGTGAAACAACCTGTACTAATAACGCAAAACCAGAACGAAACAAGCTGACAATGAAATGAGACTCAATGGTGTGATTTTACTTAAAGTTACCATCATTTTTACAAGTTTTAGATCCTGAATGTGACTTCATTTATAATTTAAAAGGACAAAATTAGTCAGTATAATGGTGTTCAACTTGTTTGTTTTGTTTTGGGTTGCTTTTTTTTATTTCTGTGTGATAGATTTGGGTAATAAATCCATTCTCAGAACATTTCTGTCAGAGATCCCATCAATTTCTCAACACAAAATGGCACCTGTAATTTATGGGATCTGGACACCAGAAGATTTTCAGTCAGCCCCTTCATTTAAAAAAAGTGGTGCTGACAGATTTAGTGAGTAGGATGTGTAAAAATAGGACAGGGAGGACATACGAAAGCATGCAAGACAAAGAAATGTGAACTGCGTTTTGTGTGTGTGTCCAATAATTTCTGGAAACATCTTTGCACACGTGATTCTACACGTTCATACCTTTGTGAAAGAGTTCTTGAAGGCTCTCAGCACTCTGGCTGAGCACTGCCCAGACCTCCTCCTCCTGGAGTGGACCTCCTCGGACCTCCAAGGCTTCTGCCAGAGACACATGCATCTTCCCTGTACAAGCGGAGAAAGAGGACAACTGATTTAAAACACACATCAATACAGAAATAAGCATTAATCTTGATTAGTGAGTTTTTTTTTAATTCATCTGTGAATTATAACCCTAACACAAGTCAAATACTGTAAGAATCCATACCCTACTTGTCCCGACTGGCCTGACAGTCTAAGTTGAAAGCTAATAAGCTTATATTGTCATATCACTGTAATAACACTAAGCATTGATGCATTTAACACTGGTTCTGATCAACATTTTTTCTCTTATGCCCTTGGGCAAACTCCCACGTCTCCCAAGTGTAAGCCATCTTATCCTCCTCTGCAATTGAGGAGGTAGCACAAGCACATGATGTGCGCATGCACACACAGACACACACCCTGCTTTACTTGAGTTACATTCAACAAAGTAGCAGTTTATTACTTGAAGCCTCTACTGACTTCTGAGAATTAAGACAGCAGCTTCCAACTGAAAGGGACACCAATCTCAATACTTGTTTTTTGGGGGGGGGTTTCTGTGGTCTTGTGGAGCTGCTTCGCTGATCTACAATAAAGTAATATCGCACACTTCTGTTTCCTGATTACATGCCATAAAACTATAACTGGGTCAAACTAGGTATATAGTTTACATTATCTTGGGGACAGCTGTGATACAGCAAATTCAGCTTTAGTTGTAGAATAAACATACGAACCAATATCGCACAACAGAACATCTACAGTACTTAACATGGATTTACATTGCACATACTATATGCCACAAGACTATAACTAAGGGCAGAACTTTGAATTCACTCATGTGACCCATGTGCTGGCTGTCCTACAGGATTTGGTTTGATTTTCATATGTTTTAATGTGAAGTCACATGTGACTTCTTCACAGCTGTAACCGTCAACAAACCAAACAAGCAGTCCAAATTAAAACCAACTGAAAGTCAGCCGTACGGGACCCTGAATGAGCTAAATGAGCCATGTTCAGTACATCTCTCTCATATTAGGGTTTCACTCTAAAGCTCCTGTGCTGCAGTGACAATGAGATCTAATCTTCCCAATCCATGACGTGACATAATGCAAATGTGAGCAAGGAACAAGTCGTCCCAGTTTTCACCGTGTACCTGAGAATAAACTATTAGCGTCTGCGGTACATACATGCACACAGTATTTGCAGGTGCTACTATAGAAGTTCTATTTTCTAGGGGGGTGGTGATCGGAAAAAAAAAAAAAAAAAAAACAGTTCAGAGAAGAACACAGAGTTAAGTGTGGCTGTAACTTTGCATGCGACACTAAATATTTCTTTTTATACTTGACTTGATGATTTCAAATTGTAAAAATGGTGTGAAACATGTTTTAATTACACTTTAGTAAAACCAAAACTGGTGCATTAAGACAAGCTAATCATAATTTCCCAATAGCAGAGAGTATGAATAACATCCCTAACCGAAGTAAGCGTGCTGGATTATCCATTCTACAGCAGGCCAAGCTGATTTTAAGATATAACAATTAAAAGATTATGGACACATTATGGTTTTATTTGTCACATGCTCATACAATGCAGTATGTGCAGTGAAATGCAGGTTGACATACTCTTGAGGCTGTGAAAAAAAGACTACAGTGTGCAATAAAAGTTAATACTGGGGCAATTTGGGAGAATATGGGCAAAGTAAGAATAAAAATGATGTATGTTAGTATCAAAATGCTTAAGTGTGTTGTGGGTGATGCAATTTTTCTAGTATATAAAAATGCATGCCTGTCACAATTCTGCTCACGCTCACTGCAAATATGCAAACGTGCAAGGCAAAGCAAAGGATTCACAGAGGACAACTTGCTAGACAAGGCTCAGGATGTACAGAAGTGTGTGTTGTAATTGTGCGGGAGGTAAAGAAGCGAAAAAAGAGCCATACAAATACCACAAAACAGGCAGTCTTCGCGGAGCAGCCACAATGGTGTCTAAAATATCACTGACCTTGAGGAGAAGGTTACCATGCTTCAACCACGTTACAACAAGAGACCTGTGCTCTCTGAATAGGACAACTCAAGCCAAGATTGATCGTCCTTAGAGCTTGTACATAGAGAAAAAAAGGGCATCTGTCTACTATACTCTATAATCTATAATCTGCTGAAAGATAAAACTCCCAAGCACTGCACAATCAATCTTTATTCTTACTATAGAATTACATATGGTAACATGGTTGTATAGACAATGCTAGAAGCCTACTGTAATATCCTCTAAATGTTTATGCCTGCCCAAAGACCCAAAGATTAGTGTGCAGCTTCGAAATTTCCCAATTTCCCGGCTAACTTGTGAAATTTATGAAAAACGGTAGTTTCCCCTTAAAAACAAATCCGTATTTTCACTGTAGACAGATTGTCTGGTGTTTTTCACTTTTTCCCCACACATTTGAGCAAACCCACATTAAACACAGCAGGGAGTATATTTGGACTTGCTAGATCACAGCTTTCACACAGAATTTCATAAATCAAAACAAAGAAGATGAACACAAATAAAAACAGGAAATTAGTGAATTTCTACACAAGATGAACCACACATCACTTGAGTCCGGGAAGTGTACCAAAGTACATGACACCGCATCATGATCATGAACATTTTTTATAGAACCACTGACCTTCTACAGCCTTCAAATACTTTAAAAACACATTTTCCCCCAACTTTTTTCAAAGTAAAGCCAAACTGCAAAGTGTAAGAAAACTGGAAAGAGAGAGACAGAGATTGGCAGGTGTACGAATTTGGCAAAGTTGCCTAAACCGATATGTCAGATGACATCCGGCTGATGCACCTGTGCCCTCAACTGACTATGTTTCTAATTAATTTTTACATTTATTGTTCAAATTTCAGCGATTCGATACTAACGCAACAAACAATGGCCAGTATACTCCAACAGAAGTGCTTGATGAATGGTTGGACAACATTTGAAACCTCCTCTCTAACACCGGAATGGGGGGGGGGGGTTGTGAATAATAATTTCTGTAACTTGCTGAAACTGACAATCATTGTCTTGCAGTAACTGGACAGGTGAGAGGAGGTGAGAAAGGAAGTTGGGTTTGAACTTATCTCTCAAGCTCTTTTCAGGAAAAAGCCAGGGGATCGCCACAGTAATTGGGATATACCGACTAGGAACACGGCGGTATTAAATTATAGTTGTTGAGATACTTCAGTTCAGAGCACAGCGGTAGACCAACTGACTTAAAGTTGAACATTGCCATCCCCAGAGCCGTGTTAGTAGCGTGGCTAGAAAGTACCAAAGTTGAATCAACATTTTAAAAAGAAGCAATGCACCACCAGGCAGGGCCTGGAATTAGGAGCTAAACTTTAGCGTAGCACTTAACTGGGTCAGCCGCCTCATTAATGAGTTTTATTTCTGAAAGTAATACGTGAAACCACATCCTTTCTATGAATCCGAGTTTGGAGAATTGAGTTAATGAGTAAGCATGTCACAGGCCTAAATGTTTATGCAGGAATGCAGGTTAACTATTCTAGTCAATGGGAGGCGTGAAGTCTGAAGCAAAGTGGGTTACTACCCATCTTGCTCATTACCCATGAGAATGGGGAGAGAGGGTGCTGTGAAGACTGATTGTTTCGCGGCCCTTGTTATTTCAACAGAGACCTACAGTGGAATGTTTTTTATCCGCACTGAGGCTGCAGTGCGGGCCAGCTCCTCTCGCATTGGACTATGGTCCTGCTCATTATTGAGGGGGCTTAGGAGGCAGCGGCCCAAAACAGCGAGAGCAGACAGCCTTCACCACTTCAGTGCCTCATTCTCTTTTTCTTTTTCAAACAGTGGGGATGTTTGTTCCCAGGTATTCCCACACTATAGCAAGAAAGAAAAAACCTAAACAAGGCTTAGTCCGCTGCTGCTGCTCAGTGTTTGAACGTCTTGGCTACAGTCACAAGGATTTTAAAGAAAATAATCCTGGAAACGTGATAGTGCTCTTTACTCTGCACTTAGGTGAAGCTTTTCCTTCCCTCCCACCTTCCTGTCAGTGACATAGCTACAACCCATGAAATGGATTTGAAAACAATCCCTTGAAAAATTGCACTTCGGTCGAGTAGCTCATACCAAAAAAGGTACATATAAGTTCAGTTTGTGCTGCTTTATATCAGTGCTCATCCTTCAGTATTTGCCAGGAACAAAAAGATCAGAAAATCATGTACGTCACTCTCGCTCAAACGTTTCTTTTATCCCAAATCTTACGAAAACAGGAGTAGCTGCACTTTCGAAACCATCATCCATTAAAACAACAGATTCCACTTCTATTTCCAAAAGCATAACTCGTAACATAAGATATGAGAAGGAATTTGTTCATATCCTCCAAACATCAGAACTGTGGTCTCAGCTGGCAAACACATTTGGAACAGAAGCCGGTGAGAAGAGGCACTCCGCGCCAACATTGAGGTGAAAATCTTCCTGAAGTCAGTCATGCCAGGAAAATTCAACAACAAACTCTGAGTGAACCTCTATTCCCAGAACCATACTGTATTATGGAGCCTGCATGCACACGAATCAAATTCAAAACACACACACACGTCTCTAGGAAGGCCTGGATCTATTGAACCAACATGACAGATGATGTAAGGGCTGATGTTTTCAAAATGCTCATGGCAAACCAAAACCAGACTGTATGCTATTAAGCTGATATGAATTCAAACGGAAGACATATAGATAAAAGAACCTCCTCCTTTAATGCTTGCGAATATACCGTACATGATGTATTGCTCCTTATTGCAAAAACAGGAGATAGTGGAGTAGAGAGATAGTGGCTGCATTCACAGACTCACAGCTGTGTTTTCCTTAAGTTCCTTGAAAATAAAAAAACGTAGTGGGACTGGAACAGAAGCGGTGACTCACCTAAATAAAAAAAAATAATAAAAAAGGGAAAACCCAGGGTTTTGTTTTCATTAATCATAACCCACTTACAATTTAGCCAATTAACCAACATTCCTCACCAAGATTATCCACTGAGAGTTTAACAGAGTCGTTGATGGACACAACACTGAGCCCAGTACCTTCCAGTTAAGCACTGGTTTCTCTAACCAATAAGCCAAACTGGATGTTGGCGTTTTGTTTTGTTTTTTTTTTTTTTCCTTTTCCAGCTCAGCCAGGGTCAGGACCAGCCAGAAAGAGAGCCATGACTATTCCATGATTATCAGCCCAGCTCTGGACCAACGGGCCCTCACTTCTCATTTTGGTCTCAACCTCATCCGCTCCATTTCTGTTAATCACAGGGTTTGCTATGAGTACCATGACATGCAGAGCATGGTTTTGCAAAACCTCACTCTGAACCCCCCTCCTCTCTTCCACACACACACACACACACACACACACACACACACACACACACCCCACTGCCTATTTTCCCCCATTTTTTTCCCTATGATGATGCTCACACCATCTCCCATCATACCCACTTTAGATGGGAATGTTAATCTTGCTCAATCACACAAACTCCCTCTCTTTAGTCCTTGAATAACATATTCAAAATCCTTATGACCTTTGGCTTTTGAGTTAACTTTACTACTTCTCTATGGTAATGAAGGGGGAGGGTGTGCAAAGTGCCTTTTTTTTCCCACAACCCCCATAAAAACCTCCAGTCTGCACTGACACAAGAGAAAAAATGAATCTCATGTTTTCTCACATAAACAGTGCTGGTGGGTGAACTTTCCTATTGTTTGTACAGTGGTGTCTCCTCCCTCCATAACTTAAAATACAGTTAATGGTGTGGTCAAAGAGGTGAGCATGAGCAGTATTGTTGTCAAGTTAAATACAACATACAGCCATACCACGAGGTCGAGGCATACTAAATATCAACAAACAGACTATTAGCATAAAAGTAGCTAAGTTACAAGCTAACAACCATCGGCGTTTGAGCCTCAATTCCTCGGTTTTCCCGGGGATAGTTTGCTGCCAACCGTAACCCTTTAAAGTTAGCTAACAGGAGACACGTTTCTTTCACATTGGAAGTGCTTAAAAAACAAAAACAACAACAACCAGAAAACTCACCCGGCGAGAAGGAGCTACACAATCACTCGAAAGGGAAAAGTTCGTACTCCGACGCGGCTATGAGTGCGCACACAAACGGGACCAGACGCCATCCCATCCACAAAGCAACATCTTGGATAAGTTGGTTTGACTATGCGGCGAGGCGGGGCAGGCAACAGGTTTCACACAGACACACAAACGCATTCAGCTTTTTAAAAAATCTTTAAAAAAAAAAAAACACACTGCAGGGATAATGTCTTCCGAGCAGGACGCTTAAACAAATCTCTTCTTCGGAAACTGCTCAGAAGTCGTGTTTGATGGCTCACTACTCAGCATTGAGCTCCCTTCAAGCTCAGCCAAAGTCACCAATACTGCCGAGGAAGCTGAGTCCACCCCTCCTTTAGCCCAACTATCCGTGGGCTGACTGGGAGTAACCAGACACCCTAACTGCGGCTGTCCATTGGCTCTCTGTGCCTGGGGAGGGGGGGGCTGTCATTCACCGTTTCTATAGTAACACAAACAACTGGGAGTGAAATGTAGTGTGTTTGGGTCCTGCAGGAAGAATTAGTTGTTGTTGTTGTTGTTGTTGTTGTTTTGTGTGTGTATAAGGTCACAAACTCTAGAAATAATGCTCATATTAAACTAAAAATGGATACAATAAAATGTTCTCATGTACCATAAAATAGTGAAAGACACAAGGCACATATTAAGGGGGGTAAATAAGTTACTCTGAAATCATGTACAATATTAGCCTATTTATATAATTTAACATGAGCCAAAAAGCTGGAAATCACTAGTTATATTCAGAATTGATTAGTTTGCATGGGCTATATCTTCGTGTGAAGGAGCTGACATTATGTAAACTCAATAAACATCAAGCTTACCTTATATTTCACTATTTCCCACAACATCAAAGTAGTTAGAGAGTCATCTGAAGCAGTAAGGAAGCAATTCACTGCTGACTACTTCCTTCCTATGGTGTACATCAAAGCTGCCCCATTTATGCTCTGTCTTGTGCCATCTACTGGCGGTTATTCATCATTACATGCTGCTTTATGTTAATGGCGGCTGAGGTGAGGGGTTATCTGCCTGGCTGTCAACCATAAAAGGCATGATTATTATCACCAACCCTGGGCTGGACTGATAAGACTGGATTACTTGATTAACACTAGATTCCTCTTTAGATGGAGACAGGCGATATTCATTTTCTGATAGGGGTGGGAGAATAAAAGTGCTGCGTTTGAAGCCTTACTTAAGTAAAAGTATGACATAAAAGTACTAATTCTGCATAAAAATGGTCCCAGTGTTTTACTTTTATATATTCTATGATGTTTTTGGATTAATAGTACTGCATTAATGTGTTTCTAAAGCCATAAAGGGACATATAATCCTTTACTTTATCAGAAAAATTCCAATTCAAAATCACTAAATTTGGAGATATGTTGTTTTTACTGGACATTTTTGTTTCCACACATGTCTGTAAAGGCTTTTGCATAAGTATACATACTACATATTTCTGAATGCAATCTAAAAAAAACATTTCTTGTAACCATTTTACTATTCAGGCCAATCTTATATCCTACATGCACCTGTTGTACTTTTATGACTATACCAGTGTGTTCATCCTAAATCTATTTCTAGGACATTGCAATATGAAACAAATTATAGTAACTACTTTTATTGCGTCAGCTCAAGGAGACACAACAGAACAACTCACAAACAGAGAGGAGATTTGTTGTACAACATTTGTGTGTTAACCAGAGACAGTGAGTCATTTTCCCCTTAGATAAATTGTAATTCGGTGCACATATTTTATCTCTTTATACAGTTTTAGCTTTAGCTGATTTGGTTCCAGTGTAACCTAAAAAAAATTGAGCAATTAGAAGCAATGAATGAGTCTGTCTCTTACTATATAATGAAGAATGTGGATTATCCCACTGTGGGCCCTGAGATACAGACTGGAGCCCATTATTCATTCTAAATTGTACATCTGATAGACAAATGATACAACTGTGACTTTTGACTTTCATCTAATCACAAACGTTAATGTTTCATTGAGGTCCATGCTGTTACACAATGGTTAATGACAAGAAACAAGGACAATTTTAATTATATCAAAGTACTTTTCCTTTTAGTAATTAGGACTTTAGCCTTCATTGAAGCTAATTGCTAAATTAGATTGTTGATGTACCATTAGCAAGTAAAATCTAGCTACAAAGCCTAACATGTGAGGGCCTGAAACAATCATTTTTGTTTCTTAACACCATCTGATGCATATGTGAGTAAAATATTTATTAAATCCCATTCAAATACTCAAAACTAGTCTCAGCTAATGAACAGAAATGCTTATGAGGCATTCGGTTATCCTGTCTGATGTGGAATAGATATCACTAGAGACGAGAAACAGCTCCATGGATGGCTTTAAGCACGAGTTATTCGAGATTGTGCTCGGACTGGCACTGTTAGTGCAGGGTGATTGATTGCAGTGGATGTTCTTGCCTCAATAAAGAAACTGGAACTGAATGACAAGACTTTTTATTTTTAAACCTCCTCCTCATTTCCAGATCATGACATTTCCAAGGAAAGGAGGATAAGAATGAGTTGAGTCACTGGGTAGTTGTAGGACTTTTCTTTGGTATGTGAGCTGTCTTGACGTTCACCAGCTTTAATCAATTTATCACCCATTTCTACCAGGAAACTTGTTAGTGTCGGATAACTGCTGGCTGAGTGATCTGTTAGTGCTGTGTCTAGTCTTACTCACAGCTTTTAACCTCTGTACCTGAGGCAAAAAGGGCCCCATCAGGACACTGATAGGGGTAACAAGCTCTGGGTAAGTATTTCTCTGAAGTGTATCAGTGGGGTTCTGAATTTGGGATTCCTTCCTCTTTCTATTTCTGTCAGTACTGTCCTTAATACCTCCTCATCAGTGCTGGTCTGAGCCCCAAGGGCGATTTGCACTGAGGCCTTGAAAGAGTGGCTATGCCTGTTCTGACAGTCTTGGAAATGTGGGGCACCTGGTGGTTTGAAGGCATGTGGTTTGCTGACTGGTTAGTTTAGCCTTTGGGTCCAGCTGGAGAGCATTAAAAACTTTCCTGGAGTTCCTTTTCACTGCTTTTTTAGCTTGCGTAGGGTTAAAATAAATACTCGCCATGTCAATAAAGTGTCAGAGAGCCATCAGAAATGAATCTGCTCTCATGAGAAGGCTAATGTTTGTAGCTCTGGTCATTCTCAGGCGTGTACCCTACCTTAAGCATCCAAATCAGTCTAACTTAGGCATACAAAAATATAAAAAACTGGATGTCTTGTTCAAGCAGGGTATTTATATCTTTAGCTGTTTTGCTCAACTCGTGTTAGATGTTTCACGATCATCTATCTCCTGAAACTAAACTGAAATCATTCCTCTGTAGCTGCACCTTTATGGTTTGCTGGTCTTAACTGCTATTCTATTATTATTTTATTTAGTCATGATTATTTTACTGGTTTTCACTGACATGTCTTATTTTTACTGGTCAACTGTTTATTAGTAACTGTTATTTAGTGTTACTTTTAATGGTTTTGAATTTGTTATTTATTTTTACTGGTTACTGGCCTTTATTTTATTAATTGTTTTTCTTTATTTTATATGTATTAATTGTGTTCACTTGTGTCTAATTTGTTATCTACTATCCACCTTTTTTGTGTGGCTGCAAATCCCGTGATAGCTCACGCTCTGTGCAAGGCATCAGGCCTCCTCTTGGAATAAATGTAAATAAAGTTTCCCTTGCTTGCTTTGCTTATGATCTTGGGCTAAGTCTGAGTGATAATTGTTCTAGTGCTAACTTGAGGAACATGGATCCTTGTTTTTAACCCCTATGGCACAGAGCGCCTGGCAGGTGGTCCTGTGCTGTCTGAACACCTTTTATGCTTCGTCAGGGGTTGTGTCTGAGTGCATTATTGCAGTATATCACATAGCAAACCCTGTTAGAGAGCTGTTAGAGGTGGTGAGACACACAGACTGAGACTGCAGCTGCCTGAGGAGCAGAATTAAGCTTCAAATCCAAAATAACATCAATTACCTCTCACTGCTGTAGAGGTCAACAGTGTCGTAAGTTTTAATAATCTTCTAATGAAACTAAGGTCAGGGCGTATCTCATTGTCAGCAGCCACCTCAAAAAATTTAATTCCATCTCCTTTAGAGCCTTCTTCAGGCTCGTATCTGCAATTTGTTTAATCATATTGTATACCTGATAGAGTTACAGCTCCTCATACACTGATACTGAGAAAGGTTATTCAAGTTTGTCATGTTACAAGTGTGACTGATGCCTTTATAACAGCAGTAAATAACCTTGTGAAAGTGGGAGAGCAATGTTCAGTTTTGAATAAACAAAATTAATAAAAAAATTTGAATAAACAAAATAAAAAAAAACAAGAAATCTAGACTAAATATAGCCAACCTGCTCAACACCAAACCGCAGACAAACAAAGTTAACAACTAGCTGGCGAAGAAAGGCAAACACCCCGATATTTATTTCCCTGAAGTCAGCAAAATATGTTTCTCTTACATTTGTCAGGTTCCCTTTCTTCAAATGGGCACAAACAATCTGTTGATGCAGCTTTAAAACTGGGATTGCAGCTTTAAAAATCTATTTCAAAATGATATTTTGCATTCAGCATAGGTTACCAGGTGGCCTTATTGGACTGTACAGATGTGACCTGAGGCTTTAAGTGCCTTTGGCATATGTGTGCTGCTGTTAATCCAGACACAATGACAGATAGGATAAATTATGCCAGAACACTGTGATTATTTATTTTCTGGACACTTTAGGCATTACTTAAAAATGTGAGATATTTAAGAGGAATCATAGCAATATGTATCGACGTATTAAGCTTCATTTATTGTCATTTTACAACACAGGGTTGTACAACAAATATTTGTTAAATTAATACATTTGTACATAAGTTGTAGCCCCTTCATGCTACACATACATAGCACATATATACAGATATTTAAATTAGAACATAATATATTAAAAAGACATTAAAATAAAACTATATATATTTTAGGTGAGTTGTACATATACTATATATATATACATTTATACACCCTTAAAGGATGTACAGTTTGTCCAATGTCAGTGTAAAGGTCACTAATTTATAGTGGAGTGGAAGATTAGTTGAGGTATGTTTAAAGATTTATTTAAAAATAAATATTATGCAATAAGAAACAGAATAAATGACATTCAAAAGCTATACATTATTAAAACACATGTCCAAATATGCAGCATAGCTACATTTAAGTAGGTTTATGTTCCTTTGTATATGTTACTTGTTGTTGTATACCTACATTAAGTTTACTTATAATTAAATGTGTTATATAAAAATGTGCCTTGCTCCCCCCACCACCACCATTAAATCCACAGTTAAGACCAATGATCATCCATGTTTGTCTCTTGTAAAGCACAACTGTAGTCGGCCGATGAGAGCTCTGAGATGTGGGCAGCTTAGTGAAAACAATCCCAACCAATAACACCCGGCTGCATATTCTCATTGAGCCTCATGGTCGCGCACCGGCGGGACGGTACAGGATGGGATCAGAGAGAGATGCTCCCACACGGCCCCCTCCCATCCAGAGACACAGCCTCCATGTGATCTCTTCCTCACTCTCTCTCTCTCTCTCTCTCTCTCTGCTCGGGCTTTGACGTCAGACGTGCTCCTGTTCGGTTGCTATGGCAACATATTTCCCTATACCCCCTTCCTCTCCCCCTCCCCTCTCCCTTCTGCTCTGGTAGGATCCACAATGGTACAGCCAGCATCTTGCAGCACAATGGTTGCAAGGTGGTGAACTGGGGGAAGAGTGATTCAGCATCAGCGAAACCTCGGTTCCGTCCACCTCTGCTTTTTCTTTTTCCGTTCCTCATCGCTATTTTTTTTGTTGTGTGTGTGTGTGTGTGGTCTTTTTTTTTCACCCTCTTGGTCATCTTTTATGAACGTTTTGTTTTAAATTAAGAACCTCAGCTATGGTCACCGCAATGTTTCCCGTCGGGATGTTTTGAAAAGGACTGTCACCGGACTGGGATCGTCATCAGCTGGCACGGAATGGTAAGGCCCCGGGTTGGGTTTGTTTAATGTTGGATGCTTTGGACCCCAGCTGCCTGGAGGGTGGAGTGATGAATATTGATTGGAAGGGAAGGTTAATGAAGTCCACTTGCGATGCCTCGGTGGGAAAGGGACGGCGACTTAATAATAAAAAACGGGAAAGAAAAGAAAATGAAGCGTATGTTGATCCATTCACCGCCGCGGATGTTGTTTTATAACAAGCAGCAGCACTGTGCGGGGATTTCATTATGGCGTTAGTCCTGACCTGACTAAGTGTTGTGCATCCGCTCTCCATCTCCATCCAAACATCCTGCAATAGGCTAAAATATTAGTCCTTAGTTTGTGCCTGAATTGGCATCGAGGATAACATCACGTAACAGGCTGTTACCCAAGCTTCTTCTCTTTGTTAGCTATTTTCATATTCTGACTTTAAAATCTGTCCCATTTAATCATGCATTTATTTATTTCTGTCCACATAGCCTGACTAATCTTAGGGTGGAATGAACACACCTGACTGTTGTGTAATGAATTTTGATTGGAAGTGGTGCAAAAATGGATGATGCTCTTCAACAACAGTATGGGCTACATACTGTAAAGGCCTACATGCAGAGTTTGTCCATCCTCCCCCTCAGAAGTCAGCTGCGCACCTTGTGCATTATGCAGACCATCATTACTTCACCAGGGATTCAGCCTCAGATCCATCAGAAGTGCTTAAAAACCAGATACCCTGCTGTCCCCAGGCTGATTTATTGATTCATATAAGTATTTTTTTTCTTCTTCTTAGTGGTGGTTATACTGGAGCTTTTAAGTGTTTGTGGAGGCTTTGTCATTAATGTTAAACTAAAAAGGAATCATAACGCAGAGGGGATGGGATGTTATTCATCCTAATGTGGGCTACATTCTGTGTAGGACACAGTGGATTAAAAGAGATGAAGCTACAGAGAAAGGCAATTTATCCACACCTGCTTTGTTTTGGGCTTTCTTCTGCACATGGATTATTGGAAAGACATTGTAAACCCACCTTGCCTATTATGCTGATTGCACAGGTACAAGGAGCGCATCACACTGAGCTTCCAGTTAATTTGTGAACAAAACAACTGGTTTTGTTATGCTTACGTTTTAAAATTTTGCGTTCTTCCACATACTTGTTTGGTGCATGCCCACAGTCATAGACTAATTACTGGTGTTGTGCTGTGCATGGGGGAGTCAGTGAAGGTTTAAAGGTGTCACAACAAACTCTCCATGTTCGAGACAGGAAAGAGAGAGGTTTTTAGCGCTGTGACCTTGGGTGCTGAATTATTCAGTAGCAAGCTTCCATGCTTGTGAAAGTGCTGCAGGGAACACGCTTAACAATTAAACAAAGCTTTTTATGGGTGTTTCTGCAGTGGCTGAAGTAGAGTGAGATTTCTCTTTTAATAGATAAATAGGCTACTTCTCTTCACCCTCTTCATCATCATCTTGATCTCGTGTCTTGAATAGTTCTTCAGTATTTCTGCTGAATTGCTAAAGTAGCTTCAGTTTATAGAACAGTCTGTTTTATTTGAGTTAGTAGCCACTGCGGGTCTACACAAAATGATAATCGCTGATATTGATTTTGAGGTGGGCAGCTTGTTTATCCAATGGAAAATCATCAATGGAAATAGCCAACAGCACAACATTGTTATCTTGCAGTAGATGATGGTTGCATTTTAATTCCATTTTGTTTAACAGACTTGGGAGCATCAGTATACTAATCCTTTGTTATGTAACAGAATAAAGCAATGTATAAAGATGAGATAATGGTGAGATTGCAAGCACGTTTTATCAACCAAATGAGGAACCAATGATTATTTTCATTATCAGTTAATCTGCCTATTATTCTTCTGATTAATCGATTATTTGTTTGGTCTGTAACATGCTATGTAACACTGAAAAAAGTCCAAATGTATGTCTTCAAATGTCTCGTTTTGTCTAATTTACAGTTCAAACCCCAAATAAATTGAGTGTACAATGATGAAAAGCAACAATCCTCACAATTAAACAGCTGACATGATAGGAAATATCTGGGTTTTTGGTTAAAAAAATACTTTAATAATTGTATTGGGAATTGATAGAGGTAAAAGGGTTAACTAGAGTGAAGTAAATAAACACAATATAAAGGAATGCTCTTACAGGATTTATGTGGATTCTGGTATTGTGGCTGCCTGGAAGACACCAACAAAACAAGCATCTTCACTAGAAGCATTCATAATAGCATGAAAACATTGTGGAGATAAAATGCTACCAGTGTTTTCACAAAAAACGCAAATATTTAAATACAAGTCCAGTCCAGGGTAGCTGGTATGAAGGTTGCTGAATGTGAAAAGTTCAGGACTTTTTTCCAAAACAATTCTTGCTGACTATCAATTACTTAAATGTCCTCATCAGTCTTTTGGCGGCCATTCTGCTGTGATTGTCATGATTATATGGAAGGTCAAAGTCGTCATTATAAGAGGATGGATTACTGAGGAACACTCGCGTAGTCTATCACCACCCAATGACCGTGGCTAAGTGTTGCTCCTAGCTGTGTACTACTATGGTCTTAATAATCCATCCCTCCATGTAGCTCAAATACAAACCCAGATTCACTAAATCCAGCAGTTATGTCATGGTACATAACTAAACAAGGAGGAAAAACAAGAACATAGACAAATACTTTGGCTAAGAAAAAGTATGTTAGGGTGAAGAAGTAGGTCACTCAGCATCATGTTTGGGAAGTTTTTGCAACGTGCAGTCAGGCAGTAATGAGACAAAAGGCAGAAATAATAATCTTCAGGAAGGAGTTTATTGTATTTTCACCCACTTGAATTTTATTTACCCGGCCTGATGTCAATCAAAACATGCTTCTTAATGCTTTTATGAAAATAACTGCTGACATTAAATTTCACACAACTATTGTCTGAAGGAGAGTAACTATACACTTATCACGTAGGTGTAAGGCAATTAGAAAACAATGACAAAAATGCCTGAACACTTACTCCATGCCACAAACGTTTATATATATATATATATATATATATATATATATATATATATATTTATGACGACAATTCAATCCTACCTGGATCTTTGTTGAAAAATGGAAACCACACCCATATTTATACATCATGCACACCAATAGGCTGACAAGCTATATGGTGGCAGGTGTTGGTAGCCATCCAAACTGCACAGGGTGATAAACACCCATAAACAATTAACAATTCAGTATAGAAAAATGTACATAGAGAGAAACAGCAAATACCAAAGCCATACTTCAAAATAGGGTTGAATATATCTTATATATAAACAATCAATCAGATTCATCATCCCATGTACAGTATCAGCAACACCGACCTTCAAAAATATATTGTTTTAAGTTGGAGGAAAAAGAGAAGAAATCTTAAATTCATGTTCAGTAAATTGGGTCTTAACCTGTTAAAGTTAGCAAGATCAAATTACAATAATGAAAAGGCACACCTAGATTTCTAACATATTCTTATAAATGAAACTAAATTCTTGCTGCATGAAAGTTGATTCCCCCAGCCTGCAGTCTTGCTTACCGCCACAGACAAACAGAGAAATGTGCCTGCAGAGAGAGATGCACAGTTACATAATTGGATTTGATCTGACAAATATGCGGCTTTTATTTGCTTTTTGCAGATAGCTGAGTGCAAGACTTTAAGCTGTGTCAGATTCGGTCCCAATCTGCTTGCAGCATGTCTGTAAAGAGAATTAAGAGTCACTAAGGGTCAAACATTGTAGCAACTCAGAGGCCATCAAAAGGATTTTAGGGAGATCATTAATTCCAGACTAAATACAATGCTGAAAACCTGCCTTATATCAACACATTTTCTCTGGGTGCACTCCAGAAGAAAATCCATAATCCAGTTTGTTATTTGGATGCACATATGAGTGATTTGGGCTTATGAGAAATGTTAATACATCAAGTACAAGGTGTGGTACAATCTATTGAGTGAATACCTTTGCAGCAGTGGTCTATTTTAGAAAGTGTTATCTACCGTAACCATGGCATCAGAATAGGTCTCTGATCAAATAAAATATTTTGTATTATCCTATGTGTATAGATAACTATTCAGGAGGTTTTTTTACTGAAGGCACAGTGCCCCGCTCTTGTCCTCTTCCCCTTCCAGAGTAGTTTCAGGTTCTGTAAGAAAAGCTGTAAATCAGATAGATGTACTTATGCACCTGCCAAAGCTGTACATGTTGCTGCCATGCGGCTTATCAGAAAATTGCAGTGTAAGCAGTTTTTTCGGCTAACATGTCTGTTGTTTACTTAAAGTGAATCAAGGGATGCGAGTGAGGCGACAGGCGAGAGCAGAGACAGAGAGGATATGTGTAATTCAGCTGTAAAGAAGCAAATCAATAGATGTCAGCGAACATTCAGATTCTCACAGCCTGTAGATGAGCTCGGAGTCAGTGCTGTGTTGTTTTCCTGGCTGGGATCTACAGTTTGAAGTGCTTCCCTTCCCCTCCCCTGAGCCCAAATGGGAGGCTGTACTGCGTTTGGCTCAAGCTGCACGGCAAAGGCAAGGCAAGGCTGCGTACTGCAGGAGAGGCTGAGGCTGCTGAACCAAGCACTCACAATGGAGCTCCGAGGGAGGGGGAGGGGAGACGGTTGCAGCGAAAGGCTGGGAGCCTGGGAGCAGGAATGGTGGGAGCGAGGGAGGGACAAAAGAGAAGCAGGGAAAGGAAGAACGCAAGCTCTCATCAGTGTTGAGGATGGAGGGGAGAATGAAGCCGTAGATGGAGAATGTTGTGGAATGGTGACATTGGTAAAATGTGGATGAGCCTGAAAGTATGACAGAGGGAAGAAGAGTGGTGAGGGTAGAGGAAGCAAAGATGGATACGACAGGAGACAATAACACTGGTGTGTAGTGGACATTAACAGGCACATTGTGTTTTATCAGTAGCCCTCTAATGTTATAGCAGTCAATCAACCTATTTAATGCAGACATAAAACATTGTCTATAACTTAAATCCTATATGGCTTTAAGGATTACTGAAACCACGCACACGTCTTCCTGTATATATTATAGTGTGGGCTACGCTGAGTCAGAAACAGTCTGTGAAATACATACTGAAAGCAGAGTGAATGGTAGTGGGACTTAATTGCTACTCAAAGATGCACCTCATTATTCTATATTTCAAACACCTGCTGCTGTAACACCTTAGCCACACATTATTCATTACGAGTAAGGCAAGATATTCCTATTTTTCAGCAATCTGTGTAGAATGTTTCCTTACCAGTGTTTCTGGTCAAACACGCCTTTCAGTCAAGAGACATTTTTAGTACATATTGGCATGACATGTCCCCTGGCTGCACTTCTCCAACAAGTAATGAAATGGACTCTCATGACACACGGGCAATAGCTCATATCCTCCCCTGTAATAACAGTGTGTAGGTTTTTAACCTTAACCACTAAATCAGATGAATGTATCCATAAACCTGCTATGCCAAAGAAATGTCTGATTTCTGATGACACAGAATCATGACTTTGCTGGCTAACATACCTGGCAGAGCAACATTTTTAAACGGGCTGTTTGCATGTTATTGCAGGGTCCGTTGCTTCTGTTGGTGTCATGCTGTGGTTGGTCGAACTTGGTTAATCAGGCATAGGGCTTCATTATGTGAATACAATGCTTGGTGTAATAGTGTGTAATATTTGGGAAGAAATGTGTCATCGTTCACATGTGGGTGAATTGTCTTTGTGTATTTTTAACTCCCATCAGACAAAGTGTGCTCTGTTTCATCACCAGCATTTTTGACTGCATTTAATCATCACAGAAATTTCACAAGTGTAACTAATAACATTAATGATAGCTCCATTCTTTTGAGCCAGCATACACAAAGACCTTTATCATAGATCATATATCATGTTTATACCTGGATTCCTGATATAGTGCATCCTAAGTGGTATGTCACTGAAATGTCATTAATTACACCTCCCCCTGTCTCTGGCACAACTAAATGGAATGCATGCAGCCCTTGTTAATATTATTACTGACTATTACTTTAGTTAAAAATGTCCAGTGTTTAAATACAAGCATGTTCCCCGTTGCCTCGTGGTTTTCTTTACTCTTTGGCCTCTTTGGTAACGCTGAATTCATGTGCAGGTTTGTAATTACGAGCAGCTAAGTGGGTGAAACTGAAATAGAAAATATAGATAATTTCAGACCACAACGGTGTCAGTCAAAAAAAACCCTGTCAACATGGCTGCAAGGCCACCATCGCTGGTGGTTACATCTAGATAAAATCCAATATTAACATTAAATTTAGTTAGTTTTATAAGAGCTGTACACTATTTGTTTGTGTCTGGTTTCACTTTTTAATGAACTGCTACAAATATCTAACAAAAGTAGCTAATATAAGCTTTTTATCTGGTAGCATAGACTACCAGATGTTTGGGAAACTAGTGTGTTGGGCCATAACAGTTTAATTACATTTGATTCACACCAACATCGTCAACATTTTTAATAAGAGTTGCTCTCAGTCCTGGTCCGCCAGTCATCTGATCAGAGGCTGATATGCACCTTGATAAACAAGCAGGTAAAACAGAAAACCAAAAGTATCCTACCGTCGATCATGTCGGGATTGAGAGCTACTGCTATACAACGGGACACTTCCTCCCGAGTCTGCAGTGATCATTGGTTTGCCTGAGGCATTGTTGTGCCCATGAGGGCGGATGTAACAGAATGCCGAGGATACAAATACCAAGGACCAGCCACAACTGCAGAGCACACACACATGCACACACACCAGCACAATCCAGCATCAGCAAGGCCAGTACTGGAGATTAATGGTCTGCTGTATCAGTAATGTGCATTAGCCCATTCAAGATAATTAAAACCTACTCTCTGATTTGTCTTTTTCTTTCTTTCTTTCTTTCTTTCTTTCTTTCTTTCTTTCTTTCTTTCTTTCTTTCTTTCATTTTTTTCTTAATAACATTTGTCTCATCAGTGTAACCGACCTGGCCTTTTGTAATTGTGCAATACGTTTGTGTCTGAACGTGTTTGCGAGAGAGAGAGAGACAGAGACTATGGTCTGTTTCACAAGCTCAGAGTTGTCTCATAAACCCGTTTGAATTTGAGATCACAGGCTGGTAGAAATTCAAAATACACTATCAGACATCAACAGTCAAGGATATGTCAGCACTGCTTACATCTTACTGACTGCTACAAATTGGAAATTTTATCTATACTGCAAGGCGTCCAGATCTCCTGTACGTCGGGCAGAAGCACTGTTGCTTTCCAAACTCTGATGCAACGCTAAGCAACACTGTTGAGAAAGCCTCGAGCAGTATTATACAGAAGGGAAAACTTTGAGAAAATAGGGGTTGATGCTTATATCATGCAAAAGTTATGTAATACGTTCCCCTGATTCTCGTCTTTTATTTTGCAGAAGATGATGCTACCATTTTCTCAATGTTCATGATATCTAAACTCAACCCTATTTGAGTTCCAACCAAACCCTATCTGTGGAAGTATATATATATATATATATATAGTTTGGCTGCATCTGTTAGTTTTATCACAGCTTTCATTTCTTGTAACTCCTTCATTAACTTAAAGTTGATCAACAGTTTTACTCTGTGGCTGTCTTACGAGCATACACCACACCCTCCTGGTACTAACTGATCCTCACCACACTAAACACTTAACTCGCAGTTGACACTCCATCACTGTCTTATTGGCAGGACAAGGCATGCACAGCTGAAACGTGGTTAAAAACATAACAAAACGTGCCCATATCTTGTATATTAGGGTGTTTTTTGTAGTTTGAAGTTTATTGGAAAATAAAAAATGAATAATATTCAGTACAATATTTATTGATATTTTTGTATATGCCTTGAACTCCCCCACTCTCCCCTACTGTCTCCTTATCAGGCTGGAGCAGAAAAGGGAAATTCAAACGTCTTCCATTTTTTTTGCTTATTCAACCTCTCAATCATCTAGAATTGGCTTGCACTGTTGAGACATATTGTAGTCAGAATGATATATGGACATTTGGGCTGGTGCTGAGTGTATTCTTAGCTGCAACCAGAGCAGCATTTCAACCATGACTACAATCAGCAGAATCTGGTCAGAGGGTTAAACAGACAAGCACAGAATCTGCTGTTTCACTTGCTGTCGGCTTCACAAAGGGGATAAATAGCTGTAGGGTGACTTGATTTGTCATTTTCACCGCATCTTCATGATTATCTGTTCCTGATAATTACACAAAGCATTTTTTTCTTCATGTTATGAAAGTTATGCAACTTCGTACCTCATTATTGCTAAGCTGCACATGTTCCAAAATGACAGCTCCAAGGTAAATTGTTTTTAGTCTTTATCCAGTTAAGATGCTGCATATTTTTATGGTTCTGCTCCAAATCTTTGGGTCAGACATCGAAAGGGTTGACGTCACATCTTAGACAATCCATCAGGGTAATATAAAAAGACTCACATCCGCATTATCATGAGTTGGTTTTTCAGCACAGAAATTAAAAGCTATAACATCATGATTCTGTTTTTCTTTTCTCTTCATCAGTGTTTTTCTATCCTTCTTACTAAACAAATATGTAGCTACCATATATCTGTCCTGTTGGTGGTGGGAGGCTTGTTGCTAATCCTGATATCAAAATGCATCTCATCAGAAAACAGCCATTTAACGAACCGCTCACATTTTAGCAGCAGTATGACCTATTTTTAACACTTTTGTTGTCTTATATAATTTGATTATATTGCAAAATAAACAGAACACCACAATATCCACAATATAGCGCTAACTAGTAAGCTATGTACGTTTGCCCACGCAGCCTATTGTCATTTTCAGAGATGATCCAGGTGGTGTTTGAATTATTGCTGGGAGGAAAAGATTGGCTGTGTGAGAGGTTTAATATCTTATGTACACAGATGGCTAAAGAGGCACTGATATAGATAGCTAGGTGGCGGTGCTTATTCAGTGTTGACCTGTTAGATTAATAACAAATATTGTGAAGGCTAATGTGGTGGCAGTGATGTTAGTCATGTCAAACATACAGCTGTGATGTGAAATTTGTGTAGCGGTTTAAGGGAATGCAACTGCACAAAAATTACTTCTAAATCCCTCTTTCTTCATAACCGTACCATTCCTTATGCATTATTTCTCATTCCCTAATTTATTCTCCTTCTCATGTTTTTATTCCACTTTATTCTCATTTCACTCAATGAATGATTATTCTGATTCCCCCAGTAATGCGGGTAGTAAATCAGTTCATAAATGCATTTGAGGGTACACATTGCTATAACATATGGCTCATACAAATGCAGCACATCCGGTGGTTAATGCAGACAGTAAGAATGTCAGCCATCACTTTGTACTGTCACACTGCATGGGTCTAAAGTAAAAGGTCAAGATAAATAGGGCAAACCAGAAATCTCACGCCTTTATGTCCCACATCTCTTTTTTAACACTGTCTTACTCCCTTAGGATTTAGCAGAGACACTAAAGCCTTGACTGTGACATTATTGGAGGGCTGGTGGAGCTAAGTGATACATTTGTGTCCAGAAACTAGAATTTCTAGATTTTGTGAAACATGAGGACAGAACAAACCATTCGGTTACAATTGTTGCAGAAATGTTTTTTCTATTAGTTTCAATGCCAACATTAACGTCACATATCAATTTATTCAGAAGACATGAACATTCATATGTTGGGAGCATCATTACCTGGAAAACCCTTGAAGTCAGAGTCATTGTGGGCGATCCTGCTTAATGTGGGAGCCATATCATTCAGAGCTTTCTTTCCTCTTTATTCCTCCCTTGTAATGTTTTGAACAGATCTGCCAACAAAAAAGTTCCAGAAAACATGCAAATCTATATTTAAACCAATCCTATACTGTTTAGGAGTCTGATGGCCTGGTGGTAGAAACTGTTTGTCTTTTTGTCCTTGCTTTCACACTCCTGTAGCGCCTCCCTGACGGCAGGAGTGTGAAGAGGCTGTGTTGTGGGTGGGAATTGTCCTTTATGATGTTGTGGGCCCTCCTGATGACCCTGGTTGTGTAGATGTCCTGTAGTGATGGGAAGGCTGCTCCAGAGATGAATTGTGCAGTTTTTATTACACGCTGGAGAGCCTTCCTGTCCTGAGCAGTGCAGCTGCCATGCCACACTGTAACTGAACTGGTGATGATGCTCTCGACTGTACATCTATAGAAGTTGCTGAGGATCTTGGTTGCCATGCCAAATTTTCTCAGCCTTCTTAGGAAGTATAGTCTCTGCTGGGCTTTTTCAGAAGCTGGTGGGTGTGGTGAGACCAGGTGAGGTCCTCGCTGATGTGGGTTCTGAGGAATTTTAAGGTTTTCACCCTCTGTGGATAAATATTAAAGCTTTCACCTTTTTAAAGGACTAATTTGACATTTTATGAAATAAACCTATTGGCTTTCATGCTAAAAAATTAGATGAGAAGATTGATACCATTCTCATGTATGTGTGTTAAATGTAAAGCTACAGCCAGCAGCCGGGTTGGCTTAGCTTAGCATAAAGACATGATCTGAAATTGCCTACCAACTCTTTAATATGTTATATCTACTTTGTTTGATCAAGTCACTTCCTGGAGGCTCTGCTCTGTCAGTATGGAACAGAAATAGTCTGACATATAACCCTTTGTAAACCCATTTGTTTTACAAATTAAACAAAGAAGATATAGCATGTTAATGACGAGCTTGTAGGTGGATTATGTTAGCGTTGACAGAGCCAGGCTAGTTGTTTCCCCTGATTCCAGTCTTTATGCTAAGCTAAGCTAAGCTAACTGGTAGCTTCAAATTTAACAGACCGACATGAAAGTGGAAAGTGAAGTTGGTATCAATCTTCTTATGTAAGTCTCAGCAAGAAAGGAAGTGTGTTTCCTAAAATGTCATACTATTCCTGAGAGTAATATTAGTCTTCAGCTTGCCAGGAAGTCATCAACAAACCTATTATCTTTCACTCCTGATAGCAACAGCTATTCGGGTCATTTTTATCATCCCAAGTCATTCCAGCATCCTTGGAACACAAAGACATTGGTCATTGTTGCCACGCTATATTGCACTCTGATGAAGAATCAATATATTGGCCAATTCTTGTATATAGAGGGGTAGTGGTGACTTGTTGTTTTTCTCACTTTTATTGAGAATGATGGGGACAGAGTGGAGAGAACAGCAGGACATTTTCTGGGAGAATTCAAGTCCATACCGGCAGAGGTGTAAAACAACTATTCCATCTCATGTTGAAGAATTCTGTACTCAAAAAGGCCATGATAAATTAAACTGCTCTGTTATCTATTATATCTAATGCATTGCAAGTGATACTGTTTAAATCCTGATGTAGATGAATTTACATTACCACTACACTTTATATGTTTTGGGGTCAGTTCATTTCACATCATACACATGTGTTTAATTGCTGAACTCATGTGCATACCCCACACACTCTGACATGACTCTCTGGCTCTCCTCTGTTTGTATCTTTGCAGGTATTTATGAGCAGACATTTCTTATATAACTGCAGCCAACCAATCCTGGATGTGAAGATAGCCTTTTGTCAGGTGTGTGTTCCATACAGGTAAAAAAGGTACAGTATTCATTCACTTCCACTTCCCCTTCATTGCTCTATATGTTGTGGTATTGTTGTGTTTCTGTGTGTAATAGTGAGATAACTCAAGAACATTTTAACTAACTGTTCTAACTACGTACTTCAGAATAAAGATAAAATGGAGCATGTTAGATTTTAAATGTGAAATACAATATGGTTTCCACTTGTGATTAGGAGCTCAAGTGTAAATATCCTGTGGAAAAATTAGTTTTTTCAGAAGGTAAAGAGTTGACAGCCTTGTGTTGATAATTTGCATGAATAAAATAATTCAGGTAGACCTGATTTTCCATTTAGTTCAGTACTTGAAATGTTTATCTGACACTGAGATCTCAAGTAAAGACAAAACAGTGAAGTGACTTCCAAACAGAAACCTGTCTCTTCCTCAGTTGTAAAAGTGTCAATGTAAAATATATGCAAAACTCTTGTGGGGATGTAATTTAATATCACAAGTGTGTGAGTGAGGATTGTGTAGTTTGCTACAGGCTATTCCACTGTAGCTCACATTATTAAGAAGCTTTGCATGGGTTGTCTGCTGTATACAGGCTGCAGTTTAATGTATTACAATAATTAGATCATAGGTTTGCATGACTTGCAAGTCATGTCGGATTTAATGTATTACATCAAATATATATCTTTCATCTTGTTTGGTGGAAGTTGTGCTCCTCAATAATACACAGCTTTGTTTGGTCTGTGAGCTGTGTTGTAATTACCCCGTCTGTAATTAACTGATATTTTTGTTGTGGCACCATTTGTTCGACTGCTTGCCCAAGTAATTATAGCCTGATTATTGTGTGCACGTTCATAAAAGATGTCTTTGGTCTAGTTAATACAGTAAAGACATTAGTGGCACTAATGTCATTACATGGCTATTATAGAGTTTACATTTCTGCATGGAAACAGTGTAAACTCAACTGTACTGTATGTCCTGTCCTGCTACCTTTCCAGTTTTACCAATTATTCCCTAACACACACAAAGCACCAATATAGACTCATATCAAATGCAGACAGTGAATAATACAGTAGCAGCTAAATACATATTGACTGTTGATTGGTTTAGTGATTTATTGATGGCTAATGGTTTAATAATAATAATAACTTAAAGGACCAGTGTGTAGGATTTAGTGCCATCTAGCAGGAAAGTTGAACACTGCTCGTGTCCGACGACCTGGGAATGCCAGTGTTTGGTTTGTCTGTCCTGGGCTACTGTAGAAACATGGCAGTTCAACATGTTGGGTTCCATAGGAGGAGACCCGCTGCTTCTGTAGATAAAAATGTTTCTCACTAAAATAATGAAAACACAACTGATCCTATATTCAGGTGATTATACATTAATTAAAACATACCTGTGAATATCATACTCCATTTCTGCCAGTTGATCCTCCTAAATGTTACACACTGGATCTTTAATATATTATATATATATATATATATATATATATATATATATTATTATATATATTAATATAATCTTCCAAATGTTTTATCACTTGCCAGGTAAGTAAACACATAAATCACTTTCATCGTCACTAACAGAGTATTTCTTGTGTGTTTACTTCATGCAGGGTTTTGGAAAACAAGTGGATGTGTCATATATTGCCAAACATTACAACATGAGCAAAAGCAAAGTGGACAACCAGTTCTACAGTGTGGAAGTGGGAGACTCCACCTTCACAGTTTTAAAACGTTATCAGAATTTAAAGCCCATTGGCTCCGGAGCTCAGGGAATTGTCTGGTAGGTACTCAACAGTTAATTTCTTTTATGTCCTGTTTTACATCATATCATGCTATTTGATGTGGGTTTTTATGCAGTATTTAATCTTGTCTCATTTAGCTGTTAGTTGTTTTTTTTTAATTGTCTTGTAGTTTATTGCTATGGGGGATTATTGAGAAGAATCTCTGCTTATTGTTTTCACTGTTGTGAGAGTGAACAGCTGTAAAATGTAATTCTAGAAAATTGTTTTGACATTTCCATGATTAATAATGGTGTAATTTAGCAAACTGAAAGTCATATTTTCAATTCTCCTGAAAACCCTGATGTGGTTCCGTTATACCTGACCAATCAGAACATCTGAAAGCACAGTGACTCATCTTTGCACAGGCGTAAAAGCTTGTGAATGTAGAAACATATCTGGACATATTTTGGGTTTTAATCTTGTAAGGGCAAACAAGTAGAAGTTCTTTTAAAAGGCAAATACATCTTAATATCTTGTTTTTTAAAGCTGGTAAATGTTTATATTCAATCCCTATGGAACAGTAACCATCAGTTGGGAGGCACAAACAAGATAATTTTAGAATGTCAAGTCAACATCTTCAATTATAACTGTAAATATACTTGTAATTAACATTTTTAAAAAGGCACAAAATGGGTTTTAGCTGAACCGCCATGTAATGAGGTAGTAATGTGTTTGTTTCCCAAAAACAAATTCAGGGAAATGGCAGTACTGCAGTGATAAAACCCCCCCCAAAAGAATCTCTTTACGTCTCAGTCAATTTGGTGAATTTTAATTTCAACTAACTGACTGACTGACTGAGTGATGGACGTTTTTGAAGCAGAACACCCAACTGAGAAGTGCACCTGTTTCCTCTTATGAACTGATGAAATTGTGATATTTATTTTATATTAAAACTGGAGATAAAGATAATTGTTGCTGCTACTTTAAATGTCAAAGCACAGTGTTTCCCATTATAGAAGTTGAGAAATATTAACAACGCGTAGAAGGCAAACATATATGCTTAAAACAAATAATCACTATATTTAGTAGAGGAATCAGGATGAACACTTTGGCATAATTTTGTCATAAATGTGGCCACGTATGGTATTTGGATTCACTAGAGGCTCTTGTCCTCTTCAGTACTATGAGCTGATGACATATCTGTTTAGAATATGGATGTGTGAGCCATAAGGGCCTAACAGGATGGGCACTTAAGTGAATCCTTAATCCGGATTGCAGAGAGAGCTTGTATTCATTGTAATTCATCTCACGCCTGCCCTGTCAGAATGCAGTGGAACCACTGCCAAGGCTCCACTTAAAGGAATGCATCTTACAGTCTTTCTCAAGCAACCCAACAGATCTGTAAGTTATATTTATGTTAATGCAGTGTCACTGTGGTGATATACTTGCCTCAGAGACCCTCCCTGGGATGACCTAAGTTGACATGTTTTAGTTTGTTATATAGTGTTTAAAGAATCTCTGGCTCTCAAAACTCTAAACCCCCTACCCTCCATTCGCCCTACTTCATTGTCCTTCCTTTGCTTCCCATGCCCTCGGCCCTTCTTCCCTTCCGCTCCAAAGCAATTTTGTGCATTTGCAAAGGAGCTTGGACAGGCTGTAGCTGCTAATGCTGGGATTGTGCCCATTTGAAGGATATTGTAGATGGATGGCAGGGAGACAGTGGAAATCTAATTTAACCTACTCTGCTGTGTGCTGCTTGGCTCTGCCCACAGCTGTCATCTGGTGTCATATGGTGATGGTATTACCACAACCAAACCGCATAAAACCCCAAAGACTGATATAATATCCTACTGATTATAGACATCAAAGGGGACACACTATGCAAATAGTCTCATTTAGAAGCTAACAAGCACATCAACAACATACCATGAGACGTAGACATGTGTATTTATGCTGGAAGAATCGTTTTGTCACAGTATGATGATGAAATAATCAGAGTTGCTTACCATGCATTATCAACAGTCTAATCCCTAAATGGGTGACATAATCACAGCTACATAAACATCTGTCTGATTTTGCACAGAAAGTGGAATTCCTTTCTGCTAACAGTCACACACACACACACACACACACACACACACACACACACACACACACACACACACACACACACACACACACACACACACACACAGAGGTAAATGCAATACAAGCAGTTATCCGAAAGCTTATTCTTTATAATCAACTGTGAATAAAGCAAGTATTTCTTCTTCTTCAATCATCAGACATTTGCCCCTGTGAAGCATGAGAACATGGTAACGAGGGAAAACTTATATCACAGCTAAGACTCACTCTGCCAATGCTGTCGCCCACAAACATCCCAATCTGTGCACATCTCTGCCCTTATGACTTGTGTGCTCAGTCAGGATGAGCTTTCAGAAGCATCTTAGGAGGGATGAAGGCTTTAAGTAGTTTAACTGGTCATGACATCATCTTTCACTCAGCTTGAAAAGTGATGACAGGCTCAAATCCCTATTGGATCAATGCTTTTATGAAGGCTCCACTGTTTCCATGGTCACACACCATCCCTGGCCTGCTGTCTCCAGAGACATGACGAACCACAGTGTACCCAGCCATCCGCAAACCCACACACAGCGTCATCTTGATTAAGGTTGCAGTAAGCCTGCATGCCTTGAAACTCAATTTGTAGCCTCTTTTAGGGAGAATTTGTCAAAACAGCCACAGTCTGAGATATAGCTGAGAATGTGATGTGCCTGGCATCTTTATGGCTGCCTTTTCTCATCTATGTACTGCTTTTCATTGAAAGCTAACATAAATCTACAAAATCCCAAAGGTTCTCAGGGGTTGGGATTGTGTTGAGCCAGCAAAGAACTCACTCTGCTGTAATGACCTCCAAAATGGGTTGAGCCACTTTGTGGGAGAAGAGATCTATATTCCCCCCTTGATTTCACTGCATTGTATTTATTGTTGTTTGTAACACAGCAATGTCAATACTGTTAATCATATTATAATCAAGTATTTCATACATATTATTATTAGAAATAGGACAAGTCAGTGTTTATGGTCAGTTGGAACATCTGAAAGTGGAATTCAAGAAATAGTTTCAATCAATGCCACTTTCATGTCTTTAAGGTAAATATAAAGCTACTGCCAGGAGCTGATTAACTTAGCTTAGCATAAAGATTTAAAACAGGGGCAAAACAGCTAGCCTGGCAATGTCCAAAAGTAAATATATCTGCCTATCAGCACCTTTAAGCAAGCTAATTTACACATTGTAAATTGTACAAAAATCGTTAAAAAAAAGTGTAAAAATGAAAAATAGTTTTCTGATAACGGTTATTAATACCCTCCTTATCTGTCCATTAAACATAAAGCCGAGCAAGCTGACCCTTAGCTTAGCTTGTAGCAGCTAGCCAGGCATTTATACTGTACTATTTCTTGGCCAGTGACAGCAACTTCCTGGAGTCTTGTGCTGTATTCACACAATGTTGGCACAAGAACAAAAAAACCTCTCTCATTATTCCACCTTGAGAGTATTCACCTTAAATTAGCAGGAGGAGATTACAACCCCTTGGCAAATTGGCAATTAAACTGGTTAATATATAAAATAATATGTAAGATGCTTCAGAATCTTACATATGGCACCTTTAATATTGGATTTGATTAAGATGTAACTGCCAGCAATATCAATCTTCTCATCCAACTAATCTAAGAAAGCGAAAAACCGTATTTCCAAGAATGTTTTTCTGCCTCTGGAGAATTTTTATTTTCCAGATAAAATGATGAGTTTAAAACGAAGTCATCTGTCATCTATTTTTACAAGTCTTTGTTTGCTTGGAGATGTGAAAAATAATCCTTTTGTTTTTGTGACCATTGACTTTCAGGGTGGATTGTCACAATGTCATGATTCACCCAGCTATGAATACTAAATTGTTCGCCCGTCCTCTGTGGTTTTTCTTCTGCAGTGCGGGCTATGATGCTGTCCTGGACAGAAATGTAGCCATCAAGAAGCTGAGCAGACCCTTCCAGAACCAGACCCATGCCAAGAGGGCATATCGGGAGTTGGTGCTCATGAAATGTGTCAATCACAAAAATGTAAGTAACTCAGAGGTGTAACAGAAGTAGGAAGGAATGCAGGAAGAAGGAAAACGCATCTATTGTCAGAATGAAGCAGTTTTACCCCAGTCAGTGTCTATTTTTGGTGCTCGATAAATCCCTTTGCTACAAAACAGAGACGAGCGACTGCAATGTTGTGACCGTGCTAAATTCCATGCCTCCAGAAATGTACCGAACTGGCAGGAGAGTGAAACAGAGAGCACTTCAAGGCATGAATGTAATCTCCAACGCCGCAATTTGTTCTCTTTTCTTCTGCTCCGTCTCTTTTTCCTCCCATCCACATTTATCCCTGATCTTTTGTTCCACCCTCGCTTCCTCGGTTTACTCTGTCTCTCGCCCAGCAGTGTCCTTCATCAGGGTCATTACCAACTTGCATCCCCGTCCCTTGCTGTAACTCAGATTTTGTGTGTATGTTTAAAGTGCTATATGTTGATCCTCTCCATCCTCTTCTCTATTTCAGATTATCAGTTTATTAAATGTCTTCACACCACAGAAATCATTAGAGGAATTCCAGGATGTGTGAGTATAGGAAACCCTTCTTTGCATAATTACATTTCCGTGAAAAATATTAATTTAGCAGGCGAAGAAAGGTTACTTGTTCTCATTTAATTAGATATATTGTATGACAGAGAAAAGAAGGGGACTGATTTTATTATGTATTATGTGCTTATTTACTCCTTCGCACCTGCAGTTGTAAGAGCATAACCACTGGAGTGTAGTCAGTGAAAGCACTGTAGGTGTAATCTGAGGCTGCTCAATGTATCCTGTTTTCATACTGAATGATGAATGAGAGTGTGTTCACATTTTGAACAGTCTTAAGATAAACAGTACTGCGGATAGATTCATGTGTCTTTGTGGCTGAAATGGTAGAAGGTAGAGATGAGCAAGTACACCTTTATCTGTATATGTCTCTGCTCAACCAACTGCATTATCTGTATTTGTGGCTGAAATGGGCAGGGCCTAAACTGGATGTGGGCGTTGCTTAAACCAGAAGTAGGCTGGATAAGAAGTTGCTCCTGAAATGTATATGGGTTGATCAGAAGTTGCTATATTTATTAGAGAAGTATTTACAGAACAGCCAAATCAAATTTTAGTAGACTAATCAAATGCCAAAATAATCAGTCAAAGATCCGTCACTTATAAATCAATAAAACCTTTTCTTAGGTACCTAGTGATGGAGCTGATGGATGCCAACTTGTGCCAGGTGATTCAGATGGAGCTTGACCACGAGAGAATGTCCTACCTGCTCTACCAGATGCTTTGTGGTATCAAACATCTGCACTCAGCCGGCATTATTCACAGGGTAGGAAAGCAAGACGCCTCGGTTTTCTTCTTTAACTACTGAATGTTTTGGGTTGTGTATTTTTTAAATATCTTTTGGGATGGCAATTTATAGTCTAACATCAGCAGACTTGGCGTAAACCTTGATGTCACCTTGGTCACCCATTTGGCCAGAAGGGCACCCAGGTGGCCCAGAGGAAGCACTGCAGTGACCAGGGTTTAATCCCTGGTGCCTCCATCTGGCTTGGCTGACTGTCCCAGCTGTCCCACAGTTGGCAGTGTTCACAGGGTGGGGAGCCTGTGAGGAATCATGTCCTTGTCAGTGCACCAGCAGATTTGACTGGCCAGAGCACCTACACAAAGGGAAATAGGATCTAGGTGGATATAGCATGTGTTTACGTCCTCTCAGTGAGGCTCCTTCCTGGCAGGTCAATTGGAGGAGGTAAATTGCCTTTTACAACCACTCCTGGTCAGTAGCGGGAGATAGCAGAGACTTTGCCACAGTGCATGAAGAAATGGTAATTCCAGATTGGGAGATCATTACTTTAAATAAATAAAACTGAGTGCTACCAGATTTTTGACCGCAGTTTAACTAATTACAGTTTTAGGTAGTTCTGAAGAAAATTAACACAGTATTGACATTTAAAGCAAACATTTGACATTTTGGGAAATATGTGTTGGAGAGTTAGTAAGAAGATTGATACCCCTTTCATATCTGTACAATAAATATGGAGCTACAACCAGCCATCCTATAACTTAGTTTAGCATAATTTCTGCAAAAAGGGGATAAAGCTGGCAGAAAGTAGCTTTTGTCAAAGCTCAAAATGCTTGTTTTTACACTTTATTTCTTGTATGGATTGTACAAAAAAAGATATAAGGTGTTAATTATTGAGCTGTAGAGATGCTGGTAGGTGTATTTTGTTAGTTTTGGACAGAGCCAGGCTAACTGTTTTCTTGTTTCCGGTCTTTGTGCTAATCTAAAGCTAACAATACAGTTTTTAACAGACACGTGAAAGTTGTATTGATCTTCTCATCTAACTCTCCACAACAAAGCAAATAGGCATATCTTCTAAAGAAACTGTCTATTTAAACATGTCAACACCTGTAAATTACCTAAATATACACAGTGTCTAAGGCAAGTCTTTTCCCATCTCCAGGACCTCAAACCAAGCAATATAGTGGTGAAGTCAGACTGCACCCTGAAGATCCTGGACTTTGGTCTGGCCAGGACCGCAGGCACCAGCTTCATGATGACCCCTTATGTGGTGACTAGATACTACAGAGCCCCAGAGGTTATCCTGGGCATGGGATACAAAGAGAACGGTGAGAATTAAGGATTATTCAGTGAATATGCATGTATCAAATTCAGACAGATTTAAAGGATAACACTGCAGTCACAATAAACCCAAGTTTTAGCTAAGTTTTTAGTCATTTATTGGAGCTATTTTCTCAAAACTGCAGTCTTATTTTCTTGTGGGGGGGCAATGAAGAAGGGATACTAAAGTTAATACAGATGAGGAGCTACTTGTAGGAAGAGTAATGAACCTTTTTTACGCAACTGTGTTACAAAGTCATTTTCAAAAGTGAATTACATTAAACCGACCAGCAGTATGTCTATGTGAGCTTTATGTAATGTATTTTAAACCAGTGGGGGACTGATGACTTAGATGATCTTTTCGTGGGCATTGATGAAAAAATATAAGATTACACAGGTGTTATCCATTCATGATCCCAAATGAAAGCATCATGGTATTATCTGTGAAACCTTAAAAACAATTCTGGCTGAGTCGCACTTTGCAAATGAGCAACAGTGAACTGTTGGAGGTACTGAGTCACTGATTAAAAGCCCCCAGAACACCAGACAAGTGATTGAATACCATGCTAAGAGTTATGACTCATTAGCTATATTCCTCCCATGGATGGAAGCCTGTAGGCTATTTCCTGCAGCTAGTTAGTCCTTCCAAGGCTCTGCTTTTCTCTTTTCTTGCTCTTCTTCTGCTTTCTGTCTATATCTGTATTTCATTCCACTTTATCTCTATATAACATGCTCCTTGCTACTTATTTCTCCCTCACTGAATAACAGCTAGTTTCTAATCACTTTTGCTTCTTGCCGCAGAAAGCTTGATGTGTCTAACACTAACCTTTGCCTTCCTCTCTTTTCTTTTGCTCACCTCTATGCGTGCAGTGGATATATGGTCGGTGGGGTGCATTATGGGAGAAATGGTGCGCCACAAAATCCTCTTCCCTGGCCGGGACTGTATCCTTGTTAACCCACATCAACATTATGTGATGGTAACACTGTTTTTGTTTATAGGTTTATGTCTGGTGCATATAACGAAGAATGGATTTAAAGATCAATCATTCTTTGTTTTAAATGCCACCATCCATATTGGGTTTCAAGTGTCTGACTCAAGATGGATTCAACTAACTTTTGAAACTTCAAATCAAGTGTTTGGAGAGTTTGGCATTAATGAAACAGTAGCTACAGCTGTGTTGTCCCTTAGTCCTTTAAAAAATGTAAATGTTTAATTCATACAGTAATAACAATAACTTACGTTTCACGTGGTATTTTGGTCAATTTTGGCTTCAGTTCCATTATTTTACATTTCTTAGTTACATATACTTTGAAGATCATTCTGTACCTGGCCTGATGTTCTCTGTATGTTACTGGGGTGAACTAAACCACTCTCACATCTGGCTGTCTTTATAACACATGTCCGTATCAATTCCAACCGGTCTTCTTTTAACACTTTTAATTTAACCTGCAATAACATCATAAGATACGCATCATAAATTATTGTTCTTAAGTCAGTAAGTCTGAATCTCAAGCTTTATTCAGCCTCAACATTTGGCAAAACGAAGCTCTCTCTCTCTATGTCTCTGAATGTGTTTGTTATTATTTAGAGTGTTTTTGGAGTGCTACCTCGTGTGTTCTCCTGCAGTGAGGGGGCTGTAATTGCATCCCCAAGATGACTTATTTCAGTAGGATGGATTTGGATAAATAGTCCCCATGCTGATTTTGTGCACATGTGTCCACACATGAAGTACATCTTGCCATCTGAGGGTGCCCACATATGTGAGTCAGACATAGTTGTTAAGCATTTAGTGAATAATAATGAAGGATTAATTTATTCATTTTGAGCAGCTGTTAATAGCAGCTTAGTTGAACTCACTTGGTTACGCCAGGAGAGTTCAAAGGTTAAGGATTAGAAATGAGACAGCTGCGATGATGGGGTAGTAATAAAACTTGCATGATGCAAGGTAAAAATCATCAAGTCTTGGGGTATTCTAGATTTGTCTTATTATTAAATAATCCAATGAAAGGACCAAAACCAACAATGAATTGATCCTTCTAACAAGTTCTATTTTCTGTGTAGCCTGATAAAGAATAGAATATTTCGTGTCTACCTTTTTGCATGCAAAAGGCAGAAATTTGTCTTTGCTTACATGCGCAAAGGTTTGTGACATTGAAACACAACTTATCACATCAAGACTGGACGCATTAAAACACGTTTACACAAAAAGACGCTATATTAAAAGGAACACCAAGTACTCAATGGTGAGGACTGAGTCTGAGTTAAGAAAAAAAAAGAAAAGGAAAAAGGTTGAAGGCTGGCTTCAAAAAGGACTGAAGAAATTTTATGGCAACAGGAACAAATTGCTTTTAACACTTAGATACTCAGACTAGGACATAATGTTAAAAGTTAGAATACTTAGAGATTGGTGTACTCTGTTTAAAGTGAATTGTATATAGCTAATTCTCAGTGCCTTAGACCTCGCTGTTGTCCAAAAAAATATTAAAAACACATAAATGAGTCATACCATTGCACTGGGAGATACTTTCCTTCCTCATGGTGAGCATGGATACTGTATAGTTAATCCCTTACCATCCTGCTCCCAGCTGGAAATAGTTCCCAACAAATGCACTATTCACTCCTCTTTGAATAACCCAACAGTGTCCAGCTGGTTTAGGAAATTATTTTTTAAGTTTAGTACTTGTGACACGTTTTTTTGAATGTGTTAAGTAGGAACAAGTGGGCTTAAAGCCACAGAACGGGTCAAAACGCATTGACAGATGGACTAATGCATTGTTGGTTTTGGTCTTTCCATGGGTTTTGTTGACAATCACAAACATATAAAATATCACCAAACTCATCCTTTAAAATTATGATTTTACTGTGAGTTGTTTAGAGGCAGATAAGCAACACAAACACAAGACCAGTGTGTCTGCAGGTGCTTGTGGATAGTACTCTGGTCTCTACATCCCTGATCATGCAGTCCCTGAAAGATTAATGCTCTGGAGAACTAGAAAACCCCTGCAATGAGCTCTGCAATATCTCTCTCCTTTGTCTCCGCTCTCACAACGACATTGAAATTCTTATCATGTGACACTCCATCCTTTCTAACTGTAGCTCAGTGGACAGTAGTCATGCATATTTTTGTTCATCTTCTGCTTATTGATTAGCTCTGGAGTGGTACCCCGCTGTTGCTAATCTTAATTTACTTAAATATAGACTTTTCGACCTGAAGTATTGACCAGGCTGAAGTTCTTTGCACCTTCCTGTCAGACTGTCTGTCAGACGACGATATAGGATAGCAGTCTGTCTGCACAGGTCACAGCACAGTGAGCCTCAGGGTGACTGGGTGTTTGATGGCCATCTAGTACAGCTGTGTGTTAAATAAGTGGCTATGGAGTGATGATATGGACATTTAAGTTGTATTCTGTTTGTGGCTTACAATAAATATAGACAGTCGAATGCATATAGTCATGTTGCAGAAGTAGCACACATTTGATGCTCAAAAGCGGGCTAACTTATACAGCACAATCATCTCTGTTGTTACGAGGATATGGGGGAAATAAAAAATTAGACCTGTAATGTTTACAGAAATGTAAACAGTTTTTGCGAGCTGACAACCAAACACACTTCTCCTACTAATACACTGCTTTTCTTGCTACAGTGCTAGCTACCCACACAGTAATGGTTGAGTAATGAGCAGGGATGATGAGATGTTAGGTCCCTGCAGAGATGTATCACTTCCTTTTCTACCACAAAGGTATAAAAGCAAATATGTAAATATAAAATACAGTCACTATTTTCACTTTAGTCTAACTCTGTGTAAAAAACCATCATCATCATCAATCAAAAGAAATCAGCTACAGGAAGTACTGGGCAGATATAACATCAGTGTTTTATAAAGAAGTTTGTAACTAGATAGCATTTTTACATTAGGAAGATGTGGACAAACTATCCAACGTAATGCTAACATTACATTTAATAATAATAGTAAGCATAATAATAACAATAATAATAATAATAACAATAAAGAAACATGAAAAACAAACCTCATGTACAGGGACCATAAAGGAAGTGACACTTCTCCTGTATTGGGACCCTGCTCTCTTCCCATTGATGGGATAAACTTATGTAACCTGAATATTTTAACATTTTTCAGCCAAAGATTAGAAAAGTATTTTGACACATATTTAGCATGTGATAAACGACAATAAATCAGGGATACATTCGATTAGAACTTGGAAAAAGTATTTATATTATTTTATCTGTAAGTCATTTAGGGGCTGGAAGTGTGATTTTTGATAGATGTTGGTAATCCAAGTGTGTGTGTGTACCTGTGCGTGTGTGTGTGTGTGTGTGTGTGTGTGTGTGTGTGTGTGTGGACCCCAGTGGACATGTGGTCAGTCGGCTGCATCTTTGGAGAGGTGATAAGAGGGACAGTGCTGTTCCCTGGGACTGACCGTATCCTTCTGACCTCCCGCCGCTCCCTCACTGTGTTTCACATTCACAACATAAATTTCATAGAAACCCAACAGAGGGTCTTGTGAGCAGTTGCGTTCAGGTGCACGATGCCGTGTTTCACAGTGGAGCATCAGGCATTTTGGTACTGACACACTGTGGAAAAACACCTCTAGCTGTCCGAGTTAATCCAACAACTTGCCAAAGAGCCATGGGTAAGGACCTTAGTGGAGGAAAAAAATGCCCCACTGAGCACTGTGTGGATCAGAGCCAGTGTGCAATGGAGACAAAAAGGAGGTGGAAGTGTGTGGTGCGTTCCAGCAAGATGAAGTAATGGGGATCTCTGGTGGGCCTGGCAGCTAACTGCCTCAACTGGCACCCTCTGTGAGAACATGGGGAGGGGGTAATTCAGAGTGTTTGGAGGGGTAAGGGAGGAAATATTCATCATCAACAAGGAGGGGAAACACAAGCTGACACACCCTACAACCATATTTCCACACACAAACACACAGTACACATTTAAAAACCACAATCTTTATGACTCAATTCCAGATTCTTCGGTAAGCAACTCGGCTTCTCTTAATAGGACATGAACTCCCCTGAAAACGTCATTTTTAAATTTTGCGACGTCTATAAAATATTGACAATGTGCTTTTTCTCTTTATGTATCTTAACCATCATGGTTCATGGGTAAAATTAGGCTATTATTGATGTATAATTCATGCATGAGGGTGATTTAATTCACTTTGATAAAGATACCGGCGTTCATGGTATTCTTGCCATCACCACTGAAGTGTAGCGGAATATTATTATAAACTTCACTCACTTTAAAGTCAAACATCAGAAAAAAACAAACTTTCTTAGTCCCACCATTATTCATTACTCTGCAGTCGATGAGTCAGTCAGTCCTCTCCTCTGAGAGGAAGGTCCCCAAAAAGCCATGGTATAGTTCACACTCTGGGTATTTCATGTATTTTAAGCAGATATAAAAGAACAAGGGATCACTTGAGAGATTATGCGTTCTAAGAAGCAGCCAATAATACTAATTCCTACAAAACTGGAGACTGAAGTAGAAGGAAGGAGAGTGAATTTTAATTATATGTATTAAAAAATATTGCGAAATATGGAATGGATGCATATTGGGGCCTATAATTCTAAAAATGATCTTATTTCACTTAAGTCAAACTTCAACCTTTTGTCATTTCACACGGATGCTTAGATGGGACTCTAAGCTGCTCTGAGATCAGAAATACTTTAAATAACTTGGTGATGATACTCTTTATTTATTTTTCTTTATTCTCTTTGGTCACATGACCTCCATTATCATATGTCCAACCTTTTATGAGTAAATCAAATATAATTTTTTCTTGTCCTAAATACACATTACAGTATTATGTGAGAGTAGTACCTGAGTGGACACAGAGGCATACTGGATGCTGCATATTCCATGTGTGTTTCCCTTAATCCTAACCCACCACACCAGACATTGACCAGTGGAACAAGGTGATTGAGCAGCTGGGCACACCCTCACCAGAGTTCATGAAGAAGCTTCAGCCCACAGTGAGGAACTATGTCGAGAACCGGCCAAAGTATGCAGGCCTCACCTTTCCCAAGCTCTTCCCCGACTGCCTTTTCCCTGCTGACTCTGAGCACAACAAACTCAAAGGTGAGGACTTGAAGCGTACGAATGAAGTGTATTTTAGCCATTTAATGAGAATGCAGTGATGTGTTTGTGAGGTATTGTCATGCATGTAATTGTCCACTGTCCTCTATTTTACTGATTGATTATTTGAATTTAAAACCTCTGCATGTATAGCTCTGCAGTATTTCCTGGAGGATCTAACAAAAAAGTAATTACCTTAACCATAATATCACTCAAGTTCTTTGTTAATTACATAAGATATAAAAATTTACACTTTATTGCTCACATAGGCCATAATTTACACTCACGTTAATCACAAGATTATATTTTGACAGGGCAACTATAAAAACAAGTTTTTACAACTTGACTGAGTACTGGGGAGATGCTGTTAAAATCATAATGCCCGCTATACATCATAATAGAAATGTGATTTCTGTCCATTAAATGATTCAATAAATTATATAGTCTTGGGGCGGTCTTGACTACCTCTGCTTCACAGCACTTGAAACTTTGACAGGAAAGCAGTTATTGCCGAGTAATGTTGCATTGTCACTCGAGATATTAGTAAAATGTTACCACAACTATTGGATGGATTTGTAACAGACATCTATATGCCCCTCAGGATGAATTATGGCAGCTTTGGTGATCCCTTAATTTTTTCGCTTTTGGTTATCAGGTCAAAAGTTTTCGACTAAATATCTGCAAAAATAAAGACATTCCCATTAGCCTCAGATGAGGTTTGTGATTAGTGCTTATTAGCAAATGCTAGCATGCTAACACTCTAAGATGATGAACATTACACCACCATTTAGCTCAAAGCACTAGGGTGTCTGTGGACTCTTTTTTGATATATAGCGAATACAACTTTGACTCAGGTCAACTTTTACCTCAAACTTTTATTTTACACCTTTGGGTCTCCGTATAAAACTGGAACACATTCACTAACATATTTTTATGAGCTCCATTCTGTGAGCCCCTGTGAATTCAATCTAGTCTTATGCAGAAGTTTAACCAAGACATCATTTCTTTGTGTCTGTCTCAGCTGAAAAGTGTAATCTGTCTTCACAGCGTTTTAAAAAGTGGAAATTCCCTCCAATGAGCTATAGCAAAATGTGCCTTTTCTGTTTCCCCGCTCCTCCATCAAAGCCCCTGTCTGGTAAAATTCTCATGAATCACTTTTGTATTCTGGCTGCTCCCCGGTGGAGTGAGAGTGTTAAAGGAAATGCACCCATAGAGAGAGTGGGAAGGGTGTGAGACCGGGTTGAAGTGCCGCTGTTTTGTATGTTTTGTTCTGCCACAGGTAGGAACTGAGGCAGACATCCTTTGGGCTTTGGTATTTTTGAAATGTAGGAGGAAGAGGCAGACAGAAAGTACTGTAGGATGAAAAGAAGGGAAGGGAGGGTGGAGGGTGGAAGGAGCACGATGGAGGAGTCATTTTACAGATTTACCATCCTTTTGTTATCGACATGTCGGTGCTGAGGCAAAATGCAGACGGTGCGCCTGTCTCATCTGTCTTCTTCTGTTCTCAGTTCAGTTTCTTCAGTCGTTTCCTGCTATAGAGCTATTTATAGTGGGGTCAGTGTGTGTAGGAGAGGGATGGTGTGTGGTTAAAGGGTTCTCGATTTCAGATCAGTCCAAGAGGGCCTGAGGGTAGAGAGACTGACCAACTGACGGCGTTTTTGTATGTTGAGAAGCCAAATGTTTTATAAAATACAGTTGCTTTTTTATATACTGATGTCCTAGATTTAGAAAGACACCAATGAGCGCAAGATTTCAGTATTATTTCAGAAGAAGTTGATTGAATCAGCCTTTAACAAATGGTGCCAAGAACTGAATTTTGCATTAATCAGAAATAAACAGTAGAATATGGGACACGCCAGAGTTGTGAAATTCAGTTAGATGAAAAAAGGAAGAGAGTTTTGGATGGTTGGTGCAGAATTTTGCACTACATACATATGATCAGTTTTGCCCACATAAATCATAATAACAAGTAGTCAGAATACTGTTTTCCAGAACAAGTGGTCTGTTTATATCCTAACCCACATGTGATTGAGGCTTTGTGAGATTCTGGTTTCCATTGACAAGCTGCTGCTGTTTATTATTCTCTTTAATCCCTGCAATTTCTCCCTCTCTCTTTTCCTCCCTGTCTGCTTTTTATTGTGTTTCCATTTCCCCTCGGCATAGTGATTGCGAGGGGAATATTTTCTCGCCTTATGATCTCAACCAGATAAATAAATGTTTATTTTTCCAAACCACAGCTAGCCAGGCCAGAGACCTGCTGTCTAAGATGCTAATCATCGATCCCGCTAAACGGATATCGGTGGATGAGGCCTTACAGCACCCCTACATCAACGTGTGGTATGATCCAGCTGAGGTGGAGGCGGTGAGTAGGCCTTTGGCAGAGCTGTATATTGATTACTATCCCGAGCTCAATCCTCTCCTCCTGTCTTTAAATGGTCAGCACTGTTTACTTTATATTTGCATTGGCGCACAGAATATAATGATGATGGATGACTCCCCTAATTTTATTTTTTAATTTTTTAAACAAAAGCAATTATAGTGATTTATAACACGGATATCAGTTTTTAACAGTATACTCTGTATCAGTGAATATTGCTGCATCAGCGCATTTATGATTGTGTTTTAAATTTTTGGTTTGCATCTCATTTTCATTTTTATCTCACTTATTTTTTTTACTTTAGTTTTGAACTTTAATAGTTTTTAGATTCCTTAAAATATCCCCCAATTAAACAAAGTCAATTCTTGCTGCTACTTATAAAAGAGTGACTTAGTGCATTGTTCTGTTTTGTAATAAGAGTGGTGGTGTTTCTGGTTTATTTGGTGAAGTCTAATTTCTTCATCAGCGCCTCATTAGTATGAGGTGACAAGGAGATTGGGAAAAAGCCATCTGCAGCTCCATAAAGTTGTACAGATACCACTTCTACTTGCAGCAATACACTAATGAGTGCATGACCAGAAATTATTGTTTACTCCGTGAAATATCCCACTGGTTAACAGTAGCTTTTGTAAAGACGCCACATGACACACCTCCATTGTAGTTATTAATCATTTTTAGAGGATTTCATGACTTGTGCACTTGTCTAAGTTGTCTAGTTGCTGATGGTTTTAATGATGATATTGATGTTAGAGTTGATGTGGTATGTATGATATGGCTGTGAATGGCATTTCAACACATTTTCTGCTGTTTTCCCTTTCTCTAATGTCATCTCATGCTGATGAAGGCCAGAGATCTCATCCAAATATCCATGGTAAATAACAACCGCCCTACATCAAAGAGAAATATTCAACGGGACCTTTGTTTGTAAAGAGTGTCAATTAAAGGAGTGAGCACTGTCAATCACTGAGTATAATTAAAAACCTTTATAATAAACATGTTATAGAGAATGAAATACAATCTGCATATGGCATTGTACTGAAATGTCATTAGTGTGTAGCTGCAGGTAAAAGGGCTGCAGCTATGTCCACAGGGCTGCATGTAAGCAACCTTTAGGCTGTTAATAAGCTGTGAATTGAACTCCTGTACTCCTGTTTGTTTGTCTCACTTCTGTCTTTTGCTCAACGCTGTCCCTCCAAGTTCACGTCAGAGAGGTTTATGGGTGGTCCTGTCACCTGCAGGGAGATTATGGTGTCAGAGTCTGGGGCAGGATCACTATGAATGAGTGATGATAAGAAGGGTTGACTGGGTGCCGGACAGCATATTTGTGTCCTGTTAGATGAAATGACAGTCCTATGGGAGAAGGGCATTGGCACTTTAGCTTGGACAACCCACCAGATTTGTTCTTATCTCACTGTCTCTCAGTTGTTTAATCCTATTTCAAGTTTTGAAGTATTGTAATATATATGCGTGTGAGGACAAACAATGTGTTGATGTTCCAATTATGTAAACAAAACACCATTTTTATGTGATTACGGTTAAATACATTTTATTTTCCTTCATTTACATGATTTAGTTTCTTCATAATCTACATGTGCTGCTACTTTGTACCCCAGCATGTATTTGTGTACATACAGTACATGTTAAAGTGTCAGTTAATAGATGGTGTTTCTCATGTTCAGATATTTTATTTTTTTATCCCCATATTTTTTTATTTATTAGTCAACAATTTCATGTTGCCAAATTTGATGCATCATTATGTAAACTTGTCAAATCTTGTATCTACAGTTGTTTATTCCACCTGGCGATACCCAGTGATATCAGCCATCTAAATTTCATTTAAATCTTGTTGAGTGGGTTGTTAGCTAAAATGGCTGTACTCTCTTTCCTTTAGCCTCCACCTCAAATCTATGACAAGCAGCTGGATGAAAGAGAACACTCCATTGATGAATGGAAAGGTAAGAATTACATTATTGTACATTAACACACAAAAATAAACATTTTCTTGTATTTATATTTGTGTTTTCTTTGTGCTGTTTGTTTCAGTCATTAAATAGTCCAGGGAACAAAAGGCACAAATAAGTCCTTGCCTTTTATATGTATATGTATATGTTTTACCACTTTGCATGTTTTAATGACTTTCTCTCCTCCTCTGCAGAACTTATCTACAAAGAGGTGATGAACTTTGAGGAGAGAACGAAGAATGGCGTTGTGAAGGGACAGCCTTCACCTTCAGGTACTCTCAGTGCATAACCCTAATCGCTCTGTAAGTGAATTTACTATAACCTTACTGGAGTAAATAGATAAACCCATCGTGTTGTTGACCATGTGTCTCTGTCTCCTGCATCTCCTGTTTTTAAATAAGTTAAATGTTGTGCAGTGTCGTGCCAATTGTATTTGTTAAATGGCGTTGTAGGACAGCTAATCAGTAATTGCTAAGATTGCCTCATAGTGCACAATATTTAATAGCAGATAATGTGTGTACTTTTATGAGTGTGTGTATTTATATGTATAACATGTCTTGACTTAAGATTTGGGTCCTTTGGGGTCCATCACAGGAAATCTCGGTCCTCAGCTGCAGCTGACGTCTCATACTGTTCTGTTCTCTGCAAAGGACCAAAGTGCTGTTCCCACACTTTGCCACAGAGAGGCAGTATGGAGTCATGGTAGCACACTGACCAGGCCACCCAGACTTCACTGTGATCCATGTGGAAAATAGCAATTAAAAATAACAGCCATTCTCCATTAAAAAAACAACAACGAAAAAAAAAAAATACACAGGTGAATTTTGAAGATTAGAAAAGCAAACTGAAACTAAATCCTGCAGAGACAGTAGCATCTGCTCATGTTAACAGGAAGTGAAGTGAATGTGCATCCAATGAAGTCTAGGCGTTGTCTCTCACCATACTCTCCTTAGGGACCAATCAGTGTAGAAACCCTGTTCTTGTGGAAAGCTTAAAATCCTTCTGCTCTGCTTTTTGCCAAAAAATAGCAAATAATACTATCTTAGACAACTTTAAGCTTAAAGTGTATCTGTAAGCTGAAATATTACAAAAGAAAAATTAGACTTTAGATATTACAGTCAGTAAGAGCTCATATGATGACTTTAACACATACACATTAACGCAGCAACAGCTGCTTCTTTTTCTCACTCTGTCTCACACATTCATCACCACCATCTTTCTTCTTTTTTTTTGCTATCCAGTAGTAATTAAGCAGATGGGCTGGCCTATAGTGTCTGAGTGTAGCAGACATGCTGCAGGGTTTTACTGCAGCAGGAAAACAGAAGAGTTGAGAACACACGATGCCTCAGAATCAGGCTTTAATGCTGTATTTATGGAGATATTGACAGGCCGGTGCTACAGAATTTGTTTTGCAAATTTTTTGCATTCATTCATTCAAGTTTTACTTATATTGGAGAGATCATTGAGGGCCGACCCTCATTTACTATGACATCTAGTCATTTACAAGAAAAGAAGTAAACGAAAGGCAAAATCATATAATAAAAGAAAAGAAAAAGTTAGAAAAAAGGATAACAGAAAGGCAAGACTATAATAAGTTTTAAGAAGAGATTCAAAAGCAGTGAGAGAATTTGCCATCCTGATCTCCTCTGGTAGGCTGTTCCACAGTTTGGGGGCTCTGATGGAAAATCTCTTTGTTTTTTAATCTTGTTTTTGGAACCACCAGGAGAGCTGCATATATGGAGGCACATCGTTATTAAAAGATTAAAAGGTCCGAACTATAGCTTGGGGCCAGCCCATTTCATGCCTTAAAAGTGTTTATTAAAATGTTAAAATCTACTCTAAAACCAACAGGCAGCCAGTGCAGAGATGAAAGGATATATAGCTGTAATGTGTTCTCGTTTTCTGGTACCTGTTAAAATCCTGGCGGCTGCATTTTAAATCAACTGTAAAGAGAAGAGGGGATTTCTGCTGCAGACGGAGGAAAGGGAGTTGCAATAATCTAGGCGAGATGAAATAAAAGCATGAATGTTTCCAGATTTGAGATTTGGTTGAGAGAAATGGCTTAATCTTGCAGATTTTCTTTAGTTGAAAGAAGCATGACTGTGTGACAGATTTTGACGTGGCTGTTCAATGAGAGGTTATAAACACATTCACGATCATTCTGTAACTCACATGAGCCTTTTATGTCTCTGGAGATATCAAAGGATGGATAAGTTCACTGAGTGCAGAGGGCGGCTGTACAGTACAAGATGGTTTAGACTTTATTAGAAGAGCCAAAGCAGCGCACGGCAAGAGTTGTAACCTCACATCACAACTTCTGCTAGAGTTTCTCCCGAGATTAATTAATTTATGATTTGAAAAGCTTAATTAATCTTCCATTTTAGTAATCCTTCTTATAACTGCTAGATTTATGCTCAAGTCATCTTTCAAGATTTAAACTTATGCTGCACCCACATGGTGACTTTTAACAGATATTTTTGATGTATTTACTGTAAGTAAAGCAAGTGAAGTGACTGCTGGAATTAATGCCAGCCATTAATCCTGCTTTGTTCTCTGTTTTTTTTATTTTGGGTCAGCTGAAGTACCCACCAGTCTCCATTAAGCAATTACCTCCCACAGGGAACAGGCAGGATTTATAGTTTGCCTGCACTGTACATGTCCTCTGTAGAAATTACAGGACTACTGCTTGGAAGTAAAAGCAGTTGTTTTAGCGATGTCCTCTTATTGGCAATACCCTTATATTCCCATCCTTATCCTTTTTAATCTGGCGCTACTCTTTCAACTCCCCTGGCATATTGAGGCTGCACATCTTTTTATTGATTTGTTGATAAACAGAAAACCCACTCACTGAGGATTTGATGAAAGTGCTGCCCAAACACACAGAAGTTGAGCAGTGGGGTTCCTTGATACCTTCTGTTCCTTCCTTTTGAAAATTGAGATTAACGCCCTTGTCTGCTAGCCCAAGATTAGTCCCCAGATCCACACAGCATTGAAGGGATGTGTCAGCCTCCAAACCTCCAGCACTGTTAGAAACCTCTCACTTTTATAGACAAATCCAATCCAGGTACAGAAAGACTGACTCTTTCTGTACCTGGATGAAAATCATGCAAGAAAATCATCAAACAGAGACCTTTAGGGTATTCAATGGAGTCTTAATCGCATTACTAAAGACAGCATAGCAGCTGAGCAGACTGAACTAAGAGTTCTTTAATGAAATCTCAAAATATTTCTTGCTGCTGCTTCTGCCTTTGACTTCAAAACAAGATCAATATGAGAAAATCTGATTGTTATTTAAAAAACAGGGAGAATGCCTGAGCAAGCCATAGCCGTAGTCCTTTTGTGATACATAAATCATAAATATTGTCATACCAACGCATGTTTATGGCATTAAAACAAAATAAGTTTACTTATGCCATTAAATCCTAACCATGTCTGGGTTTATACTAAAATGCTGTCAAGCAACTACTTGCTGGCGCGTCCACTCTTATGGATGAAACACCGCAGCCTTGGACGATATTTCCTGTAAAATTCATTGGACTCAAACCTCACTTACCCCTGTCTCATCATAGACACACTGTGATTGTGGTGTCCCACAGCTGTTGTTGATGTTGTCGATGTCAGAGAAACAAATTCAGCTATATTCAACACTTAGAAAACATCTCTTCTGGTTGTATTTCTGCACCTGTCTTTGCCAGGACTCTTTTACGTTGTAACCCCCTGCTGCTGTTGATTCCCTTAGCACAGGTGCAGCCGTGAACAGCAGCGAGAGCCTCCCTCCCTCCTCCTCCATAAACGACATCTCCTCCATGTCCACCGACCAGACCCTGGCATCAGACACTGACAGCAGCCTGGAGACCTCTGCAGGACCCCTGGGGTGTTGCAGGTGACTAGCGGCCTGCCTGCGCAACCCCATGTTCTTCCGAAGGTGAAGAACCCACCCCGAAATGACCAATGGAAAATACTTTAAAAAAAGAGTAAAGATCAAAATGAATATATTAAGAACAAAAACATGAGTTATGGAAACAGAATCTGAAATGATGAAATCTAAAGCCTGTGCATTGTCATTCAAAAACAGCAGTGGTATTTAAACTGAAAAATAAATGAGTAAATGAGCTGAGATATATGTTAATGATCCTCTAGTTGCTTTGCTTATATTACCCCACATATCTTGTATATGGCATCCAAACAAAAATGACCAAATGCTTAGACTTGCATCTCCTGTAAAGTGCATATTGGCCGGCTGCTGGTCTCCCAAATCCTTACAAAAGCATTTATGCTCCAATCATTGTGGCAAGGTGGGCTGCCATTTTGCTCATCACTACTGTACAATACAAACTTCATTCTCCTTTTCCCCTTTATCCAACCCTTATGTGACGACACTGCTGTATTTTAACCTCTAGGCTTTGTCTTAGACGTCCCCACCCAACACAATCCCCAATGTAAGGTTGCCTGATTTGTGTGTTTTTATGTGGTTATTCTGCAGGGACATGTAGTCGCTCTCACGCAGCGCGGCACTCCCTGCACTACTTGTAAATAATGTAATTCTGTACAGCTGAAGGGCACACAGAGTGGGACTGACGGCCAGTACACTGGGAGTTTTTTTTTTTTCTGACTAGCGCACCTTGCCACATCACTGCTTTCCACCTCAGTTGCCCCTGCCTATCGCTGTAGTCCTGCATGGTTAGATTTAAAACAATGCTAATCTCACTGTATGCTAAAATGAGTCTTTATAGAGACTTTTGTTTATATACGATGTAAACTAACTCCAGACATGGGGGGTCTGGTCACTGGATAGGACTGTGTGAGTGAGTGAGTGAGTGAGTGAGTGAGTGAGTGTGTGTGTGCGTGTGTGTGTGTGTGTTTGTTAACAACAGGCAAGCCATTAAGACATTAGTAAATGTCAGGGCTGAGTTCGGGACTTAAAGGGTCAGTACACTCAGTAGAGTGAATTATTTTGATTGTGCACAGACTTCTACCTATAAGGAGTTTAAAAAGTCTGATTTGTGTGTAATGTCCCTTTTATTTCTCCTGGCAGTGTATGATCGGTCCCTCCTCCACCCCACGGGCTGGCCCACGGCCCTGCATGTCATTGTGTACCATTAACCCCTCATAGGCACAGGAAGTTGGTCTGTTTGACTGTGGTGTTACCACACAGAGAGACTATTCTTATTTATTTGATTGAAACACAGAAGGCTTTTAGAAAGAGATACAAATTATGCAGTTGGTAGTTTAAAGGCGGGCGATGAGTGTTAACCTCGTGACATTTTGTTCTGAAGTAAACTCATGAGCAGTATACAAAAACTCATAAAAAATGAACTGGATAGAGGACCCCCCAACAGTTAAGTACATTATTTCTTAGCAGGAAGATTTATTTATTCATTAATTTATTTTTATCGATGGAAACTGAATATGGCAAGTGCCTTTTTGGAATGAAGCATTGCAAGTGCAGAAATTATATTATTTTTGGTATTTTCCCCTCTGCTTCTTCTTTTTCTGCCTTAAAACTATCCGACTCCCCAAGTGGAAATGTGGTGGAAACATTTAAGGAAACTAAAAAGCTGTGTTTGGCCAGATGTTGGCGCTTTGACTTCAGGTTTCAGCCAGTGACAGTGAGCGTTTGTGGTGTGAAATGAAATGGCTTTCGTCAGATTCTATGGCTTAAAGTAATGCTTATGCTCGTTTTTACACAACATGAAAGCTTTTCTGCCATTTTTCATGTTGATTTATTTTAATTTCTCCTTCAAACTGATTCTCCATAAAATAGTGTGACCACATTTTCTCAAACTGGGACACTAGCTGACACACAAACACATGCATTGTTTGCATTGAACTTGGCAAAGGCTTGGCAGCTCTTTCTTTTGCTCTCTTTTAAATTTGAAGAAAGAAACATTTAAAAAGATGTACAGTATGTTTGGAAGACTGGAATCAGAGGAGAGAAAGTCCTCACCTACATACAATAAAGCACCCACAACCAAGGCTATGAACTATATTTTCACTACTCACAACAACATTTTAGCTGCAGTTGTGAATGCAATTCTTGATTGTAATTAAAGTGTTACTACAGCTTTCTTTTCACGCTTTAGATAAAATACAACTTGAAAACTAAGTAGGTGACCTATTAGTGTTTTATTTGTGTATATGTTATTTATTCTTTGTTAGAAGTGAATGAGAAAAAGGAATTCTCATTTTTCATGTTCTTGCGCAGGTTTGGTGGGTTTATGGGCAAAAAGATCATATCTTACAAGCAAAGAAATTATTTCTCTTTTAATAATTCTGCTGTTGGATTGACATTTTAGGACATGTAAGCTGTGTTTGTGTGAACATAACAAACAGATTACTTTATGCATAGCATGCATAATAAATTGGATTACCTGTCTCATAGTGTTTTATCACTCGACATTCAGGTAAAATAGAAAAATACATAAGGTTTCTAGACAAAGGACCTACTCAAGGATGCTTTCTCTGTCCCTTAATGAAGCAAATGGGGACGTCTGTGTTTGCTTCCAGCACGTCAAAACGCCATTTACAACAATTCCTATGACTATCACCATATTTCTTACTTACGGAAATTGCATGGCTCATACGTCCACTAGTTTAGAGTAAAGGTCCAGTCCCAGTCATGACATTTTTAAAACATCCTCGAGGAGATGTGGTGACTGCACTGTTTACATATTTGTTTCCTAACACGTCATTTGACAGTATAACGGTATCTCTGCTACAGCACAGGGGTTTACTTTTTGCATGGAGTCTAACTAAAGCACCCAGTCACTGTATAATACAATCCTTCTCCCAGAATTGTATACATAACCTCCAATAGCCACTTTGTTAACACTCGCTCTGCCTGTGGCTTGTGTACAGTGAACCACACACAGACTTACAGCACGTTCACAGAGCTAAGAGGGTAACTGAGGGCGGCATCTCCAGAATAAGCTACGGCTAACTTGGCTTTCTGTTCAGGGTCTGGCCAGGGCAATCCTTCAAAAACAGGGTGCAACTTTGACATTTTTTGTGTTTTGAAAATGTTCACATGAATTTCTCACAACGGGGTCCCGTGTTTGAGTCGACTCCTACACCACAAATACTCACAGTACTGTTGCAGTTATTCTACAGGGCATTTTTAACCACCCCATTACCATGTCCTGGTCACTGAGTACAAATACTAAAACCTTTTTTTTTTTTTTTTTTAATGTCTCTGAATGTGATCTTTTTTATAAGACTTCCCTCCAGACAATTCTGTTGTAATAAAAAGGTGCTTGATTAGGAAGCAGACGTGATTCTAACACAGAAACAGCTGGGTTGTCGGCACTGAATGTAGAAATGAGTTGTTCCACTCACGTCATTGCTGCTCTGCTTTGTCATCAGTGTGTGTGTGTGTGTGTGTGTGTGTGTGTTGTGTGTGTGTGTGTGTGTGTGTGTGTGTGTGTGTGTGTGTGTGTGTGTGTGTGTGTGTGTGTGATTTCAAATTAACCAGCATTGAACACAAACTGTCTGTAAGGTTGAATTGGAAGATGTGATTTGGCATCTGGACAGATTATTTAAAGATCCTTCTTTCAATACAAGATCATGGCGTTTGTGGGATCGCTTTCCAGAATGTTTGATGGGGAGTTGGTACAGTCATGTGTTTGGATGTAGTTCATGTGTATATTCACCTTAGAATTAGAAATGTGTCAACTACCAATCCTGCTCCTATTTTTTGTCACAAGGGACTTAAAAAAACGATCTCTTGTGGATTCAGAATTAGCCAAATTCATGTCTTATTTGTTATCTGAAGATGTTTGACTATTGCCAATATGAAATATGTGTCACAAGTTAGGATACATCTTGTACTCAGCTGTGCCAACATAAAATCTTTGGACTCAGTACTTGTGATCCCCAGTTTATTGATTTTCATTTCTTATTTTCAAATCATATTGTAAATAACAACAATCCAACAATGCAATAAACACTTTATTGCACTCAGACAGGGAGGCAAGCTACTGCAAGGGTCAGGTGATGCTAAAATGTTAAGAGTCTTAACTGTGGACTGAAATGTGGAACTCTACAATGATGAAACCCTGTATAGCTCATCTGAATCAGGTGATGTTGTTCTTTGTTTCTTTTATGATTCCTTCTCTCTTGTTTCTTTTACTCCGTGCTGTTTTAATAAATCATTCTTTTTGACATTGTCAGGTTGAAAAAAGAAAAAAAAGAAATTGTATCTGTTTCACGCTGATCTCAAAGCTTCAGGCTATAGCGTTTCAAATAAAGTCAAAACAAATGCAAAAGAAAAAGAAAAAAATTACTGAAAGCTGTTACTGTAAACACAACATTTTAAAGGAACTGTGTATGTAAAAATAGTATATGTATGTGATTGAAAATAAACAAAACCTTTGATCTTGGACTATGCTGTTTCTTTATTTCTTTTACAACCAGTAATTTGCAGTTCAATATGTTCGCTCTCTATGTGCCTATAGTGTTTCTGGTCTTCGTCTCAATAACAACCATCTGTCCAAACTGTCACAGTGACGCTGAGTCCCACCTACACAGACTCTAATTAAGTTTCAGGCTCTCTCAGTTCTGGTGGACACACAATCTAAAGACTGGCATCCATTAGCAAGTTATCAGGCAGAATGAGTACAAAATAGGTTGCCTGGTGGTGCTGGATGAAAGCAAGGGCACATTTTACCACTTCAGAGGTTTCATATTACAGGAAATATGAATATATACACCACAAGATTATATTAATCAGTTTCCTGCCACTGAGTTTGCTGTATCTTTTTTAACCGTGGTACATAAACCATTATATAAGACCATGAGCAGGACTACTTTTTGGCAGTATTGGATATGTATATGATTATTTGTATTAGTATATTAGTATATTAGTATATAAGTATTCAGGACTGGCAGGCATTTAAAGGTCCAGTATGCAGGATTTAGTGGCATCTAGCGGTGAAGTTGCAGATTGCAACTAACTTTTTATGTCTGTATTTGAAGACCTGGGAATGAGAACGGGCTGTGAATTGTGTAGGAGAAACTACGGTGGCTGTGAAACTTGCAAAAAGGCCCCATCTACAGCCAGTGTTCGGTTAGTTCATTCTGTGCTACTGTACTAACCCCTAACCCTCAGCATCTGTAGATAAAAATGACTCATTCAAAGGTAACAAAAACACGTATATTCAGGTGATTATACACTCTTGAAAACATACCTATGGAATTATATCCCATTTCTGCCCAAAGAGCCTCTTAAATGCTACATACTGGACCTCTCCTGTGTGGTTATTTGATCTACTAACCTTTAAAACTAACATTTCAAGTTGTTTTTTTCAGAAAATGATGAATCAATATTGAGATCTAAAATTGTGTATAACAGGATATTTTTAAGTTGCAGTTGTAATGTTTTTACGGGCTGTTTCAGTCAATAACATTTTTGGGACTTTTTGGGCTGATAACAAATTCTCATAAAATACTGTTTAAGATGTTATAAATCTCAGGGTCATCTCATGCCAAATACTTCATTATCACAAAGAATCTACTAGAATATTAATCCACAAGAATAAAATCGTACTGTTTTGGACAAATTTTGTATCTTCTCCACACGTGTTAAATACAAAATGTTTCGACCTTGAAAGACACACTCAAAAAGTAAATAACAAAAGGACTCACATGAAAATGCATTTTTATTCATATCATTTTTTTGAAGTTATTTTGTGTATCAAGTATCATGTCATGAAAATATTCCACTATCCCAGTCCTCCTCTCCATCTGTGTCCATAATCTGCTCTTTTGTGTGGAATTCACAGAACGAGGTGCCACTGTCAGCTCGGCTTAAGCCTGTTACTTCCCGGTGAAGGGTGCAAAATGAGAAGCACGGGCTCCCCCTCCTTCCTTCAGTTGTTCAGGCACTTTTTTTAAACTCCATGTGCACATTCCAGATGTCCTGCATTGACCAGCAGCAGGTTTAAATGGGACCTGGTCTTCAGAGGAAGAGTAGCCAGCAGCAGGCCTGTGCACACGTATACTTCTTTTGACAGAAGTCCAGCTGAGGTCTGTTCAGATGTCTCAGATGTGTCCTGTTTTGTACCCATTAGCAAATCCACATTGGGTGTAGACATTTGGTTCAAAGCTACATAAATACACTCATATAGACTTCATCAATATGCAGTCACTTTACAGACATTCACTTATAGTACACTGGTCATTATGGACTCATGCGCCATCATGCACACATCACTTGCTACTGAATCTAGCAACCGGGCTGTTAATGTCCTCAATAGTGACACACTTGATGCTCTAATCCCCTTTTTTCACAGTTATGACCCACAAACACGACTCTGTGTCGGTACTTTCTTGCTGCAGCTTATTATTCTGTGCTAGGTTAGGATGAAAACCAGTTTCGTCAGGTGGATGAATTGTCAGAAGACGTCATGAGAGTATTTTTAAAACTGGAATCTCAAATGCTCGAGGCAGCCTGTAAACTGTAATTCCCAAGAGCGTTCATAGAGTGACAGCACATCTGTTAATGGGGGAAGAGTACAATTTGCCACCTGAAATTCTGAATTCATGACAGACGTTTTTATTTTTTCTGGGACTTATGCCAATGACCCATCGTGCAAGGCTTAAAATTCATTTTTACAAGCTATAAAACATTCTCAATTAGTATCCACTCAATACGTGCCATATCCATCTGAATATGCGTCAAACCACAGTGCAGACTAACAAGTAGTGTCTACGATTAGCTATAAAATATTTACAGTACAGGCTCTTTTTTTGGTCATGGGGTAAATGAAACAGCACAGAAGCACAGGCACATATACAGTATATTGTCCAATTTAAATGGTACACACATTGACCGACAGAACATTCAGTACCACCTTGCAGAGACTAAACAAACATGTAAGTGCAAGGAAAAAATCTTAATATAAAATATCACAAGTTGATAACTTTGCTTAAATATCAGATAAACATTTACGTATTACTTTTCTTTTTACATACATACGACACTGTGTTTTTCTGCATTGTTTCCCACTATGTACATGAGCAGATACAGAGATACATGGAACAATAACATGTTTTTGGTTAGATTTTAAAAGTGAATTAAGATAGGGAGGAGTTTTTGCATTGTCTTTGTGTTTTCATGTCCACGGCTGGTATTTATTTTCTAATTTTTGTTACTGAATATAACCATTAATGTTTTTCTTTCCGTCCAATTATGGCTCTAGGAGCCAAAGTAAAATAATAGTACAACTGTGTATCATCGTAGACTATGGTGTACTGTGCCTTTGCTCCACTCAGATGATTACCACCAGTTTTTGAGTAGGTTGGAGAGTGTTTAAATAATGCTGTATTTACAGATAATGTCAGTCGGGCATCACTCCAGGTGATATGTACTTTTATACAGGTGGCTTTAATTAGCCCTACACCTCCTATTTCTTAAATTAAAACATGCTTGCATCCTTTGCAATGTAACTTCCCAACTGTCCCTCTACAACCAGCAGCCAAATCCTGTTTGGAGCCCTCGTAATGTTCACATCACATAATAAACCGTTTCCAGTCTGCACTGACATTACAGCCCCAATCCCCCCCTTCCTTCACTGTATCCAGATGGTGCTGTTATGATCTGGTCGGCGGGGGTCGGCGGCTGTGGTGGTGCCAGTTGCAGTGAGGTCACTAAACGTGGAGAAAAACTGTTCCATCTCTTTCTGCAGCGTCTGATTTCGCCGCTCAGCGTCGTCCTTGGCGCGCTCGGCGTTGCGCAGCTTGATCTCCGCCATTGTGTACTTCTTCCTCTCCTGGTCCAGCTCTTCATGGAGGCTTACCATTTCGGTCTCCAGCTCCAGGTTACGCTGCTCCAAGCTGCAAAGGAGGTTAACCCAGGGTCAGGAGAAGTGGATAACAGCTGTAGTTAATCAGTTTAATGAATTTCATACCGCGGCTTAAGTCATCATTTCTCAAGTGTTTAGGAGGTTTGGAATATCTGTTCAATCAATGCTTCATACAGGACGTTCTGTTTCAAGAAGTTTATCACACCACATCCCGTGCTGTTTTGTTACAGCAACTTTAAAAAGATGTAAGACTTAACAATAGCTAACTTCTACAAGTAACATTATCTCTTGATATCGTTATTCGCTCCAATGGCCAATTAATTAGGTATACCTAGCTAAAACGCATGCAGTTTAATGCAAAAGCCCTACAACAAATACCTTTTAGTTAGGTTTAAGGTTACAATATTAATTTCTTTTAACCCGTTTTAGAGAAGTGTCGATGTTGAAGTGGTTGTATTTATTGCATGGCTGTTGCTTTAGACTGCGTTAGTTTTACCTTACTGTACCTAACAAACTGGTAACTGAGTGTATGGTATGTATTCATTGATATGTATATGTCACAATATAATGATGTAGATACAAAGTTGCTTGCCAAATTATAGAACTATAGGTATAATTTATCTTTCTTATGTCATCAGAAAACAATTTTTCACAGATGAGACCCTACCTCTTTATCCTGGCCTCGTACTCGGTCTTCTGCTTGTGCATCTCCTGTTTAAGACTGGCCACTAAGCTGTGCAGAGCACTGTGACTGCCGGTTCCATTACCACCAGTGAAACAATCACTATTATCACTACTGCTGGTGCCACGACTGCTCCTCCCTGCTCCATCTCCACTTCCTTCTCTGTTGCTGTTTCTGCCCTCCCTCTCTCCTCCTCCACCGGACTGGGCTGGCTCATTATCCTGTGCTTGTCCATCCAGGTCTTCATAGTGACCTCCATAGAAGTCCTGTTCAGGGCAGGTGGTGGTGGAGGAGCGACAGGAAGTGGAGTTGTCAGGAAGAGAGATTTCACAGGAGGAGGTGGACCACGTGGCGCTGTCTACACTCTGCTTGTCCTCACAGCTGCTGTTCAGACACGTGTTGGTGATCTGGTTCTGCTGGTGCAGGTTCTGATGGTTTAACTGGACATTGTCATACGTGGACAGGCGGTTTTGATTGGTTATTTGATCCCCATTGGAGCAGTCACGTGTTTTGTTGTTCTCGCGTAACGTGACACAGCCATTTGGTACCCAAAGACCATTGCGGCCGTTCAGACTCCCTGTGACCACATCAGAGCCAGAAATGCCCATGCGCACAGCTCCAGTCCCATTCCCTCCGGTGCTGCTTCCACTGGTAACACCACTGGTGCCCATTTTTGTGCCGGACCCTTTGAGCGTCCCACTGCGCCGCACTGGCAAACTTCCACCTCCAGTCAAAGTCTGGCTCTTTTCTTGATTGGGGTCTGAGGAGGGCGAGGAGCTGAAGGAGCCGTTTGTAACGATCCCACTGCCTTTGCTGAAAGCTGGGTTCTTTTTGACAGTCAGTGGTGGACTGCGGGTGATGTCAAAGCGTCCTATGACACCATTACGAGGGCTAGCTGATCGTGGGGAGCCACTGTTGTCAACATGCTGGCGGTGCGAAGGAGATTCAGGTGCTTCCCAAACACACTGCCGCACCACCTGCGTGTTGTTGTTCTCTGCATTCTGAGACACTGTAGTGATGGCGGAGGTAGTTGTGGTGGCTTGTCGCCGCTGTAGTTCGATGTTGTTGTTGACAAGCTCGAGAGCTGTGGGGCTGTCCTCATCGCGAGGGAATAGCACATCATGGCGGCCAATTAAAACAGCCATGAGCTGCTGGACCAGAACAGTACCTGACAACATGAGACCACACATCATTAGCTCAAGATTAAAACAAAATGTCAGAAAATAGGACATGATTTGCATGAATACTGACCTTCCATAATAGCTACTGGATCCTCAACCTTCGGCCTTAAGATATTTGGCCCAAAGACTGTGGCCAAGTTTTGGACGCTCATTTTATTCACTCCTGAATATGACTGGACTTCATCTAGAAATCTGGCAAACAGGAAACTATCATCTTTTCACTGTTCAGTAATGCACACAATGTGAAATTACATCCACTTTAACAACCAATTAATACCTGCAGATGTACTTGAGTAGGTTGTAGTTCACTGGAGGTAGACATTCAACAAGCCTTCTCAACTCCTTCAAACCCTGCAGAGGATTTACATAAGTTAAAATCAGGAAACAACAAATTCCTATCAATTCAAGTTATGATGAATGGGTAATTTACAGCATATGAAATATAACAAATCACACCTACAGACCAAATACAGACCAAAACAAAATCAGTGAAAAACAGAAATAAAAGCTTTGTGTATTACAGAACTTGAGAAACTGGCCACTGCAAGATGAACATTAAGTCAGAAAAACATGTTTCACTCAGCAATTCATCGGGCTCATTAAAAGATTTTTATGAGGGCAATGATAGATATTTTAACAGAACAAAACAATTCAAAAAAAGAGTTAATAACATTATACATGAATTCATTTATTCATTTATCATCCAAAAACAATGAGTGATAAATAATTCCAATCACTTTCTTAAAAGGTATGTTTACTCTACTGTCACAAGGAAGCATTTTTGTCTTCATGAGAGGATTTTAAATGTACTACAGGGAGTGGTTAGCAAACAGTCTCAGTGTAATACTGATGCCTGCACATGAGATACATAAGCACACAAGACCATAAGAGAGAAGACAGGCTGTTACTAGTTATTCTTAATGCCTGCCACTGGGTCGGATTCGGTCCGATTCCCCTTGAAATCAATGGAACAAGATGGTAGAAACACTACTGCTTTTTGTCCATAGTGGCCGCCAGAATCCACAAAACAGGGAAAGGAAAAAAGGTTCTCTGTTGCTGCTTTAACTACTATAAAAATTACAAAAACATGAAAGTAAAAAATGAATCACATAAATGAATATTAAGCAGTTCCTGGTGAATAACTTTAAACCAAAAAGGCATATTGTGAATTCTGCTCACTGTGTTCCTTCTTAAGTCCAAAGCGCTTTGAAAAGTTGGGAACCTCTGATCTATACTTGACGTGTTCAAACACATTTCTGGAATTACATGCAAGAACACACATGCATACACAAAGACAGAAATGTGAAGTCTTCTCTTTTTTTTTTTCCCCCCCCCCCCCCCCCCCCCCCCCCACACACCCCCCCACCCACACCCACCACCCCCAAACACACACACACCCCCCCCCCCCCCCCCCCCCCCCCCCCCCCACACACACCCCCATGTTTTTATGTTTTTCTTTTTTTTTTTTTTTGTTTTTAGGGGGGGGGCCAAAAGTAAAGGGGGAGAAAGAGGAGGGGGGGGGGGGGGGGGGGGGGGCCTTTTTTTTTTTTTTTTATTTTTTTTTTAATAAATTTTTATTTAGGGGGAGAAAGTGGGGGAGGGGGGACCCTTCTGTACATATAGGTGAAGAGAAACCCATCTCAAGTGCTCTTTCTTACCATTTCATCATCTTTGCTGAGAAGCTTGGCACAGGCCAGAAACTCATCATACTTGTGGAAGGGGATGACGGGCTCCGGCAGCTCTCTGAGGTACAGCTTCAGTAGAGAGGCTACTGTATGCACATCTGTGTTACTGCAGAGAAAGACATGGGTAGAAATAGGGGGAGGGTTGAAGATATAATGGGTACATGGCACAGACGCAAACACAAATCATGATGGATACTCATGCAGCAAAGAGGAAAGTTTGGGATAGGTGGAAATCAAAAGGAAAAAGAATAGAAATACCATACGACAGAGAAAACAGAGAGCACTTTAATTTGTGAAACACAACAAATCAAAAGAAGGGGGAGGATAAGGCCAACTAAAGCCAGCAAACAGGACACAAGCAACAGAAAGGCAGTCAGGTAACAACAAAAGCCAGAGAGGGAACACTGGGGCAGCTTAGATGATCTGCCAAAAGGCAAGAGGATTTCCACTGTCGGCTCAGAGACGGTAATGAGCCAACGAGGGGCAGCTGGTGAGGCAGGCGGGAGGTTACAAAGGCTAATGAGGGAATCAGCATGTTAAGGGACAGTTAGGAACAAAAATCAGACATAGGCAGGCACAGAGGAGGGCGTAGTCGTTGCCACTGAGCAACATAAGATGAGTTAAAGCAGAGGTAGGAGGGCAGAGATGTGTCATTGTGCAGCCAACATACAGTAATGGTGGCACTTCTGAGAGTGATTTTGTATCTTGTGTGTCTAGGAAGTGGTAAGGTGTGATGTATAGCCTGGATCCTGACATTTCTATCTAAGGTTTATTTATGGTCATCAGAGTACATGGTGGGAGAGGCAGATTGAGTGGAAGAAGGAGGAAGAGTGGAGAAGAGATGTGGAGGTGGTATGTTCCATCACTCATGCATTCCTCTGTCATCCTGAGTTATAGATGGTTTGCACATTTAAAAAAAAAAAAACAGCTCTTAGTCTTTGAGTACAGCCACCTACACAACCCATAATATGGAGGCAGATTGTAATTTAGTTTGTACTATTTTGTAGACCTATTATTGTGTAAAATGTGAATGTTATGCCTCGCCTTCACAAAAAATGTTACGTTTTTAAAGATCCCCTCCAGACATGGATTAAGAATGTGAAAACATCCTTCTAGTGTCAAACTCTGCACATCATTCTGCACAGTGACACTAAAATATTCAATTGTGGGAAAAGGGAAAAACAGTGTTAGTGTTTAGAGACACTTCACATTTTAATTTTTTTTTTTCCCCCACTGATATCTGGACAATTATATATTTTTTAGTTTTATCCTGACCACTTACGCCAGTGTTTTCACTTGTTTTATCTGCTAGTCACAGCCAGCATTTAAAAACAGTGTTATGTCAGTCTACCACTAAGAATGGATTTGCATGCAAGGACAAAGTATATCTGTGTGCATTTTTACATCACGTTTAACTGCAACACGGCAATGGAGAGATTTTTAAACAATTTTGGGCTATTTTGAAATGCAGCAAAGAGCCGCACGTTGGAATCGAACCCGTGCTGCTGCAGTGAGGACTGCAGGAAACCTACATGGTGCTCTACCAGGTGAGCTAAATGGAAGAAGCTATCGCAATTAATTGGGTGCATCTCCCCATCTACTTTTATTCAACCCCCCCTTTGTTTGAGTATTAACTGCTTCATAAAGGAGGCACAGGGTTTGGACCGTTAGACAGTGGCTGATAGTACAAATATCACTGAAAACTTTTATCCCCCTTTTATCACCCAGGCAGGAGGTCTAATCCTTTCCTCTTGACTTGTCATGGCAGGATAATCACAGGTGGAGCTAATAAAATGAACGACTGATTCATGTATCTCAGTGAGTCGGCAGGCACCACAACATGGAATGTGTTCCTTGTTACCCTGATTGATTACACCTGTGCTTTCCTTGCTATCACATATCAAAGTGCTGTGAAAAAGATATTACATCACTGTTTTGTACTGCTGTTTTACAATGCTGCACTGATGTCCTAATGTCTTTGTTGTGTGATGCAGGTTTCAGATATATGAAACAGGTATTGAAAACATTTATCCATTAAAGGCTCGTTTTGTAAAGTTCTGGACCGATTTGGTTTCAGAGGTGCAGAACTTGACCAGTCAACGGTCAGAATATATCACCATTAAAATGCACTGAGGAAACCCAAGCAGCCACGACGCTTATGTGTTCCCCTACCAATCGAAAGAAGGTTTTTCTCCACAGTCGAAGGCATCCTGCAGCTCCTTGACCAGGTTGGCTTGTCCTGGCAGCCTGAATAGACCCTCCTCCCGAAGGCCCCACTGCCGAATGAAATCCACACACTGCTCCACCAGCATAGGGGCAAGCTTGTTCCCAAAGCGGCGTTCATACCGCACGGTTTCCTCCAACTTCTGACCAAAGATCCCTGAAACACAAGACAAAATGTTTAATAATGGCTTAAGATTGATAAATGACAGTGCTGAAAGAAATCAGTATTGTTTTTAACCCAATTTCTGAACATTTCTTCATGACAACCTTTATAATAGGAGAGTTCAACATACCAAAGAAGCTGAGAGCAGTGACTCCAGCTTAATAAGGTTTTTTTTAAATCACACTTAGATATATAATTTGGTTCTCTCTTTACAGCTAAATGATTTAGGGTAAGATTCTAAAATGACTTATGGTTTATAATTTGAAATATTAATACTGTTTAATATCCCACACTATTTAACTTTCTCTCCCAAAGGGAAAGGAGCATTTTTCAAAGCTTTAGAAAAAAAAAACATTGGCCTCGCATCCGCAGCTTGAGGCACATCAAAGAGAGCAGTTAAATCGATTGGAAAAAAAACCCATTCTGATAAGGCCGAATAGACAGCCCAAGCAAAAAATATGTACACCCACAAAGCCTTAGTCTGATGATCAAATCTCTAACTTCCTGCTGAGCACCCCTCGCCTTTTGTCTGAAGCGGTCAAAAAAAAAAAAAAGACTGATTTCCATTTGCAGCCGTCTCATGTGGATGCAACACAAGAGGGGATTAAGGCAGCCTTCCTGAGAGATTTGGATCTGCATAGTTTTCCGGTCTCCAGATACAGACAGAGGCTACTCACACACATGCATACACGTGGTACGACAGGGTACCATACAGTGACTGAATTAGACTGAGCTTACTAGGGTCCTCGTGCTTTTAACAGCATTTGACACAGCAAGAAATGTATCTTAAAAACAACCGACAACCGGTGTTAAAGCAACATTATGTAAGAACTGGGGTTTTTTTTTGCGTTTTGGCACAAGTTTCAGAGTGCAATTCCCATATACACCCCTGTCGTAAATATGGACAGCTTTACTTGGCTTGTTATGATTACATTACTTATGATCCAAAACTAGCAAGTCCACAACTTTTCTAAAACCATCAAACACCAAGCAAGTGCAACAACACAAGATGTAGCAAGCCAGCTAATATTACTTAGTAGTCCATCAGCAAGAAGGCCAGCTCAGCATCTTTTAATTCACAAAGCTCTTGCCAACAACTAAAAAAACCAGTCCACGATTTAAACTTGTCCAGCGGCCACTTGCTTGGTCACTCTTTCTTCTTGGCTTCTTGGCTTATTTCGTCAACGTCTTCTTTGGTCTCTTCACCTCTGCCATGATGTCCAAAGAGGCTGCTGAGCATTACATTACCCAGTTACCCAGCTCTGGTTCTGGCACAACGCCGGCTCCGCTCCCCATCAGAAAACTCTATCTCTATCTCCCAGTGGTCCAACACTCCTGTGCTAGAGGTGTAAACACCAACAATCCCTGACCAGTCCAATGTCCAATGACCTCCCAATCCAGCTGACTGAATTAACCAGCTAATGGCAGACAAGTTACAGTTAGCAGTTAAGTTGATCCAGTTTCACCAAAATTAGTGACACAGTTCATGGTGTGTGACTTACTGCCATAAAGTGTCCAAACCTGGACCCCAAAGTTTGACAGTGCAAGAACAGGTTTACAGGGAGTAGAGTCGGAATAACAGAGGCACTATTCCCTCTATAACAAACCATTGTAGCATCGTTGTTGTTTTATAGTTTACTCAGTGAGTAGGATTTGGTGGCAGCTAGCGGTTGCAGATTGCCACTCTCGCCTTTCGGGCGTGAAGGAGAAACTACGCTGACCACGAAATGCATGAAAAACACAACAGCTGCTTATCTAGTGCTAGTGTTTAGTTTGTCCTTTCTGGACTACTGTAGAAACATGGCAGTTCAACTTGGCAGAAGTTCATTCTAAAAGGTAACAAAAACTTTTTCAGGTGATCATACACTAATGAAAACATACCTATGAATATTATATTAAATTTCTGCCAATAGATCCTCCTGAATGTTACACACTGGACCTTTTTAAGCAAGAATAGTTACATAATACTGCTTTAATGTAAACTGTACTTTAAAATCAGTATTTTTGTACAGGTGTATATTCACATCACATAAATTCTAACGTGGCTTTAATAGTAAACTGATGCATGTGCTTCAATACATTTTTCCTTATACCCAAATGCATGCAGTGATATATAATTGCTTTATCACTAATAACATGGTATGCTGTCATACTCACCCCTCTTGAAACGGACACAACTTGTAAGCTTCCGGAAGAAACGCCTATTAATAAATTTGTGATAAGATAACAAACCAGCAGTGCAGAATATGAAGTGCCTGCATTTTAGCATTTTCCAAACACCAGCCTCAGCTTTTGCAGCTATGAAATTAAATAAAAGAGGATGCATCAGTTTGAGAGCAAGTCAGTCATGTTTTTCTAAAAAGAAGCTGATCAGAAGCTAACAGTGGAGTCTTGTGTTCTGCTCTCTCTCCTCTGGTTCAGTCACTTCAGGGACTTTTCCACTTCAATCTTTACAGCAACCCAAATAAGACAAAACAGTAAACAGCCACAAATTCCCAAGAAATATCTGAAGCTGTGTATGCATTTTCCAAATCTTAGACGGATCAGAGCGAAATCAAAAATGAGTGAAGCTCCCCCAGAGTAAAGAATGATGAATATCCGCACGAATCAAAAAGAGCATCAGAGAACAAATGAGAAAAAGTGACTGGTTTAAAAACGAGGTCATCCCCTCCAGACGTTCTGGTCATGAGTCTAGGAATGTTTTCCCGGGGTCACATGTAACTGTGTGTGTGTGTGTGTGTGTGTGTGTGTACCAGCTTATCCAGAGTGTGTGCATTTGTTTATATGGATGTTTGCTGTTCCCACTGGAACGGGTCCAACCACAAAAGGCACATAAGGGCAACACCTCCGTTCTCAGAGCACTCAGCAGGTTCTTTCAACACTCTCAGGTTCTGTCAACTACACAGACTGACTGCTGCACACACACACGCACACACACAAAAAGACACACAGGGACAGAAGTCCAGACACAACACAGTCTGATTTACCCCTTGGGCTTCCTATCGCCGCTTCCCTTTCTTTGATTCTTCTGTGTTGTAAGAGATGAATGTTCCTCAAATATGACATTATGTGACATATGTGTTATTTATTAATGCCATGCTAACTTTACTAAATTCTATTGTTACATATTCTTAGAGATATACAGTGACAACTAACTATACACAGATTATGCAGTGACCAAAACAAATGCACAAAGCAGTTCCTCCACCAAAGCACATCCGAAGGAGGAGAGATGATTTAATGTAAAGATGAGGAAAATGTTATTAAATGTTACTATGATGACTTAGAGGAAGGCTTTATACAATGATCAAACATTGAGCATCGCTGCTATTTGGCACTGAAATGCATGCAATAGAACAGATACTGGACTGCATTAAAATTAACATTTAAATCTTGCAACATGTGAGAACACTGCATATGACATGTCACTCAAAATACAACAAATAGCAATAACACAGACAGACATTATTCAAGATAAATTAGTTAACAATTCAATTTACCAGAACACGTTTTATTCATGTGAAGCTAAGGTAACGCTTATGTTTAAATATTTGGAGTGAGATTTACATAATTTTATCACAATGTTCATAGACAGCTACTGTATATGAAGCCTCTCAGTCTTATATACGTGGAAATTAAATGTTAAAAATACAAGAAATCACTATGGGTGAGTGGATGGCTTGCCACCTTTTTAATTAATGATGTAGACAGAATATGAGCTATATCAGATCAGTTCAACCAGGCTGAAATCACAGCTCATATTTGAGAGTTATTATCATGACTTCTGCCATTACTGAATTTCACTGCACCACAACCATAACACAAAAATAAGTAAAATCAACAAAACAGTTTGGAAAATATCCCATATAAGCTACAGCTACATATAAATACAGTTTTAAAATTAAGAAGAGTTTAGTCTTTTTTAATTTCCTACAGAGCATTAATCAAACAGCAGCAACAGTTACAACAGCTCAAATTAAAACAATTTGTAATTACCATGAAATAAATCTCCAAAGATCCAGATGGAGAGGCCACAGCTGCACATTTCTCAAAGGTCTGACTTCAAACTCTTGTCCAACTGTTTGTTCAAGCTGGCCAGTAATTAATTCAACATCATAGCAAGTGTTCAGAACAACATGACAGCAAACCCATCAGGGGCTCAGAGCTCTTCTGTGGGTCAAACACAGGAGCTTCGTTTTGGGAGCTCCCTCCCTGTCTGTCACTCTGAACTGAATTTTTAATCGCACTTCAGGGGCACTAACCAGCCAATCAGGGCTCAGTTTTCTCTGCTGCTACTGCAAAATGTGAAAGCCTGGAATATGTGTGTGTGTGTGTGTGTGTGTGTGTGTGTGTGTGTGTGTGTGTGTGTGTGTGTGTGTGTGCACGCACACGCTCTGTTTATTTATGTGTGTGGGAGAGAAAGCCCCGGCTCCGCTCCAACTTGGAGCCACCTTTCTTGTGGCATCTTTGACAAATGGCTCGTCCTTTTGAAGAGCAGTCAACTGCAATAGACATCAAACTCCCTGCACTGAAAACAGAGGGGCCAGCTCAGCCTCTCTATTCACTGTGTCACCGAGAGCTGCCTGAACTGCCTGTCCGGTTACAAACGCCGCACTTGTGCCCCGCTCATACACAATGTAGGCCAATGTCTGCCAGTAAAGTCAATAACAAGCCATAGCGGCGCAGTAGGAGACCCAGTAATCAGCACACTGATCCCACCAAAGTCGGGAACAACTTCATGAGAACAACGTCATGCACTTCTGCTATGAATCACAGTATATTTGATGAGCATCTCCATTTTTGTTGGTTTATTTGGCGCATGTAATTGATTTTAACATTGTTTATTAGCATGAACGGGCTGGATAGGAAGCGAAAACAAACATTCAGGATCACATGAGATTGGAGATTCAAGTCAGTGAGCTGTTTTGGATTTCACAATCTAAAAGACAAAGCAAACAGTCCTATAATAAAAACTGTTTATACATCTTGTCATGGTGATGTTAAGTATTGCAGTGATGCAACCAACATGTGGAGTAAAACATGTAGGAGAAAAGAAGGAGGCAAACTGTTGCTTTACCTGGGAACAGACTTATAAAAAATATTGGCAACTATTCCTCCTCTGTTTAAAATGACAATACAATTACAATAACAATACAGAATGGTAATACATGCACATGTGTTTGCATCTTGGGAGTAAATGCGGTATTGTACCTGGAACTAACTGCTACGTCCTGTCTCTCATGCACCCACAAATGGATTTAAGCTACACTGTTATCATTGTGCATAAGCTAACTAATGTTTGTGCTTTCAGTCCTTAGTTAAACACAGTCTGCACATAAAGGATGCATTTTGTCAGCGGGATCAGAGCCCACAGTCAGCAGTTTGAGGGGGTTGAGCCTTGAGCAGAAATGGTGGTGAGATGGTAGCTCGCTCACAGATTGAATACAAACACTGATCAATTCTCCTGCTACTGGAAACTGGAAGTCATCCATCTGAACGCCACACTGGCTAAACAAACAAACCACATTCAGATCAACAAGTTATTCAGCTAATAAAAACAAAGTTTGTGTGTATGCTGACCTCCACCAAAAGGTGCCCAGATGACCCTGCGGATCGTCTTCACCCAATCCTCCATGTCATTCTGGGTGCTGGCCATAAGAAGGTAGGTCTCATGGTTGGCTGTCATCCGCTCTCTGTCTCCCCCTGTTCAAATATAAGAGGCAGAAACATAGATGATTGTTTACATTATCCTGCAAATAGTGGTCAAAGACTTTCTAGTGGAAAACAGTCGTAGTTAAAGTTAGAGACTCAAACTGTCTGACACAGTAAAGAGAAATCATTAGTATTTCTGCGTATGCTGAGGTTTTTAAAGTTTTTAAAAAGAAGTTAAAGATCCCCTCCAGACATGTTTTCCATGCATGCTAGGAATAATAATGTTTTCCCACAACTATAAATTCTTAAAATTGCATCTACCCCCTATGAAATATCGAGAATCTTTAAATGTGCAAATATTATATTATCATTTTAAGTGTACTGTTTGTGCTGGCGGTGTAGAAAAAATATCAATATGAGGATCGCAGTATTTCGTTTTGTGATATTGTATCGATTTGTGTTTCAACTCCCAAGAATTAGATAGCTGTAAACTGAGGGCTTTGGTGTTGGATGTTATAGGGACTGTGATAAATACAAATGCAAATACCAATGCTCTGGTTACAAAAAAACCCAAATTTTATTCATATGGTGGTGATTTTTTTAAAATTGCAATAATTCGCCTTGCTTACAGTATTGTAATCCTGTATCGTGATATGTATTGTAACCCCAGATTCTTGCCAATACACAGGCCTTGTCTGTGTGCTGGAGGCTTCAAGTCTCCACATCACACTTGTGCAAGTTGCATACTGGACTCTGATTGTCACAAAATCATCAAACTCAGATTGAAAGTGAACGCAGAGAAACATTCTTCCGTTCAGCAGCTGAATGTGAAAACATTCTTCGGGCATTAAACCCCACACACACACACACACACACACACACACACACACACACACACACACACACACACAGCGAAGGTCAAACATCCAATTGAAGTAAACAATGATGAAACGTTTTGGAATGGAAAGTGACTTTAGAGCAAAGCTCCAAGCAACGTCTGACATCCTGGTATCTAACACAGCACTGACCTGAAATGTCCTTGGATGACATCGTAAATTACTTGAACCAAACCACTAGGTGTCTCTAAAAATATGGCACTTTTGAATGCACACACTGCCCTTTTAACTCCAGTAATAAATCAAAAGAAATTGTTTATATATCTGGGCAGAGTGTCTTCCATTAGAGGCAGGCTCAGCTATCCTGCCTCGACTTGTGGATAATGGCCACAAGCACTCTGCTGTCATGTGATATCGGACAGATTGGAGTGGAGGGTCTGGACCTGTTTCACATAACGAATCCTGCTGCAGTGATTACTATGACAACAGAACCATGTGCACAGCGCCACTTCAGCTTTGTTAAGGTCAAACAAACAAACAACAAACAAACAAACAAACACAGACTCGTGGCATTTCACAGGGATGTACCTGGTCTATTATAGGAAGAGATGAACTATTAAGAGACGAACGGGGTGTCACACAATGGTTAAATTATTCATGAGTTTGACCACAGGGGCCCTGCCCCATTGATTGTATCACAGGATGAGATCTGCGTGTTGCATACAGAAATTATTTATAGACTCCTACAACACAACATGAAAGGACAGCGAAGGGATCAGGTTTAACAATATGAAGTCCCAGTGACTTGAAATGAAGCAGAAATTGAGACATAAACTGTTTTATGATAGAAACCAAAAGAGGCACTATGCAAAGTGAAGTTCAAATCACCAGAATGAGATTATACAAAAACTCTGAAGGTAAAAACAAAAAAATTAGACAAGATTTGACAAAATCATATCACGATTGTTTTGACAGACATTAAGATTCCGATATGATTCATTCAGACTCATATCAAAGTCAACACTGTAATGTGGATCTCGGTTATTTGCGTATCAAGAGCGAGGCCGTGGACAGCTACATTTGGAGCCAAACTGACAGTGAGATTGATACTCCCTGTCAGTCTTGATGAGATCTCATTAGCAGGGAGCAGATGCCAGTGTTTGGCCTGCGTGGCATCCTACATATTTACAATGTTTATCCACTGAAGGTTCCCTTTACAAAACACAGACAATGCAAACTTTGTGACCAATCTACTAATGAATCTGTAGTAAATGCAGCCGATACGTCTCAGAGAGTCAAAAGAGGTTTCAGATGAGGAGACGTTATAAAAGTGTAACAGGAGCAAATTTAAGATATATTCGACAGATGCACATGTACGTTCTCAGCATTTCCTAAACTGCTACGATCAATTAATGTAATTAAACAGACAATTAGTCAGCAACATTTTTCAAGCTGAAAATTGGCAAATGTTCTCTGGATCCAGCTTTTCAAATGTGAGGATTTTCTGCTTTTATTTTTGTTTTATATCATCATAAATTGAATATATTTTGGTGTTGGACATAATTAATTTGAAGACATCTGAAGTTTTCACATTTGTAGACTCAAAAATCTGTATATTCATTGATAAGGACTACAATCACAAGGTGCATCCTTAAAAAAAAAAAAACAGTAGTCTATAGAATTTATGGTATCTATTTCTGCACTTTTAAAAACTAGTCTGATCCATTACAAATCTGTGAGCAACTATGACATTTGCTGTTCAGGTTAAGATCAGAAAGCCTATGTAAAATCACAGTTTAAACAATACTGCAAAATGCAGATGAATGTTGCTTTCATGGTTTCCATCATTGCAGCCAGCATCATCAATTGCATCCATTAATCACCCATAATAAGCCTGGAGTAACAGTGAAGATGCCTAATTAAAGCTTGCACGAGCCAACTCTCTCATTAAAAGACATTAAAGTTTTGACCCACATTGTGATGCATGTCTAGGAAGCAAGCTCTTCCTTTTAACAGAAAGCCGGTGCCCTCTGTTCCTGATCCAGTGATTAGTCACTTCCCGCTATTGATTTGCCCTCAGAGCTCTCATTAATTACACTTCACATGGAGTAGACGCAATTGATTAACAAACACCCACCCCCATCTCTAAACCTGGAAACACAATGCAACACTTGTGCTGAAGCCATATCTGCATTAAACCCCTGAAACCAGCACTTTTACTCATATTTTAACGTTTGCCATTAAACATATAACATACAGAGGCAGTTTCAGCTCACCTCTGAAGTGCAGGAATCACATCCACGCTGACATTTCATCCGCGACGCGCAACAGATCTTCAACACTTCATTTGCAGTTGATCAACAAAACGCAACGACGCACTGACCGGCCGGTAAATGTGCAGCTACATGCGCACATGTGAGTTGTTGTTCAGCCGGTGTAAAAGCTCCGTCGCTCCAAAACTACTTGACGCGCCTCAAGGTTGGATTAATTACCCAAAGTCCTCCATTACTAAACTCCTCGCATCGGCTGAAAAAATGTAACTTAGAGAGATGGAGAAGGAGGGAGGAAGAGAATATCGATGTGTTTGCTGAGTCCAATGTGTGTGTGTGTGTGTGTGTGAGCGAGAGAGAGAGAGAGAGAGAGAGAGAGACACATACACACACCGTGAGACGGTGACTAGCAGGGCCGTGCCAAGCTTTTTCAGGGTCCCAAGCGCATGTTTCCTATACTGAAAATGTAAATATTTTAAAATAGCTCATAAATATTTAGTTTTATTTATTTATATATATAAAAAAAGGAGAAATGATTTCCTATAACAGTTGGACATTTCAGTTTTTAGTGAACTCAAACTGTGCCTGTAAATTGCGCATTTATCGGGGACTATTTTCAGCTGTGGATGAACACAAATTTCACACACATTTCTCAAATTACAGTCTAACAGTGTGGCTCAATGAAATGTTTGTGGACAACAGTGGAGCTCCATGGCACAGAGGCATACAGCCATGCAGGCAATACTTATTAGTTCTGATGATCGCGCTAGGTAAACAGTATTTCCCGTTCAAAAGATTTTGCCTTAAACCACCTGAAACTGCACTCTGCAAATGTGGAGAACAACAATCAAATAGAATTAAATGAATCAAAGTAAGTAAAATGAACTGTTCAGTAGAGTTTTCTCAGTGTAAAATAAAAATGCAACATAGGAAATATTTGAAAATTACTGCCAAAAAACAGCAAAAACAAATGCATACATACTTTCAGTGCAGGTCTGAAAACACTGATGACAATAACATATTGATTTTATTTTTGTGGTCTTCTTTTTGTGGATTTAAGGTTCGTGTTAATTAGGCCTTCTGTCTATTTAGTTACAACTGACAGCTCAGGTTTCCATGTCACAGCAGGTGCAGGCTATTTTTGCAGTAATGTATTAGGCTGTGCGTGGGAAAATACACTTTGTTGTAAAACACCTGGTTTGTAAGATTACCAGTGTTTGTCAAAACCTGCTCACAAAATCTTTAAATACAAAGATTTTTTTTTTTTAAGAAGAAAATGCGCCTCTGTTGGCTCAATGGACCTGGTGTGACTGCAAACATACTGTTAATACCTTGTAAAGAAAATCTGAATTACTCATATTAATGCACCAGTACCAAAAAAAAAAGACACATTTCTATAAAAACTTGGAATGCTTGTCCTGATTTCTACGAGCTGCAAAGCAAAATGATGTACACTTTTGGATAAAATGTCATATTACTCAACCCCATCAGTCCGATGCTTGAATGTTGACCACTGAAGTGGATCTGTCAAATAGATTCCACAGTTACACCAATCACATCAGCCAATTTGACACACCAAAGTTTCTCAGTGAGAGGCATCTCCACCCTGACAGCATTGTTTGCACTGATTGTCATGCAAAGTCATTGTGATTCCCTGGTGCCTGTTTGAGTGCTTTTGTCCACATTTAAAATCAATCAGCCCTGCCTGTGTTTCCACTACTTGCATGGAATGAGTATTTCCTTTTGGAAACAACGGTTGTGAAGCTGTTAAACAAGCGTGCAATAGGATTATACAGCATACCATGGCTATTACAACACACTCTTGTTCCTCCTGCCATTTCCTGTTGATGCTCAGCTTTCTTCCACAGTGGCTGAATTGGCCACTTGGTTTATAAAGACGGTGATATGTCATCTGTAGCCCTGTATCCTGTAAGTATTAATCTCATGCAAATATAGTGGCAGAACACATCAACAAGAGACAAGTATGAAGAGCAGCTGATGGATGGTCATCCATTCCCATGCTGTTGATTTCAATAAAAATAATACTGACTGTCTTTGTGTGCATTTCCAGACAGTTACTTTTACTGTCTGGCAGAAATGTGTGCAGAAAGTGCATTGCCTGGTGTTTGAGCCCAAGAGCAAAAGGGGTTTATATGAAAACCAGACTCAAATCTAGCAGCTGCAATGATTAAGTCATCCGTTTGTGAATGACATAGGTGCTGTAAACTGCTCCAGGCATCAATGAATAGCGTTCCTTTTGCATACATGGCAAAGTATTTTATCTAAATGCAGCAATAATCTTTTAGTGCTGCAGTGTTAATTGTTTGGAGACTTTTCTTTAGCCCAATCACAAGCACACAGCATTCCCAGATAACTCAGCATTGTCTCCTGATCTCAAACACATAAAGGTCAATCAATGATTTGATTCCAGGTTAAAGCCACCACCAGATAAACAGATAATTAGAGAAAACCAGAGACTCACTCATCCCTGTGAAGAACAAATATTAGCTTTCCAATCCCTGGTCTGCAACTTTCACAGTTATCAAGATTTTAGCCAATTAAGCATTAACTGCAGAAAGATAAAAACATATAGCTCAAATATCTTCTCGCCTGTGGGTAACTTCTCCATCTCTGTCCACTAAATAAAATGACTGGAGGCGACCCTTTGACAGATTCTTTACTGTCTGTGGTTAAGCTGCCTGCAAGTATTATTCCCCGCCACACAATTCTCAGACTGCTTGTTGTGTGGCTGGCACTGTGTCTCTAAAAAAAACCCTCAATCATCGCTCCTTAAATGAGACCAATCCTAGCAGGAGTTCGCAGCCAGAGACAGTCGAGAAGCTTCACTTATAGCGCGCCTGTACCTGAAGAGACAACCGTGACAGCTGTCACAATTCCCCTGATTCACCACGCTCCGCCACACCGCTGCAAAGTTTTATAAACTCAGCGGTGAACAATCGTCAGCTTTACATAGGCATGCCGACTGGTACTTCAGAGGACAGCTTGTATTCACCTTGAGACTTCATGAAAAAGTTCAGGAAAAGAGAAAATGCCTCACCTCTCCAGTTCTTAACCGTAATTCCATTGACAATATTCTCCACAGTGGAACAACTACTAAAACGACAGGAAACATTGTACTCTAAGTGCATCAGGTAACATCATAAGCCACAGAAAGGTGTAATCAAACTTAAAACTGTATACAGCACCAAACAATGGAAAGACTAAAATGAACCACATGCATCCTTTATTACATAAAGCATATTAATAACACACCTCTGGGTAACTGCAAATCCTCCAGCAAAAACTGTAACTTATCACTTGCGTCACATTAAATGATGTCTAACTTTTCCATTATTCATAGCTGCCCTCAGTGTGTGTGTGTGTGTGTGTGTGTGTGTGTGTGTGTGTGTGCGTGTGTCATAATTATTATGCCAGTTGGGTTGAGTGCAAACAGCTAACAACTGTTCATTCCAGTTTTGACCACTGGCCTTAATAAGTGGCCAGACCCAGCTGCAGACTAGTCTTTAACTAATGGCTCAAAACAGGTGGGACACAACAAAGGATCCCACTGTGCTGTAATTGCTCACAAATACCTGGAGCCCCAATACACTTCACTCCGACCTGTACCTCTGGAAGTAAGTCCTGTAAAACAACCCACAGTGCATCCGTTCTATAACAAGAAGAGCATTGGATGACAGGTTACAGGATAAACTGTTTAATTTGGGGAAGATAACAGTATTAAACTGGTGTAAATGTATTAGACTCTTGTCTTTTTGCTGAAAGGAGTAGTTGGAAAATACATTTATTTTCTTTATTGTTGTGAGTTACACAAGAAAATTCATACCACTCTCTTCAATCTGAAACTACAGCCAAGAGATGGTTAGCTTATAGCACAAAGAAGCACATAAACCCCTGTAAAACTCCATGCTGTTGATTTTAAACTTCTGTTTTGCACAAAGTATAATGTGTTCAATGTTTCACTTGGTGCTGTTATGCAGATTTTTCATCTTTGGACAGAGCCAGGCTAGCTGTTCCTCCCCTGCCTCCAGTCTTTATGCTTTTAACTTCATATTCAAAGAACATATGTGAAGATTGTATCCACCTTCTCATCTCACATCAGAATTGATCTAAGTAATACAGAATATATAATTTAAACCTTAAAAAAATGTTAATCTCCCTACTTCAAAGCAGTCCAACAATGTGAAAAATCCCTGAAAAACTTGTGTTAGACCCTTGTAACAACTTATTACAAGGGTCTAACAATAATATCAACAATAACAATAACAAAAAATGTCAGTATGTTCTAATTTCAACAGACATTCCATAAAAGTGAGCTTTAAAAATGATCCAATTTTTTTTTAGTGTATTCAAATGTGGAATGGATTTTGTAGGAGACTTGCTGAGAAAATGCTAAGTTCTTCCAGACTTTGATTGTGCTGCTTGCCAAGCGGAGGAAGCAGCTGCTGCTGGCCCAGAAAACAATGCAGACACTGTAACTACCTTTTTTGGCTTTTAAGTGACAAAAATATGTGTCATAATTCTCCCAGAGTGTGTGTTTGTGTGTGTGTGTACAGCAGGAGATTAAATGAATGCATCAGTGTACTGTTCTCTCTTGTCTGCAAGAGTCTTCTTGTTTGACTGCAAGCAGGGGCAAGTTGAGATTCAATATTGTGTCTAATGATAGTCTTCTCAGAAGTCCACACATCATAAATACCTCCAACAGAACAGGAAGTCACTCACTGAGCGACAAACCAAACTACAAAATGTTTGTTCATTCATACAGAATTATTATGAGGATCACCATTTTCTCTTTCATCTTTGGTTTTACAAGTGATGGCACCCTTACACACATGTTTCATTCATGAGTGATATCACCTCCAGATGATCTAATCCCTCTGCAAAGTGCAGCTGTTACAATAAAGAAGTCTGTGGTAAAGACATCAGTGTTTGTTTAGAGAAATACACCTATTGTACTGCAGCAGAGAGACACATATAAAGCTATTGACATGCTCAAAATAGTCAAATAAAGCATCTATCGTTACCTTGATGTGAGGATAATAAATCAGATAATCCATACTGTGGTAAACTATGAATCGCCTGATGAACCATCTCCATGTCTCCTCCACACTCCAGAGAAGAATCTCCCTGAATGGGTAACAAAGTCCCGACCGCCTGGGTTAACTTGAGGACGGGAGTTCCTGACTGAGGAGTTGCTCTGCCAGTTTTTGGCCTGGCTCAGAATGAGTGAGTGAGCACAGCTGAGAGGGTGTGAAAGAGAAAGGGAAGGAGAGGAGGGAGGTGAGGTTTGAAGAGGGGGTTGGGGGAGCAAACACTCACACACACACACACACACACACACACATACTTCTCTTAAGCACTGTAATGGGAACAATAGGCAGATCTCTCTGAAGGCATGGGTTTAAAAAGGCCACTGGTTTGACAGAGGGCATGACCCCATAAGCAAACATGGGATGTCCCATTCACACTGCAATGCTTTGTTAAAATCTTCAACCACAACCTGTTGAGAGCATAATGATGTAATATTGACTTCTTGCAAATTGGAATTAAATGAGCCTTAATATGATGTATATACAGCATTATTACTATTATTATAAATATAATATTATTGATATTATCACATGAATACTACTGTTACATTATAATACTTTTAATAATATTTCATTTATTTTTCACAAAAACCAACATACTTGCACTAGGTTGTCACATGAACAGTAGCCTACAAACGTCTTTTGGGTGGGTCCAGAGAGAACTGCACAAAATCTGATGAACTGCCTCAAGCGATGTCACTTGAGTAAGTAACTGCTGGGGCTAAAGAAGTTAAAAATAAATAAATATAAATCTTCAAGTGGGGAGTTAGAAAGTCCTGAGGTTAACAGACCTCTGTAGCCTGCGCTCCATCTCTGCTTGAGGCTAACAACTTACTAGCATAACACACCAAAATCTCCAAACTGCCAATGCTGTCAAGCTGCATTGTGGGTAATGTAGGCCCAAGGTTTTCACAAATAACACGAATGCATGTAAACCCAAAACTGGTGGAGAAAATTAATTCTGTACCCTAGAAAATAGTCTAACAATTTAGCATCCAACATAAAATATGAAAGGGACCAAATATAAATATAATATATACAAATAATATACCCACATCTCCAAAGTTAATGTGATAACTGACCAAGAAATATATTAGAAGTTGGAGAATTATATTCTTTGAAAGGTCAATAACGAATAATAATTGTTCATTGCAGCCTGACATGACAATATACTCCCACCATCCTCACATTGTGATAACTGTTAATGATATAAAAATGTCAAAAGACCAAATAATCAAAATGAACCAAATCCAAAAAGCATAAACTCTTATTACAACTTGTACATCTCTAATGCTGCACAGACTCCTGATGTATGTCTGCAGCTTCATCTATCTGTAAAAGGTGTTCTGTTTCACCTGACCCCCAGTGAGGTATCGATGGCTTATTCTCTTCCTGGCGGCACGGTGGTCCTTGCCTGTCAATCGACATAATCTGAAGGCAGACACCATAACATTAGCCTCCACCTAAGTCCCCAGGGACATTGTCTGGTGGAGAACACAGCCTCCATAGAGTTACTATGACTATCCATTACCATCTGATGCGGAATGAGTAACAAAGTGAATAGGAGTGGGGAGGTCAAAGGGGACAAGGGCTGTTTGGCTCTACTGTCCCTCCACAGGCGCCCATGGGGAAGAAGGTAATAATGGCACCAAAAAAAATGGAGAATAATGACATCAACTCTAAATTCTCTGTATTCTTTGGCGCTGAAAAGCAAACATGATACCTTGACTACTTGGGTTCTGAAGCCACAGGGTTAGCCACAACAACGCAAATCTCTATGTTCTATTTCAAAACATTCTCCTCGATAAAAATGAGCCACTCCTCTGTTCTCACATAAAAAAGGGGAGTGAACTGCGCCGGTCAAAGGCAGCTGTTGTGTAGTATGAGCGAGCAGTGTTTTAATGGGTTGTCATGAGGACAGTCTGGACAGCAATGGGTCAGTCCGTTCATGGAGGTCACAGGGCTGTCAAAAAGCCAAGTGTCTCTGTTCTGATTTCATGCCAACTAAATAAAGAGCTATGTCTGTGTGTCCTGCCAAGGCTGCTGTAAATATAACATTATGTAAGCGGAATCGATTTCAAATTTAGGAAAAGGAAACATGGCTCAGACTTGACTTAAAGTCCTGAGCTTGTGTTGGAACATGAGTTGACGTGATAATTATAAAGACTAGACACTAATACAGAGGTAAAAGTGAGTCGCTCGGTGTCCGCTGGTGCACTTTGAAGGATCGTACCTGCCTTTTGGTACGTTTTAGCCCATTTACTACAACCACAGCATATGTCTAACAATGCTGTCTTCTTTTTCCACTGTAAGTCTGACAAGAATACAGTATATTATATTTACTATGATGGATTATATGCCATGTCATAAGCTAGTTTCAAGTTTCCTAAAGTTGGTGTTCATGCTTGGAAATGGACACCAGTCCTTGGCTACCTTCACTCTAAAATAATGTTTTTGCTTTGGAAAATGTCTATTAGGAGTGCAAAGTATATGTGATTTGCAGTAAATATGCTAACATTTACACAAAATATAAAACCATATGATCATAAATCATAACAATCGTAAATCATAAAATCACAAATGACATTTATGGAAGCTCTCAGCCATTGGTATGAAACCACAAACATTCTGTATGACCTATTTATTTCTGCGTTGACTTGCAGTATAACGTGAGATTAATTCTAGACTAATTCCAAACATCTTTAAACTATGCATGACAACACTTTGAGGTTTGTTAAAATACCAAAATCCTTACGAGTGAACCATTTAGACCACTGACAACTTCAGTGACTACTGACTGGGGGGATTAATATCCCATTAAAATGTTAGGAGTGTTGAGTTTTGGTGAGGGCTGGCAGCTGTTGTCACTTGAACACTTGCACGCAATGCTGGGAGGCTGAAACATTACATCAGTGATACAGACAGACTGATACTTCAGAGGAAGCTTCTGGAAAGGTGCAGTACATACAGATCCAAGAGAAAAACCTGGAGTGGCTCTGCAGGAGAGATCTCTTAACGTCAACCTGACACTAGTTTTTAATGCACTTGGTGGCAGGATCACCATATTGTCATGTTTCACGTACAGTCAGACACACTTTAAGCAAACAGTAAACACTCTGTTGGACTGCAATGTGTTTGACAGGAGTGTATTTGAATCTCTGTGTGCTGTAACATGCATGTGATGTTGTGTGTCTGTGTGACTGTGTTATGGTTATGTAAATATATCTCACTATGACAGATCACCAATTCGACAAGTGTATATCATGCACTTATGGCCGTGAGACTGTAAAACTGTATGTTAGAATGCCAGGAATTCATAGTCTGTGTACACTCTGAGACCCAAAACAAATGATCTCTCTTGTCCGATATCTAAATTTGTTTTGATTTAGATACAGGATGTTGCCAGTGCCTCATACAAACATACTCAGATGCAGATAAGGATGCTATTGCTAAAATCATTTTCTGTAGAATGTTTACTGTGAAGAGTGCGAAATTTCAGGCAAAAATTTAGTTTTTTTCCTGCAGGTTTACAAATGTTTGCGATATTACAGCGTCCATCTTAATTGCTACAATAAAGAAAAGGTAAAACATCCAGTAGTAATTATGTTGGAAGGAAAAGACGTAGACAAACATCCTGTCATTCGGGGAAGGGATTGAACCTCCCTTTATCCAGAGAATGGAACAAGGAGTGGACTTGAAAAAGTACCCGTTGCTCTGCTCACTAATACCTTCTAATATCACCTTTCAGCACTGATGAGGGCTTCAGGGCAGATGCACACCTGCACTCCCCACAGCCAAAATTTGTAGGTTGAGCCTTTGGGAAAAGCCCTTTGAACTTTTCAGACAGGGTTATAGAAACCTGACTTCTGGTTTATGGTTTGACTACTGGAGGCAGAGCAACTTACTTTCAACTCTCCCCTTTCCCCATGAGAACCAAAGAGAACATGAAACTGAGTCTGGTATGAAGAAGACCTTTGACCGGTGAGATGCAACAAAAAAATCCTGACAGCTGTGTCTTAAGAATAATGTTTCTCATGATTTTCACTCACCTGAAGTAATTTCATTATAAAATGAATTCACTCTGGTTATGTGTCATAGACGCATTAATCAATGTTTTCATTTGCTAGATTGCTTCAGGAGATTGAAGGGCCTGTCAGAGGGGAACATTATTGTGATAGAAAATAGAGATAAATCTGACATTCATCAATCACCACTTCATATTTACACATAGTGACTGATGAGGTGGGACATGAAAGCTGAATTAAACCATTTTTGGTGCAGAAATGGTGAAAAATAGTGAATGCGTTTCCAGACCAGAAGTATCTGTGTAATAGACCCATGCTTCTGTCTTTCTGCCAGTTATTTTCGATGTGTGTTCCTGCACACATATCTGTGTGATTGCCAAACTCAGAAGGCATGCACCATAAAACTTCCTGTTGACTCGCTGCCTAATTATTTGGACAGCCAATGGACAGTGCCCATCAGCTTCGGCAAGATAAGCGTGTTTTCATTTTGGCCATCGCAGCAGTCCTGTCTGCGTTGAGACTCGACATCCTCATTGTTTTCTCTGACAAAGCTGGCCAAAGCGCTGCCAGCCTGAGAGGGCTGCAGTGCAGGGGGAGTGCAGGCGAGCTGGGTCAAAGAAAAAGATTGGTGGTGATCTAAGTGGAGAGACAGAGAAATGCTGACCATGAGGTTAGCTCTTTGTGTGTTTGAGAGTGCGTTGCTGAACTTTTGCTGATGTTGTTCGGTCATTTCTCTAGGTTCAAACCTGTGCTATAAATAAAGCTTTTATTAACTACAGTCTCTGGTGCAGCTACGGATGCATGTAGTGTCTATTTAAAATCAGTGTACAGTTGCCGTCTAGTGCTACACACTGTATTTAACCATAGAGGTTACCGTATGTACTGTTGATGCTCTTAATATAAAATCTGTAGAATATATTCTCAATTAATTAATTAATTATATGGTCCCTAAAATGTCAGAAAATGCCCAGACTGCCCAAACCCCTGGTGATGTCTTCAAATCACTTTTCAGGATGTGACAACTAAAGTTAGACTCTAATATTGGGAGAGTTGAGCTGAGGGGATCTGGCTTATGACTGATACACTGAAGTATTCATGTTTAAAAAATATCAAATTTATAATGAATATTTATCAGTTAATTTATACTTTATACTTACAACCAACCGTTTTCAACATCTCAAACATAAAACACCTCTCTTATCTCTTTCCTCCTCACCTCCATGAATGATTCTTGAAATCTCATTTCTGCCCGAACATTCACACATACAATATTTCTTCTGCCCAATTTCTCTCCCATCTGTTGCTTCAGATTTTTGCATGAGAACAGCTTTACCGGGAAGGATTTACAGGCAGGCTGGGAGCCATGAATTCGGGAGTGTGTTCTGTTATCTGCCTCAAGCAGCCAAGCAAAGTGAAATTTGAGCCATGAGAATGCTTTTTTGCTAAGCATGACTTTTCTTCCTCTGGCAACTTTTTTTTTTTTTTTTTTAAAGCTATGTATCTAGTACAACCGCACCTGGGTGGCATTTCAACTCCATATGTGGTTTAAAAGCTTATGTTATTATACAAGTTATTCAAATGGGTCCTATGGTTTAATCCTTATTCAGTGACAAAATTATTCAGTATTACCTAATATTTACAAGTTATTAGTGTCTGTAGGAATTGCTAAACTTTGTATTTAGTGTTTCTTTTTTTTTCATTTGCTGTTGGAGATGGTCTCAGTACTCTGCTATAGAGAAATATCAATGTGGTTTGTTGGTAACACCTTGGCTGACAACAGTTTGCAATCACAATACATTTTCACCACATACCAAGAATGAGGTAAAATAATTTCACAAGGGCAACATAAGATGCTCCATTGTCTTTGCTATACCTTGAAAGCTTTTAAATTGACTTATTTTACAGTCATTGGATAAATTGTAAAGCTGCTAGAAGAGGAGCTCCACTGATTTTACACATCAAAGTATGTGAACAGGTTTTGTGGAGTGCTGCTGCATTTGGGAAGAAAGTTGTTTTAAAAAAGTTTTCTTTTGTGGCTCTAGAGGGAGCTGCATGAAATCTGATAAAGTGATGTCACTTGAGGCAGCGTGTGTTAGGGCTGGACACTACTAAGTTTGGAAATGAACAGAATCTGGGGATGTGGAGTTAGAAAGAAGTGAGCTTACCAGACCTCTGTAGCCTGCACCTAATCTCTGCTTGTAGCTAGCGAATGGCTCGATTAGCTGCTACTAACATAACACTGAATCCCTGACCAAACTAAAAGTGGTTGAGTTGCATTGTGGGCAATGCAGGTATTGAGGAGGAATATATGGAATAAATTTGGTATGATATCTTTGTGAGTGAAATATTTTAATCAGTAGCACACTCTTCAAGGGTCTGAACTTTTTGCGCCTTTTTTATATGTTGCATGCACTTTTTGGTAATGTAAACTGAACTGACATGTGTTCTGATTTTTCTGTGGTTATAAGTCACACCACATAACACATCTGCTTAATGAAAAGTAAGTAAAACTACAATGTGCAGAAAATGTAATATATTGAAAATAAAAACGAATGAGCATGAAGTAGGATCTTCATCAAGCTCCAAGAAACAAATCCCCTCTATAAAAAGACATTACTGCATTTGAAATGTAACATTTCGTCAGAAATAATAACTCCATTATTCACAAAGCACGTTTGTAGATGTTGGTTTAGCGGACAAATAAAAAGGAAGCTGCAGCGATGCCATCACAACAACAGGAAAATCAGGAATGCAAGCATCATCAACCGCTCATCTGAAATCACAGCTGCAAAAAGCATAAGCAATGAACTGTAACTTGTAAAACAACTCGCTGACATGATGAATGGACAGCATATGGAAAAGACACTTTCTCGGTGAGAACTTATAAGTAATTTGCAACTCATCTGCAAGTAGCTTTGTGTCTTAAGTTTAAAGCAGTCTAAGAAATCCTTCCACCCCTTCCTTCAGTTGTTACTGAAACTGAAGACAGTGCAAAGTCTAATAATATCACTGCCATCGTAATGAATCGGTCCCAACCAGATGCAAACATGTAAGTATTCATTACTGTTATGTAACGAGACAGACCTGGGTTGGAGTTAAGATCCATGGGGTGCAGAGGAAGATGTGCCCCCTTCTCAGCCGGAGGTTGAGGGAGCAAAAGCCACGCTGTTGCTGCTGACCGCCGGCCCCCCTGTGACACTTCTTCATCTGTTCTTGTTCTGTGCCACAGATAGATTTATCTCCCTCTGTTTCTGCTAAAACACACTCCACTACACTCTCTATTGTCCTTCCCACTCTCGCCCTCCTTCCTTTGCTTCTCGCTTCCCTCCACTTCATATAACGCTTTCGCCTAAAACTTCATTTTGTTAAGTCAAAGGCAGGTCAATGTGACACACCAATCAGCAGCACATAGGCAAGGTCAGGCTAAGGCTAGTCTGTCTGCCTCTCAGGAACCCTTTCCTCTACACATACTTCTGTCAGAGGAGCTGAAAGAGCAGAGGAAGCATATTTCTGAGACACACAAAAGAAGTGCAGGAGAGTGCGGCCGAATGAAACTGAGTGAGACAGCAAGCCGAAGGCAAGATGGTGTGTCTGCTTGTCTCTGAAGGAAGTGAGAGGGGTGGGGTGGGAGCTGGTGGTGGTGGTGGAGGGGGAGGGGGGTGTATCGTAAATCAAGCAGCCCCCCCCCAAAGTGGGGACCTGTAAATCTGGTGAACGAAGAGTGGGCATCTGGCCAAATGACTCATCCACAGCGCTCTATAAATACAGCAATTGCGGGGTCGACAAGGCTGCTGCTACTGGTGGCCAAGAAGCCCTAAGACACTGAGGTTTCTACCAGTTGGAGGAAGGTCTTTAATAGCCTCCTTATCGTTTTTCAATCTCACCCAGACTTAAAGGCGAACCACACATCATTGGCTTCCATTAAATGGCAGAGAGCGCCCCTTTGTGAAGAATAGTTAAATTTAAGGCCAACGTTACCTGTTGGGAAAAAAATGTGTAGTGAGGAGACATCTAAATATTTATCCAGACAGAAATCAGTTTACATACCACTGGTCTGAACATTCAAGTCAAGTGTCCCCATCAGACAAACAGTACTGTTGTAGTCCAACAGAAACTTTACTGGAGGCTAAAATGTGCCCTTGCTGAGACCTGACCAACCTGATACATGTGGGAGCAGGGGTTGTGGACGGGGGTTAGAGTGGGAGGCTGATGGACGAGATTGCTATGTGACATGTCAAATACCGATCCCCTCAATAGGCTGTTATGTAAGCATGTGAGCTTCCTGTCCTGTCCTTTTCCTTGGCCTGAGACTTGGCCTGTTTGCAGGCCTCAGTGCATTTCCTCCAGAGGGTCTCACTGCTGCGGACACACGAAAGGAAGAAGAGGGTCTGGAATTCTCTCACTAGATGAGAATGAGGCAGATATCTCAAAAAAACATCTACTACATACAAAAGGTATGCAGCTTATTGTTTGGACGTGCCGAATTCTCCAGTCTCCTGCTTCTTGTCACGTACCTTTTTGAATCAGCAGTTACATACAAACATACAACAGCTCATCCCACGAGAGTCTGGTTGAAATGTGAAGGATGTATGCATGGGGTCAAATAAATGTGTCTAAAAGTACAATGTTGTGTTTTGTTGTACCATTTTTTGTCCTTCACATCTCAGATACTAAGCCATTTACCACCACACACTGCTAGTTTATCATCTTTTAATGAAATGACAGCATTGTTTGGAGCTTGTGGAGGATGAATCATTAAGTGAAACACCTCTAATGTACAATATAAAAAGTGTAGCAGGCAACATTGCATGTCCACTCATCCTACACGTTATCCTCTGGTGATGTTATTGCAGCTGCCTTTTTCCATTTAGTGGTTGATCAATCATGGCTTTATGAAAAATGGGCTTTATCATTCGCTGTGCAGCTTGAGCCATTATGAGAGCTCCCACAGGCTTTGGCCCCATCACTAAAGTACATAAACTGCACATTTTGTTGTTACAGAGAAACCACTGTAACCACTGATCAGTCTGCTGTGGAAGATACTGACAACATATAAAACCATCGCTCATATTCATTTGCTGTAACAAAGTTACTGTAACAAACCTTCCACTCAAAAAACATTATTATTATTATTCCAACCTCTATTTTAATTAAACTGAGTGTATGCATGTGCAGAAGTAAGGGAAAATGTATACGCTAAATCTTGTTTTAAAGAAACTTTTCAGTATTTTGGGGAAAATTCTTTGCTTTCTTTCAGAGAGTTTGTCTTGCTACTTAGCTTAGCTTAACATAAATACTCAGGGTGGGTGAGGATAACACAGTGACAGACATTTAAAAGCAGCTGACTGGTTATGGTTCTGTTATTAATTTAAATAACTCTCAAAACATTAAAGAAATCCATTTAAAAACTGAAAACAGTATGAGTTTCCTGTTATATATTTTTTCATTATCTGTCAAGCTGTAAAATGTGATTGCAAGATACTTAGCGGAAGTAAAATGAATGGTTCAAAAACACGTGGCTCCAAATGGGACAAGTGTGGACCAGGACTACTTTCTTTTCCACCAAATTAGCTTTAGTTCTTGAACTGGATCCCTGCAGATCAACGAAAAATAATTTTCTTATTAGGAATAAACCTCCCTCCTGTATGAACTGCATGTAGCTGAAAAGGGTCAGCCTACACCACTGTATCTTAAAGTTGGTTTAATATTTGCTGAGGTGGTACACAGTGTTAAACGTTTGAGAAACACTGATTTAAGTATTACACATATTATTTATACAGTACTCATTACTCAGAAGAATATTATGCAAATGCAACTTGTGAGGTTGGGGGCCAGCAATTGCATCAGGGAGGTGCCCCCACGGTGCCCCCGCAGCTGGATGTGACAGTCGATCCCTTTTCTTAACAACCATTGCTTCTATAATCAGCTCATAACCGTAAAAGGACAATATTTTCTATAAACAGCTGATTTCACCCAACTGTCACTGAACTAAACACTCTCCAGACCTTCTGCCTTAATGAGCAGTCTGTGAAAATTCCACACAGAAGGGAGGCATCCTTGTCAGAGAGTCCAATGCCCCCTTTAAACCTGATCATTGTAAGAATCTCTCTGAGTGCAAAATCACTAAACGTTTGCTGCTGCAGCTCTGGGATCCCAAACTCCCACTGCATCCTCCTGCAAGATACCTTGGGAAACCTGGTCAGTGACCTTTTCCTAATCCACAAATCAACATATCTAGTCAGGTTTAGCAAACTCGAAACCTTTCAGTGATCTCTGAGAGGTTAAAAAGATGTTGTCTCTGCTTTGAAAACTAACAGCAGTCTGCATTGTTACTTTTAAATCCAACTGACAGTCAGCCGAGTTTCCTTTCCAGCACCTTGTCACATGCTTTCAGAAGAAGGGAGTTTGAGTTGTCTGCAATCTGTTTGAGCATAAAATCCCCAAAATGTTATGCCTCCAACATCTGCCAATATGGAGTCTAAATCTATGTGACACTGAAAAGTCTTTTCAATCAAAGCACTCCAGGATTATCTCGACAGATTTCATGCATGCCCTCTGGCTTGACACTCATGAGTTTTCTAACTATCTCAGCAACCTCTGCCAAGGACATTTTCTCACACTCCAAAAAAATTCCCCTTTTTTCTCTTGAATAAAGGATGTGTCCCCTGGGTTTTCTTTCTCAAACTACCTATTACACCTTCCAACTATTTCCACAGTCAATGTCAGCAGCATTTCCCAGCCTCTGCAAAGACAAACTAAGCAACGCCCTGCCTCCAACACAGAATGGACTTCCAGAATGCAATAAGGAACGTCTAAAAATCATCCTCTGTTGCCTCTATTATCTGCTCCCAACCCAAGCTTCCGCTTTGGCAGCTAGACAGCAGGAGCCTTGCTGGCCTGCAAATAACTTTCGAAGTAAGGAGTACCAACTGGGGGCCTGCTATTTTAGACTGACAGCACTGGTCTTCACTGGCATCAACCAGCAGGACTATGACTACCACCATCTACTAGACTTAGACAACTCCAATTAGCTGATTCCATGACAGAGAGAGAGAGAGAGAGAGAGAGAGAGAGAGAGAGAGAGAGAGAGAGAGAGAGAGAGACATTTTGGCTGGCATCAAGCTCTGACTTTTTTCCCCAAATAAATAATTTGGTTGCCTTAGCACTGAGCTTTGTAATTATAACCATAAAGATAAGGCAGTGAACCAAGAGAGTTTTCAGCCATGCTAGCAGCTCTCTGAGGCTGTGAGAGCTATATGCTAACACCAACATACTAAAATGTTAAAGTTTAGCAACTTTAATGCTTACCTTTCACCAGGTTCACCATCTTAGTTTAGCATGTTAGCATGCTAACCTTTTATGTACAAAAGACAAAGCATAGTTGAGGGTGATGGAAGTGTGAATAGTTTTGCAGATATTTTGTTAGTGAGTAGTTATTTTAAAGTTTTGCTCATGGTGGGAATTGCTGGGTCTCTGTTAATAATTTTATAAGGAATATGGTCTAGACACATTTTAAAGTCTGACATGATGGTGGTGCTAGAGTAAATAAAAAGTTAAAAGATCGCTGAACACAATATGTTTACCAAATTGAATGGCGGGCCATAGTTGTTGAGACATTTTACATTTTGCTGAACGACAAATGGCAACCCCATGGTGAGTCATTCAAATTCATCATCTTGCAACCATTTATGTTTGTACATTATTTGGTGCCAATCCATGTGATAGCTATAGAGATATTTTACTCATTAAGTGAAAAATTTAAAACTTGTGGTGCTTCATGGAAAAGTCAGCAGCAAGTCATAGAAGTCATCATCTGGGGACTATTTGTACTAAATTAAATGGCAACCCATCCCAAAAAAACATAAATGTCAACCTACGGTTGGTAGGATTTATCCTCTGGGGAACATCAAGGTCTGCACAACAGCTCATGGCAATTCATATAAAAATAATTATTCTTTGAATGTCTCTATGGAAAGAGAGACACAGTGTACGTTTACTGTAACGTCAACACTATGCATTTAGTCTCCTATTTTGAAAGGCGTCTTTCATATCAGGCTATAAATGCTTTGTAATTTCAGAGTTTGTGCCACAGCACCGAGCTCCAAATGAACAGCACAATCTCACACAAAAATCCCCCCCTGAGATCCTCCCTGGTGAAAATGTCACTAATGAAGCCAGTGGGTGGCTCACTGTTTTCAATGTTGAATGTTGCATCAGAGGCGGAAACTCTCCAGTTATTGGATTGTGGGCTTAGAATATTGAGAAACATAAAACTGGCTGATATCATGACGTAATTCAATATGAAAAACGTCTGTCATGGGAAAAGAGCAGTGCCAGCTACATGCATAATGGGCTAACATAAATTTACACACACTTTGAACTGATATCTCTGGATGACACTGGATCATTTTGGAACTTTCGTAGACTATTTTCTCACTTCATGCTGCCAGGACACTGATATCTGCTATATGTGTCTGTCTGAGATGACCCCTCTGCCCCTTTGTAAGACTGAGCGCTTGGGGTCATAAATTTAGATATCAAGAGAACAACAACAAGGGATGTGAATCTCAGAAGCGACATATGAGAAATGTCAACAGCAGCAGATTGCCAGGCCACAACTCCTCCAGGAGGCCATATGCCGCTGTGTCACAGACAGTCGGTTATTGACTTTATATGCACGCTAGGAAACCATGGATGTGCACAAACATGTCTGCACACAAACATACACTGAGGAAGAGACAGGGGAAAGAAAAGTTCAGTTTCTGACCTTTTTGAAAATGTCATATCACAAAGTGGAGTCTTAAGAGAGAAGGGACATTGACAACACAGACAAATGAAGATAGTCAACACTTTGATATGCAAAGCAGAATTCTCCATTCTCTCATACTTCTCCAGGCTACATTATTTTACCACAGTAATATCCATAAAATCACTTTCTCTTTTAATGCATGCCTTTATACTGTTGCTCTATTCCTCTGGGATTTATGATGCATTAGAAGCTGTGTGGGCACTATACATCCAGCTGCTAATTAAATCAGTACATCAGTACATATAGTTGGAACAGAGAGCTTGTTTATCTTGTGTGTCAGATTAATTTGATCAAACGTGTGTATGGATTAATAAATGTTCGAGCTATGACAGTGAAGTGGGTGTAGGAGGTGGTGCTTGTGTGTGTGTGTGTGTGTGTGTGTGTGTGTGTGTTGGGTGGACAAGGTTTTGCATTTATTATATCTGGGTGGGGCACTGGTCTCTTTTTAATTTAATTTTGAAAATACAGAGAATAGGAAGTCAAAGTTGTGAAAACTCTAGATTTTGTGTGCAAACCAGTTGCTTCTCTTTGAGGCATACCTTGAAACAGAACGCCAAATGAACCCGTAAACCTGTTGTGGGATTAAAGTAGTCCACAGTCTTCCAGACATTCCTCAAACATTGTTATAAAAATATTCAAATTACAAATAACATGAGATGATAAAAATGGATTATAGTAGTTCAGCCAACCCTCTGAAATAAACATTACTACAGTATGGTTAGAGCTGCACCAGTGGTTATTGAACCTTTGTTTATATAAATGTGCACACACATAACATACACATACATGGAGGGGCTATTTGAAAGCCACCTCCACATCCTGACACTGAAATGCCAGCACCACAGATTGATATGCTTCCTCAATTACTCTACTGGGGCTTCTTTAACCTTAAACACTGATGCCTGGAGGGCAATAATCCCTGCCTGCCATATTTATTACCATCCACGAACAAGTAGAATAATTGTTTGGGTTATTAAAGCTGCCCCTCCCCTTTTGGCTTGTGCTTTTTCTTTTACTTCATCCATCCATCTTTCCATCATCAACTTTAGGTGCTCATACTCTACATGCCGGCCTCATAATGAACAGTAGTTGTCTCTGGTCTTATAATTACATGTCCTTCCTCACCCTCCAATAGTAATCATTCAATCATTACTGTTTAATAAGAAGCCTGACTGGGTTTAGGTAAGATTAGCATGATATCCTGATACAGCACATTCCTAAACTGATCATACAATGACAGTTTGTACTTGGTTTTCTCATAATACAGAATAATAATGATAAGTGTTTCTAGTCTGATTTACTCCCAGCCTTGCCTGCCTTCTCACATTTACATTGTGATTATCATAACTCAATCACACAAATCACACTGTGTTAATAAGACATTCAACTCAGTGACATATGACACTCATAAATCACTGCAGAGGTCACCAAGGTGGCTCTACCTATGGCTACCCATCAGGCATACATGTCAAACAAACATTAATCACGGACGCACTAAATCAAAAAAGGAAATAATACAAATGTACACATGAAATTCATTAAATGTTATTGCTGATGTGCTTATGGTAAATTAATAATAATACCAGCTGTGAAGAACTGCAATAAACCAAACATATGAAGCATTTCAAACAGTTTAAGAGAAACAATCTTTAGTCAAAGTCCACAGAGCTCTAAACTGAGTCTCCAAGTCATTGCTAACTAAATGTTTACAAATGCTGAATAATAAACTACAGTAACATTTAATACAGGCAAATAAATTCATATAATGCCCTACAAAGCTTTTGTAAATTTAGTAATTCACTCATATTGCAGATTTTAAAGCTAAAACTAGAGTAATTATTTGTTTGAATGAATACTTGAGAAATTATGCCCTTTTCTATCATGTCACCACAACTAATATAAACCTCTAAACAACTCAGTTGTTTTATAAATAAAGTGTGAAACAAACAAAAATGAGACAGTTCTCATCACTGTATACAGACCTTAACTCTCAGCAGAAAGACCAAAACCTTGCAGGATTCATTAAGAATTATACAACATTAGTTAATTGCTTCCATTTGTGACAATACATAAAAATCCACCACAAGGATTAATTTAATTCTTCTTAGTTTCCTAATAAAATTTATTATAATTTATATGCAACATGCAAAAGACGGAGAAGATTAACATAGACAGGACTAAGTTTCAGAATTTTTTCCAGAACTGCAATGAGTTTGAAAACCACATGAGGGCACTATCACCTTTATTTAGGCTCTGAGGCTCCACTTCCTAACTACAACACTATGTCAACTCACATTTAAAATGACGAAATGCCAAGACATGACCTTACTTTATACAATAAGCTGAAGCCAAATATAATCTTTGATACTGAAGAGGTATATATTATAGAGTCAGGCTTTGCTCTGTAAACAGCATTTACGCTTGAGGCTGTCCACGTGCTCATGGCAACATGATCCCAAGGTCCTCTCATGAATGAAGGGATGGCAACCTCTATGGATGAGCAGGGAAATATTCCCATAATTCAGCAGCAGTGACTTGCTGTGGTCTGACCAGCTACTCTAACCAGGCTACCAGGAGAGACTGAGAGAAACACAGAGCGAGACAGAGAAAGAGGGAGCAAAAGAGTGAGCCTGGGGCAAAGAGAGAGAGAGTGACATACTGAACTCATATTGGAGCCAAGACCTTGTGTTTATTAGAGCTTGGGGATAGAGGAGCACACTGAATCTCCATCAAAAACACAGCAGGGAGTGTTTCCTGTGTTGATTCTTGTTTTATAGGAATGGGATGATTAATCGCAGTTGGACCACGGCGAGTGACATTTACCTACAGGTATTCATGCAACTTTGACAGGTAAAATAAAAATTTAGTCTGTGCCACTTTGTCTAAAATATAATTTGCTAAAGGCAGGCTCTGCTTGCTCACTGTATTGATGTCTCAAAACTCAGCCCCTGGTGTGCAGAGCTATGTTATACCATGCAGCTGTATTCAGATCATACCTGACATTCTTAGGAGGATTTAACTACATCAGATAAAACTGCATACTAATCCTGAGCAGTAGGATGTTCTGATATGTATTCCAGATATATGGACTGAGGGAAATACAGTTTTTATTCTGTCAGTGCTGCCTGTGTATGAGAGATACCCTTAAGAAGTTACTTTTTTTCTCTGATCCTTTAGAAAGTAGCAAAAAAGAGTTTGCAGGTGCATCCAAATATAGCCACACAGAAAATGTCATAATGTAATCCTTTGAGCATAGCGTCCTGCACAGATAATCTTATAAAAAATAAACATTCAATTCCAGAAACAGAAATTCTGACAGCTGTATTCATGCATTTTTGTTGTCATTCCTCTTCCACTCAGCTGAGGCCCATTTGTGCTTGCACATGTTGTAACGTGTCAGGGTGATGGAGGACAACGTCACTGGTGCTAAGAGTTTTGGTTTGGATGAGCAAAACAAAAGCCCCATTGTGTCTGTACCTATGTGTCTCTGTCAGTTGGTTAAAAATAAAGACATAACCATGAATCCAGTCTAAATATTGTTAGCCATGTGGTAAATCTGCTTCATAAACCCCCATCTCCTCCTCACTCCTCAGTGATTCTTCCTGCAGGTTTTACACACATCATCCAGATGTGTATATACAGTACATAGTGAAACAAAGGCAAAAGACCTCAGAACAACAAGAAAGAGGAACAGAAAAAGCATCAGAGTGTGCACAGCACAGGTGTTGCAGTTTTATGAAGTATTATGAACTATACGAGTAAATAAGTAAAACTTTCCATAAAAGCTAAAAATACAGAGTTGTGTGTTAATCTGAGAGCAGAGTCTCCCTCCCTGTACAGATGTCCTGATGCTGCTATTCAAGCCCCTGGCAGTCACCCGATACCAGACAACGGACATCTCTGTACAACTCTGACTTCCACCCCCCCCCCATCACTTCCCGTCTCTCTGTCTGCCAAAGACTGTCCATGCGTTGTGTTCAAACTGCAGGGCCCCTTTTAGACCAGTGGAATATATGTGTTGTGTTTTCCTTTAATTTTCTCTCCCTGCTTCTCTTAGAGCTCTTTATTTGCCGTCTCATAACAAGCCATGTTCTTGTTTTCCATCAGGATGAGGGAGCAGTGGATGTTGTAGAATGAGGAAAACAGTTTAGTAGCATTAGGGGTACTTGTTGAGAGTCTCTTCAAGTCTGATGAGTCCTTGTGTGGTTCAACAACCCACGAGGGCCTTGTAGTAAACATGCGGATAATGATATTCTGATCCATGTTTAAGTCTGCGTGAGTAATTTTACGGCATTTGAGACACAGCCATAACAAGCCCAGTCATAGTTTGAAGAAGAACGTTTACTACCAACAATGTGGGCAGTAGGCTACATGGAATAATTTGACATTTTGGGACATGTGCTTATTTGTCTCTGTGATATGAGACTATACCTGATTAAATAAATGTTATATAAATCTGTTAAATATGAAGCTACAGTCAGCAGCTGGTTGGCTGTTAGCTCAGCATGAAGACTAGAAACATGCATACAACCAAAACTTGTTGTTTTAACAGTTGTTGCAGCTTTTTTTTTTTTTTTTTACAGACGACAGTGTGATATGTTTTCATTAGTGAGCTTTAGAAGCGCTGGAGTTTATTACTTTTGGACAGAACCAGGCTAGCAGTTTCCTGTCTTTATGCTATGCTAAGCTAACCCACCACTGGTTGTATCTTCATATTTCTATATTTCATACATGCAAGTTTGTTGTATTACCCAAAATGTCAAACTAAAGCCTGTCTTTGAAGTACAAAACCTTAGACTCTAAAGTAATAAAATATACACTTGGATTTGGTGCCACAGCTTTACTTTGTCTGGAGTAGCATATGGTGGCTTATGTTAGCCAACGTTAGCAGATTTTACCCTTCTGAGTCAGTTTGCTGACTTTATGACTCCTCTCCTCCAGTGGCAGTTGTTCAAAAGTAACATGGTCTTGCTTTAATGAAAATTCCTTGAAAAAATGCCATGAACTTACACAGTCTCTCTCTTTTTCTGAATAAAAAGTCTAAATCCTCCATAAGTATATAATATACAAGAATTAAGAGCAGTTTAAGAAAAAAACATATCAACTGGATAAGGACAAAACAATGAAAAAGATCCATATAATGAAAGCCCTATCAGTCAGTGCTGACCTTGATTAAAAAAAACAGAGATCTGAAGGTGAAGTCATTAATTATTTGGGGCATCCTGCTGGTAACTGCCTTTAAATCTTGAGCTTGAACACACCACAAACATTTTAGGACACATTTGTCCTTATTTATTCCCTAATGGTAACTTATATATTACCACAGCTCTCATATTCATTATCTATTAGGGACAGAATAGGGATGAACTGCCTCTGCTGTCTGTTATTTTTTACACTGTAACTACACTGTGAGCATGTCCTTCAATTTTTTGTATACATTAAACAATACACCGAAGTGAAACTATTGCACTTGGACAGTTGATCGCAAAACTGAAAATGCATCATGCATCATATGGTATAATATTTGATTTACAGTTACTGTATTAGTACATCTTCCATGTGGCCTCACAGTCATACAGTACCCCACTGAAATAATGACATAAGCTGAGGTTGAAACTGCTCACTGACAGATATTTGACCACATTTACCATCACCAAGAAAGAAAAAAGACATACACAGTTTTAAAAAAAACCCTCCATATCCAGCATATATACCAACAACACAATTACTAAGATACTCCAGCATCCTTGTTGAGTTGGGTGTTATATGGCAGCTGGGAACAGCACCTGGTATACTGTGGAAATTATTTTATGACTGCTATTGCAGGTAGAGAAAACTGAATCTCTCCTTCCATCCTTCGGAGTGTTTATAGAAGCCTATACAGTCTATTCCCACAGAAAAATAAAAGAAAAGAAACCTGTTTGTTGTGGTGGAGACTGGAAAACACAAGCACTAAGAAAATTATACTACAACAGTTAATAATATGAGATTTCACAGCATATACTGTATCTGCTACTGTATGCACACTGTGAGCACCTGGAAAGGGAAAGGGGGAACTGAAAACTGAAATTAGGCACAATGAGTCAGTGTGGCATGTGATAAAATAAAAACTGTACCTGACAATGATCGGAAATTAAATTCAGCAGAATTATAAAAAATATTTCACTGTCTTCATTTTTCCAGAGAAAAGATAGCTTTTAGATGTCAACAATCCTCTGCAACCCTAACCTAACCCTAACCCTAACCACTTCTGCAGTTCTCTAAGTAAAGTTAGGTGTGGGGGACCTCAGCTCTGTGCCGTTAACAGCATAAAAATACCAGACTAAAAACAGCTTAACATCTGCTTTATTTGTATTGTGGGTGTTTTTTAGCTGAAATACATGGAAAAGAGAACCGAAAGTTTTTGTTTCTGAAATTCCCTTTTTCCTTCTGCTATCAGACAAATCAGCTTATTGATGAGAAACAGTCTTATATAGCCAAGCATTGCCAGAAATTCGAAAACATAACTGATTATTTGGACACTAATTAGATCCATATGGATGATGTCAGTCATATTATGGTATTAGAGTGCAAATCCCATCTCTGAAATGTTGTAGGTTTGGAAACTAACCATTTGAGCAATACTTCACCTGATCACTCACTGTGAGATGATCAAATAGCATCAGAAAGAGCAGTAAAATACATCATATCTAGTCAAACACAGAGAGCTGCTTTATGTTGAGAAATCATTTTTTGTTCCACTACATGAGTGCTGATACATCAAAATGTATTCTACCATGGCATATGGAAAAATAGTGTGTTAACTAAACTGTTGTATTGTTTCTCCTATAACACAATAACTTCCAACCATGAGGACTATTAATCACAAGTCGACAAGTTGACTTTGGTTCATTTCAATGTGAATGTGAACGGCTGCAGTGAAAAGTATAGCAACTGAAGTGCATGAAATGATCTCTGCGGGGGAACTGTTAATCCTTGTCTGATGTAGAAACTATTAGACAACCAGCAAGGTCATTAGCATCCAAAAACAAAAATGCCATGTTTCAAGCGAACCTGTGACATACCTGGACAACTGCCTAAATGACTTTAATTCTGGCTCAGTCTTGGCACCCTTTAATTGACCTTTTTCTGACAAATCTTAGGATGAACTTGCACCATTATGTGCCAGGTCCAGTGAGAATCACAAGTCATGTGAGAGAATGTCTTGATACTTTACTTTTGTTTCCTCGAAGAGAAAATGTGATGGATACAAGGGAAAAGATACAGATAAATAAAATTCAAGTAGTTTCTGCGCACATCCTGCGTTTTCTACAGGGTTTTATTGTAGATGGATCAACTGATGTTGTTGATGCACTCTGCTACTGTATCTTTTACCAGCTGTCTCTATTTCCCCTGTGTGCATGTGTGTTTTAAATATCTATTCCATAGACTCACATTCTTGGCATTGCTCCGCCTGGGAAAATATCCCTCTATTCCTTTGTGTTGTATTCAATCGTGTTTCCATACAGTCTCCTGGCGTCTGTGCATGTGTTCGTCTTTGACTTTATGTGTGAGTGTGTGTGTGTGTGTGGTCAGTGGTTTAATATAGTTTCTGAGCCAAGCTTCTGAACTCACTAAAGGGATAGTTTGACATTTTGGGAAGCGCAGACATTCGCTTTGTCGCAGAGAGTTAGATGAAGTGATTAATACCACTCTCATGTCTGTACACTAAATATGAATCTACTGCCAGCAGGCAATTAGCTTAGTTTAGCATTGAAACTGGAAGCAGGGGGTAAAAACAGCTCAGCAGCGCCTCTCAAGCTCACAAATTAACAAACCAAGTTATGTCTGTATCATCCTTATGTGAAGTACACAATAATACCATATAGTATTTGCATTTCAGTTTATGTATTTAACAAATAAAATATAATATATTAGTTACATCCGCTTTTAAAATTTTGCACAGAGCCATGCTAGCCTTTCCCCCCTTCTTCCACTCCTAAAGTTAAGCGAAGCTAAGCTAAGCTAAGCTAACCACCTGCTGGCTAATGCTTCATATTTGCAGACACAAGAGTGGTATTCATTCTCTCATTTAACTCTTGGCAAGAAAGCAAAACCAACTTTGCTTTTAAAAGCAAGACTTTAAAACGTTTGTGTCATGAAAATGTCAATTTCAGTCAGTCTGCCAGTGTCTCTTCACTGAGCTAAAGGGTTTATAGAGGCAAGACAAAGTGTTCCTTTTAGTGGAATAACAACAAAGTGAAGGTGATACAACTGGAGAGCAAGAGAGAAAGAATGTTGTAAGATTACAGTGATCCCAATTTCACAACATGAAACCCCTATCTACTTTTTTCCCTCTGTGTTTTGTAGAGTCTCCTGAGCATATAGGAATCACCAGCCTAACACTTAAACAATTTTTGTTCAATAAGCATATAATGTGCATCGAAAACCTGTCCCACAACCTTCCCTGCACATCTCATCCTTCACTTCTATCTCTTGGGGTAATTTGTCAAGCATTTAAACCCGTCATCAGATACTGTATCGACATACAGTATTAATTAAAGTCCATCATTTGATGTAAAACAGACAGGAGGAGAACTCATACATGCAATCCTAGTAAACAACAGCCAAACAAATGGTTAACATACTGTGAAAAGAAATACGTATAAAATCAGGAAATGGCTAAATTCTTCCCCAGATGATTCTCACAGTGTTTAAGACTTCACTCAAATATATCTGCAGCAGACAAGACTGATCCAAACCTTCTGTTTTTGTTCCTGCTCTTGCTCCAGCCAAACTGCTATCATCATTTAAAGATAAAAGTGATTAAATTGTTTTTATCTTTTCCTACCTGGAATGACCTCGAAAAGAAATTTCCCTGCATCGTCGCCGCTGGTTGGATGCTCAGAAACTTTGTTTCCAGGTAAGAAAATGGTTCCCTGTGGAATAAAGAACAGACAGATTTAGGATTAATGCTGATTGATGACTTTTATAAGTAAATGTTAAGTAAGAAATATTCTGTGTTCACACAACGATTTTTAATGAAGAGATTGGTCATTCTTTAGACCCCACAATTCACATTTGATTTATAATGTAGCTGAAAATTTTTGCCATTTGATCTAGAACAGTTCACTTCGCACAACCTTTCCAGTTCTTCTCCTGCAGCAGCAACACGCCTGACCTCAGCAGCACACCAACTCTCACACATTATTGCAGGAAAAATCTGTTTAAAACACTGACATGTTTGTCAAAGGATTTTGCTTTGTCATGTGTATCAGCATCTCTGCTGCCCGAGAAGGTGGCGTATAGGTCCCCGGGGATGGGTCTGGATGATGGAGCTGAGCTGTTATAAAATGTGGCAAAGTGGCAGCATTATAGAGGATCACCATCTCTCTGGCTCAGCTCTGTCCACAATGATACATCGTGTGTGTGACACCAAAGGCCAGAGATTGTCTGCTTTAAATAGCAGGAGCATCAGCATCAGTTTTTTCCAGAGTCAACCTCTCAACAACCTTACTGTCCTGACTTACTCTGTTAGAAAGGCTGTGGGTCAGATCTGTGTATTATAGAGCATCATGAGAGACTGACACTCATTGGACCAGGGATACCATTACCAATGACAATGCAGGATATATTATATTAACTAATTAATTAATTGTTTAAACAATGAAAAAGAATAAATCGGCAGTAATTTTGATAATAAATGAATTTTACTGTAATAAATAGTTACTTACTTCACTTAGTCTTCTCCTAATTAGGGTGACTATAAAAAAGGATTACAACAAAAACAGCTGCTGGTTGATCCCATTTGCACTTAACAGTGACTTTTCATTAGATTAACAACTCGGACATCAGTGCCACAATGCAGCATCTGACAGTCATTAGAGTGCCTTCTATCTGGGTTAATGTTAATGCAGACAAGATGTGCATCGGTGACAGTGTCAGTCTTAAGGACCCACGCACATTAACAGGATCTGAGGGGAGTCAGTTTCCTTCCTGCTGAGAAAGAGAGGTCTTTAATGAGCCATAACTGTGACAACCAGGAAGTGGAAACCCTACCTGAGGCCCCAGATGAAGTGCTTTAAAAAGGGGTTGTAAAGATGGGACAGACATGCTCCAAAGTGCAGGAATGAGGGAGCAAACGAGCTCGTTTGATGTGGTTGTCAGCAAGAGAATCTGCTCAGCTTCAATATCTTGGGATTAAAAGCTTCTTTGAGAACTTTTTTTCAGTGAACACACATCTTTTTGTCATGCACATTGTATTGACTCCAAGAAAACAGGGGATATCTTAAATGAATGGCGTGTGGGTGGGATAGACTTCATAAATGTGTGCCTTTTGGACTGTGCATGTTATTAATAAAGAAGAAAAGGACCTGTGTAGTCCCTCCATTCTGTAAAACCACAACACCACTGATATTCCTCTCCTCTGTTTCTAAACCACAGCCACACTTTCCATACTGACATCCTCCCTGGTGGGATGTTGTTTGCTGCAGACAAACCCAACCACAGACAGAGTAATATTTACCCAGCAGAGAGTACGGTAGCCTGGCCCAACCCAACGGGGCAAAAAAAACCCCAGCCTATTTTGGGGTGTTCTGCATTTTTATATTGTCGTTAACTAGGATGAGGTAATTTTTTGGAAACAGTGTAATGACACAAACCCAATCTCTTTTGTTGTCAACCAAAATGCTACACACACACACACACACACACACACACACACACACACACACACACACACACACACACACACACACACACACATACACATATGGAACAGAAAAGTCTAAGATAAATCTGTTTGAGAAAAGCGACAGCAGGAGGCTCAGGCTTGTAAGCAGCAGCCCAGCCTGTCAGGGGGCTGTTTTCTGAGGCTGTGTCCAACAGTACACTCCAAATGAAATCAAACTTGGTGTTTTTTCTCAGACTGCAAGCAAATAGCAAAATACTGACTGTGACTCCAGCTCTGTTCATTTCAGGACACAAGTTTGTCTGACCAACCTGCACACGCTGCAGCTATTAAATCCACATGTGACGTTCTGTTTGGTCATAAAAAATTTTACCTCTGTGAACATTTAGTTTTGTTTGGAGTATATTGACAGTTGTAGGGCGCCTGATTGTTTCCTTCAGCCTTGGATGTTTCATTAATTATCGTTTGGGTCAGATAGGCATTCTCAATAAAATGACAGTAAGATACTGTGGGACCAGCTCGTACACCATGGCATATAATAGGCCATCCATTGTGAAACCTCTACATGTTGTTTTAATTCTGGTTAATAAATAAAAATGAAAATTATAATAATAAAATTTTGTCCTCTTCATGATAAAGAAGCTGTTATTAGCTGGTTTGGTCAGCTGGCAAGCTGCCCCAAGAGTGGATCCCTATGCAGTTAGATACCATAGTTAATCATGGGACCACTTCCTGTTTTTACTTTCAGCTGCGCCAAGCATTTGCAATGACTTATTTACATTTCATGTTGACTTATGTTATTTGGTAAGCTTTAGGAGGCTTGCAGTGGCCAAATGTCAGCAGAGGATTAGTCAGTATTATAATGTGAATAAGACACAGGTTGGAATAATGAATTGAAAAATTGAGAATTTGAAAAATAATGCAATTTTTCTTTTAACCTGAAATAAACATAAACAGTGCTAGCAATGATTTGGCTGCTTAGACATCTAGCTGATACAGAACTTTACAGGATGAGTGTCCGATAATAATGTCTGATAAAAATGTCTGGATATTGGCCTAAAGCCCAATAGTCATTCTAATTTGGCTGTTTTGGTCTCGACCAACTCAATATCTAGCTCTTAAGCAGCTAATGCTCCTCAGCAGCTAGTTGTTGTTCTGCTGTTTGGTGCTGATCAGTTGTTGTTCTGTAGGTTTTTAAAGCTTAAAGCTAGAAAGAGCTGAAGTGAACTGCTGAGGTCGGTGATAATTCTCTGAGATTCCAACACTTCCTGCTACTTCTTCTCCATATAAGTAGGCTATGTGATCCATCGTTAATATAATAATATTGATTATAGCTGCTTTAGGAATATGAATCTTCACACCACTGGAATTTCTCCTGGGGACTGTGTTTAGGTTTAGGTTTAGGTTTAACTTTTTAGTTTGTAAAATAATGATCTGCTGAACATGTGGCAAGATAATAAAATGCAGGGCAATATATTGTGGAGCAGAAATTGATTTCAGATTGCAAACAGATAAATGCTCACACTGAAGTCAATTAACCAGAAGTTATTGGTGTAACAGGTCATTTAAGTGCTCATTAAAGCATGGCTGGTTGATCAGTAGTCCTTTTATCCAATAATTACTGTTCTCCAGCGTCAGTGACCTCTCAGACGCAGGAAGTCAAACTCAGTGGGAGACCTGGAGACGGTACATATACTTTTTGCCTGTGTAGACTATGGTAAGTGTGTAAGTGCATCTGGGTCTTTGTAGTTCTTCTTTTCACTACCTGAGTCTCTATTTTTGTGCCTGCTATATGACCTGTCTGTTCAAGTGGAAAAGAGTTACTTAATGGTTGTTCTGCTCTGATCGCTCCACTGAGTCCATCAATCCAATAAATGTCATCATTATTTCACAGTTATAAAACACGTAGTTCTGGTCCTAAGCTCTGAATGGGTGAGCCTCGTTCAGAAGCCACAGTAAAACACTCAGTAAATCCACAGCTGCGGCTGCATAACACTCACTAAAATATTAATATGCCAGTCAAATGCAATAGGGTGGAAAAAATAGAGGACTTCTCCATTAATTTTTATTTACTTGGTGGATTAACTGTGGGTGAATGATGTGAGAGGTTAGACGTGATAAAGCAGGAGAAGATGATACTGGGAAGACTGGAATTAACAAGAAGTGAATTAAAAAGTTGGGGAAATCACAAAACAAGGCTGGAAACATCAAACAGAGTATGTGAAATTTTTGCTAAAAGCAGTGAGTGGAAGACAGACACGGTAGACAAAGAAGAAACTTAACCTTTCTTGGAGCTTTATTACCTGATATGATGGTCTGAAAGGGTAGTGTGGGCAAAGTATACATATACATATACAATACAGACATAACACTGAACCTTCTAGCAAATAAGTGTGCAGTGTGCAAAATCTGGGGCAGAGAGCTAGTGAAGCAGACAACAAGAACAAGAATGGTCTGAAGCATGCTTCTTTGACATACACAGCAAATCCATCAAAAACTACAAGACCCCAAAGTCCAAAAAGCAAGAAAGCCTACAGTGATTTATGAGCAAGCAGCTGGAAAACATACACTGTCCTGTCACTTTCTTGCAGGAATACCTGTCATTGCTGCTACTGTTGCTGCCTGCTTGGCGCAGAGACCTTTTATCTTCATCCACGAAGAACTCCCATATTTAAGGTTTCATAAAATATCATCTGCCTAAAACAGGGCGGCTTCTTGAAACGATTTGCGTCTGAGAGTTCTCAAAGCATGATATGTAAGGAAAGATAACTGAATGGATGCAATGATTTCCACTGATCTGTTTCTTTTAAAGAGGATATAAAATGCCAAAGCACTTATTGTGAAATCTTATGAAAATAAAAGGACAGCGATTCAAGGGTACAAAGTCCTCTGTGAAAACGTAAAACCTTAAAAGGCCAAATTTAATGAATTTAAGAATGGCAATAACTTGTAGTTTATATCTCTCCCAATTCATTTAAGAAAAAAAAAATTTGACCTTTACTATTTTGTTTTTTTGGCATTACATAACATGCATTTTACAGTAGTATATCAACAATAGTTCTTAAAGGTATATTTATGTTCATACAATACTGTGTATGGACAAGTATCACAAAATGCTACAAAATGCATCTAATAATGAACCAAACATCTCACTAATAAAAGTTCCTCCTCTGCAGTGCAGAATGTCTCCCAATGTCTTAATGTAACCTTATTTAAAATCAGAGTGCACCTTTGACTTTATGTGCTTTATGGATTTATCTTCTTCTAATGGCAATAATATACAAAACATGCTCCGATACAAAGCACTGTGTCAGTATAAGGCATATTATATCATACTGTATCATACTGACGGTCATAAATTGTGGTCTAATCTGTGACAAATATAATAAGATTTTTTATTAGAAATGCTGTACATTCTTTGCACAGGTAATGGCTTTATGTATGGTGTGCTATTGTGGACACACTGTATGTACATGCTCAAAACTCAAGATGCAAAATGTGTTTCCTGTGAAATTAGTTTATAGCTTATTCAGCTGAACTCTCCGCTCCAGTATATATACACCTTTAAAACTAGAGCACAGCTGCAGGAGGCATCACTACTTTGGCTTGCAAAGTATACAAATAACCAACCACAGAACAGGCAGGAGGCATATTCCTGCTCATCAACTATTTTCCAGTGAAATGAGTTTACAGCAACTTCAGCTGGACTCTCAGTTACAGCATAGTCCCACCTTTGAAACTAGAGCACAGCTGCACCAGCCTCAGAGAGAAACCATATTTCTGTACATTAACTATTCTTGCACTGTAGCTTTATTGCATTGTATACTGTTTGTGTGGTCAGTGACAGTATCTGAGCATTCAATAATAAATCAATAATACCCTGACACTTCACTGCAGCAAGTTTAAAATCAGTCCACAAAGAATAAAGCGACCCAAAGTCCACAAATTAAACTTGACTATCACAGCTTTGTTTTATTAAGCCAGAAAAAATGGAACACATGAGTAAAGTGAGACATCTAAAAAGCAGACTTCCTGGAGTCTTAGATGATAAACATCCCTGTGACTTGAAGATAACTGGTGACCAATAAAAATGTAGCCTAGAATAAAGCCTTGATATACAGCATTTCTTCTGAAGTGATAATACGATTAGTTTGGTTATACCAAAGATAATAAAAGACACAGATTGAAACAATTGTTGGTTGTATGAATTGAGTCTACACTATTGTTCCCATCCCTACATAGAGCTGGTTTTGAGCTACAAATAAGGGAAAATGCAGTGAATTAATTATAACTTTAAATGTTTACATTCCTGACATGATCATGTTGATACCAGGTACTCAGTGTATACAGATGAGTATGTGAATGAACACGTAGTCTGCCAACAGTATGAGATAGTTTGTGTGTTTGTTTGTTTTTTTTATCAGAAGAGAGGAGATTTTCAGCAAATGAAGAAAACCAGAGTTCTTCCACTGGGGAGCATGAAAACCCACAAGGAGTTCAATATGACCATACATTTTTTCAAATACCTTGTCATGGACCAGAGTCTTGATCAAATGAGATTTATAGTTTTAATAAAGAAGAATTTTCCAGATTGCAACTGTTTAAGACACAAAAACATGGATACAACAAATCACCAGAAAGCTGTTTTTGTACAGTATGTTGTATCAGCAGATATCTTACAGTACTGCCATACAGAATATTACCTACTTCTCCTTAAAAAGACATGGTCATATGTTGTTCACAGAACACGTAATCCCTTTGCAATGCAGATGTCAGACATTTCAGACAAAATGGATACTTAATGATCCAGTACATTTGCATTTGCTTGATAAACAGTGTAAGAGTGTATTGCAACACAGCAACAACAGCCACATGTTAAGTCACCTTCATCTTTGGATTTAGTTACGGATTACATTTAAGTATTGTGTCAGTTTCGATATGTTAGTGTGCAGGTTTTGTATTTGTTGTCTGTGTGTGTGCAAATTGATATGTCCCCTTGCACATGAGCTCCACTTTGATGTACCCATGGTGGTAATTTAAACTCTTTTCTTCCTGCTACCCATTAAGATCTCTCTGAAGCTGATGATGTGTACTGGTACTATAAACCTCAAGCATGGCTTTGATTTATTGGTCAGTTTCTTCACAGCAAACTTCACAAAACAGAAATGAAGATGGTGAACTAAATGTATGGACTGGAGGAGAACTACCCATGTTTCAAAGATAGAGATAGAAAACATGAGTTCAGCAGTAATGTATTAAAATCATGGGTTTCATGTATTTTTTACAACCATATAGAAAAATAGATCACTTCAGCTATTCTACTAACTCTAACTCTAGACCTATTACCTAACATCACAATACTTAAAACTGTGGATGTAATTATTTAAACAGCATGGCAGGTTATTCCATTGGTGGTCTTGGTTACTTACCAGTAGTCGTGTTAATGCTTAGAGCTAAGAGACCTGTGATTAAAAATCTCCCAGCAGTCCATGATTAACATAAGCAATCAGGACTGTGTTAACAGCAGTTTATTAAGCCAAAAGACAGCATGAAAAAAATATTTAAACCACCTACAAGAGCAGACTTCTTTGGTTTATTTCTGATACCCAATTCTGCTCTTAGACCTCCCTCCAGGGCGTCTTAGAGGACACAGTGGAGTGGATTATATGCCGTGCACTGATACTGCTGTGCTGATACACATTTTTGTCTGACAGGTCACCTCTGTCGCTGACTGTGGACAGACTGAGCAGTGACACAATAAGAAGCATCTAGTTTGCATATAGTACCTTAAAATGTCTCTGTTAGCTTGTCCACATTTGCTGCTGTTCATTAATAATATGGGAAGCCAGCAGATAGATATGAATTAGAAGACTTGAAACCTCAGCCAGTTAAATCAGCAAGAACTGACATATCATCACCTTTAGATTTAATATGGCAAATAGTTTTATTTTTACACAGAGAGCGACATTAGCATTCATTTGGGGTTGTGAGTCTGGTCACCTGATGAATCTAAGTCCAATATTCACCACTCTTATGGCTCTAATTTGGTCTCCACCAACTCCTGAGGGAAATAACTGTAGCTGCTAAATGCTCCTCTGTGTTCACCAGCTATGCTAACGGTCTGTCTGCAGTTTTGTGCTGGTAGTGGGTTTTTAGAGCTTTTTGCTGAGAACAGCTGTCTTCTGCAGCTGAAAATGATGTGTAGGGAGAACCAAAACAGGCAAAAATAACAAAACATCAGCTGAAAGATGCTTAAATGCTTGGTGGAACTGAGGGGAACTGCAGAAACAACTGCAGAGTCAAGTGATCATATCATTTTTAAGTTGAAATTGGCATGAACTAACATTGGTGATTATATTTTGTGGGACAATACACAAGCTAATACATGAAACCATTGGAAAGTGACGTATTTTAAGTCAGACAAGGTTTTTCCCCGGGGATACCAACTGAAACTCTGTTGTGTGGGAGGAATTTTGATGTGATTGAACACTCCAGCTCCTGCACCAGCTGCATACTGTGAAATGTGTTCCCCCACTTGTACAAATACCACTACACCTGCATATACCTAAAATTCATAGTACCCAGTTATCACCTAAGGTATTGGAGACAGAGAAAGTGCTCGGAAAATGGAACTTGCAGAAAGTTGTTGCAAGTCCAGTGAGAGATGATTGACTTTTCCATCCTTCAATACAGACCTTATTAGACATGCAGTCACCACACAGGAGTCAGAGAGTATAGTCTCTATATTTAGTGTGCGTATTAGGAGCACTGACAGCCAGAACTGTCTTCTATTAATGACGGTTTTGTCTTGCTTAAATGTTTAACCAAAGTAATAATGTCAGGAATAAGAGAAGATGCAGTAATTGGCTTTTAGTATGCCACTCATGCATTAGGTGGCACACAACCATGCCCACAAAGCCTGTGTTTGGATTTGTAACGAGAAGATGATGTCAGGCATGCGTTTAATGACGTACTCAAGAGGGTGTTTGGATAATGTCCACATTATGGTCCACATTCCTCTGACGTTCAAATATAATATGGGTCAGATCACGTCTGGATGTGATGTGACTCTGGAAGTGATCACAAGTTTTACCATGTTTGTGTCAATGTCAATAGTGACTACAGAGTTTCTGCAGCAGTGAAGGTCAGACAAATGGTACAGTGTTAATGTTTCATCAAAACAGTGGAAAGACGACGCAGTCTTGCAGTATGAATAATTGCAGAGCTATAGTGGCATTTTATTTACTCCTGTTAAATGCCAAGGTCAAGCAGTTTCCAGCTCAAGCAGGGAAACAAAGGATTTTCAGTGGATTATTGCACTGTTGCATTATTGATTTAATGCAATTTCTCATTAAAGCCAACTACTTTTCCTTAGATCATTTTGTCTGTTCAGAGACAGACCCCTCATGGTATGAATATTAATAAACTAACTTGTATAACTTGTTGTGTCTAGAATCATAATATCCTTATTAAATTTTAATTATGCCTTTCATTTCCTAATACATTATAATAAAATAAAATTGGTTCAGTGTATTCATTCATTCATTCATTCATTTACTTCGCTAGAATACAGATACAATGCTAAGTGGTTTAAATTACAATAATCATACCATTTCACCCACTGAATGAATACTGTCTTTGTTTATGGCTCAGCTGGATGAAATCTGAGTGTGTGTGTGTGTGTGTGTGTGTGTGTGTGTGTGTGTGTGTGTGTGTGTGTGCGTGTGTGTGTGTGTGTGTGTGTGTGTGTGTGTGTGTGTGTGTGTGTGTGTGTGTGAATGTGAGTGAGTATATGCATGCTTGTGCGTGCATACATCTCGATAGACAAGTAAGGGCAAGCAGATGGCATGTTGACGCTAAGCCCACACGTGCCGTACCCTACGCGTGCTTTTCAGTGACCCTTCACCTCCATCTGACTCCATTCTTCAGATTCCACACATTACTCAGAGAGGTTTGGCCGGGCTTTATGGGACACAACATGGTCCCCTGTATTGACAATAATAATGCCCTCTTTCTAATAATGTCATCTACAAATATTAGAATTCCTCCGAGCAGCAGCATTTGAAAACGAAATCTCATCAGATTTCTGTATAAAGCTATTTAGTCCATTGTCTTAGGACCAGTTCCGAACAGTATGTTTACTATGTAATATGTACTGTACATATGAACACACAAAAGGTGGACACAACAACATAATGACCAACTGCAGCCCAATAAAACAGTCATTTAGCTCCATTATAAGCTGTCATGTTCTTTTTCTCCTCTGTGGAGGGACCTGCTCTCCTGTAGTTAAAAACTCTTCATTCTAAGGTAACAAAAACGCAACAATTCCTATATTCAGGTGATTATACACTAATGAAAACACACCTAAAGAGCCAGATATTTCTCTAGGTGGAGACAAAAAACAGAGCTAGGACTCCAAATGATGCTAATGTTTCCACATATCTGCTGGATCTGTAAATAAGCAACTGTACATTAACAAGTTTGTTGAATAAACTTAAAAGCTGATATCGCGTATGTTAGTGTGTTTAAAATCTGTTTCAACTGCTCCAAAGTCACCAAAGAATCAGTTATTGGAGCTTTAAGGATTGGTTATGTTAAGGCAACAAAAACTACTTGCTTCTAAGAGATGACAGTCATTATTCGTTTGACCACAACAGGTCGCTCATCAGGAAGGTCAATGACCGATTTTCCTTTATGGTGAACACAGTCCTAATGAACATTCAATACGTAACTTCAATGTGTGTGTAATATGAGATTTAGAAATCATTATTTTGTGCCATCATTGACTGGTAAAGTTGTCAACAGCTGCAAAGGCGAAGCATTATGGAGTTTTTAGAAAATAGTAGTGTAAATGAATATTACTGTTTGTAGAGCTTGAGAACACTTTACAGACAATATATTTGTATTTAGAACTCCAACACTCATAAATAGCCAGAACAAAATAGAATAAAGTAAATATAAAGCACTCTGTAGATGCTTTGAGTTTAAATATGTGACTGTTCATGTCTAATCAGCCCTAATCATGGCGTCTGTGTTTCCATAGGCAACAGAGAGGGGCAGATGTTCCTGCTCCCACTGAGGAGGCAGCAATTAGGCAAATGTGACAGGTAACAAATGGAGACTTCACAGTACGTCAGAGAATTAATTAATAGCTGATCTAAATATGGCTTCCCACCTCTGCGTTAAGTGGTTCGCGGCTCAGGACAGAGATTTAACCCCACTGTACCTTAAGACATGTATCTTGGTGTGTTTGTGTGCTTGTGCGGGTTTGCCCTTATCTTTAACATCAGTGTTAGACACTAGGAAACAACTTCTCTCAGCTCTTTGGCCTACTTGTGTTCTTTCTTTCAGGACTTTGGAAACTCTAGATTAGTTATCTTGTATTCTGTTGGGTACTGTGTCATGTAAGGGTGTTTTGTTTTTGTGCTGCTCTGCTTTGGAGGTCACAGAGATTTAAGGACTTTGAACGCACTGCTCTGTGCCTGACCTAGTTTTATTGAAATTTCCCATTCTCTGCAAGAAGAAGCAGTTTTAGGTATCTGAAATTGATGTTGGCTTTGTTTAAAAAGTATGAAAGAATAACATTTCTGGGTGGATAAATATAGATGGCAAGAATATTTCAATGGGAAACAAATTGTTCCTTGTCATTTTCTGTAATTTATTATAAAGAACTGCCCCACAGAATTTGCATCATTCCCTCAGGATATTCACAGCACCAAGAGCTAAGGCAAAACTGTTGGGGCTCCTAATATAAGACCACACTCATGCTTAAGAACCAGAGCAACCCAGAAATAGCTGTGAATAATATCTCTTCCCCCTGTATTGGGCCAGTGGCCCATGTTCAGGTCTGGTTCTTAACCTTCAGAGACTTCTGCTGCTGATGTGGCTTAGGTTTGGCTGAGCTGAGGCTGCTGGGAAATCAGCCAGACAAAGGAGTGTGGGTAGATGAGCAGAATGAAGATTTCAATTGTGCTCAAGTTTCCTCTGGAAAAAGAGGATATTGTTTGGGTGAAATAGATATTAGAAAAGGTTGGGATCCTCTGTGTATTTTCTTATGCATGCGAAGAACAGAACTTCTGGTGTGAAACAGCTGGCTTCTGGAAATGCAAATGGGCAAAACTCCATAATAAATAACTGAGTATGAGTGAACTGACTCCTAGATACTGTGAAGATCTGTGAATCTGCATACTGACCAATCTCATAATCAGCTGTCAGCCCTTAGCTGAGCATAAATACTTGAAGTCGGGGGGAAACAGCTAGTCTGACTTGTTTGAAAATGAAAAAAAAATCTACTAAAAGCACATCTAAAGCTCACTAATGAACATTTAATATCTTCTTTGTTTGATTGGAACTTGAGGCAGACTTTTTACCTTTGGAAGGAGCCATACAGGCTCTGTTTTCTTTCTTTATGCTAAACTAAGCTAGTAATCGCCTCTTGGCTGTGTCTTCATATTTAACTGACAGAAAGGAAAAAGGTATTGACTTTCTCATATAACTCTCAGCAAGAAAGCGAATAAGCCTACAGTATTTCCCTAGATGTCACTACTCCTTTAATATTACATGTAATCTGTATTCAGTTGTCTCTCGTTCCCTGACACTCAATTCCAGCAAACTGATCCCTAAGCAGCTGTAGAACAGAAGTAAATTAGCGACAACAGATTCTAATTTCTAACTTCCCTTACTGTGCTTTTCTAACCTGGTGGAATGAATTATATATCCCTCTTTCTCCACATTTCCCCATGTATGTGATTTTTCTTTGGAATGACAATCAAAAGTCTGCCTTGTTCTGCTTCTTTGTTCCGTCCACACATGCTCAGTGAGAGAGGCTGCCTGGTTACAGTAACGTTAGAGACGGCCTTATTGTCTGCATCACTCATTGTCTCCTCTTCTTTCATGATAGCTTTGTGTGTTGGCCTCGGTGAAAACAAGCTCACAACAGTTTACTTTGACTTACAGTCAAACAGTCAAAACAACCCGACTCATTTGAATCAGAGCCGGATCTTGTTATCTTATTTGGCTGTAAGATGCTTCTGCTGTGTAGACCCCAGGTGCCCATTGTTTTCAGAGACATGTCACATGTTTGAGAACTAAAGTGTGTTTCTGGAAACAACCTTTCTCACATTTGCTCATGTACTTTTGAAACCAGTTGGAACTAAACTAAGTGCACAAAAAAACACAATAACAGTAACTGAAACTGTAGACGGAGACAGACGGTTTTTTTGTTTGAAATCAGAGCAGAGTAATTTTACATTTGTAGAAGTAAGTCAGGAAAGTGTGACCAACCAACCACTTGATGATTACTATTGTTTTTAATTCATCATTCCAGTTTTATGTTAACTTAAAGATCCCTTCAAGATATGCATTAAGCCTTATATACAAAGGCATCTACTCCTTCTACTTCCAGAAGCTATGTATAGGCAAATGTTTGTTCATTTCTAAAGTTTTGTATTGTAGTATAAAGTCAATTCTCAGTGTATGTGCACTGGTGGCTGCAAGTTTATACATCACACATCAAACATAAGTTGCATACTGGACCAGGATCGTGCTCACAGGCCCCGCCCCTTAAAATCTGATTTACAGTGAGCTCAGAGAAACTTTCCATATTCAGCAGGTGAATGTGAAAAGATCCTTCTAGTGTCAAACTCTTCACATACATCATTCTACACAGTGAAGCTCAAACATCCAACTGTAAGTGGAAGGGGGGGGGACTTTAAGAAAAGCTATATCTGCCTTCACAACATATATTATGTTTTAACCATGTTTGTCTGAGGGAAATCACCTTTATCTTTTGCTGAAATAGCTGAATTTCTCTTTGGGTTTTGATCTCATTAAATCCCGGCTATAGAGACTATATTTAATAGGAGGCAGGAGACTCTAGCTGGAGACACAGAGGATTAAAAAGCATATGTGGGATTCCCAACTTTGTAGAGGGGAATCCCCAGTCTGAGGCTGAGTTTCGATTTCTGTAACATTAACTTATACATACATGTCGAAGTACGTGGGGATCACAGATTCAATTCAAGAAAGGATACAATGCTAATATTAATGTTATTCATGTTAATTCGTTGCAGCTCTTCTTAAATCACATTTATTCACATTCTCTCCTAGACTAGACAAAGAGTTACTTTCCCTCGTATGTCTCAGTGTGCCAATGAGCAAGCAACTTGTTCCAAATCAATTAACCTGACAAAGAACAGTTGCAGCAGCTGGTACAACACATGGAAACCAAATAATTCCCAACTATTTACACTTGCAGCATGCGCCTCTGGTCTGATCAAGGTCAGTGTCTGCAAGTTCTTCAAGTTTCATGAGCTAACAAGTTAGTTGGCTGCTGGAATCAATTTGTCAGCTTTATCAGCTCAAAAGAGATTAAATTAGATTATAGAAGTTAATCCAGGTATAGCAGCAAAAACTCAATGATGTTGATGGTATTTACTGCACAATAGATAAATGTGAATATTCATTGTACTAATACATGTTCCTTAATGTAAGTTCCTGTATGATTTTTGTGGTTACTGAGACGCACAGCAGTCTGTGAAATCTGGTTGTGTGTGATGCAATGATTTCAAAATGAGCTGGGATTAGTCTTTCAGTGTGTTCACAGCCTTACCAGGACTTTGGTCTCCTCCTCGTCTTTGTAATAGTAGAGTTGGTCCCCCCGGAGAACAAACCAGCGACTGTGCCAAGTCTTCACAAAACCTCCTTGCTTCCTGAGCCACCCACACCTGATGACACTTGGCCGTCCCTGTTTCTGGATCTCTGTGCTGGCCTGACCTCCACTGCGCTGGGGACTGCTGTGGGACACACACTGGTCCTCCATTACAGCAACTCTAGTCTGCAAAAAGGCAAAACAGTTCAAATCTGTTTAGATTTACAGACGTTGCAACTTCCAAGTAGGCAATAGGTAAACTGTAGGTAAACAAAAACATTCCGCAACATATTCCAAATAGAGGATGCAGCATTCATGAATAAATGAATGCTAAACTCAGTGTGGGTATTTAGAACTGAAATTCTAAAAAAGCTCAGTGACTCTTAAGCTTAAAGTATCAATATTCTGCAAGATTTCAACCAAAAAAGGAATCTACTTGTATGATAGGGAGAGTGTAATAATTACCACAGCCACCACAGTCCAACACAAATGTGGCAGCAGCATGTTTGTTCATTTAAACTATTCATTCAGACCATTTAATGGAAACCATTTTCTTCCAGTAGAGTCTGTGGATTATCCCAAGTTGAGTTTTTCCAATGTCTTTTTCAGTTCTGACAAAATCCTCTCTCTCTCAAATCCTCAGCAAATAACACCTAAATGATCCGTGTGTCTGGGTAGCACTTGAGGTAAATGGAAAAAGTTTTTGGGGTTTTTGTGATTTGGAGTCCAATCATGGAACACTGAGAAATTTGAGGCAGACAGAGTTGAGTGTTGCAAGGAGACAAAGGCATAATGTGGGAGGAGGAATTCATAAACCAGACAACAAGACCACAGGCCAAACCCCTAATCTCTTTCATCTACATCTTGTGTCACCCACTTACACATATCAACATGTCTTTCTCATGTCTCACTGTAATATTTTGTCTCTCTGTCTTTTTGAACTCTCAACCTTTTAAACTGTTTTGAAGTTTTAATATGACAGAACTCGTATTATTCAAGTAGATGAGATCTGATCCACTATGACAAATATATTGGGTTGGCCTTAAAATTTCACACACATCAACACAGCCAGTACATACGTAAGATCACTCACAAACAACGCAACGCATGCAATTAATCACCCTACATATGTTGTTTCCATAAGCATAATAGATTGTTTAAACCTCAGCATCATTCAGTGACATATGCTACTACTCGGCGACTGCTGCTGTCAGCTTTAAACACTGCCATGTTATCAGTGGCTCTGGTTGAGCTTGCCTTGGTGGACGTCCAAACAGCCCACAGGTCCAGATGAGGACCAGATGCAACCCAGCAGTGTTCCAGGCAGCAGTGGAGCAAGTGCAGCAGGGCTGCTGTGGTGATTTCAAAACCACTCAGTCCAAGTATGTGTGTCCTGTATGCATGTGCATGCACAAACATGCTCACTACTCTGGATTCCTCGAAGAAAATAGTCGTTTTACACTTGTTTTGCATTGTGGTTACCGTAACCTACTCATTATCTCTTCTTCAGCTTTGCTCCACTTTCATGCTGGATTTATGTGGGGAAAAAAGTGGGTAGTGCTCTTTCTTGGACAGCGGTGAAAGCTATCATCTGAACTAAGTTCATTCAAGGGAAAATTCCTCATTGTGTGGGATCATTTAACACTAATATTGGAGGGAATAACTTATATTCCTATACACACTTCATTCTCTTAGCTTAAAGAATCTGTAAGTACACACACACACAGACACACACACACACACACACACACACACACACAGTATAAATCACAGTCTAGGGTTGATACACCCATCTGTTGATGGAGTCACCTGCTGTGTTACCAGTCTGCTGCCACAGCCCCTTTACAATTTCATGCCTCTTGCACAGGGCCTAGTTAACAGCACTGCTGGGACTGGCCTGTGCTGCTACGAATTGAAATGGTAAATAACTCAGGGGTTTCTTAATGTGAGCAACTTCGAGCTGAAAGGAGAAACACTATTTAAAATTTACATTACACTGTGGTCTAGTCCAGAGGTAATAAATTGCCAAACAGGGATAGAAGGAATAATGACGTATAAAACTATAAATTAATAGCCAAATGGAGTAAGCTTAGTGCAAAAGTTAGTGGTTCTTTAGCCTGCGCAGAAACAGCATGATGAATTGTGACCTTTATAAGGTTACTCATTTTAATTTTTATGTTGCCACTAAAAGCCAGTTTGTGGGTTCTATCAGACATATCCAACAGAATCATGGGGACATGATGTGTTAACAACAGCCATGAAGTCATGAATCCTATCTATGTGCAATATGAAGATTAAATAAGCAACTGCTTTCACAATGGACACTGGAAGAAAACAAACAGTACATTTTTATGTATTAATTGATGAGTTGATTTTGTTGTTCCGGGCTTGGAAATGTTGCTCTGTTGGTTGGTCTGTCCATCACTTTGGTTCAGACAGAAATGTCTTAAACAAAACTACTATTTCGTGAAATTTAGTACAGACTATCATGTTTCTCCCAAGATGAATTGTAAAAACTTATGGTGATCCTTTCCCATCAGCCTTGGTAGTAAATGTTAGCAGATGAACACAACTAAGATGATGACATTTCTTGCTATGCATGTTAATATTGTCAATTACTAGCTCAAAGAGCCACACGATCAGCCTCAAAGTTATGTGTTAGAATCAGGAAATATGGGAAGCGTGAGGATTTGAGCGACTTTGACAAGGGCCAAATTGTGATGGCTAGACGACTGGGTCAGAGCATCTCCAAAACTGCAGCTCTTGTGGGGTGTTCCCGGTCTGCAGTGGTCAGTACTTATCAAAAGTGGTCCAAGGAAGGAAAAGTGGTGAACCAGAGACAGGGACATGGGTGGCCAAGGCTCACTGATGTACTTAGGAAGAGAAGGCTGGCCAACAGACAAGCTACTGTAGCTCAAACTGCTGAAAAAGTTAATGCTGGTTCTGATAGAAAGGTGTCAGAACACACAGTGCATCACTGTTTGTTGTGTATGGGGCTACATAACATTATGACTAGCAGTGTGCCCTGGTTCTTCTTTGGATTCTCACCCACCACTTTAAAAGCTGTTTTGTTGACTCAGAAAATAAATCTGATAGGGAACTGATCACTTCCTCAACGACTCATTCCTCTGCCCTTTTGCTTTTGCTTTCGTAGCCAGCACAACTATGACAATCTTACACACACTTGGATAAACATTAGCACATTTGTAAAATAAATCATAACACTGTGTGCTTTAATAGGCTAATGAGCTAGCTAGAAAATACATTTGTTTAGGTTAATAAACCTGTGAGGCAAAAACCCAACAAGGGCTACAGGCAAGTTGACCTGTTTTTCAAACCTGGATTTTATATGTAGCATATAGTGAACCCCCTGATGGTGCCAGATGTGGTTGTAAGCACATTTGAACGCAACTTCGAAGTCTCTGCAAGAACATATCACTACCTGACTGTTTTCTTCATTCAGCACACTGAACACAGTCTCCTAAAGGTGTGTTCTGTGTCCCTGTAAAACACCCTTGTGTGCAGGTGCATGTGTCTCTACTGTATGTTTGTGTGTGGCAGTAGCATCTCTGTCCTTTTGAGCCCCAGTCTACAAAATAAGCAGTGGAACTAGATGTAATACTTTTTTATGAGGTTGGGAAATGAACATATCAAATTAAGCATGGATTGTTTTCTAATTTGGGGATGAAACTCTTAACATATTAGACAAAAAAAGTAAACATAGTTAGAGATTGATATGAAATTTGCTGGTGACATGAAGTCTGATCTGTAGAACAACGAACATGGCAGTAAGCAGCAATTAACACTCTACATATCCGTCTGTTAGTGCTAGTAACACTTGCTTCTGTCTCAGCTGTCAACATTCAAGACATTCAAGACATTATGTATTTAAGAATATCCCAGAAGTTTCTCACAGTGCGTCTGAGAACTTTGACCATACTAAGAAGTCAGTGGGAAGAGACACCCTGACCTTCACTATAAACAACAACAGCTCAGCACAGACAGCTACACACACACACACACACACACACACAAACACACACGGCAAACGCACACTGTACATTTGCAATGACAACACAGAGATAGTCACGAATCAGCCCCCCAAGGTTTTGTGGCATGCACTATAATTTCTTAGCAGGATGCAACATAAATGTGGCTCAGCGGCAGTCGAATAAAAAAGAATAAATTCAAACTCAAGTGATGGACTGACTTTTCTATGAGGGGTGCAAATCTTTCAGACCACCATTAGTGTTTGTCTCCATTATGGCACTGAGGTATTAGTGGTCTCTGTCTGTCTGTGTCCATCAGTAAAATGGATACTGAGCCAGACCATCTGAGGATCAGGGACGCCTTGTTGTTGGTTTAAAAATATGCGTCTGTCAGTGAAATCATAAAATACAGCTACTGGACGTGTCTTTAGTGATGAAAGCTGTTCTCAGAGCAGCCAAACTGGCACTGAATTGTACTATAAATCATTTAAAATTGTTTCCTGAGGCAAAACTATTCGATGTAAACTGATACTTGTGATGATGAACCTATGCATGATAAAAAGGGGCTCTGTGTTTTGTCAAGTGCTATGGGATCAAAATTCAGTATTTTCTTCATGTGAAAATGTTGTCAGAAGCACCATATGTTGGCAACATCATGAATAACATTACACCCATACAAAGAGTAAATAAGGATATCTTGAAGTCTAAATACAAAAGCAAGTTTGAAGAGATTGTAAAATCTCTGAAAATTTGATATTTTAGACCTTCTTGTCCTGTCTCACAGCATCAGGAGGTTGCTAATTTTCAGTGCTGTGTTTGTTCCCCATATGGGAAAGTACTGAGGCTAACAGCACACAGAAAGCCTGAACTTCTGTTTGACTCGTCTTTGTTTGAATTGAGCTGGTTTGGAAGAAAGGAGATTGAGGCTTCACTTTACAGTCTGGCTCATCCTTTGGGAAATTAAAGTTGTGCTTGGGAAGATTTTTGGGGGGTAAAAATACAACCTGAAGTAACCTAAATCATACATTTTGGGCTGCAAAAAGAGCATTAAATTCCCCAAATTGAGACTTTACAGACTGTTGCCCAAACTGCCAAAAATGTTGGTGTTGGTTAGGGGCAGTGGCAGGAAATCTACTGTGACCACAGGAAGTGGCCGGTCACAACAGCAGCAAGGGAGCACTCTGTCGAGAGAAAATTGGACTCAAACAAACTTAGATCTCTTGCCTTTCCCATCCTGTGGGTGCTATGAAACATCACAGGCCAAAATGGTAGATGTGCTAAAGTGCATTTCAAGGACATCATGTGACACATTTTCGTAGTTTTCAAACCATTTGCTAAGCCTCACTTTTGCTACACCTTTCCATTCTCGCATTGGCACATTTACAATGATAAGATAAGATTAATTAATTAATCGTTGGCTGATTAGCTGATAGCTAATTAACAGATGAGTTGGTTGAATGCTCTGAATGTCTCTCTGACTTTTACCTTAACAGAGGTCATAAATGTGCACTTGATGACTACATATACTAGGAAAGTTGAGCTGACGATCTATATAAAAGACATGAGCCTCAGCTAATTAGGAAAAATGTTTAGCTATTTTAACATTCAAACATAACACAGCACTGTTTGGCTGCTTGATTTTAGGATGCCGATAACAAATTTGTCCGATAGACATAACATTATCTCGGGTAACAAGTTTAAATTGTACCTATTGTGGCTGGCAAACTAGTTAACTGAACATGCTAACGATTTCAGCTTATTCAGCAGATAAACTGTACATTACTATATATTTTTGCTATTGAGTTTTTGGTTTTGGAAAAGCAAGAAAAGAAAGACAACACCCTCCAAACTCTATTTATAGAAGAGTATCATGTTCAGTTTGCTGCTCCCAGTGACAGGAACCAGTTGCAAAAGTCACTAAAACTGCACACCCTTATTCCATTATCCTCTATTAATAACTCAGTACATGTGTTTGTTTCTGATCACTGCACCTGCTTTCGAACCCACTTCTTTGGAACAGTAATTTGATCTCCGTTGTGTACACGCTGTATATATTGTGATGTTTATTGCAGTAGCTATATGTATGTTTACCTGTTTACTTGGTGTTGTTAGTTGCCTCCTGTTGCTGCCTCGGAAAAATGCTAATGGTTTTAGCAGTCAATTGCTGAGGACTTAAAGTAGATAATATTTTTTCAAAACATGTTGTTGATGAAAACCCATAATGGTAATGTGCATTTTGGGTTCACATTAAAGGAATCTCACACTCAAAGCCTTAATGATTCACTGATGAATAGCAGCCATGAATTCTTTATTCATATCCTTTGACATGTGGCAGACAGTGCAATTACCATCTGTCTGTCTTCAGTCCCCAGTTTTGCATTTTCAGCAGCTGCTGTGCACCACATTGACCCCAGTGCTTGCCAGTAAAGCCTGTGCCAACTTTCCTTGGATGATGCAAAGGTCAATGGTGCGTTAAACAGAAAAGTTACTATGGAGGGTCAAAACAGTAACGCCATTTAGTTTTATCTAGTCTGTCTTGTCTCAAGTCTGTCTGAACTGTAAAGCAACAAACTCAAATTTATCACTTGCACACACCACCGCAAAGTTGCCAGTAAGATTTGATTGGTGGACACACAGGATGTGAAAAAAACCATTGCGTATATGCAAGTCAGCATGTTTGACAGCTGATTCAATCCACCTGGCAATGACATAAACCCTGTCTGTGTTTCATTAGCAACCATCTCTCCATGGCTATTTCAGATCAAAGCCAATAGATTTGACATTCTCCATGTTCACTTACAGTAGTAAAAATCCTTTGATTCTCATTTGTTTGCACAAATCACCGTTGTATTCTGCTAACAGCAAAAAAGGAAAGAAAACACCATAAAACATGTAACAGAGGAAACATGAACTTCACATTGCCAGTCAATGCTGTCGGACCTTTAAATACCCCTAAGCAACCTTCCCCAGTCTGCACAGTAGGGCCTCCATGACCCACATGTGTTAAAGACAAATATAACCCTCCGCTACCAAAGCTGCTACCTCGAGAGCAGTCTGTGTCTGTTTCAGACTGCTGCTGAAAAGTCACAGAGGTGAGAGGAGGGCATGATTCTTGCTGTGCTAATCGTTGGAGAGGATGTGAAAGAGGAAGGGCTTCGGCGCGGTCACAGATGGAAGTACTCACACACACACACAAAAAAAAAAAAAACGTGATCCATTGCGAGTCAGGTCTATCGTGATTTAACGCTGAAGGGAAACTATTCATTTTAGGGTATAGGTCTATAGCCCATGATCACCACCTACATAACCCACTGTGAGTCACAGAGAGATAGGTGGATGGATGGAAGCAGGGAGAGGTGAAGGGAGGTGAGGGTAGTTGATATAATGCATCACAAACGCAGAAAAATGGCTTCTTGGAGATTTAAATGTTCTTTTTAGCTCCTGCTGCCGAACTCCCTTGCTTTCTTGTATGAATCAATGTGATGAGTCAGTGTCTATTTTGTCTACACACCCATTTAGATGCCATATGTGGCCCCCTTCATCTACAATGCAACGCTTTTGGTATGATGCACTCGTTACCCACTCACGAACATCGCCGCCCCTCCCTCTCCATTTTCCTCCACACCATGTGTCACAGTATGTCTGGGAACTGAGCGGCAGCCCTGTGGAGGAACGAGGATGAAGACTTCAAACTGGCCGCTGACTCATTCTATTTGACACACTGTTAGAACTGAATAAATGATACTGTTGATGTGGCTGTCCTTTGTAATGCGGTAAAGTGAGCGCGAGAGGATATTTTCCAGATAAAATAGGATACAAGATGCTACGCGCACAAAGTTTGAGGCCTGAAAATCACCTGTGATCATAGTCATTCTCCCCAGAGGTTTTGTTCGCTCTAGCAGTTTGGGGAGGGCTGACTCTGCATCATAACCTTCATAAATGTCACCTTACTATAGATTCTCTGGGTGAACTAGCCTGTGTCGAGTTAATTTAACCAATGTTAAAGGAGTAGTTTGACATTTTAAGAAGAGTGACAGGATTGTTACCACTTTCTTATAAGATATTTTTTTGGCTTTTGCTGCCTTTATTAGATAGGAGCAGCTTAAGAAAGTCAAGAAAGCTGGGGGAGAGAGAGAGGGGGGATGACATGCAGCAAAGGGCCGTAGGCTGGAATCGAACTCGGGTTCGCTGTGGTAAGGACTCAGCCTTTGTGCATGGGGCATGCGCTCTACCATGTGAGCTCAGATTGCTACCACTTTTATGTCTGTATGGGAAATTTGAAGCTACTGTGAGACGGGTTAGCTTAGCTTAGCATAAAGAGTGGAAACAGATGGAAATAGCTAGCCTGACTCTGTCCAATAGTAACAAAATCCACCTGTCATAACCTCTAAGCTCACTAATATCCTGTTTAATTTATACAAAAACCAAAGTGTAAAAACCTTTGAGCAGTTGCCAGGCAACCACTAGAGATCTCGGGAACTTACTGTGCGTAGCGCCGACATAAAAATGGTGAATTGTTGTTTTTTACGCTTTATTACAAATTAGATATAATTTGTTAATTAGTGAGTTTTAGAGGTGCTGGTAGGCAAAGTTTGTTACCCTCCAACAGAGGCAGGCTAGCTGTTTCCCCCTGTTTCTAGTCTTTGTACTAAGCTAAGCTAACAGCTGCTGGCTATTTACCGTAATAGGCAGAAATGAGAGCGGTATCAATCTTCTCATCTGCCAGAAGGTGAATAAGAGTATTTTCCAAAATGTTGAACTGTTCCTTTTACCTATGAATTTTCCATTATGATTGAATCCCCAGTTTTGCTGCAGATTCGGTCCTCCTCTTCTCGACCCCTTCCTCTCTCTCAATAAACAGATATCACAGAGTTAGACCCGGGAACAGTCGAGTGCGGCAGCTGACACGGGGAACCTGATCCCTGGGCTTTCCATCAGCACAGCTTGTGCACTGCAGACATTCCTGGCACACGGGGGTCATCATATCTACCGTCCTTCTACCTCAGCTTGTGCCTTGTTTTCTTTCACCTTCCTTTCCCATTAACACACCAGGTGTGGGGAACAAGTTGCAGAGATGTCTTTTTTGTCCTCCCTGCCATTTTATCAACATTCATCGTCTTGTGTTTCTCATCCTTTCAATTTTATTGTTTGAAATCTTTTCTCATTCTCCTTTTCTGGCTCCTTTTTCCATTGTTAGTATGCATACAGCAACATCGTCACACATGTGGCACAACTAGCACATTAATCCAGACATGATTTTGTTTTCTGTTTGGCCAGCTGACAACCAGACAGGGGGTTAGGGTTTTGGATGGCATATGCAACGATCTCGCCATCTGTATGTCCTGCACCAGAATTAGCAAGACTTTGTAAAATGCTGGTCCAAAAACAGCGACAGCACAGTAGGTGCACTGTATTTCAATTAGGCTACATGACTAAAACCTACATGAAAAGTACAGAAAATTGATGCTTTCCAGCTGTCCAAAAGTCATTGCTGTGGTTACTTACAGTAAATTGCTATTTCAGCCAGAATGTAGTTAATATGCTTTAAATAGAGACTTTTAGTAATCTTTTCCCAGCAGACCTGCCCAGGTGTGACACATATATAACTACATTTTTGCACTTATTGCACATCTCTTCTTCAATCAATATATCGATAGTTATATGACTCAGTATGTCACTTGGTTGACACAGCGGAATATATCACATTAATGAAACATTAACCCCAGTGACCAAGTCCATTTGAAAATGATGCAGGACGTTTTTATTTATCCAAAAAAAAGTTCAGTCACCAACAGCATAGTATGTATTTTAGCATTTTACAGTAAATCGAAACATGACCTTCCCTACTTGTTGGCTGGGACCATATGTCTTGCAAGGAAATGAAACACGTGCAAAATATCAAACAGATCCAGGAACTCTGCAATACCACTAAATGTCACAGCTACTTCCATATACTGCCAGGCTAGAGAATGTGGTGTTACTACTGCAATCTTACATAAAGTTCAGCTCCAGGCTTAAAATAAAAAATAGAAAAAGTGTCACTCAGATTGGTTAGTCAGACCATTTTCCTGCAGCATCTTCACATTCCTATTACCTAAATCCTATAAGTGCACAGAGATGTATGAATGTGGCTCAAGAACAATACCACAGAATCACCAACATACCTCAGAGGCAAAAACATACATAAACATAAAAGTGTACAACCTCAAGCAGCAGACTCACCTTCCAAATAAACAGCCTTGTTGATCCCTCAGCTCTGACGTGTGGTGATGCACAACTATCCAACAGAGTGACAGGTAATCAATCAACAACAGAAATCCTGGGCTAAGACGAGCTGAAGCTGGAGTCCACCTCAGCTGCTGCTGCTTCCCTCCAGAACTAACTCAGTTTGTACAGAGTGGATTGAGTTAGCTGAGGCTCACACAAGCTGTTACAAACTTTTCCCCTGACTGCTCACACCATCTGCATGCTGAGAAAGTCTCCGCTGTGGACAGGATGGCTGTCGCGGTCAGCACAGTCACACATGGGGCACCATTACAGCAGGAGTCCGCCCAGACACATGCACACCCACATGCACTCACACAATCACACACACACACTCTCTCTCCCTACACTGCAGCCTATGCAGTCCTAACTCCTTCAGTCATTCCGGCTGGTGAGACGCTCACACTCTGTCTGAGAAAACTGTGTGTATGTTGGTTACAGAGAAGAGGAGGAGGAGGAAGGAGGGAGGAGAGAGGGAGGGAAGGTGTGTGTGTGTGTGTGTGTGTGTGTGTGTGTGTGTGTGTGTGTGAGAGAGAGAGAGAGAGAGAGAGAGAGAGAGAGAGAGAGAGAGAGAGAGAGAGAGAGAGAGAGCATGTTTTAGGAAGTCTTAAGATGAGAGCTCTGACTGAGCAGTGCTCCAGCAGTGCAGCTGACTTTCTCATGTATTTCAGCTTCTACACAAGCAACTGGCAGCTTTTAAAGCCAAACTCTTCCATGGTTCATAATGTGGAATATAAATCTCAAATTTCCCACGTATCGTCTGTGAGCAATTCAGTATACAAACAAAGAAAGCTGCCCCAGTTTTAAGGTGTCTTCAAGATGACATATACAAATGACTACGTGTATGCAGCTCAACAAACATTTATTCAGTGACACTATCCTCACTTTGGTGCAAACCCAGCTGTATACACACCAGTGGAAAGTGCATCTTGTTTACATGGGAGGGGTCTAAAATGCCTTCTTAATCCATAGACCTACAATGTTTCCTTCAGGAGAACTTGTCTGCCTGAGTAAAGAAGAGCATTTTTCATTTTGTTTGTAATATACAAAAATAGAAATCTTCAATGTCTATGATAAATGCAGATAATATCATAGGTAGAGCCTTTATACGGGTGTGCGGTATTCATGGTTTCAGTAAATTACTGTGTCTGCTAGCCTTTTACAAACTGAGGGATTCTGACATGATCAGTACATTCTTGAGCTCAATCATGCAATTATTGAGCTCCTTATAGACTCTTCACTACCTGCTTAATCACCTGACATAGACTATTTATTTAAGATTTATGACGAAACAACAGGCAAAACTAAATGGAACGATGTCACTCTCTTGCAGATTCCAAAGCATAATGGTCTATAGCTCTAAAAATGAAAATTAAGCAATTATATGTAATTATATGCAAAAATGTTAACTGTTTGGAAATATGAATGGTGTTCCCAAAGAACTGTATACAAAAAATGGTTGGAGGAAGGAGGTTTACTTTTCCTGGTGTTTTATAATCTGAATATTCACTACCAAAAGAACCCCTGTCTATAATATACTGACATTACCAACATGCAGGCTACATATTTATTCTTGCCAATCTTAATGTAGCTATCCCTGGCACGTGTCAGCCACATCCCTTGGTAATGTCCTCATTGCTAATAGGGGAGGGAAATTCCAATCTATGTGGGAGTTGGCTGATGTGTCAACAACAATTACTTCCTCATAATCGAATCATCAGGACGAGTATTAGTTTATTTACACACATACAATATAGTATATGTGAATAGGGCACATCTGACTGGGGTAGTGTGTGTGTATATTGTGATAGAAGAGCGGGTCGAGTAAGGAGAAAGATAGGTTTCACTGCCATGGTGCTGAATGTGGAGGAGGTGATGTCAACAAGCATGATCCTATTTGGGTTATTGAGGTGTTAGAGGGTGAAGTGTAGGGTCAGGCTGAACACATTACCTATTGATCTGTTTGATATATGGGCAGACTCTAAGCAGTGAGGCAGGAGTGAGGTCACTGCCACATTTGGACCTTCTATTAGCATCTGTCAAATGATTGATCAAAGGGGCAGCAGCAGTACATGAATCTGTCCAAAGCTCAAACATTTTTCTAAATGCAGAGAGCATGATCAGATTATATTTGTTGAACTGGTTTTGGGACCACCTGAGTTAAGTAATCAGGATCTTACAAGATGCATTATTGCAAATTTGCAACTTTTTTCTTACACTACAATCTTTTCAAGCAACCTTTTTGGCTTCTGACCCATCAGAAAATAAACCACGACTTCAAATACCTCATCACAGTTGATCACACAATCATATGTAAATTGTAAGCAGTTCAACCAAAGACAAAATTTTCCCTCCAATATCTTGGTCTGAAGTATCCAGTGTTTCATTTTAAAAAAAGAAGCACAATTTAGTACAAAGTTAGAAAAACCTGTGACCTGTCACATTTATCTGGGGACCCTTCTGGGGCTCCTGACCTGAGGTTGGCAGCCATAGAGCATGTGTTCTGCAGCCATCATTATAAAACTTTCACCAGTGTAACTTAACACACTCGTTATTTGCAATGTGGCTGGTAATTTGTAGCTACAACACACTCAAAAATGTTTAATTTTGCATGCTAACTTTGGATTTCTAGGTGAAAGTTTCATAAAATGAAACAAAGATTACATGAAAAGATGAGACTAAACAATAGGCTCTGAGCCATCTGTCCTCAGGCATCCTTCAGCATGTTTTATTGTATTTGCAGGACGTGGAATGCTGAACATGAAACACTGTGACCTTGTGACGTAAGAAGTGACCATCTGTAAACAAACTGGAGCTGCATCCTACTCCCAGGAGATACTCTGGGGGGCCTTATCTGATAGGAGATAACTCATAAGATTAGAATGGATGAATCTTCACAGCGGAAGCCTTTGGGAATAACAGTGTTCTCAATGGGTTTGCTGTTCTCATGGCCTTGCAGTCAGAGGTTTTGGACGGTTGGTGACTTCTGGAAAGATAATAATGAAAATCTTTGGAGGCCTGTGGCAGACAGACAAGAAGCCTTTCCCAGTGGGCCGAGATGACACTAGAGCTGATTCACTTTAATTATAGGATTTTAGGGCTTGTAATGTTGTTGTATTAAAAGCCCAGTGTGTATGATTTAGTGCCATCTAGAGGTGAACCTTTAATATATGATACTCACTTATGTCCCTAGCAACTAGCTGGTGAACAGAGCATTTACCGGCTGAAGAGCCAGCTGAGGAGTCAATGGAGAACAAAACAGACCTACAATCATCAGGTTGTCACAAACACAACTCCAAATGAATGATAATGTGTATCCATAACTGCTGGATGTGTAAATAAGCGACTGTTTTGCCTTATCAACTTAGATTAGATGATAATGTCAGTGTTATGTGTAAAGTTTTTTCTGATGCCACCAACTGGCCAAAATATGTTATTGCAGGTTTAATCACCAAAAGGTGACCTAGGGGTTTAAGGCGTCAACAGTTAAACTCTTTTGAGTCTGAGTGCTGCACGTCACCCCATCTCTCTCTTCCCTCCTTTCCTGTCAGCTCCCTTTGGTCGACAGTTTAATATACAAAAGCATAATTTGATAATAATGAAAGAAAAAAAACATTATTAAACCATAAGACAATTGTAAAGGTAGGTGAGAAGATCGAGGTCATTGACATCCATGAGTAAGACTATTAATAAGCAATTAAAAGTCTGTGTGAGGGAGTACATTATGTTGTTGTTTATTAAGATCACCCCCTACTTTGTTTTATACCTGCTTGTCACGGCTTGTTTTATTTTGTCTCCTGACCTCAGCTGAGACATAGAAATATGGTCACATCTTCTCCTCTTTACATGCTGACTGTTGTTTTGAAAGGTCAACACAAACACTCAGACCCATGCAAAGACGTGTCCGCACTGCTGACAGTATGGCCTGGAGCACTTTTCCTCCGTGCTGTCTGCATTCAACTGAAAAATCCAGTTAACCTTGACTACAAACGTGCACCTCTGCATATGCCAATACAATAGTACATGAGTTACATGTAAATATTTTAATATTGGCTTGTAGTGATTAAGTTGCATTATTTTGCTCTTATTGAGTTTCTCTTCTTTATTACTGCAACAGCCCAGTTTCCCACCAGGGAATGATAAAGAATTTGGAGAGAGCGTACCATGTGAAGAGTGTAAGCTCTCCTCCAAACCGAAGATTTTTCCCTTTCTTGATGCAATATTGCTCTCTGGTGGTGATTTCTAAAACTTCTGGATAAAGAACTTAAACAAGCATGTTTATACCTGTTTGTCTTCATCTTTAAACTTCTGCACATATATTAATACTCATAACTTGAATGTTTTATTCAAATAAACTATTTGTATTATGATGTATGACACTGTTAGCTTGTAATTACCGTTGAGTCAATGCTGTAATATTTCTATCAGACTAATTACAAATAGACAGACATAATTAAGACAATCAAAGTACAATCTCATATAGCAGTATTTGTCAGAGCTTCAGGACAAACTGAATGGCAAATAAATACAAAATAACTGTATGAGACAGTACCTTGAAGGAGCCACCAGAGGTCCATGTGTCACAAAAAAGGGCACTTTTCTGGACTAAATCGCTGTATTACCACTGATACTAGATAACCCAGATATACAAATTGTATCATAGAGTAAAATTAAAGAACTGTAGTTAATGTATATTGGTTTTTTCTTTACATCCTAATCAGTAATCAGTCACATCAGCAGCTACATCTAAAATGCTCTACCTTCCCTCTGAAGTTCCATATCTACCAAACAATCACTGTCTCTGCTTCACACCTTCTTTAATAAATAATGATTAATTATTAATAAATAATGTCTTAGTCATCCAGCACTGCAGCGTTTGGTCGTGATATACTGAACACACACAACAAAGCCCTACTCTAATTTAAACTGAATCACGCAGATGGGTGTGACAATTTTATCCCCTCATTGCATTGTGAACAGCACTGTCAACTCCTTTTGTATTAAATCATGTGTTTTCTGACATGAACAACTACCTTATATTCATTGTGTATGGACAAAAGATTCTGGTATGAGGGCTGGTAAAAAGAGTCCTGATCCAGTATCCAACTCACAGTATACTTATGTGATGTATAAACCTGAAGTCACCAAAGCACAAACACTGAGAATGAACTTTAAAGTGAAGTAGGACACATCTTGTGTCCAGCAGGAAAACCTTTTGCAGAGACACACATTATTCTCCCAAACAGATTATTAATACTAAAAGTCTTTAAAGTAGCACAATAACATGACACTACCTAAACTAAAATTTGGATCTAGTTTTTGGCTTGCTACTATAAGTAACATTAACCCTCCAGGAGGTGTGATAATAAACCTGTTGGGACATGTTCCTCCTCACGTCACACTGACAGTAAAAAGTCAGTCCAGGGGTCAGAAATCTGTCAGGTCGCTGAGGTCAAGGCTCCAGACGCTTGTTGTGCCAGTTAACTGCAAGATGTTTCTGAGAAAGGAGGGGTAATCCTGGATTTAAGGAACCAAAGAATTATTTAATCAGACTGGGACCCATTTTGAATCAAGTGACATGACAGCCTGTGGTGAGTTTAAGTGCTTCTTGTTACTCTTCATAAGCCTCAGTTTTGATATCTGCTATCAGTGTAATCAATCTCATCACTTAATTTCCTTGTTCACAGTGTTTATGTGTTGTCTCCAATAAGCCTTGTCATTCTGCAGCTACAATAAACAACCTGTTGAGGCAGGGCCAAACTGTAAATACCAGAACATCTATTTGCAGTAAATCAGTGTTATTTACTACTCCGTTCACGCACCTTTGTTTCTGTGGAGGCGGCAGTGACGTGTTCAGGGAGTCAGATAAAGGGTATTTCTCACCAACTCTTTCCTGTTATTTTCCAGGGTCCTTTGTTTGGTTGCGAGGCCTCGGCCTGTTGGTTCTCAGGGGAATGAGAGGAACATTCGAGCCCAAGCACTTATGAACACTCCTCACACACACGGCTCCCATACCTGTCTGTATCACTGTGTGTGTGTGTGCGTGCGTGTGTGTCACCTTGTCCTTGGATTGAGGAGATACATCCCAGCAGGGAATTTGTGTCTTTTTCTGGGACCTTTATCCTTTATGGCGATTATGTGATCACACAAAACTGTGAAGAACATGAAATTAATTTGACTGTACATTGATAGTTATAATTCATAATTATTGGAATTAAACAACAAAATGAGAAGAAGAAAAATTACCTGCAATAATTCAAAGTTTGATGCTGCAGCTGAAAGATTTTGTAGTTTTTAAGCACAAAAAATATTAACATTTTATCTTTTATTCTCGAATTCCCACGTTTTTTTTTATAGAAGAGATGTTTTAAAGATATCAGGCTGATCACAGTTATAGAATATTACAAACTACACTCATATTTGTTAGCACATTACAGTTTACCCTATTTCATATAGTTTGATGATGGTTTTTTATGTGATGGGCTTTCATTTAAATAATAATTGAACAAAGCTGACAGGAAGTGTCCTCTTCTAACTCCGAACAAGGGCAGTTGTGTGTCACGTATTAATGCCAAGCTTTTTGAAAAAAATGCTTGCTTTTAAATTCCTGTCCTGGGCAGACACAACAACAACAGGAAGAAGGGCCATTTTCACAGGTGTCAGGAAGCACAGGAAATAAACAAGCTGAATACTGGAAAACATTTTTTTTGTACCAGTAAGAGTCAGAGGTGAGGCTAATAAGAGATATTTTTAGCTGGGACAGGATTATTTTGCAGTTGTTGCCAAAATGTTTGTTATAATTTTGATCTCCATTGGATGTTTTGCACTTTAATGGTCCGTGGTCACATATTAAAACAGGACTTGAAAGAAAAAGCATTTTCCTGTGGTGAAGGGGTCACTTGTTCACATGTTTGATCATGAATTACCTGCAGTTTCATTCTAAAAAAGAAAAAAGACTGTAAAATAATAATAATAAAATAAACACTAATTGAATCAGCCACATGGCTTATTTATTGCAATCATCATTAACCAATATGTATTTGAGTACAGTTAAATTTTTACTTACAACTTCCATTCACAAAATGTAGTAGGATTTATCAGAACTCAATGCTAAACGCATGCTTGATTAATATATTCATTGTAATACAACATAATTTACTAGTTGACACATTTAAATTCAAATAAAACCTACCTGTTTTGCATTTCAAAGACAGTCTGTGGAAAATAATCAAAGGATTTGAGACTTTGAAAAAATGTAAAGCTTTATCAAATATTCTGGGAAGGCTGTATTCTTTATGAAGACTCAAGAACTTTTTATTCTTTCTTGGAGTAAAGGAGCATTGAAAATTGGCATGCCACTCACAATATGAAGATATTTCCTCAATGTTATTAATTTCAGTTCTACTAAAGGACTTAAAAGACTTTTATGAATGCTTTCCACCAGGAAGGAAAATATACATGTGTATTTTTCACGAAAGATCATACAGTATCTCAAAATTAAACCATTTCCATTCCTGACTTTTTTTCTCCCATCGTGAATAATGCGACTCCCATATCAATGGATGTTTTAGTGCAGCTTTATTGGCAAAACTACATTGAGAAGTCTCTCCATGTAGCTGCATAAGTATAGAAACTCTCCTATCAATGACAAATCCTTTGTAAAGCCAGTAAACATCGTCTTTGCTCTTCAGTTCGTCTCATGCAATGAGTATTTTTCCATGACCAAGAAATGTTTTTCTTCATGGGAACAAAGAATATTTTGCCATTTGTGGAAGTTAAGAAAGTAGGGCGTTCCTCGACTTAAGAGTGAAGGATGCCTGAAAAATTCTCAGCACTTTCTGCCCCTCCGTTTGGATACATCATGTTATATCATCATGGGAAACGAGAATTCCTTTTACTCAAAAGACATACTTCTCCCCAGACTTCTTAGCATTTTTACACTGTTCGGAAGGGCTATTCCCACCCCCTAGAAATAAATCCCTATAATGACATCCTGAGAATATCAACGTATCTTCCTCTTTTCTCCACAGAGCTTCTATTCAGAATTTAATTTACCAGTATCTGGGTAACCCTATTTTAGAGACAGGCATGTCATATTCTTCTAGCAATAGTGTATAAAGTGCACATGCAAGTTCTAAAGTTTACAACTCAAAGACAGCGAGCATTTTATTTGACTTTTTTTATTTATGGGTAAGAAAAAACACATCAATCACCCCACCCCACATGTTTAAGATTTATTCCAACGTAGATATTACAAGATATTAAAAGACGGAATCTCATTTGTTTAACCACTGCCCCAAGCTTTCAGACTTCCTCAATTTACTTGCCTGCAATATGAAATCATGTTTTATGTATTGACTGGTAAAATTGTGAATTATTTTATGTAGCATGCCACTGTAACAGAGATCTGGAGTTCTTCTGTAGAGAATGAATCTATCGTCAGTCTCTACAGCATTCATACAACTAAGCCTTTACAGTAATGGCCACTATGGAGCAAAGTATATAGTGCTAAAAACACTCAGCATGAGAAAAAGAATTTTATAAGATGAAAGATTATCTCCTTGAAGAAACTCCAGCAAGGACACAACCTCAGATCAATGCAAGATCTCAATTTTCCTTTGGTCATTTGATCACTATGTGTCTTCCCCCTTTGTTTGTAATGTGTCTTTGATTACAGCACATTTATTTGTTAAGCTACACAGATATGTAAAAGTCACAGTATAATCAACTGAAGGGTATTTATAGATATTATCTACTGCAGCAGTTCTCAACCTCAACCATAACCATGTCAAGGACCCCTAAAACTGATACACATCAGGCCATAGGCCTATTTGATAAGATTTGCTCACTGCCCCATCAGATAAGATTGAGTGTGAATAGTCATTATTATACATTCTCTTATCTGTCAATTAAAAAAAGTGAAATAAATATATTAACTTTTTTTTCTGGGGAACCCCCTCAAGGGCCCCAGGTTGAGAACCACTGCATACTCACATATTTAGATACGACTAACTTTTGCCTGTAATTGCGTAGAGCAGTTTGTAATTATTATTAATGCAGAATAAAACCACTCACCAGCCTTTCCTCTGGGTTCTAAGATAATGCAACTACTGTGGCAAATGATGCATCGCTAATTACGTCAAGAGATAAATTATGCAATAAAAAGCAAATGACAACAGTCAGTTATAACTTTGGTTTAATTGTAAGAGCATTCTTTACATTGGCTGGTGTCATATACATGATATTTCCCATGTCTGCTCAGTACACATAAAATATTATTATGGAAAACTTCAAAATATTTAGTGGACTACAGTTAATCATGAAAAATATTGCTGTATCCAGTTTGAAAACAAATACAAGGCAATTACTTGTGACATTAACTCTCATTTTCTCAACAGTAATGTATGAAGGCACACTAAGTGAGAGAATCAGGGTCTACGCTGAAACTAAAGACTACAGGATCGTTTAATGAATCTACTCAGAAACAGATAAAGAGAGATAGAGAATATGAAGAGAATACCATAGTCTGAATGTTTCATTAGAAAAGATGATGGTGTGAAACAAGAACCAAATAAAACTTCCAAATGCTGTAAAAAAGTTTTTCATCGTTAAACATAACAAAATATATCTTTCAGTTCATTTATAAGTTAATGCTACATTTACACTGAATAGATTCAGTCTTGTCAGCACTTGTCAGCGAGGGTTGAGCCGCTTTGGAGCAGTGGATCTGTCTGTGTGTTGATCTGTGCTCTGGGCAGTGCTGACCTCTCCTGAGCCCACCTCTCCCCCTGAAAATACAAGTGAAAGAATTTGTTATTCAGTCAGTTCATTGAATTTTTTAACTTAATTTGGTAGGACATTTGACTGCTACAAGTCTCACTATGTTTTACCTGCTTGTGGCTCAGTCTTGAGCTTGCTGGCGATTTTGGCAAAGAATTTGAGGTTGAGACAAGCGCCTGTCTCCCTGTCACATATGCCACCTTTGCAGTTGCATGTCTTGCGGCACTCAACCCCGTAGGTTCCATACAGACAATCTGTAAAGAGAGAAAACATTATTTTAGAGTAGTCTGCTTTGTCTCACAGAACAAGCAAGGGAAAATGGGTTAGTGTACCTGACAGGATCTGGCTCTTATTCACAGTCAACATAATGATAATCAGTGATAAAGAGAAATGGGCCAAAGGAAAAAACTGCAAGTTGATAGTTGCAGGAATGTTTAAAGAACAAGCCTCTAATGGGCTCATCATTAAGTTAATTCATATTTGAAGCAAGATGCACAGGTCTGCGTATGTACATATAACAACTGGTTATATGGCAATGCTTATTCACTGCTATAATTCAATAAATAGAGCCTAAAAGACTAGTTATAACATAATGGGACACTGCATTTGGTGCAGCAGGGGATCACACATTCAAAATGCAGCATACAGGCAGAAACAGCACACACCAGGCACATTAAAATATTGAATGCCAACACACCTTTGCAGATGCCATATTCGTCCCCATAATCGTCTTCATCCTTGTAGAACTCGCAGAATAATCCCGGTCCGCACTTTACCCCGTGCATCCCCGACACTGTGCGGTAACAGTGCTCCCCTCTGCCGGCTGCGCAGACCTGGCAACAGCCGCAGTCATCCAGGACCGTCCGTGTGCACAGCTGCGTCCCACCGCACCGCTCCGCGTTGCATCTGTCGGGGCAGTTCACCGCGTACTTGACATTGGCGCTCCACGCCTCAGCATCTCGCACTATGAGGGAAGACAGCACTGTGATGAGGAGAAAAGACATCACTGGATGCGGTCGGAGAGGCTTGTGGAAAGGGCTGCTGTATCTCTGGCTCTCTCTTCTTTTTCTTTTTTTCTTTTTTTTTTTTTTTTTAGGATGAGCGGTCTCGGGGAGAGAAAGAGAAGAGGACCACCTCTGGAAGACTTGAGTGGAGTGACCTGTGGTTCATCAGGTTGTATGGTTATCTGCGGTGAACCACTTTGTTTTGCACATGACTTGCCCTCGTCAATTTCCTCATTCCGGTGTTGTCGTCCTTTTTTTTGTCAGTCAGCCCCCTTTTTAGAAATCCGGCTTGGAAGTGGGATTTACTCTGGACCGCCATCCAGGAATTGAAATCCGTGTGACCTGATGTCATAAGTTATCTTTGGTTTGTTATTGTGTTTGGTGAGTGACGGAACCCCCAAACCTCCGATTGCATCAGGTTTGACGTGACTGGCTCGGCTTTGAACGATTACATTTTATGTTATAGGATGTTTTCAGCCACAACATCCTATGACTGGAAATTGTATTGACAACAGAAGATACATCATTTTCAGCTCAATTAAAATCTTGTAGGCTCACATAAGAACGGTAGCCTCTTAAATGTAGGCTGTGTAAATGATAAAAAGTTTAAAAGTGAGAAAATAAAGTAAATAAAAGGTAAAAAATTTTTATTTTATTGTTTATTTATTTAATACGGCATCATAGGGTCGTATACAAGAAGCAAAAAGAAGAACAGAAGATGAAATAATTATAGACTACATGGGCAAACTTAGCTACTTTTATCATTTTATTAACCTGTCTAACACTAAAGAACTGCGCAGTAACATAAACAAACAAACAAACAAACAAACAAACGACACCAGCTGCATGATTTGGTGCACCATGCACACAGAGGTTGAGATGCATTAATGGTAAAGTAATGGCACTGCATAGCATTTTCTCCACTAAAAGGGCACCCTAGAGGACACTTTATCACATTTTATTGCATATTGGATCACCGTCAATATGATAAAATACAGCTACTTTATCATGTTTTATCTATCCAAGAGGGCACTTGCAACACGCGGGCACCAGGAGGAACCAGTGCCACTGACTAAAAGTGACACATGCCATCAAATGTGACATGTAGCAACAATTGAAACCTCTATGTTCTGAGACAAGTCTGTCTTGTAGTTATGTTGATTTTTTTTCTTCTTTTTTAAATGTTGTAACTTCTAAAATGTGTATATGTGTTTTGTTTTATTTCTCTTGTCTATTAATTGATTGGTAAGCTGATACAGGAAAATATATGTTATGTTATTATTGAAACTGTTGCACAGTAATTTCCCTCGGGATAAATAAAGCTTCTTGAATCTTGAATCTTGAATCTTGAATAAAAGAGACAAGCAATTATTAGATAACAGCCAAATTACAAATGTGACTGTAATTTAGTAGGTTAATGCAATTCCATAAAGTTGGGGCACTAGATTAATGAGAAAGGTCTGGGGTCATATGTCCTGATGTCAAATTGTGTAATAATTTGATTAAGGTACTTAGGTCAATGTGTGATACACTGGCTTATTCATTCATACTTTGTAACTTCTGTAATAATGCAATCTTTAAAAATCACTACTTTTACTCATATAATTTCTGTCTGTCACATACTGTGGCATACATTTACTTCTGTCTATATATTGTATTATCATAAATACTCAGACTATTATATTACTATTTTTTATTTAGTACATCCTACCTATATATACATTTTCTATTCTATACATATTGTGTTATATATTGTAATATAACTATTATTTCTATTCTTTAACATTATATAAGCACCTTGAGCAACTGTACCAAACTTCCTCCTCGGATCAATAAAGTATTTCTGATTCTAATTCTGACTCTGAAAGTCCAAAAACGCTGGATCCTACATTTCCCATAATGCAACATCACCAAGGTTGAGAGGACATAACCTCATGACAAGAAAACCCAATGTGTAAAATAAATGGATTGACTTTTTAAATATCCGTTTTTGTAATTATTTTTTCAGTATCTGCAACTGTTTTAATATTTATATGAAAAAAAAACAACCGTTTTTTAATTTGACGTTAATGAATTTAATATGGGTTTTGGAGTATGAGGACAAATACTTGTTCCCATGTAACACACACACTGGACTGTTATGTTATGTGGCAAAAAATAAAAGTGGGAAAATAAAACACAGAACTATGAAGACAGTCCACACTCCCGACACAAGATGGCGGCACCGGTTGGCGTCAGTGTTTGAAGCTGAAGCAGACGAATAAGAAGAGGAAAGAGGAGACGGTTGATATGATATTCACGTCCAAGGGAGACCTCACTGGGACGGGACAGGTAACGCAAACCATTTATCGGCACGGGGTATTGTGTTTTTTTAATATATATAGTCAAGGTAACTCACTGCTATGTCTGCGGTGTATTTTATTCCCACAATAGATATCTTAACCTATTTGATACGCGTGTTAACGAGAGCCACGGGAGTGCTTTTGCTGAGAGCTGTCAGCCAACAAGCGGAGGGGCTTGGTCGGTTTTGACAGCCATGGACCAGACTAGCAACTGCACTGCAGCCAGCGTTAGCTCAGCTGTCACCGCAGATGCAGAATAATGTTACCGGTGTTTGTGAATGACACGGCGGAGACTGTGTTTCACATTGAAGCATTTGTGTCACCGTTTGTGTCGGTGCGGCGAAGAGGTGTTAATGTAAGAACGGGCTAACTATCGTCCGACATGGAGAGCACATTTAACGTTTAATGCTACAAGATGTTGACAGACGCTTCAAACTAAGAAGCCAGATAGCGAAGGTTTGGGTAGTGTAATTGTAAATTAATTGAATTATCCTGTCGCCTGTCGTTACCGTGAATGCCTAACGTAATGACATTGCAACGTTAAATGGACTAACGTATTATAACGGTATGTTTTTATCTCACTCCCTTTCCTCCCCCTCCCAGCAGCTTAACATAATTAAGTTTTTAGTCAGACGTTATGTAGCTCCTGTTGTGGTGAAGATGTAGCCTTTAATATCACATATTCAGTGCTGACATTAGCAAGTTTGTCTGATTAACAGTCATCCACTGTCATCCATTGTCTAAATGCTTATTGTGGTTGGGGTTGTCGTGGCAACAGAGCAGCACAAGCGTCCTTTTTGGTCCAGCAACTTCCTCCACTTAGTCTGGATGACTTTCAGGGGACATGTAACACCTCCAGTGTCTCCTGCCACCAAGACCCAGAGAGTCACCAAAGGGAGGTTGCAAAGGGGCCATATAGGCGGCCAGAACCATCTTTACAGGCTTCAGGGCTTCAATCAAAGTGAAGAAGGATAGTAAAGGTCCTCGCTACTAGTTTAGCTTTGGGGTTTGAGTTATTGGTACGCAGGGTGGGGAAATTAACTTCTTAAAATGTGAACATCACTTAATATTAATCATCGTTTCGTGTCTGAAATCTACCAGCCACTTTCATATCTTACCAGCATTTGCATGGTGGCTGGTGCTTATTTGCCACCCTGTTGTAAGGACATAAAAGGCATTTGACAGTGTCAGACAGGGCTCAGGGAAATCTATTTTATAGCATTACACATAAATTATTATGTTACACTGCATTACATTTATTTAGCAACTTATTTAGCGACTGCATTCAACCTATATAACTCAAAAATTTAATTATAAAAGGAATCATACAACCTGAACTTTAAATATGCTGAACTGCTTTAAGAAACAGGATCAATCGATGAATATAAAAAATAACTGACAAGATTTATTTTTCTAAAGAGCATGTGTTACTTCAGCTGATTCCACTAATCAGCCATTGTTATTGTGACAGCTTTTTTGGATGAAGAATACTTTAAAATATGTGAATATGTGACATTCAGATACATGTTGACATATCTTTGTGTAATGTCCTCTGATAACACATGGTACTGCATGTTACTGATATTGCTTTTTGGTGTATGAATGCTATTGATGTTATCATTAACCTCTAGGCCTACACACTGCCCATATTTTTATATTATTAATTATAGCTTACCGGCTAAGTTACTGGGATATTTTGGCTCGATTTGTTATCTGTAATAACAAGTAAGACAAGATGTTTTGTGTGTGTGTGTGTGTGTATATTCTAAATACCTTACATGGACTGAGATTGGTGAACTGTAGAGTCAAGTGGTTTAAAATCTGAAGCTAGCTGAGCAGAAACTCAAGAGGTGCCCTGGATGTTTATGTCCTGCAATTCCAGATAGTTTGTAATCAGCGATGGTTGCGCCTAAAATTGCCGGTGGTTGCTTGCTGGTGGTTGTCTGACCGAAGGCCCGTTGCTATATCAATGCTTGCTGTTATTTTGGGCCAGAGTGGAAACCATATAGCCCCACAGGCCTCAGGCTAAGCAACAGAGATGACTCTGGACTGTGGTCAAAGTGGCATGCTCACATGTTCAGCAGCCTGTAGCTAGCATTCTCACTCTCATATGTTTTTGTTGTTAAATCATAGAAGGAGTCTCAGCTGTATGGAGATTTCTGTGTTAGTTTACCCTCAACCTGGTGTGTTGCTTGACAGGAATGAAAACTCCTAGCCTATACTCTTTGCCATGGGAATGTCATGCAACTGACATTCCCATGAAATCACCAACTAAGATATAAATGGTGACATCCATATTGTGACTGTCATGGGGAATGTCATGTTATTAACCTATTTTATGGATTACATAGTTTTCAAGGGGTTGAATCTGGTTAAAAAACCTCATATGAGTAACTAAAATGCAAGATGGGAAAACTAAAATCTGTATTTCTTTGTTTCAGGAAAGCTGTTCTCGTGAATATATATATATATATATATATATATATATATATATATATATATATATATAATAATTTCCACTCAACAGCACTAAACACACTTGTTTTTTTTTGTTTGGAAAGCAGACAAAAAATGCAGACAGACAGGCAGACAGACTGGGGGTTAGGTGGAGTCCCAGTGGTCTTTGCATGGGATTGTATTTCAGGGCATCAGGTGACCAACTTGGAGATGTTGACTATGACAACAGCATTTTGGCTGGGACAGAGAATATGAATGAATTGGCATGGGAGGCAGACTAAAATCACTTCTGAGACTAATCTCTCAAAGCAGGTTTCATTCTTTAACTGGCCATGTTATGAAACAAATACTTTTAAATGATAATAAACCGATTACATCCCTTTTGAATCTCATAGCATAACAGCTCCCTTAGCCCTCATTAGAGTGGGTGTGTTGATTAGCTGTTACAGTATCATAGGGTGAGGTGGCCTATTTAAGTGATACCCACTGGGCTTATGCCACTAGCCTAGATGTACTGTATGCTGGAAAAGTGCCAACACTAAGTAGAAACCAGACACCTTTACACTGAATTGTATTAGCAGGAAAATGCATTAGATGATTGGCTTTCAGCAGCAAATGTTGCCTGTAAATTGATGACAGCCATAAAAAAAAGAGCCATTTCATTATGTTAGTCAAGTGTGATATGCATGAATTTATACATCTGGTAATATACAGGTCTCATTAGCTCTGTTAATCATATTTCCCGCTCTGTTTTTCAGGTGTAAATCAGAGTATAGATAATGCTCAGACATGGTGCCTTGTCAGACACATGTGTTGCTGAAGTGGCAAGAGCACTTCAATAGCTCCTGGGCAGCGGAAGACAGTGTACAGACAGCCAGGAGGCATGGAGCTGCTGTGCTCTACAATAGGCTCCTTCACAACAAGGAAGTGGTGACTCTGGCTCAGCCTGTTCAAGAACTTGTCGGCCCACGCCTGCCAGACTTCGAGTGCGAGTCCAGTGCCTCAGCGGAGAAGGAAGAGTACCTGTCATCCCTGCTTCACAGCCAGCGATGGCTGGCTCACCGCATGCTGACGCAAACCTCCTACACCTTGGGCCTCCATCACAGGCTGGTAGTTCTGCAGAGGATCTACTACGCACTTCACAGCAAATACCATGACAAATTCCGCGTGCAGCTGCCCTCCCAGTCCACAGACAGTGGCACTGAATGTGGGCAACTTGAGCTGGCCTCAGAGCCTTGCCTGCCAGGGGCAGCATCCAAAGTCAAGTCGGGAACAGATGTTCTGATAGAGATGGGCGTGAGGACAGGTTTGAGTCTGCTCTTCTCGTTACTGCAGCAGAACTGGAGATACGCAGCCTCTGTGCACCCAGAGTCGGTGCTGTGCAATGACGTGCTTGCCACAGCGTCCTCTGTGCTGTCTTCTCTGCCACCACTCTCTCTGGCCAATGAGAATAAGATACCGTCAGTCGGGCTGGACTGCCTGGCACAGGTGGCTGACTTCCTTAAGAAGACATCGGTGAGCAGTGGGACCGGCGGGGCAGACCTGACTGGTCGGAGGCTAGCACTGGAGCTGCTGCTTGGCCTGGCCATGCAGAGAGGCTCTCTAAAGTTTCTACTGGAGTGGGTGGAGGTAGCCATGGCTGCTTCCATGTCCTCATCCACCTCTACACTGTCTTCCTCCTCCTCACTGAGCTCCCAGCAGTCAGCTGGTGTGGGCTTTGATGTAATCCATCAAACGTTACTTCAAATGAGGCAATATTCGGTACGTTATGTGTTCTTCAAATTCGGATGTTTTTTTTCTGGTGTGTTTGGAGGAATCTTCCTTTTACTGTATGTTTCATTAACTCTTTTTAGCAATAACTCTTATCAACCCAATGTCATACAGTAGATTGTTGAGAATTTATTAAGCTACCCGTGGACTAATTTTAATTCCCATCTCCTGGCATTGCATGATAATTTGGATTTATTTGTTTATGAAAGTTTGACATTTTCAGACCACAACATGGGATCATCTGGCGTAATATTAACAGAGCTGGTTCTTAAATATCGTTGCATTATAAAGAAAGGCAAACAACAGCCTGTGGAAGGAATTCAAATGTGTTCAAAACTCAATATTAGTGGTTGTTCTGCTTTGCCTTGGTATTTTACTTTATTATATATGACATTTATGGACATACTGATAAATGAGGCCCATTGTCTGTAAAGCAGGAAAATGGCTCTTCACTGCCTCATCCATCCCTGCTGTAGGCTGTCCTTTTTATTCGAACAGTCTCATTTGAAGCTTGGAGTGATGCATTAGTGTGCAGATAAGGATTAAGATTGAGTCAGTCTCCCTGCCCCTCTGTAGTTATGTGTATTGAGTCATCCTTTAGCAGGCTAATCAGCTTTGCAATATTTCTGGACAATTGACAACCAGGGCAGCGTATTGCCAACAACATGATGATTGATTTTGCCTGTTAAGCACATCCTACAGTACATATCATTTGTGGTTCTGTGATAGCTAAAGAAAGGCAATATTTAAGATATTTCTACTAGGAGTAGAATCTAAATTCTTGCCTCCTTGTTTTTCTTGACTTTGCCTTCTGCCTGATCATGCAGTGACTTGTCACTGTTTTTGGAAAGAGAGGCTCTTCTTGCTTTGATATACACTTCTGATTTAGAAAGAATGTGCACAAAAAATAGCAAGTTAAGGATGCAAAAACACTTATTTATTTTATATCCAAACATCATATTTACACACAGTGATCACTGGTTACGGTAGAAACAGACACTATGTTGAAGGATAAACATAATTCTTTCTTTTTTTTTTTAAAGGGTTTCCGTGGGGACTCTGTCAATACTCAGGTGCTGAAGAAAGATGCAGATGGACTTTGTCGACTCTCCCAGGCAGCTCTCTGCCTGTTTGAGGAGGTAAGAGAGATTATAGGCACATACTGTAACATATAGCTACTATTAAGAATTTTCTACTTACCTACTTTCCACTCACTGATTTTATGGGCCTCACCCGTCTCCCTTTTGACAGATTTGTAACCTAGCGTCCTACTGCCTGTGCTCCTGCAGCACTGATGCAGCTGCTCCTGGTACAGAGAGCGACACAGTCATGGTGTATGTGTGGGGCAGTAACAGCAGCCACCAGCTGGCAGAGGGAACTCTGGAGAAAATCCTGCTGCCAAAGCTGACTCAGGGCTTCAGTGATGCCCAAATGGTATGGGTACCCATAAGGACAGGACTAACAATTATCTATTTTACAGGTTTACTTATTTTTATACATTCATTATCATTATTTTTCAGTTTAGAACATACAATATATTAAAAATTATATATAAATAGAATGTATATATAAAAGAAGAATTATTTTGAACTTTGTCTAGATGCTTCTTTTTTTTCTCCTCCTGTCATATCAGTTTAAAGTATATCTCTCTCAGTCATAGAAAGTCTGCTTCACTTTATCCTCATATATATGTATGTATTATTTATTTTTTAGAACATACAAAGCTGTACTCATATCCATTTCAAGTCTGTTTCGTTGCCTGTTTGTGTCACATCTGTAATGCGTTAGAGAAGTGTAGTAATTTTATTATCAGAAATATTGTGCTAGTTGTAATATAAATCACATATACCACATGGCTTTTATAAAACTGTTACAGTATATATTTCATGACATTATGAGACATCCTCAACATTCTTACCTACACACAAAAAGAGCAAAATAACATTTTCTTTCCCCTTATAACACCTATTCCAGTATCACTGCAGTCTGTTGTATTGACTCCTGTACAGATTTGTGGGTGGGAGAAATTGAAAGTGTGCCAGAAACTTAGAAGCCTATTTTTTAAATATGTTTTGTCCTCCTTTTAGATTGAGGCAGGCCAGTACTGCACCTTCTCAGTATCTGCAGATGGTTCAGTGAAAGCATGTGGAAAAGGCAGCTATGGCCGTCTGGGCCTGGGGGACTCCAACAACCAGTCCATGCCCAAGAAACTTGTGCTGGAGCCACATAGGAACATGAAGAAGGTGTCCTCCTCCAAAGGCTCTGATGGTCACACTTTGTCCATCACTATAGAGGGAGAGGTAAGAAGTTAACTACAACTACTCGTACATATTTCACAGGTTTGCAGATTTGCAGACTTTTGACAGTTGCATAATATGTTTAAGATTCTTTTAAAAACTAGTTTACAGTACATTTTTGATAGCTTTTTGATTATGATTTACACTTTTTCACTCACTTTACCTCTACTTCCTGTGTAGGTGTTAGTGAGATTGAGACTTTTTTCTCATGAATTGCAATTGTAATTTTCAAACTATTTCTTTCAGGTGTTCAGCTGGGGTGATGGAGAGTATGGGAAACTGGGCCATGGCAACAGTGCTACACAGAAATATCCCAAAATCATACAAGGACCGCTGTTTAGCAAAGTACGCTGCTTGTTTGGGAAAAGATGGATATAGCATGTTTTATATAGAATGTTTGTTCTAGTTTTATATGTGTGTATTTTCTTAAGCCATGTGATCTGGTATCATTTTTAATGTGTTATTGTATCTCTGCTAGGTTGTTGTTTGTGTGTCTGCTGGCTACAGACACAGTGCTGCTGTGACTAATGATGGGGAGCTTTATACCTGGGGAGAAGGCGACTTCGGCAGACTTGGTACACACCTTTTATTCTCAAGTTGCCTGTGCTTATTTGTCTCAACAATCTCAGTGAAATTCCTCCTCTGGTATGTTAGCAACAACGTCCTGTGTTTCTCCCCTGAGCAGGTCACAGTGACAGTCAGAGTCGTAACGTGCCCACACTGGTGAAGGACATCAGTGGTGTAGGGCAGGTGGCCTGTGGCAGCTCCCACACCATTGCTGTGGCACAGGATGGACGCACTGTGTGGTCCTTTGGAGGAGGGGACAATGGTATGTTAACAGATGACATACAGTTTGATTTAAGCCCACAATGGAGCGGTCAGTTGGTGAAAATCCCACTTTAAGTGGAAGGTTTTCATTTCTATAAAGAAAATAAAAAAAAGCTTGAGCAGAAAATCTAATAGCTTTAATAAAAATAACACACACTATGTCAATTTTACCTAAATGACAGTAACATATTCGTATCATTTCTGGTCAGTCTCATATCTTTAGCTAGAGTGAACTAATGCTGGTACTCGACATGACTCATCCTTGCAGGTAAACTAGGTCATGGAGACACCAATCGTGTGTATCGCCCCAAGGTCATAGAGGCCCTGCATGGATTCATCATCAGGAAAGTGTGTGCTGGCAGCCAGTCATCTCTGGCCCTTACCTCTGCAGGACAGGTGAGATGCAGCACTTGAGTCAGACATGGATTTTTAATGGCAGAATTGCCTAGTATCAAATTTTTCTGGATAAAATTAAGACAGCTCTTTGGCTAAATGCTTTACTTTTGTAAAGCTGATCTTCTGACAAATAGGTGAAACGGTTCTTAAAACTTAAAGCTTATTGAGCTCTTTCTACATTCTCTTTGTGGAAAGCTTTTATTTTGAAGGAGCATGCTAACAATCGTCATTCCTATTCTTCAACAGCACTTGACATGTTTAGTCCAAATAATATATTTGTATTTGGTCACATTCTAAATACAAGGATGGAACACAAAGATAAATAGGTGGATCAAGAAATGACTAGATAGAACATTTATTCAATAATGCATACATTTGTGTTTATTCCTTTTTATCTAGGTGTTTGCATGGGGCTGTGGCTCGTGTTTAGGATGTGGCTCCTCTGAAACAACCTCTCTGAGACCCAGGTTTATAGAAGACCTGAGTATCACCAAGATCATTGATATCTCATGTGGAGACAGCCATTGTCTGGCTTTGTCCCATGGTAAGTAACCTTCAACCGTTAACAGTCAGTTAATTTGATGTAAGAGTCATAATACTTTTTATAGGTTTGTTAATGGTATATTATAATTGTGAATGTGCCCTGATGCTGGTCACCTTTCATCAGAGAATGAAGTGTATGCCTGGGGGAACAACACAATGGGCCAGTGTGGGCAAGGCCACACCTCTACTCCAATTACCAAACCCAAGAAAGTGCTGGGTCTAGAGGGGGTGTCGATCCAGCAAATCACTGCTGGCACTTCTCACAGCCTGGCTTGGACTGCAGTTCCAACAGACAGGTAAAGGCTCATCAGGGTGTTGCAGTCTGCAACTAAACTGCTAGATACCAATAATTCTTACACTCTGGCCCTTTAAGCCAGTCTACAGTCCACTTGTGTTTCATTGGTGTTGTGGAAAATATATTCTATTCCTCACCACTGTAAACCTACAGAATGTGATCTCACCATATAAATCAGAGTGGCATCTCTGAACATTTCCATCCTTTTATACTGCTGAACTGTTCTTTTATCATCCCCTGTCAAATCTGTGGTTCTATCTTATTACACATATTACATGTGCTGATGCAGCTCTTTTAAAGTGATGTGGTCTTTTTATAGGCAACTGGTCGCATGGCACAGGCCCTTTTGTGTCGACTTGGAAGAGAGTACTTTCACCTACCTACGCAACTTCCTAGAAAGTTACTGTGATGGCATTGGGAATGAGACTCCCCCTGCCCCATTCTTATCTAAAAGGTATGAAATTAAATTAACACAGCACTCCATAAGTTATGATTATACTGTATAACCTGTTACTGAAGATTCATATTCAGGATAGAATCACATGCAAAAAATGTTGTTGTAAAAATTACTTTTTTGTGGCCTGTAGAACTACTGTTGAACTCACCACCTACAGAATGACACATGGACTCCCACACATGCACTTTCCCTCCTATCCACTTAGCCAACACTCCTAATGCTCTCTGTGTGTATTCCTCAGGGACCACCATCAGTTTCTTTTGCTGTGCATGAAGCTGCTGTCCATTCACTTGTCCTTGGCCCATGCTGGGGGCACCGGTGCCATGGTTTTGGGGGCTCAGGGGAGGCCCCTAAGAAACCTGCTCTTCAGGCTTATAGATACCAATATGCCAGACTCCATACAACAGGTAAACTAAAACTCTGTCCCTGCCGATATTATTTTCATAATATGAACTAATACTAGAAAGAGGCCGGCTGCTTATATAAGAACTGTCGAAATAAAAGTGTCAGTGGGCTGTTAGAGCCTATATGTGCTAACTTTGTTTTCTTTATTGCTTGCAGTAAATGCTAACCATTGATATCCATTTGTCTTTATAATGTGTTTATATTCCTGTCCATCCTTAGGCAGTATTGAACACGCTGTCCATTGGTGCATCCCTGCTGCTGCCTCCACTGAGGGAAAGGACAGAACTGCTCCTGTCCCTCCTTCCTCAGGGCCCTCAGAGCTTGAATGTCCTCTCCAAAGGACAGGTATATAAAAAACATTGTTATAGTAGTGCTGGTTACCATGACCTAATGTTTTATACATGGTGCATTTTTGTCTCAATACATTATCGGGCAGGAATTTAGCTTTTATAGGTTTAAACAAAGGACGCACTTGAACAATTGTATTTAACTGCCATAAAAAAGACACGTATTCTGCCTTCGCTACTTGGCTTTCCTCATTTTATCTACAACTCTGATCCAAATAGTTGGCTAGAAAATGGATGGATGGATGAAGCTAGCGCCAACCTGGAGCGTTGCTAGCCAATATGTGTTGAGGACTGTTTGCTGTAAAACAATATATTTCTTCTCCACAGAAATGTTTTTGGTAACCTCACATTTAAATGATCAAATACCAGACAATTCTCTCTTCTTCTTTCCTCTGTATCGTTCAAAGCGTTTGCAGTTAGACATGGTCCTCAGCAGCCTTCAGGATCAGAGCCATGTAGCTTCTCTACTAGGTTACAGCAATTTTGGGGAGGTGACAGCCCTTGGACCCCCTCTGACACCCGCTATGTCTGTCCGGCCGCCCTCGTCATCCAGCTCTATTGAGGCCTATGACCCTCTGCACCTAGCAGAGGTGCTGCTCAGAACCCTGCTCCTCAGCATAGGCTTTTATACGGTATGGAAAACATGGTTTTTGTGTTGGATTTCCTCATTTTAACTAGTAGTGCATTGTTTTCTCTGTCAGGTCCTAATGCCTATTTTCACAAATGTTTGGATATTGTGGTACACATTGCTACTGTTGTTGTAGTGATGTTCCTACTCCTCCACATGCTTTCTCTTATTGTCTGTGTTCATACAGGAACGGGCATTTGGGGAATTGGAGAAAAACAGTGACAAGCAGCTATCAAGTGATAGCCAGGGACAGACTGATCCTCCTTCCCACTTCCACCAGCTGCTATCTGGACTTCACAAACACTTGCTCGCCCATTGCTTCATCCATTCCAGCCCTGAGGTACACTACAGAATCAGCTGTACACCATGTTACCCAGAACTCTGTGGTCATATTGTTGCATTTATGTTGACAGTGATTCTGTTGTTCTGTAGGATGACAGCAGTGTAATGCTGCTTCGTGAGCATCTTTACCTGCTGCTCCCCTGTGCTGCTGAGACACTCAGGAGGTCCACCAAACTGTTGAAAGAGAGCTCCCTGGATAAACAAATAATCAAGAAGCTGCACAGTAAGAATAACTGCTGTCATTGTAACCTAGTTACTCTACTGTCCCACATATTTTTTGTTGTCATGTGAGTTGTTTGCCCAGATCTTGATGGCTAAACTAAAATCACTTCCCTGATAATGTTTTTTTTTTTCTTTTTTTATTGTTGGGTCAGTCAGCACCGAGTTGTCAGTTGGTTAAATGACAAGCACATATAAAATTTTATTTAATCTTCTATGTTGCTTCTATATCTGCTGTCTATCTGTTTTCCTGTTATTTTTATCTGTCACTCTAATTCTCCTCTCTCATCTCAACCCTTGTCCCAGTGGTGTTGTACAACTCAGTGTCTGGCAGCCTGCTGTGCCAAGTAATGTACTCCTTGCTGCTGCTGCCCTTGGGCACAGTTCAACCCCTCCTCAGCCATTTACTGGCCTTGTTGGAGTGCCTCAATGATTTCAACAGGTTGCTGCCAGAGACAGGCCTCCTGGAGGAACAAGAGCTAGGGATGGAGGCTCAGAAAACCTGTTCAGGTCAGTAAATTTTGACTGACTTGCTTGCTTATATTATTGTTGTTATTAGAGTTTACAGGAGTGTCACGGGTGTAGTTTTTTGCAAGAGGATGGCACATTCTTACATTTAAGGTTCTTCTTACTGGAGAAATTATGTACTGGTTTCACAACAACAAGGGATCTTCATTACAGATAAAAGTGAAGAAAACACATGCCTTGGACAGCAGCAACAAGAGGAGGAGTGCAAGTGGGTTTGGCTGTTGGATCTGGAACGATCTGTAGCGTTGGCAGTCGGCCGTTGCCTTGGTGGTATGCTGCAAGGCCCGCCGCCCTCACCTCAGGAGAAAACATCAGAGTTCTGGCTATCAAATGTCCTCCTCAGGAACGGCCTTGAGATGGACTTTGAGCAGCTGGGTAGGAAAACATACTGCTTGCTCACCATGCTTTGATATGTGCTAATGTTTTGGCAGATAGATACTGGCTGAATGCAACGTTCATCCCCGGATTAATGTTGCACCAATGTGTCCACATTCAGTTTGAAACCACAAATAAAGAAACCACATCATTGGCTACATTACATGACAGTACAGCAAGAGGTTGTTACGGAGACTAATGAGTAAGGAATACTGTTTAAAATTTTCGAGACAGACAAAAAAACGTAGGGATAGAATGAGGGGAACAACGGGCAACAAAGTTACATAGTATACATCTTAGACCATGAGGCAACGTAGCCTGAAGGGCCTCTTTAATTTAAATTAAATGAATAATATAAATAAAAAATTAATGTAAATTAGGAAGTAAGCTGTAATTTTCTGTAGTTTTCACTTGTTCAATTGTCCTGTGTCCCATGTGATGCTTTGTCCTGTAGACTCTAGCATGGCATGGCTGACTGAGGTGGTATTGCTGGGCAGTAGTGATGCCAGGCTGGCAGAGCTCAGTCTGAATGAGGAAACCAGAACTTTACTGGAACTGGCACTGGGATCCTCCAGAGGACCTGCAGGTGGCTTGTGGCGGAAGATGGAGGAGTATGCACACAGCAAAGGTACTTTGATTTGTTTGTGTTTGTTTGTGAGGATGAGGGCATGCTTCTGTTTGAAAATGTATACCGGTAATGTAAAAGTTGATAACTGATAATGGATTAATGGATTTATTATGCAGCTGTATGCATGCACTTGCTGTGATAAGTGCTGCACAATACATTGTAGATTAGTTTGTGAGTTCTGGTCTTTAGGTTGTGTGTTTTTCCTTTTTGTGACTTTGTTGTAATTGAGCTGTGTTGTTTTGCTGTGGGAGCAGAATGGGAGAGTGGAGGATCTTCAGGAGACTGTTTGTTGCAGACTGTGTGTCGCTGCAGTCTCGCTGCTCTTCTGAAACACACAGGACTGCAGAATGAGGCCTGTTGGCAGGACAGGTCAGTAACATAAATTTTATATTTACTGAACTGCCTGTTCCTGTTCCTTTATTTTGAAACCCTAAAATGGTTTCGTATGTTGAAGTATATGTGTTTTATATGTGTCATTTTTAAAGGATGATGTGAATGAATTATTATTGTGTAAGATCCGTACAGGAATGCAGAACACTGCTAATCAGCCATTCTACTTTGAGACAGATATGAGCCCTGTGAGATGCTGTTAGACGTCTATGAAGCAGTTTATAAAATCAGAAGCACTCTGTTGGCCCATAAAAACTCTCCAAGGACGTCACAGGTGCAGACTACTGCCAAACAGGTACCATTATTAAAATGACTCCACCTTATGTCATAATCAAATATATGCAAGTTTATTGCACCCTTACATTTTTACATTCTATTCAAGAGACAGTTTTCTTTCATTGTTTATTTTTCACATAATCTGATTAAAATGAGACAACAGAGGTGTATGTAACACATTTGTTTCAATTGCAGACCGTTCAATCTCCCCAAACTCCTGATGCAGACACGCAAGAACCAAGCACCTCATTGGAGCAGGTGGGAAAGGATCCCGAGCAGCAGTCAAGAGGTCACTGTAGCCGTGAGGTGCAGGTGCCCCCCACCCCTACAGCAAACCACAACCAGGAAGAGGTTGCAGAGGAGGACGCGTTTGGCAATAGTCGTATGTACCTGTCAGGTTAGAAATGCGTAACTCTATATCTGCCCTTACTTCAGTTAAAATGATTTTTGTATCTGGACACTTATAGGTAGACAGACCCTGACAGAAACACATAATACAAACACATACACAAAAGTCGTCATCATCACAACACATCTCATCCTCAAGTGTCTTTGCTGTCTCTTGCAGAAGTCCTAGAATCATTCATGGCCACACGGGAGGCCATGCAAGTACAGCAGAACGTGACGGTGTACGAATCTTTTGGCACTTCCACCCTCCCCAGCAGCATGGAGAGCCCAGTCAGCCCAGAGAGGGATCTGGATCCCAAGCAGCAGTGGGACAAGCAGAGGGATTCTGAGGAAAGCTTGTCTTTCCCTGCTGCCTGCCATCTGGTGGTGTCCCGCTGTCTCTTCCTCCTACTTGGGGTCAGGCCTGCTTGGGTGGAACCCAGTGAAAGGGAGAATTGTCAGGCTATGAACAACGAAGCAAGGTAAGAGTTTGTGTCTGGCAGCGTATGTTTCTTTGTTTTGTCTTAGTTCAGTTGTGTTTACTTTGAGCTGTTTCTGCACTAATTGTTTGCATTGTATCACTTTTAGGAAATCAACAACCGAATTCTTTTTGTCTGTTGATGGCCGGAAACAGGTACGTCTCGTACTGTACCAAATTGTGGCCCTACACCTCGTTATCAGAGCTAATGTACTGTCTTTGTCTTATTTAGTCTGACCAATCCAAAAACTCCTTGGGACATTCCAAGAATAAAATGGGTAGGTGGAATGTGTTAACTACTGAATATTTGTGTAATAAATACATTTTTTAAGATAAGTCATACCCTACAATACAGCCCTGCTTTTGTTAAAGGAATAGTAAGCTTTATTGCAGGAAGTTAGATGAGAAGATCGATACCAATCTCATATTTGCTAAATATAACCTTCAGCCAGCAGCCTGTTTAGCGTAAGGTCTGGAAACGGAGATACGGCTATAGCCTATCATGCAAAATGTCCAACTATTACTTTGATATTGTGTCATCCTAATTTGGATACTTTCAAATATTTGAATATTGTCTTTGTGTAATGATGTTGAAGTTGTCTGTTTGGGTCAGTACAGATTGTTGCTCTTCAAGTTTGCATTATAATATAATGTAGCATGAGTGTATATAGATAAACATGTTTCTGTCTTATTTGAAAATTCCTACTTGATTTTTGGATTTGATAGTGAGAAAAATCACACCAACTATTTCCTCATAAAGAAATTAACACTGAATGATTAACACTGTAAGAGGTGTTGAGAGACAATATCAGAAAAGACAGAGACAATATTGGCCTTTCTTTTTGTGCTCTGTTGGTTTCAGGCTTACCTCTTTGTTCTCTGGGCATCATGAAAGACGCTTGGGATCGCTTGCGGCAGTGTATCAGCCCAACAACCTCTATGTCCCACTATGGCAACAACACTTTGCCTATTCTTAACCAGGTGTTCCAGTTTGTCTGTGGAAGCCTGATCCACTTGTCATCCTCCTCACCAACACTACCCGGCGGACAGACTTGTAGTCAGGCAGATCCGAAGGCCATTACTTTTGCTATAGTTCAGCAGCAACAGAGGGCTGAGGTAATAAGGTTTTTCTCTTTTACATGATATAACAAGCAAACAGTTAATTATTACTACTGAGGAATAAGAACTCTGTAAGACCTGCAGCTTTTTTTAGACGTTTTTACATCTCATTAATGTAATGGCAGAAGCAATCAGCCCAAGCATAAGTGAAAATGATTGAACACCTGCAACAAAATGTGCATGTATTTATAACACATATGAGTGTTCTGTGCGTAACTAACTATTATTTATTTAATTTGTTATGATCAGTTGCGTCTGGAGGCCTTGTGTCAGATGTCATCCTTCCTGTCTAAGATGGAGGAAAAGAGCAGCGGGTTCACCGTCTCCCCTCAGTTTCCTGCATTGTTGCAGTCTGTACAGCTTCAGTTCCTCTCTGGGTGCTTTGCTTTGGGAACACAAATCATTGGTTCACACTCTGGAGCTAATTACGAGATGCAGCATTACATGGTACATCTAGTAATCATGCTATCACAATATTTGTGCAGATGTTCATGATCGGTAAAAATGGAAAGAATTAATGAATGAATATTTAATTCAAGCCAGATGGAGAGAGGACAAATGCTGAATATTGTATTCATTTGATATGTTTCTTCTGCATTAACATGTTGTTGTCTAAATTACTCCCCAATCCCTTTCATCCTAATCCAGTTTGGTACAAATTCCGCTTCTGTGGATACGCAAAGCGAGCTACAATCAGCAGCCCACACCTTCTACCAGCAGGTGGTGCGTGTCCTTAAACAAAGGGTCCTGCTGGAAAGAGAACATCCAGGTTCGTACATTATTGTTTCACATGTGTTTAACAAATTTATGTTTTTGTTCATTCATGCCTTGTGCAACTCGCTGTTGGTTATTTTTTGCAGTGTTTTTATATTGTAGTTTGCATGTTTGGTTTTGTCTTTTGTTTTACCCAGGTTCCTGCCAGCACCTTCTTCTAGCCACAATGTTTGCACTGAATTTCTGCTACCAACCAATGGACCTGGTGCTGGTCATCAAATGTGGCATCCTGGAAATCCTTTCCATGCTGACCAACAACAGCTGTGCACTGATGAACCAGGGCTGGTTTGCAGCCTCTACATCTGGATCCATGCTACTGAGTGGGGCTGTTAAACTAGCCTGTGCTCGTCTGCTTCAGATATTGACTGTGGCTGCAAGGTGAGAAAGAAGAGCAATGAAATGTGCATTACTTCTTCTACTATTTAATGAATAAAAAAATAAAAATACTGTTTTCATACACATTTCAACAAACTGTCCTGTGCTCTCAGCTCCTGTGAGGATTTGCTGCCTATGGATGTATCCCATGCCCTAATGGAGGTGATGTGTGAACAGCTCCAAAATATCCTGTACACTTTCCACCAACAGCAGACAGCAGAGAGAGGAACAGCTGAGAGAACAGATCCGGACTCCAACAGCAAGACCACAAATCTAATTGGTATTGCAAATTTAGCTGTATTAAACTTCACTGAAATATTTTTTTTACAAAGTCCTGTAATGCAATGTAATGCCCTTCTATTTTTAAGTATAGTTTTCCTTCTGTTTTTGTTGTTTTAGGAGTGGAAAGCAGCAAAGTGGTTGAATCTCAGCTTGCAGATTTCTTGGTGTTCCTGCGGCGTGTATTGTCATTAAGAGTGATGAAAAGACATTCTACTTTTGTCAAATGGATTGATCCACTCATGGCCATTATTTCACACAAGTGCTCTTTAGGTGAGACAATTTAAAATAATAACTAAAACAGCAATAATTTTGTTTATGTTACAGTTTACTTTGGTTCCTTTTAGTCTCTTGTTCATCTCCACTGTCCCCTTTTCAGGATCTCCATGCTTCCAGAACCTTCGCACTAAGCTTTTAGCCTTCCACGTCTTAGAAAGACTGTTACCTGCTTGTTCTGAACCTGTTCAAATACAACAGGTATGATCTAAAAATTGTAAATGCAACATGCAAGTGAAGTAACTCAAGAAAATTACAGGTTAACAGAAGTGTTTGTGAGTTGTAATGTAAGAAATTGTGAATATGATAATGACGACAGGTCCTTTTCTCTGTTTTCTTGTAGATTGTTAAACAACTCTTTCAGCTCTTGTCTGTTTATATGTGGAAGGAACCACTTGCTGAGAAGAACCACGAGGAGATGGCTGAAAAACACAAAGGGGTAATATAGCACTGTTACATTAATAATACAATATACTTTAAAGGCTAATGTTCTTACTATACTATACTGCTATTAGCAATATATACGTTATATCAGTGTATTACTAAAACAAATTGTCTTGCAGTACAATGGCATGTCTTGCCTAATGACCTACATACTTAGGAGTATTTATACATTGTAGTTATTGATCTGCTGCCTGGAAAACCCAATTTGATCACCCAGACTATATGAAAAATAAGTATTATTTTTTAAATCCTCCTTTAAATCATCCTGTTTTCTTGATTTGCAGGAAATGTTATTAATATGAGTACCCTATTAAGATTATATAATTTGCAAATAACATGCTAGCCTAAGCTTTGTGCTCACTACATTAAAATGCATCTCAGCATACTCACAGTTTCATCAAATTTCTTCCAAATAACCAACCTAACATAACAATATCATAAAAGGTGTAAGTGTCTTTTAACAATTGAAAATACTGAATGAACTCAGTAATCCAAGACTCAGAAAATCTCTGTTTAGGAAATAGTGAAACTCCTGGCAGTAATGGAATTAAAAACAGCAGGGCTACTTGATAGAACAGATGGGCCTGTTCTCAATGGTGGGGGTGGGATGAGAGTTGGGAGAGGACAAGAAAGAAGAAGAAAATATAACATCCAGTTTAATTAGTGTCAAAATACAAAAGGCATGATTATAAAATGTAAAATGTGATTTTCTAATCACTAATAATTGATTTACAGTAGAACAATTGATTAGTTAGTATACATATGTAGCCTTTTAAGTTTTCATGTGATTTTGAATTTTCAGGATTTTTACAATTTATTGGCATTTGTAATTTGAATGACTATTGTGTGTGATTGTGTTGAGTGAAGCACTTAATGTCACCCGTATTTTACAATTGACTGTGAAGTGCAGTCATGTAATGTTGTTGTATCACTTCACATTTATATTTTTCTTTACATGTATCCGCTGTTATTGCACACTATAATTCTTTTTACTGATTGATATACTCTGAGTGTAAATGTGCTTTTTTTTTCTAACGCAGAATCCTGGCAGCTATGATGAATGTATTCCCATTGGGGATTTTTCCTTTGATCCACACAAGATAATCTGCTGTTCTTTGGAGAGTGGGAACATTCTTTCCCATGGCTCAGGAGGGAAAGGTTACGGCCTGGCAACCACTGCCATCACATCTGGCTGTTTCATTTGGAAGGTAAGGACTGGTATCTACATACAGACAGTTAATCTTAATCTTTCTTTATTGCAAATTGCTTAGTTTTTTACCACTGTGCTGAGAGAACATGTTTAATAGCCTGATGTATACGAAACATCTCTCCTCAGTTTTACATTACCAAAGAGAACAGAGGAAATGAAGGCACATGTATTGGCGTTTCACGCTGGCCAGTCAGAGATCACAACCACCACACCACCACTGACATGTGGCTGTATCGTGCCTATAGCGGCAACCTGTACCATGGAGGGGAACTGGTCCGTACACTTCCTTCCTTCACCCAGGGCGACACCATTACCTGTATCCTGGACATGGAGGCTCACACCATATCATTTGGCAAAAATGACAAGGTGTGACCAAATATTCACAGACAGTATTCAGGAGTTTTACTCTTATTGATTGTTGTGTTTTGCTCAAATCTTTGTGTGTTTGTGTTTTTCTGCTAGGAGCCAAAGTTGGCATTTGAAGGTGTGGTTGCCTCTGAATTGTACCCTTGTGTGTTGTTCTACAGCAGTAATCCTGGAGAGAAGGTACTTGATATCCTGTACATACTATAGGCACTCTATTAGTGTGTTTTTTCCACCAAATATTTTGGTTATTGATAATCTTTTGCCACAGTTAATAAAACTGTCCTTTTAGAACTTGAACACCCTGTGCATTACATTAATAGTAGGACCCGGTAACTCCACACAACCACTTTAAATTAAAGAGAACAAGGAGCACAGACAGCTAGCTAACTCATACTTTGAAATGACTACAAAGTGAATGTAAGGAAACGTTAATAGTAGTTTTATCTTTGCTTAACAATGTGTAAAGAAAATTAAGATTAAATTTCACATTCAGACATTGTATTTTGTAACACAAAAAAATTGTGCCTCTGTATTTCTCACAGGTTGCACTACGTGACCTCCAGATGCGAGGCATGCCCAGTAATCTTCTTCCTGGGGAGCCTCTCTGCAGCCCTCGTACAACGGTACTGCTGGAATCAACAGTGCAGCTTCTCCGCAGGCTCCATCAGTGCGACCAGTGGGCCCCGCACATCAGCCAGTACATCCATACCCACCTGGAGCTCATTGGTCCCCTACTGAAAGAGGATGACTTCCATCCAGGTCAGATGCAGCGTCAACATTGGTCACTTATAGACATGTTTAGCCTTCTCTTTTGTAAGTAAACACTTTGCTAGGACAAGGAAACTTTATATCTTCACCTAATTGAAAGTAAGGTAAAAAGAAAACTAGACTAGCAGTAGTGAAGAAAGGGATGTTTATATGTGATGTTTATATGATGTTTATATGTATATATTCTCAATTTGCACCATTGTTGTGCAGATGTACTTGCCCAAGGAGAGAGCCGATACCTGACCTGTTAAATTGCACATGTATTCTGAGACCATCGCCTTCCTAGCAGTTTGCCCCTCGATGCCTTGGTATTCCTTAATCTCCAATGCTCTGTTTATGCAGGCTTACAGTATAAACCCACCAAATTAATATGCAAATGTATATTATTACAAATATAGTGATGCACAGTAATTTTAGTATTCCTAAATCCTCAAACAAGCTGCTTTCACCAGGCTAATATAGAACCTTATGCACTTTATCCCTGAGGGCCTCTCTCTAAGAGTTTGTATATATTCCTCCTCTGTGTTTTTTTCACCAGCCTCTCCATCCTAATAGATACAGTACCCTCCCTTAGGTACGCAGTTTAATTTTCTCTGACCAAATTAGATTTCACATTATCTTTCAATTATGTGAAACTAAAATTAATTTAGTAATCAAGTCTTTTAACAATTGCCTGTCTCTCACAATTAAGCTACGGAACAAGGATCGAACGGCTGGTGTAAAGAACAAAGTGATGAAAAACAGCTGAAAACTCTGATTTAGTACACTTTAAACGCAATGTATTATCCCTCTAAAACATTTTCTTCATGGCTGTTACTTATTACTCTTTGTCTGCTACTCGCTGTCTCACATTCTCCTCCAGGCCTCAGTCCCTCACACTTTGAAGAGCATGAAAAAGGCAGAGACATTGCTGTTGACGACACAGGGGAACTGTTGGCACACCGTCGATCTCTGTCAGAGTCAAAGCTGGCTGCTCTTTGCACTGAAGTGTGGCCGGTACTAGCCTTGATCGGAGGAGTGGACAATGGTCTCCGGGCTGGAGGTCTGTGCCTGCACAAGCCCAGTGGACGCAGGGCCATTCTGCTAGGAGTTCTGAAAGAAGGAAGCTCCCTGGCCAAGCTTCAGTGGGAGGAGGCAGACCTCTCTGTCAGGTATTACAGATATATATTCCTATGCTCACTTATTTATGATAGAATGTCTTTGCATATGTTTCTTAAATTATAATTCTCATTAACTTCCATTAAACAACTCTTATATTTTTCTTGTCTTGGTCCTTTCAGCGTGTTTATTACTCTGTATAATTCTTTTCTGTTAGTGTTTCTTTTTCCTCCTCTGTAATTTGTCTAACATTTTACTTTATTTTCATCATTTACCCCCCTGATCTTACTTTCTTCTTGCTTCTTCCTCTTCATTCTTAAATCCATTAATCCCTGTTGAATCCGTCCTGGTGTCACTCCATGCTGTATCTGTGGGTTCTTCCCATCCTTCCCAATAACTAAGCTCCATGAATTCTTGGTCACCCAGCGACACGCCGATCATCTCATTGGAGCCCTGTGACATATCCTGCTGTGATGTCACCCCACTCGGAGGCCTCAAACCAACGGTGTTGTTAGATCTGATTTATTTGATGGGGCTGCTTGAGGAGCAGGGATGGCTGGGAGCTCATCCGGCCCCCAAAAGGAAGTACTCAGAGGAGAACATGAAAGAGAGTGAGTGTTGTCAGGATGAAGACATTTCTGCAGATGTCAAGTGGCTGCCAGAAGATGAGAGAAAAAAGTTTAAGGAGCAGAAGGTTGAGACAGACCCCTTCCCATCACTGTCCGCAGCCAAAGATGCCACTAAGATCATAGACCATCAGGAATTGACCCAACCTCCCCAAACATCTCAAACCTCCAAAGTGGATGCATTTGCCCTTGAACTGAGAGCAGTTAGAGTCTCATACCTTCTCATTGGAGCTCTGAAATCCCTGACTGTCATTTTTAGTTGTGAAAAGCTATCAGATTTGCTTCTAGTGCCTAAACATGATCCCCCTAACTCCTCAATGAGTCCCATGTCCAGCCCAAACCCCGACCAGGCCAAGGCCAGCAGCAAACAATGGGATGAGAGTGCTGAGCTGAGGTCAGTAATGCAGTATGTGGTGCAGAGCATGGTGAAGTGGGCGGTCAGGCCCTGTCCTATCAAACAGAGCGTGTCTCTTGCCGACCTGGAAAGGGCTCAGGTCATGATCTACAAAGGAGCCATTAGCAGACTGCAGGAGGACAAAGAACACAAAGGTATCTAGGTTTTTGAATTGGATTGAACATACTTTCGTAGTCATTGTAGTTAGACTACTGTGTTGCAGAGTTGTAAAGTTGGACTTTTGTCTGACATTAGTCACAAAGATAAAGATTTAGAACTTGACTTGGTGTTTTGACTGTGTCCAGAAACAATTAAGAAACAAATAAGACTGTGACATGGAGGCCTTACTTAGCCATGCATTATAATTGTAATTATATGATGATGATGATAATTAATTTGCCTTTGTATTTAAATAATTTAGTTGGTATTGGGGCTTCAACTACTGAATGTTTTCATTATTGAATAATTGGATAATTGTTGGACTGACAACCTTAAAAACAGCTCTGTTTATCATATTCAGTGTCAAAATCAAAGCACATAGTATAATAATAAGTATTGGGGGTGATGTCACATGCCTCTGTACCTTGTCCTTGCAGAATCTGGCCACCACTCGTCTCAGCCCATTTCTAAGTCCTCCAGCTCTGTGTCCTTGTACAGCGCGGGTTCAGAAGGCACTGCCATCTTTGGCCAATCAAACAGAGCCTCTGCCTCATCCTCTAACACGGACTTGGCATCTTCTCTGCCAACAAACTTGCAGGCGGACGGCCTTGAAAATTTCAACCCTTTCTTTCCCATCAGCCTCCTCCAGTGAGTATAGTGGGTTAAACGTAAATGATTTTGTTGAACTGTTGGTTGAGTATTAGCATGTTGAATGTAAACAAACACAACTGCTAGAGTCAATTGTCATGTTGTTACCGATTACAACAGACCTGTATCTTTTGGCAGCAGCAACTTTTCTGAAGTCCAGGGAATGGGTGAGTTAGGATATATATGCAAACAGAGAGTGAGGACTCTGCCTGCACCGTCTTTAACATAGGCTGCAGCTCGGCCTGCTTGTCATTTTCCTAACCCAGCCGGCTGATACTGTGTTATTCCTGCTTCCAAGAGGCAAACAAACAAACAAAGCTTCAGTGCAGCAAAAAAAAAAGAAAATCAAACCCCTTCAGGGAGGAGAGTTTTGACAAGAATAGTACCAAGCTCTTTGCCAAAGACTCTCACAGTACAAAGCACATATTGTACCATTATCTGAATGCAAGTTGATACCACAACAACAAACACCGCTTGAGCATAATGTTGAGATTCAAATAATTTACATACAAGGACACATGCTTGGTTTTGATTTTGATTTTTAGGCATATTTTATTTATTATTAATTTATTTTAAGTATAACATCAGGTTAAATAAATCTCACCTCATTCCTTCCTTTATATTTCAAATGTTTGGTCAGGACTGAAAACTGGCAGTGTAGCACCACTTGCACTGTGTTATTACTGTATATACTGTATCTTCACTCTTTCTAGGCACATGGTCTTAACTCGGTTCCCTACGCTTACCGGCCTGGTTAGTGCCCCCCCTGTGCTGCACCCTTGCTTCAGCCTGGCCAGCTCTGCTTCTTGTGATGCCTTCACAGAGCAGCAGACTAGCTTCATGGAACCAGGTCCCTGCAGCACACAGGCCAGAAGCAGCCTGGGTAAGAACAAGCACAGAGACAATAATGGGAGAAAACCTGTCGGACGTCAGTACATAGAAAAGAAAAGAAAAATCATCTAATTTAAATGTCTGTCCTTATTTAATATGAGCGATCAACAACATACTTTGTTGAAGAAAATAGCTTTGCTAGTCGTTGCAGTCCTGCAGGTCAGTTCAGTTTTTAACAAACTTTTTCCCCATGCTGGCTTCATGTTCAAACACACTACTAATGTAATTTGAAAATTAAGTTATGGTAAAAGGAGTAGAGTATATTTAGAACTGTCTGTCTCTTGCATGGTCTTATATGTTCAGCTATTTGTCAAAACTAATTGCCGCTCAAAACAGCATGTGTTTTGCTCTGCTATTGGACAGATATGATATTTAAACTATCAAATACATGCATGACACAGTTTGTGCACTCACATGCTTGAATGGCACCATTTGTTTCATCATCAGTTATGTGTTATTTTTGAACAGTTCTGGGAAGTGCATTGAACTAAAGCTCACTGCATTGATTTTCGTTTCTTAGGATACATTAGGATTACCAGGGTAGTTCATTAGTACATTCATTGTGAATATATAAACTCAATTGAATAGGTTTACTTGAGCTGGAGTGGCTTTTCGTAAGTAAAATAATAAAGTGGAGAATAAACTGTGGGAAAAAAGGAAAGAAAATGTGAAAATATTTTATTAATTTGACAAATTCCACTACACATATGAAATTTTCAATATGGAGCAATGGGCTTGTTTTTGTTTTCTATTTTTTGTGTACTTTTTCTTTTCTCCTCAACCACCAGAACGGACACAAATGTTTGTCACCAGTCGGTTGCTAGAAATGGGATTCTCTATGAGACATATCTACTGGGCCATGGAGGCAGCAGGTACTGCTTTGTGGAGTGTGTCTGATATCACTAAATCTTTAGCTTCATGTGCTTTCTATTTTAAACATCTGTCCTTCACCATGTGCTGCAGCCTTTTTGTAGTATTTGAAATACAGAAAATGATTCTTTCTGACTGAATTTCTTAGAAGAAATTATTAGTTAAGGATTAACATGATGCTGTTACTTAATGGGAATCAACTGGGGTTTTCCAGTTGCATAACAGTACATGTTGCTATTGATTTGTTTTAATGCAAAAATAACACTCACCAATTGCCATATATTTGATATTTGTTATTATCAGTAGGGTGTTCAAAGAACACAAATTGTTTTTGCTGTTTCTCTACCTCAAAGCAATCTATACAGAGACAGAACCTCCTGAAGCAATGTAATTTGATTTTACCCACTTCTCATTGAAAAAAAAAAGAGAAAATCATCCAAGCCTCGAAGCACTTTGGCTCAAATTCCTACGACAGTACACTTTCACAGTACACTGATTTTTATTTTCATTATGTTGCACACAGAATTTATCCACGACTTCACCATATGGTAAAAACTCACGCACGGCACAGATCATTTATGTGTTGTTGACAAGTACAACAAAGAAAAGTATATGGATACACATTGCACCAATATACATTGTAATGTTTCTGGCGTCACTGTTTTTTTATTCACAAACTCCCCACATTACTAAGCCTTCCCTCACTTACTGTTTCACAAATTTCACATGCTCTGTATTGTCAGAGCAGATGTGCCAGCCTGACCTCAGGCAGCACATAGAAGCGTGATCATCTGGTGGTGATGTCCGACATGAATTAGCAATGCAGCACTCCATGATCCATCTTTTCTTTTTGAACTCTGACAGTTCAACTTCCCTGTGGTCCCTCCCAGATGTAGCAGGTGACCTGGACTCTCAAACCATTGAGGTGTTGGCCAGCTGGATGCTAGAGCACCCCCTGACTGAGGAGCAGCAGGCAGCTGATTCATCTAGACTGGAGGGTGCTCCTGACACGCCATCTCCAGATGGGCCAGAGACGGTACAATGTCCTGAGCGTCCTACCAGTCAACCCACTGAAAGGTCAGGGATTTGCGGAACATATTGACATTTTCCAATAGGTACTGGCATTATGGTATTATCATTGATATAAATACAACCAGTAATGACGGTCTGTTTGTCTGTTTGTTTATAGCTTGTTGCCAGGGCTCGACTGGATAGAGAGGGAGAACTTCCTGGATGTCCACCTCACTAGAAACAGACCTCCTCCTGCGCGGCGGCGTCGCTCAGGCCCGAGTCAGAGGACCTCTTTCCGAAGGGCAGGTCAGAGTCAAAACATTGAACCAGAAATAAAATGTGCACATCGAAGCTGTGTTAGATTTACTGTGCATTTTTCATTTGAAGCAAACGTCATCTTTTCAGACTTGCCATCACCCAACCCGCTCCCGCAGTTGTACCAACAGCACACATCGGTTGGCGATTGGCCAGAGCAAGTGGAGTTTCATCCCTACTCTGCTGAAGAGGAGTCAGAGTTGGGCTACATGGATGACCCATACCATGAAGAAACTTATGAGGACCTGCTCACCCCGTCATTCTTCAGCTTGGAGAGAGACACGCTCCAGATAGTGGAGGTGACACACACTTACACAGACAAAACAAAAGTATATTGTGTGATTACGTTGAATGCAAAACAACAATCTGTGTTGCTTTTGGGCCTGATATTATCTTTTTGTTGTTTCATCGATTGTTTGAAACTTAAGCCTCGTCTGATCTCTCATCGTTCTTATTTCTAGAAATATGATCCATGTCAATATCCTTCTTTTAGGCCGGAGAAGAACACAGTCAGATGGTGAAGTGTGAACTGTGCAACACCCTTACCCTGCAATTTAACAATCACATAAAGCGGCGTCACCCAGGTTGTGGTCAGAGTGCTGCACGTAAGGGTTACGACAGCACTGGAGCCTACGTGGATGTCTGGTTCAAAGGGGAATGTGGCTCAAACTTCCCTTTCTACCTCCTTTGCAGCTCCTGCAGGGAAAAGTATCTGGCTGCAAACATGAGCGACCCAAGTTCGAAATATGAAAGGTATAGTAGATAATATAGGAAATGATGGTTGCATGCAACACACTATACATAGGAACCAATAATGGTACCTTACATTTCTTGTTCTCATACATTGTTCCCTTTGCTTCAGGATTAAAGGTCTGACATCTGATTTGATTGGTCATTTGGACAGTACTTCTGATGGTAGGGAAGGTCACTTCAGGTCAGAATAATTCAATCTTTAAAATACTTTTACAATTGATATTAAAATATGAACGGTGCTTCTTTTTGCTCAGATGATTGGGAAATCAGCCACCAAGACGAGTGTGGTACAGACAAGCTGACAGGACTGGAAGACTTTGGGCTTTTGCTGAGACCACTGGGGCTGACTGAAAAGAAGCTGGTGCCAGACCCCATTACCTTCTGTGAGCCAGATCCCCTCGGAGCCCTGGTTTACAGCTCAGCTGACCCTACGAGAGCAGTGACTACTAAAGGTATTGTGTTTTTTTGTGTTATGTTCTTTAGCTAATTTTGGTATACATAAACCAAAGTCCTGTAATTTGCTAAATACATTCTTGATACTTCAAAAAAAGTTCTTGTCCTTTGACTTATGTGCAGATCATGTATGATATTTATGATATGTACGGATGCAGAACTGAAAAAAGGGGGAAAAACATGAAACCCTGTACATAAGGGAACAGGGCAGGGGCTCTTACATTGAATGGAAATGTTACATTAATATTGAGAAAAAGAAGTGTAATGATTTGGAAAGATTAGAATGAGTAATGTTGGTGAAAATTTGTGGCTTCAACATAAAGTCAAGAAAAAATACACTCCTTTGCACCAGTCGACATTGTCCCAGCATGCAAACCTTTTGGGCAAGTTATTAGGTTTCAAAACTGATTTTGCGGTCAGTTTTCCTGCAAATCTACCCTGACTCTAGCTCAGTGTGACACCAGAACAACCACGCAAGACCACAATTAAAATTCTGCTATTTCCACATCTCATATTAAATTGATGGCCATATACAGAGCATTAGTTTGCAGTAGCTATCTGTCCTCTGGTTCATGTTGTAATGGATGTTTCTGCTAGCCCACTTGTTGTAACACACCCACATTCCCTCTGTGCCTGTTGGCAGCAGGACAAATCCAGCCACAGCCAAACTTACTGCAGCATAGTGACTCATCACTCATTTATCATAGCTGGGCATCTGAAGCACACAAATGGTACTCCCAGTCGTCCCGTTAGATCCAGTATTTTTACTTTTTTGCATGCCCACGCCAAATGGATAACCGTGCCATCCTTTAAAAATGTGAGTTTAGCAAAGATGTAATAGAATATATAATGGCATATTAGAACGCCTTTTGATATGTGTTTTTCCTCACCAGGGAATGCCCTCGTTGAGCAGAAGACCTCTCTGAGCCTTGGACAGCAGGCAGTATCCCTGAGGGACTCTCATGATAGACTAAAAGCTTTAAGAAGAGTAACTTCCACAGCCCAGATTCTGCTAGCTTACAGCATGGTGATGAGAGCACTGTCTCAGACTGCTTCCAGGTGCGTTTGTCCAGATTATAACCTTGTTGATATACATATTTTTTTCACTAATTCATTGTGCTTTCAAGAGTCTTCTTTTATCTTCTTCTCCAGTGCATCAATGTGCAGCCAGTCTAACGGACTAGAGTCGTTGGGTCTGGCAGATATCCGTATCCTGGTTCGTTTAATGACTCTGGCAGCAGGGGGCAGGGCTCACACTTGTGTGGACAGACAGCCAGGTGTGAAGGGGATGGCGACAGAGCGCAACAACTCAACCTGCCTGAGCTTCCTTTCCTCAGCCATTGGCAGTGTTGTGTCCCACAGCCCTGCTGCTTACAGACAGCTAGTGGAAATATGCACTCAGGTCAGTTTTCTTCAGTCAATTCACTAATTATAAATGCCATTCAGGCTAATTACCAGATTATTAATCACAATAACTATATCACTACACAACATGTCACATTTGTCTTTGAAAACAATACATGTAAGGATTTTTAATATATCAGTAAATTGCATTATTGCAAATTATTATTACAATGATTATTTAAGTAAAATTATATGTATATATTTGTCTAAATTGATTACAGTGTGATCTGTTTATGATTGTGGACATCTGGACTCGATTTTAGGCCAATGTTGGTTGAAAATCAAAAATCTGTCATTGGATTTTTCAATTTCTACTTATCTGGGAATCACGGCATGTATTTATTAAAAACTGCAATGAGAGTAAGTTTAGGTCAGTAAAAGATTCAGTCTTAGTAATTATTCAATTTGATTTATTGTATAACCCTAGGAATGATAACTTATGAAATTATGATCCATTTAAACTTTGTAATGATCCTGTCTTTAAAATAATTGTGAACAAATGGATAGATTTGAATACCATTTTAACATGACTGTGTATAGGACCTAATGGCGGCAGCTACAGGGGTGAACATTGGGGCCATCAGTGACCCACAGCAGAGAGGTTGTCTGAACTCCAGTCTAACAGCCCAGGGAGCCCAGCAACAGAAGGACTACAATGAGCAGACGCCCCCTACATTCCTCGTCACACAAAGTCTGGTGTCCCTCCTAACTGAAAAGGGGGTTCAGTGTTACAGCCCAGACAGAGTTGAGCATGAAGCTAATGGTGAGAAAACTTAGTTATTTAAGTAGTTGTGTTGTTGTTTGTAATTATTAGGGTATTCACATTAGCTTTCTTCCTGCATATGTGTCTGACCTAGATACAGGAAACCAAGGGGTGTCTTCTTCGTCCTTGCCTCCTTCCCCTTTACCCCACCTGAGTGCCAGAGTGGGCCCTCTGGAGCTGGCTAATGCGTTGGCAGCATGTGTACTGTCTGCCAGGCTGACCAGTAAACACCGCCAGTGGGCAGCACAGCAGCTGGTGCAGGCCTTGGCTGCCACAGGAAGAGACAGTCCTAATCGGCCCCAAACATACAGTGACCTGGCTGGCGACTTGCGCAAATGTCCTCTCAAGAGGCTGGAAGGACATTACAACAAGGTAAGGGACTCATTATGTAATCTGCAAGAGGTATTTTGTTCATCTAATTGACCGAACAGTTTTTACTTTCAGAACGAACAGAAGGAGATGTTTTTTGCTTTGTTTTTCACAAAATGTTCAGCTTCCATCCAGTATCCATGTAAACAATGTTTATGTTCATTTCTTGAGTGTATGCAAACTTTTAATCACAGCTCCAACTGTGCTAGCCAGGACAGGTCTGGCCTTTCACAACCTATCATGAGAAGCGGAGTTAAAAAAAAAGCTTTCCATCATTTCTGTTGTGTTCAGGTGACCAGCTGTTTTTGGAACAGTGATCAGAATTTGCTGGCTACATGCTCTCAGGACAAGGTGGTGCAACTATGGAGCATCAACCAGAGCACTGTGGAGTTGCACACCACCTTCTCCTGCATTACCAGGTTATTATAGCTTGTTTCAGCAGTGTTTTATCCAGTGAGGGTACTATTGTTTATTGTTGTTGATTGTTTGGCTATCATGCCTGTTCTGCTGTAGCTTGTAATAACGGTTTTGAAACATAAGATGAGATCTTTAGAGGTAATCAAACTATTGGTTAGTTGTAAACTTTTCCTTTGTCTGACTCTCTCTCCAGTAAGACGGACAGATCAAGTAGTGAGAGGGCCGGCAGATGTCATCACATGTCTCCTGTATACTGGAGTACAGGGGGGAACTTTTTGGCTGCCCCAGAGAACAAACACATCAACATCATGAACATTAGGGGTAAGACTGGCTTTTTTACTAGTCTGGTGTATCTCTAAATTCATCACAGTGTAACAAAACAAAATGTCATAGCTAATCGTACAGTAGATGTATTAGACATGTAACAAATGTTACTTCCAGTGAATGTGGTTTTCATATTACTTTAAGAAGGTAAAATAACAACAGTGTAATAATAAAATTGATAATTTCGTCATCAATTTCAACAAAAGTTTAAATTGAGACATCATTTGAAAGATGTTCAAATGTCCATTTTCCAAATGCATGTTGTCTGATAAATATTTTTGTCACAAAAAAGTGTTTGTTCTTCCTTGTTGCTTAAAGTATTAAGAATTATACAAATAGTCTGTTTGGAACAATAACGTGTGTCTGATATGTTCTACTATTACTACAAAAAAGTATAATTTCCACATTAAATTCCCTTAAACCCCAGAGTCTATCAATATGCTAATATATATTTCAAAAGTTTACTTGCTGAACACATGATGTGTCCTACTTCATAGCAAAGTCCATTCTCTGTGTACGTGCACTAGAAGTTTCTCGTCTCCACACGTCTTAAACTAGATTTAAGCTGAGCACAGAAAGACCTTTATTCCTCAGCAGCTGAGAACAATAAGCAATAACCCTTTGAGTAGAGGGGAACTTGAAAGAGTTGTTATATGCAAAATAATGAGAACAGTAGCTTCTACAATGTTTCTGTTACTTTTACAGGATCCCACTGTCATGTGGAGGCTCAGATGTCTCGGGTCACAGCCCTCTGCTGGGCTCAGGCCTTTAGCTTGTGGCTTCTCGACCAGCAAACAGCCTGTAAAAACAAACCTGCTGAGAGCCTGTTGGTGGGACGGCTGGATGGCTCCCTCTGCTGGCTGCGGGTCACAATGCAGGAGCTCGACCTGCATGTAAAGAGCACCGAACTAACCCATTGCCACAGGAAAGAGGGTGTGGAAACTGCTACACACACACAAACATTATTTTTGTGTTATTTTCTTACTCTAACAAAATGGAATATATTTCATGAATCACAGAGGGAGGCATTACAGTAAGACAGTGACACACAAATAAGATTTAAAATAGAATAGGACTGTTTTATTGAATTATTTACCTTAATGTTGTCACTGTTAATTGTCCATTTATTTAATCAGTTGCCAGTATCTACTAGAAGATGGCGCAGTGACATTGTGGATTTTTTTTGGTTTGGACAAAGCTAGGCTAAGCTAATTTAAGCTTACTGCCTGCTTCCTGTAGCTTCATATTTAGCATCAAGACATGTTGATGGTGGTATGGATCTTCTCTTTAAGAGAATATTACTTTCCTCTGGTCTGTCCTAGCTCCCCAATGTGTCGCCTGGCACAGTGAGGACAAGCCTTTTGCAGTGGGCTATCCCAATGGAAAGATCCTCTTGGCCACAACTGAGACGTATGAGAATGAACAGCCTGTAGTGCTCTCCATCTTCCAGGTTTGTTTGAAAAATGCAGTCCAAACTATTGGCTGAAGAACTCAGCAAGAAAGACGCATTTGTATATACTTCCTACCCAAGTCAGTCTACATAAGTGACGTTGTTGTCACATAAAATCATTTTCCACTCTGTCCCTCCCTTCACTCAACAGGACAATGTGAGTTCTTTAAAATGGGATCCCACAGGACACTTGCTGCTCTGTTTGGGGAGGTCAGAGGTAGTAAAGATACTGGGGCGCTTTGGGGGCACGTGGGTGACCCTCCACTCCCTAATTCATACCAGCACCGTTAACATCGCGGAATGGTGCCCACTTGCTGGCAGAGCACCTGATCCCAGGCTCATGATGGCTGCGTGAGTCTACATAATGAATTATTCTTGCTTTCTCTGTGAATATTGTGCCTCTTTCTTTGCAGTAGCATTAACTTAACAACAAAAACCTTACCAATGCCACAGTATAAAGAAAGTAAAGGACGACTGCTGTGATCTGATACAGCAACATTCATTTCAAGTTCCTTTAATCATATGTTTGTTGTACATCTCTTTTAACTCTTTCTATGTTCCTATAGAGGTTGTCAGAATGGCTCGGTGCATGTCTGGACATTGCCACAGGGTGGTACCGTTGTATCTCTGCCCAACATATTGAACAGCCCCCCAAGTCAGGATAAAGGAGCTGATGTCAAGGTCAGTTTGGATCTGCTGTTGGAATACCTTTTTGCAGCCCTGGTTCTACTTATATCTTGACATTTCATTTATAATACAATTTTATCAGGACTTTATGTCCCAGTTTATCACTTTGATTTTTACTAGTGGTGCCTCTGATCATTTCTAATCATCCAGTTCTGCTTATTTTTACAGCAGGAGAGTGCAAAGTGTGTGTTTGTACTTCATGGCCACATTACGGCAGTGAAGTCCCTTTCATTTTGCTCCAGTGGACTGGCTCTGGTCTCTGGAGGGATAGGGGGACTGCTCAACATCTGGTCCTTACAGGTCAGAAAACCACATTCACTGTTGCTGCCACTTCTTGACCTGGAATCAGCACAGAGACCACTTACCTAACAGTCAACATTACAGGACAGCTCAAGTGTTATTGTGTAGTTGTCTAATCTGTAAATCTGTCTTGTTTCCTTTTCATCTTGCAGGATGGTTCAGTCTCACAGACTGTTACAGGTTTGGGTTCAGTCGTCAATACTTCCTGGATACCAAACTTAGGTGTAGCGGCCTGTTTTGGGAGGTCGAAGGTAATTTGAATCTCTCATAACTTCAGTTTCCATCAAGCATTAAAGGAATTGTTTTACATTTTGGGAAATAACATACTGAGAGCACAAATACTGGCAGCAGGGGGAAACAGCTAGCCACAACTTATTATTTTTACATCAGGTTTCCCCAATTTAGTTTCCTGCTAAGCTAAGCTAACCTTCTCTTGGATTTAATTCCTTTATTTAGCATACAGACAGTGGTGGTATCAATCTTCTCATCTAACTTTTGACAAGAAATCAATTAGGTGTGTTTTCCAAAATGTTCAGCTATCCTCTAGGGTAGAAGAAACTCCTTCCAGAAAATCATGGTGCTTTTCTTCATACTCTTCTATAGTAATGTTTATTTCTGTGTTATTTATCAGTTTATTACTATAAGAGCTGATGTAAAGAAAAAAATGCCCACATTTTAATCTGTGTCACATTACAGTTCTGTTCTGTCATTGTTTCTTTCCTAGGATGTTTTGTTGATTTGCTGCACCCCTGACTGGATCACTCAAAATCACATGCTCGCTTCCTGTCGCATGGTCCTCAGAAGCCAGAACATCCTGGGTCTAAATCGGGCCCCTTGTTTGGCCGTCTTCCTGGAGAGGCTGCCCTTGCTCTTGCAGGAGCAGTACAACTACGAGCGGGTCATTACTGAAACTACATTTTAAAGTTGTTTTTGTGTTGTTTAGTGTCAACTGAGACCTGACTTTACCTTTTTTTCTCTTGATGCAGAGCCATGTGGCAGCCGGTGACCAGCTAGTCCACAGTGCCTTCCTGCAGAGCCTGGCCTCCTTGACTGTTGGTCTCGCCTTAGAGAAACACCTGTGTCGTTATCCACGTCCCCCACACCACACCAGTCCTGATGCCCACTCCTGCCCGTCAGAGTGGAGTTGGCTCGCCACTTACGCCACTACTGTCCGCAGTGCTGAAGCCATTGCCAGCGGCACTGCATTCCCAGAATCCTTCATTGTTTCAGAGTTTCAGGAAGTGGATGACACTGAAATTACCAAGGCGCTGGTGAGTGGTGACAATCTTCTGTGTGCTATTGTTTGTTTAGGAAATGGTTAGATAAGTTTCTTCAATGTAGGCATCTATTGATAACCTGACTGCGCCAAATTGGTTTGTTTCACAGATTCATCTGCAAAGTCATTGTTGGAAACTGTTTGGAAAAGGGCAGGCACTTTGCAAAAAAAATACTTTGCAGGTGATTGGATGAACCACAACTGAATTTCAACCAATCAGATCAATCAACCATATAATGCAGTCAAACTCTTAACGTAGCCAGTCTGGAGAAGAGCTTTCAATGCCATTCTTTGCTCTTCTTTTAGTGAAGAAATACTCTCCAGGTCTGATATAACTGATGCTGGCAGCATCCACACTAACCTCTATTGGAGCCGCCGTAATCTTTTAATGAACGGTGTCTTCCTCCTGCGTCACACCTAGTTCCTACCCCGTAGATGCCAGTACTTCCTCAAAAGACGCTGATTGGTTCAGTCCACTGTACCGGCCACAAACGCACAAACTGAAGCCTGGCAAGATGGATTCTTGCGTGATCTCATGAGTTTGCGATCTCGCCAGTCCAGCTCCCTCGCAGGGTTAATCTATCGAGACACTTCTCTGTCTTCTAGGACAACAGTAAGTGGAGCTTCAGGATGGATGAACAGCTGATGTCATGGGCCACCACCAAACCAGAGGTAACAGCTTAGCCATCTTGAAACAGTACACAGTGGATTCTTTTTAAAAACAAAGGAAAGATGAATTCTGTTTAATTTACCTTCTGTCTGCAGAGTAGTATTTTCTTTTAGCTGGAGAGTGTTGTAATGGATTTATGTTTCACCTGTTGTGTTTCTTAGGACTGGCAACAAGGTGGGAAGAGTGAGGTGTACTTGTGGGGGAACGGACGTTACGGACAGCTGGCAGGAATGGGAAGCAACCTCATGATGCCCACTCTTGCACCCTCTCTGTTACAGACACAACAGGTAGCAACTGTTTCACTGAAGACCCAGACTTTGCCCTTGATTGCTACTGTTTTCTCATTTTTATTTGCCTTTGTGGGTTTTTTCATTGTCATCTAGGTTGTGTGTGGGCAGAACTGTTCCTTCCTGGTCCAGTCCAATGGGACTGTACTGGCTGTAGGAGAAGGACAATATGGCAGACTGGGCCAGGGGAATTCTGACGATCTCTATGTCCCCACTATTATCTCTGCTTTTCAAGGTACAATATTCATCCAGGGCCTAAGAGCTCAACTCTGGGCTGCTGTTAGAGGTTGTTACAAATTTTTATTCTTTGCCTCAAACAATGTTTTTATCCACAGCAGAAAGGGGAGAAATACGTTTTTGCATTACAGCATTACAATTAAATGTGGTAGCTCCTACTTAGGACTAATTGTTGATTATTTGTCTCCTCATTCTTACTTTTATTTTAGTATTTTAGTTTTACTGACTCTTTAATCTGTGGGCAGGGTACGTGGTGATTCAACTGGTGACGTCCTGTGGATCCGATGGACACTCCATGGCCCTGACTGAGACTGGGGAGGTGTTCAGTTGGGGAGACGGAGATTTCGGAAAACTGGGCCATGGCAATAGTGAAAGGCAGAGGAGACCCAAACAGATCGAGGCCTTACAAGGAGAAGACATTGTTCAGGTAAATGAGATAAGGAGATAAACCTGCCTTGAGATTGAAGCGTTAGGAATTATGTGCCTTTATATAATATGCTATCTTTGCACATAGTGTATTGTATAGTCTTGTATTTTGTAAAGCACTTTGTAACTCTGGTTTTGAGAAGCGTTATAGAAATAAAGTTTAGTAGTAGTATCAGTAGCAATAGTAGTGTTTAAAAAAAACACTTTATTTGAAATCAGCAAACAACATGTTAAAGACTAAACTCAAATTGAAGTGTAAGGCATAAACAAAACATAAGGCTTTTCTTTGTCTTCCCAGCTTGCTTGTGGTTTCCGGCACTCAGCTGTGGTAACAGCAGATGGGAAACTGTTCACCTTCGGCAGTGGTGAATCTGGTCGTCTGGGTCAACGGTCAACATCCAACAAGATGCTGCCTGAGAGGGTGGCGGCCCTAGAAGGATATCATGTGGGACAGGTAAGAAATCGACCGTGTGCTTGTTTCAGTCTACAGGGAATTGATTAAAACATAACTAAACAAAGCCAACTTGGTTACCTTTCTCAGGTGTCATGTGGTCTCAACCACACACTAGTGCTGTCCCTTGATGGCATGATTGTGTGGGCATTTGGAGATGGGGATTATGGCAAATTGGGAACAGGTTCCTCTACAGCAAAATACTATCCTCAGGTGAGTTAACGGTGACAACAGCTCAAATGTAGGAAAAGGTTGCTTCAATGGAGAAGTCAAGCTAACACTATCATTGCCTTCTTTTATGTCCTTTGCTTTCAGTTTTTATTCACAACTTTTTTGTGTGCTTTTATATAGTATTGATGAATACTTTTTGGCTGTTCCTATTTTCAGAAAGTGGAGCAGCTTTGCAACAAGGGAATTAAGAAGGTCAGTTGCGGAACTCAGTTCTCTGTGGCGTTGGCCTGTGATGGACATGTTTACACATTTGGACAAGGTACATTTTATTTTGAAAGTGGATTGTGAAAACATCTGCATTATTAGTAACTATTGTTGTATTCTGAAAGGTCAATTTGAGAATTTGCAATCAAATCATTTACAAACTAAACAAACTCATGAAGGTTGAATCTGACATTGTATATTTGTATATACAAGTGAATTAATCAGTAATAAATGGTGTCCTGTGCTGTCTGCTAAAATGTCTATTTTTTGATGACTTAGATTCACCTAAGCATGAACATGTTAAATTCAGTGGATATTTAAGTAATTAGAAACTACAGTAATTAGTTTCCTAGATTTTTTGGACAATGGTTATTATGTGTGATGACATGCAAAATTTCTGAACTGCATAAAGTGTTTATGCCTGACAAGTAGGGAATGTTCTCTTCAAATAGAAGAGTGTGTTACTTGGTTTCCTTCTGTCCATCCTTCAGAGCGCCTGATCGGCCTCCCGGACTCCATGCTGAAGAACAAATCCTGCCCCCAGGTGGTGCCATCTCTGGAGGGGCTGTTCATAGAAGACATTGCTGTGGGCTGTGAACATGTGCTCGCTCTGTCCTCCACTGGAGACGTCTATGCCTGGGGCTGCAACAGCGAGGGACAGGTGAACAACAACACTCTATTATAAAATTATACACGTTGACACTGAAGTTTGCTTTCTTTGCACATCAGAAGCACTCTCAATCCTGTATTGTTGTCTTTTATGTGTGTGTTCCAGCTTGGCCTTGGACACTCCAACCCAGTGAAAGAGCCCACGCTCATAACAACCCTCCAGGGGAAAAACATCAGACAGATCTCTGCTGGCCGCTGCCACAGTTCCGCATGGACCACCCCTTCTACCTCGATGAAAAACTCAGGTACACACACAGTCCTACACATGCTCTTTACAGCTATGATCCATGAAAGAGAATATACTCGGGACTCCCATTTGTTACCTTCATCTCCAGGTGGCCCTGGAAATTTCCAGTTGGGCCTTCCCCAATCAGTCCCTCCCCAGTACAACACTCTGAAAGACTGCAGCCCTGGGGTACTTAGCATGCGTCTCAGGGTACTCTACAACTTTTCTGATCTCATGTACAAGTCCTGGAGGCTGCTCAACCTGGACGCCAGGAATCCGGTAATTTTCTGACCATTTTTAATATGTTAAAAGAATCATTTTTCATTGTGATGCCTCATTCACTTCTTCATATTTTATGCCCTGTCCCTTCCCCTATCCAGGTGTCCACTTCACGCTACAGTTCAGGGACGACCGCCATCATTCGGGGGGAGCTCAGAGGCCTTCTATCACCCAAGGTCAACACTCTGCCTCTGGTGCGCTCCATTGGCAGAACAATGACCCAGGGCAAAACATATGGGCCACAGATCACAGTGAAACGGATTTCGACAAGGTAAGGATGACTATGATATTCCATAATAAAGTCCATAATAAGAATCTGTATGTGAGGGGTCAGCTGGTGGAAAAATAGGTGATCAAAAAGACTTGGATGTGTTTGGAACTGGCTAGCAGGGCTTATTTGCAGAATTGAAGGACTTATATCCAGCACTTGTTTGTATGGTTGCACGTTTTCTGCAATTTTATGTTAGTATGTGTTAATCAAAACTTTTACACTTCCACAGAGGCCGTTCGAGCAAGCCCATTTTTGTACAGATTGCAAAGCAAGTGGTGAGCCTGAATCCTCTGGAGCTGCGGCTTCCATCACGAGCGTGGAAGGTCAAGCTTGTCGGAGAGGGAGCTGACGATGCCGGGGGAGTGTTTGATGACACCATCACTGAGATGTGCCAGGTAGGATGGAAACTAGACAGAGAAGGTCTAAGAGCAACATAAATAGCTAATAATGCCGCCTGGAATAATGTTATCCTTTTTGGAAATTGACAAGTTTCAATGTCTTTTCACCAGGAGTTGCAGTCTGGTGTGGTGGAGCTTCTGATTCATACTCCCAACAGCTTTGCAGATGTGGGCAGTAACACTGACAGGTGCACATTTTGTAGTCATCTTTTGACAGACCAACCAAAAGAGTACAAGTATAACAGGACATTACATTTCCTAAACAATCTTTACCTCTGGCATTGGCTGCGTTCCTTTACAGGTTCCTGTTGAACCCAGCGGCATTCTCAGAGGATCACATAGTCCAGTTCCGCTTTCTGGGCATCCTCATGGCTGTGGCTATCCGCACCAAGAAACCTCTGGACTTACATCTGGCTCCTTGGGTGTGGAAACAGCTCTGCTCGATGCCTTTGGGAGGGCCTGACCTGGAGGAGGTTGACCTGCTCACCTACCGCACCCTCCAAGGCATCCTTCACCTGGAAAACAGTGGAATCACAGAGGATAATTTTCACGTGGTGAGATGACTGTAGATCTGAAAGAAGTTTAATAACATTTTCATTCTTGGTTTACTCTAACCTTTTTTCACTCCTGCCATACCTGTCTTTGAAGATGATCCCGCTGGATTCGTTTATGGCCCACAGTGCAGATGGAAGGCTGGTACCTGTGGTTCCTGGAGGTCAAAACATCTCCCTGAACTTTACCAACCGGACTGAATATGTGGAGAGAGCTCTGGACTACAGGCTGCATGAAATGGATTCACAGGTGTGAAGGGCTGAACTTATGGAAAGTTGTTTAGGGTGTATCCGGCAGACCTGTTCAGCTGTAACCATGTGACCTGGAAGAATGCAAACTGCTACACATTTGAACATCAGGGAATATTGTTTCTTTTTAGGATACATCAGAGTAATGAGTCTATTTCATGTGTCATAAGTTCTCCCTTGGTCCCCATCATGTAGTCCTCAGTAGCGTGTACTGTCTAATATTACACAAGCTGTGACAGAGACCGGAGGAAGGGACATCATACTCCCTATCAGCAAACTGAACGCTGTCAAAAAGTCATTGCCAAACCAAAACCCTTTTTTTCTAATTTGAAGCTACATTATGCTGAATGTTATTTCTACAGTCAAGGTCAAACAAACCGATTGACACACGCTCCCTTACATAGTCAACTCGTGCACAGGTCTTTACCCTTCATGACTAGCTGAAACAATCAACAATTAATCCATTAGTCAATCAGAAGAATCTGCAAGAATTCGGATAATCAATGAATTGTTTAAGTCATTTTAAAGCATTCATTGGTTCCAGTCTGTGAATATGAATAGACTAATAAGAAATGGAAATAGTCATTATTTGCTGCCCTAGTAGAAACCTTAACAATTATCTCAAACCCTCAGAAAGTAAACTGTTCCTTTAAAGCATTAGGCTGAGATTTTAAAGTGGCTGGTTTAAAAATATAAACTTCAAACAAACTAATTTCTTTTAACTAAATTCACCAAACAGACCTAGCCCACATAGGCAATATTATTGTACTTTGGTGTGGATTTTTCTCTGTATCTCAAACTCTGCATCCATATTAAACACCCAGTCTGCCTACCAGTTTCCATTAATGCTCACTAGACATCCTGTTTGTTGTACTGTTGTTGTTCCCTTTATCTCGTCCTCAGAAGTATCAAAGCTGACGTTGTTCTGTTGTGTCCAGGTGGCAGCAGTCAGAGAGGGCATGTCCACCATCATCCCTGTGCCCCTCCTCTCCCTGCTGACAGCACAGCAGCTGGAGCAGCTGGTCTGTGGCCTGCCAGAGGTCTCCGTTGAGATGCTAAAGAAGCTGGTGCGTTACCGTGACATCACGGAGAGCCACCAGCTTATTGGTTGGTTTTGGCAGAGCTTGGAGGAGTTCACCAATGAGGAGCGAGTGCTTTTCCTACGTTTTGTTTCTGGCCGGTCCAGGTTGCCTTCCAACCCAGCTGACATCACGCAGAAGTTCCAAATCATCAAGGTTGATAGGGTGAGGTCATCGCTAGCAAAGTAACAAGATCACAAGAGCAAACAAATATTAATAGCACAAACAATAAACTTCTTTTCCCTTATCATTTCCTTCAGCCCGTCAACGGCCTCCCTACTGCTCAGACCTGCTTCTTCCTGTTCCGGCTGCCCCCTTACACGAGCCAGGCTATCCTCGCTGAGCGTCTGCGTTACTCCATCCACAATTGCCCCTCCATCGACATGGACAACTATATGCTGACACACAACACCGACCCAGCAGACAGCTCCGACACCGAGGACTGAAGCAGCCAGCTGTGTCCAACAGGGTGATGAATGTATCCACTCCCATGCCATGCACATTATGCACTGAACACAGATTTTTATTCGCCAAACCTGTATGGTAGTGTACTGTTTATATGTTGGTTGATTTAAAGATATGTGTAGTTTTGGTTTTCCAACTGTGCAAGGTGTTGTAATTATGCTTACTCTGAATCAAAACTACAGGGATACAGAATAAGATTTTTAAAAATATAGGTGAATAAGCCACAATAAAGGAGTTAATGTGCCTGTTTGTTTGAAAATATGTAATAATTTAATGACCTGTCCCACACAGACAGTATTATTGTAAAATAAAGAGTGTTTAAATAAGGATTTTGGTGTATTGTATTTGAAATATCTGCATCCAAATTGAAAGGTATAGATCACGAGAAGTACATACATTAAGATGGTCAGATTGAGGCTACTAGAATAAACATATCTTTGATCATCTTATATTTCCAGTCAAATCAAAAATAAGTGATTATCTGTAATGCTGTGTGTTGCGGGTTTCTCATACTTTATCTTCCTACAGTAGTTCATTTACTTGGTCAAATATAGCTAATTGATATTAGGTTGAGATCAATATAATTGTATATGATTATCATGGAAACAAATGTCTACTGACAGCAATACAAAGTGTGTAAACAAAATATCTGCTCAGCCCATACTTCATAGATCCATATCTGAAGTATGGGCTGAGCAGATTTTACAAGGCAACTTGTTGATAAAAATAAATTCCATTAGGGTCATTTTTCTTAATCAATTATCAGTTAGGGTTCTCTGATCAACACTGACAAAGATTTGAGGACATTCAAACAGAATTGGAGCAGAACATTGTCCACCACCCTGTACTACAGAAATATATTTTTAAACTCTAAAGAAGTGTTGTCTATGTTTAGAACAGAACTCTAATTGATCATTTCTGATGTTGTCAGTCAACCTTCTCTAAATCTTTTTTAAATTTCGGGCATTTCAGAATTATTGGGAATGAGAGGGTTCATAATGATGAAGGATGATGTTCATCAGGTATATTTTGAACATCTAATACAACAACCAATTAGCAATAAACACCAAATGTGTACCAAATTTCATGGCAAACCATCCAATAGTTGTAGAGATATTTCAATAATAACTAAAAATGTCTCATGGGGGCACTGGTTGAAAGGTCAGGGGATCACTCAAATCAGTTAACCACAACGTCTGGGAACCATGAATATCTGTACAAAATTTGGTTCCAATCCATGAAGTAGATGTTGAGATATTTCACTGAAATAAGTAAAAAACCTTTACCTGCTGGTGGCGCTAGAAAAGTCAGACGATCGCCAAAGTCGATAGGATTCATCCTCACAGGACCTTGAATATTGGTACCAAATTTCAGGGCAACGCATCCAATAGTTGTACGATATTGTACTTTGAATCAGAAATGTATCATAATGTAAATAGGTACTAGAAGAAAGGTCAGGGGAACACCAAAGTCAGTAGGGCTGACATTGCCATAGAGCCAGACTGCTAGCATGCAAGATTAACTAGCTTTTTCTGAACAAAAGAGCAGGTTTATTGCTCCTGAAAACTAGAGGTAAGCAACAATCAAATTTAAAGTGAGGGGGGAAAAACAAACCTCTATAGGTATTATTTATTTTAGTTCATCAGTCAAAAACTCAGTGCTTATTGCTAAATCAACCTGATTGGTGCATGGCAGTACATGACATTACGTTTTTCCAGCAGAGGCCCACCACCAGTCAGAAGAACAAAGAGAAAAACACACAAATAGAGAAATTGCTCAGGTGAAAAACTGTTTGGCAGAAAATAATGTGTAGAAAACCAGCATTCATTTAAAGAAGCTGATGGAGTAAATAGATTTTCAGGCCCTTTAAGCCTTTTTATTACATTTCCATTTACCACATTAAGGCAAATAACACAAAGCAACAACTTCCCTTAATACAAAAAGAGATCTTAATTCAATTCCCTTGAGTCTAATGTTGTCCTGAGTCAGCACAGCTGGTGTGTCTGCAATTTGTCTGTGCGAGTGAGAGGTACGTCTGCGGTGACCTTATTACCCATCTGTTTCCCTGTGTGCGGTGTGGCCAATAAGGCAGAATTCAACCTGCAGTCAGCAGCTCTGCAGCTGAGAGAGGGAGGCTTTTTCATGAGAGCCCTTGCCAGGTACAAATATAACATCCATCTATCAACTTAACAAGTACACAAATTCGGAAAGGCCAAAAAAAAAGGGGAAAAAAAGAATTTGTTTTTTTTTAATATTTTGTACAGCTGAATTAAACGGCCTGGAGTCTACCATATATTTGATGCAGGTGTGAATTCAGGTATTTTATATTAAATACCTTTGCAAATGTGACACAAAGATCATTTAGGGAGAAAAGGGAGGGTAATGTCCTCCCTGTTCTCCCGCGCTATGTTGTAACGTAGATCCACCCACACAAATACAACCACAAACAAAAATATCCTGGCTGGAATTATATGCTTGAACAATTTTTAAATCTGATTTAGACCTCTTTGTCAAAAAGGGATTATCTGGATCTGAAAGGAACTTTGAACTCTCTGCAAAATGAACCTATGTCTTCACTTTTATTTCTTTGTCTATGGCAGTAAATGCATTAATTCTACTTAAAAGCTGACTTTGAAAATGAACCCTTTATACAACTGAATTTGCATATTCTCTGTCAGTGGTATCCAATCTTTTTTTTTTATTCAGGACTTGCTGCAAAAGCACTGACATAGATGGGAAACCTCTTATGAACTCAATAGCACCCCATTAATCACATAAGCCAAGGCCCTAAAATTCATATTTAATGAAGACAGATAATATATAATATAATAAATAATATTCCTGCACCTGAAAAACCTTTGCTGTATAGTAATTAGGACTGTCAGATCAATAGTGCGGACATACTGCCTTTAGTTTTCATTATCAAAGTGTGAATAGACCTTGTTATGAATATGTAATGCTTCCTATTCCCACAGGAGGGCAGTCTGGTTGTTGCCCTTAGATGTACTTAGATGCACCATGCAAGTTCAAGAGAGCATTGAGATCATCATCAGCACACACATGCACACACACACACACACACACACACACACACACACACACACACACACACACACAGATCCTGTATAGCTGATGATGCATATCACTGTCAGCTAATCTCTGTCACCCTGTTTCTCCCAATCAGCTAATTTGATCTGTACAAATGGATGACAACATACTGGATGACAAACAGTGTGTGTTCAAGTTACTCCAATAATGCACCTTTTAAAACCTGAGTAACATTCACGCATGTGTCTCTTTTGTTTGGGGTGTTCTAGTTACCTTCAAATAAGTGCAGCTGGCCTTAGTTTGCATCATGAAATTATTTAAAAACCAGAACTGCTTGCATGTCACCACTCTAACTAGGCCACCTAGGTTTGTTTTAACCCAGGTGCAATTCACAACAAAAAATCTTTGTTCAGTTTCAAAGAGGCACATGGGTATCTCCTAATTTGTCCAACTTTTTTCATCCTTTATGAATCACAGAAAGCTGGCTTTGTGAAGCCAAGACTGCAGATTTTTTTCTGTTGATCCATGACCTGCTTCATAGGGAGCAATCCTTTAGGATGGCATGTTTGTTATAAAATGGGCTACATGAATTAAGGCAGCACTGTGGAGAGAGAGGGGGGTTGACATCATAATTAGCGCACTGCATGGAGGCAATTCAGCGCGAGTACTGTGGAAGCAGTGCAGGATGCATCCAGTGAATATGAGCTCTGCCTTACTACTCTAGCATATGTTAAAATTAATTTGAATTAATGATCATGCAATTCATGAGTCTCCCTTAATTTGCTATGCAGATATCACATGCCTGAGCCTACATAATTATACTTTGCATCTACCATAATATATTCACACATATGACACTATGGTGTTACCATGTTAAAAGATTAGTTTGACATTTTAGGAAATACATATATTTGTATTCTTTTAGATGAGAAGATTGATTCATACCAGTTAAATATGAAGCTGCAGCCAGCTTAGCATAGCACAAGGACTGAAAAAAAATCCACCTACCATCACAGCTAAGGGTCACCAATTAACATAGTACATGTAATTTGTTCAATCTGTACAATCACCGAATTGTAGAAACATAAAGTTGTGGTTTTACATGAGGTTCTGTGCTGCACTATTTTTTGTCCAGAAACAGTGACAGTGTTGTATATTTATAGTTATAATAATGTTTTGGAATTAACAGCTTCCCCTCTTTCTCCAGTGTTTTAGTCGTATTATGAGCACATTCATGCATTAACACAATAGAATGCACCATGCTGACAGTTATCTTCTTCTATTTCCATGAATAATAACCCTGGGCGTAAAAAAACCCCAAAACAGAATTGAGCTTGCTTCACTGAGCTTGCCATTACCTTTTAGATATCCAAATAAAATTACAATATCACCAAAGAAAGTGCAAAGTCATTCGATTCATATATTTTTATTCTGTTGTTCCCCAGCTCTCATGAAAGCATGGTTATGGAATGAGATGCAGGTAAATGGATAATTTCTTTGCATTCTTATACAGACTAAATTGTCCACAATGACAGTCTTGCCATTATAAAGCACTTGTTAAAGGTTGTAAAGTCCTAAAATTAAACTGTAATAATGTGGAAGCTAAAAGCGAATACAACTATAGGATAGGGCAGTTCAAGGTTAAAACAACAGCAACAAAAAAATGGCAATTTTGTTAAGGAGAGATTTAAAAGGTAACAGTGATTTTGCTAACCTAAGCTCCACAGTCTAACACATTTGGTGATTTGTTTAGTGTAGACAGTGCAAAGACCAGGACTGAGCTAAAAAAAGGTGTAGTTTCAGTTTCATTTCAGCTGTGTTTTGCGAAATTTTCAATTTCCATTTGCAGTAAAATATTTTTCATGCCTCCAGAGAATGAAGCAGGTCTCTCCATCCTGAATTTTTAATTAGTTAAAGGAGGGTGTGACCTACATAGTCTCATTGAGGCAACACAGGAGTGACTGGTCACCTGATCCCCCACCCCCACTACCTCCACCTCCTCCCTCCCCCACTCCCCTCCAAAATCAGAGGAGCTCATTTCATCTACACAGTGAATGGATGAGGCCTGCTGTGAAAACAAGGGCACTTGGGCGCGGGTCAGTGAATTGCTGAGGTAACGCGGTGATGTGATGTGTGCCTGGGCTACTAACGGCTTGTTTGAGTATCCTGGCTGGCACACTCTCCTCTCTTATTACAAGACAGGACAGGCAGTGTGTGACCCATGTACCTCGGAGACACTTAAGACTCTGGTACGGTTTCAGTCGGTGATGTGATACGGACACACTTGCCTACCTGCCAACTGACATTCAGCCTGTTGTGATATGTGCCTGATAGACGACAGGAAGGAGTTGAGGACGTGGTGAAAGGCTTTATCTGATTTACCGTTTGCGAAATGTAAATTCTTAGAGGTGCCAGAATTTACAGTCATCAGCTTATTATTTGCCCACCTTACAGATGTTAGCTGTACGGCAGCTAGCAAGGACACACTGAATGAAATGTGTATGTGTGCCTGTGTTGTGTTGAGCTTCCTCATTTATAAGGCAGACGGATAAAGCCTCTAAGACAGGAAAAAATAACTCAAACGCTGGGCAGGTGAGGCCATGGGGTGCTGGGCAGCTTAGATGCTGGGACGCTGGGGCACTGGAGAGCGTATGCTTTCATGTTAACATTAGTATTTTTTGGGAGGCTTTTATTGCCTTTAATGGATAGTGACTGCTGTTGAGTGACAGGAAAGGTGGAAGAGAGAGAGGGGTTACACACAGCAAAGGGCCACAGGTCAGGGTTGAACCCACGGTTGCCACAACAAGGACTCCGCCATGGCACATGGGGCACCAGTTCCACCAGGTGAGCTACCAGGGCGCCCCACATTAACAGTTAATTACTTACTTATGAGCTCATTTTCAGCCTGAGGTCCTCAGATAGAACCTTTCTATAACATGATAGAGAATAAAAGGGACCGTGCTTTTTCCACCAGGGTATCTCCTGCTTTTTTCCCCCTTTTTTTTGATTTTTGATGTTTAAATGGTTACTGTATGTATGTATTCTCAATCCATAGGAGAAATGTTTGTAAAGCCCTGTACAAATAGCCTAAAATGTATTACTGTTTTACTGTTATACTATATTAGTATGACTGAGCAGTGTTACTGTTGATAGCAGCTCGCTCTTTAGTTGTAGTTCCCCTCGAATGGCCTGTGGAGTGAAAAGCTGAGGTGTGTTATGGGACTTAAGGAGGATTTCAGTGGCACTAGGTGGGAAGCTGGTGAGGCTGCTCTAATTAATAATGCAAAAGTGTCTGAAGGGGCAACACAATCTCCTTATACTACTGGACATTTCTGGAATGAATCAAAATAGGGCTTTAAATCTCTTGTATGAGGTGCATCTGTTTAATTTATTGGAAAAGGTTTTCAAGTTTTAAATTGTTTGCTATTTTTAAGTTTTGGTTCAGTGTGTCTCTAGGGATGCCAGTGTCCATGTGTCGGTCGGTCCACCACTTTTGTCCTGACTGATATCTCAACAGTTATTAGATTCAATTCAATTCAATTCAATTTTATTTTATTTGTATAGCGCCAATTCATAACAGAAGTTATCTCAGGACACTTTTCAAATAGAGCAGGTCTAGACCGAACTCCTTATAACATTATTTAAAGAGACCCAACAGTACCACCATGGATTGTTGTGAAATTTTGTACGGACATTTAAGGTCCCATGATGGTAAATATGTCAACATCTACTCCATAGCAGGGTATAAGTCAGACTATGATAACAGCAATAACATTGTTGGTCATTCACTTTAGCAGCTTGATTCTAGGAATGGCAATTGGTCGGTCATATCCAGTCCACCACTTTGGTCCAGGCTGTAATCTCAACATATTGGCATGGTTAGATTACTGTAAAATGTTGTATAGGCATTAACATTTTCAGACGATGTATGAGCAGATGATGTCTGATGATGTGCATTTAGTTCAAAGCAGTGCTGTAATAACAGTCTCACAGAGGGACATTGGCTGGTGCAATATTTATGAACTGACCACAGCTGACAGCAACAAGTCAAGAAACATTCACGTCACCTGATAGTGTATATCCAGAGCTGAAAAGTGTATGCCTACATTAACTACTATACATTAACACACAGCATTGCTATTGTCGGGGTGGTTAAAATGTTGTACTGGGGTTTCCTGGCAATCCATGGACCCACATGTGTTACCCACAGCACAGTCAGCCAAAACTCTTGTATAGTGGCTCATCATCATGTAACATGCGACACAACAGCTCTGTTCTTTTCCAGAATTTTTTATTAAGTAAACTCGAATGCATCATCTCTGACATTGCAACATTTACAGTACATTGCATTTATATTTATATTTTCCCGTTCAATACCATTACTTCTGCTACAATCTAATTTCCCCATGTGGGTCATCAGAGTAATCTCATCTAAAGAGCGATGTCTCTCTGCTCCACCACTTTGACTCTTCTGACACAAAGACAGTCGCATGAAACTCCGGATATCAATTCAGATGGCTTTAGAATTAATTTTAGCGCATTGAAATTAACTTTATACAGAGAAAGTAATTGTATTTCTTTAGTGATGTTAAAGGGAACCAGGAAATGAGCCATAGTGGATGCAGCACTGGAGAGAGAAGTGGACTGAAAGCATAAATCTGTAAAAAGTGATAATAAGTAAACACTTTATTAAACACTAGTCTGATATCCTCACCTCTGTCACATTTTCTAGTAAATGTCAATGAAATCCTGCATGCAATTGACACAGAATACCCACTGAGGCTCAGTAAATCCTCTTTCATTTAAATCCATGTTACGATATGTCATCACTGCTGAATGTGTATGGAGCTGGAGCTATAGTTGTCTAATATCTCTAGCTTACAAACGTGGCACAGCAGAGTGTCCATCCGTCCTTTGGTTCACAGTTCATCATCAATGGCTGGGGATTTACCTCCTGTGGCTGGTAATGGGCATCAGCTCAGCTTCATATACAGCCAAAGCTGGCCGGCTGCTCCCAGAGGTTGGAAGCTAATACGAAAACAACAGAGCTTTCATTTTCAATGAGGTATTACGCAACAACATCTGGGCAAGGGACCTTGCGAGACCAGCCCATCTTTTTTATAAAGCAGTGGCGATTACATCAACACCAGCAACCCCCCCGATAAGGGATCAAAACTCGAAGGGCATTCCTATTTGCTTAGTTGATTCAGAGCCAGAAATAAAATTTTATTTCACCCACCTCCCCTCCTTTTTTATCTTTTTTATTTGCTAATGATGCTGAAATCAGGAATCATTTTGTATTCTCAGTAATCATGAACATCTGGTATACACCATCTGGCCATGTTGTTTTCTGATGGGCTTGACCATGATTATTATAGAAAGTCACATAAATGTACAGGCTGGTTTAGGCTGAGCTATTTTTGCCAGATTTTTGATGTACAAATATTTCCAAGCATAGTCCATTTTTTTGGGTGATTTGGACAAAAACTTCTGGTTTGTTTGGCAGCAGAAATAAACAAGGTAATGCTTTGATGTCTCACTGAATGCTGGTATTGGCTTTAATATCCTTAGAGATATATTTTCTGGGACAACAAAAGCCCATATATCTCCACTGTACCTGCTTACAAATACAACCCTATATTCACGTACCATAGGGTCAGGACAGAGAGATGATGACACAGGAGAAAAGGAAGGGCGAGATGTGTTAGTGAGGGACCTAGTTGAGCTCCCTGTGAGCCTAAAATACCAAACAAAGTAGGGCTGTATCATACAGTATAAACCTGACACCTGGGATAATGCACATATAGCACAGACCCACAAACAGTATGCTACGCACTAACATGCTTGAATTCACACACATACTTTTACACTCAACTGTCAAGCAGCCTACACCAGCTGCCAAGCTGTGTCTGCAGGGTAATCACACAGACAAAAATAGCTGTGTATCAACTTTTTTCATCATTTATATTCCTTTAGAATACTCACCATACATTTTTTCCTCAGGTTTATTACCTCAAAGACACATTCCCTCTTCTGTCTCTGTGAGCACACGACCTGATCTATGACTTTTAAATGCCCAGACTTGTAAACATAAATGAGCAAAAATCACTTTATCATATGTGCAGAGCTCTTTCGAGATGCAAGTGAAATTGAAAAAAAACAATGGGGAAAGAGGGACAATTAAAAAAACGAAGGAAAATAACAAATGAGAGAATTACCATATATGACAATGAAAAAGAAATGTATCACAGCAATGAACCCCTTGCATGTTATGAATATCAAAGACTCTGACGGGGAGGAGGGAGTAGACTACTGCAATGCAGTCTGTGTATGTGCAACCATACAGTACCTGTACAGTATGTGTGAGATAACAGACAGAGAACCTATGTACGATGCATTAATTCATGCCTCACTGTGGGTGAAATACAGCCTCCTCTGCGCTGTGCACACACATCTTACAATGAGGACCTACAGTATGTATGCTGTAAAACAAACACTAATTGCAATTAATTCCAAATTCCAAAGCGAATTTTAATGTAACCAGATTATACTTTGATGTAGTAACAGTGAGGGTCTTTGAGGGTATTTGAATATTCTCATTATTCACAGTCTGAGGAAAAGTCTGCCGGCCTGAATATGCATTGTTTGTAAAATATATTAGGCTAATGGATTAATGAAAAGCTGAAAAATATTTGTCTCATGCATAAAGAATCATCTGAGGTAGATGAAGGAGTGTTTCAGTTCAAGTATTGGTGCAGAACATATAAGTGCATTGGGGAATTAGCCTGAAGAGCAGGAAAAAGCAGTAATGGTCAAGAGGGCTTCAGACTGGCTGCATATTCACTTGAGTATGCTGTTAATACAATGCCAACACTGTGTGTGTGCACAGAGCCTGCATGGGCTTGAAAACATGTATGAGAATGTGGGTGGAGCGAGGTACTGTCGGTACAACACATTTTATGGTAACTCTGCATTTTTAAAGATTTCGCCAACGTTTAAATGCTGCACTAGTGTTTCCTCTGATTTTGGAGAAAATAGACCAAATGCAAACTGCACTGTAGGTAGTTCAGGGCATTGAAATATATCAAAGGTACAAACCTTGGCTAATATATTGGATTACGCTATGTCGTGAGAATATCCATCTAAATAATTCTACTTTATTGCTCCAGAACAGATCTTATACTGTATGTTAGATATCCATGAAAATACAATTTATTAACCTGACCTACATAAAAGTCCTTGTATACAGTTGTGCTGACATCAAAGCCTTGAAGATTATATTTTAAGCAGGGCCTGTGATTTATCTTCAGCTTCTTGGTTAACTGCAATATTAATCATGCAGCGAACTGTGCCTCGTGTATTATCTAAAACCTGCAAGTGCAACCAACTCTCCCCATGCCTGTGATGTTCCTGTATATGTTCTGCAAAGATAAAGAAAAACAACAGTGAAGACGAATTCTCAAATTGCGTGACTGGGGATTTCATTTGCATTTACAGTTTCAGTTTTTAGGCATTTGGCCCATTTGGTCTTATAAAACTGTACTGCAGATTAGTACCACAGTGTACACAAACAGATTAGTGTAAATATAAATATGCAACAAATGCAACATGCATAAAGCATTTAAGGAAAAAAAAAAAAAAATCCCAGAGATTTAGTCTCAGCTCCTTTGGATTGTCCTTTCTTTGCACTTGAGGTGTCTGTGATCAAATCTCATCCTGCAGAGTGTTGTGGGTACTGTTCTAGTATTACACACAGTGTCAGGTGCCCTGGTTGCACTTGTAAACACATCCCATTTCGCAGACAGAGAGAAGTAGCACTGTGAAGCATATGAGCTTCAGCCCACCTTTCCAGAAGAATCATGAAGGATTCTAGTTTATACTCATACCCGAGTTTAGCCTCCATACAAATGTCTCCCAGTTTACAGACAAGAAAATCTAAGGAAGACAGACTTAAAAAAGTAACGCACCATGTAAATCTAGTTTTATACCTGCATTAATGATGAAATGTCAGACTGTATCTTTAGGTAATAAGACCAAATATTGGATACACTGATACGCACACATTGACACAATAATGTATGTGCACACACACACACACACACACACACACACACACACATACACATACATACATTCACACAAAGGTCCAGCAGTGTCTGTGAAGACAGGAAGTGCTAACTAGGAAACACTTGTGCCCATTGGCAACGGCAAAGTCTCTCTCATTCATCTTTAAAAACTGGATTTAACGTGCTTTAACAGTTTTGTCTGGGTAATAAGGTACATGTAACATCATTAGTTAAAATGGACAAATGGTCAACATGCACAAAATATTTAAATGAGTCATTTGCTATAATTTAGAAACTGAATATTTGCACCTATGCTCAGAAACATTTTGATCCTGTTTAATGGGATATTTTTTTGAGCTAGGATTTCACTTATCATGGGTTTATGCTGGTACCTTAAAGTGGTTATAATCCGTATTTTTCTAATAATAGAGTACCAAATATGAAAACAATGTGACAAAGTGAAAGGGGTTAAACGGAGGGATGAACCTACAGAGAATTATCAGCTGAATTTGCAGCTCCCCTCAGCTGTACAAAGCTTAATAAGAAGTTTCAGCTCATTATGTAGCTGCCTGGCCCCAATCTTTACTGTTCTGGTTCACTCTCACCACTCTCATGTTGTTTTCAGCAGCTGCAGGCAGCTGTTTTGAGCGAAAAACCTCTCAAAACCCATGGACTATCTGCTCATCACCAAACAGACACAATTAGTGACTGATCATAGTGGAGCATTAAGCGGCTAAAGAGTCAGATATTTCCCACAGGAGTTGGTGGAGACCAAAAACCCAACTAAAAGAGAGGGAATATTGGTTTTGCAATAACCAGGTGCCCAGAAACCCAAATGAATGATAATGTTACTCCGTAACTGCTGGATGTGTGTATGTAATAAGAAACTGTTTGCAAACGAGTTCACCACATCAACTTAAAGGATGATACCAGTTTGTTTCCACTGTCCCCAAGTGACCAAAAAAATCAGTTACTGAAGATTTACTATAAATATCTCATCACATAATGCCCATATGTTGGCTTTACACAGAGTTGCAGTATCTTCCTAATGGACATAAATCTCTGAGCTCTTAAATGACAGTAGACACAGCAGATGACCTTACCATATAACCTTATTATGATGATTTTTATGAGATAGTTTTGCTAAAGAAATGGAGTCAGATGATTCAGTTCTATTTTTTATAAGGCATATTGTGTTTAGATAAGTGCATTTATCTTACTCCCTGTATAAAACCCTTCATATCATCATAAAGCAACTGAATCATCCTTTTCACTGGCATAGGCTTTAAGAGAGCTGTGTTGAAAATTTGCATGAATTATCAGTGACGAACGCTATTAAATAAAGATCAAATCTACATCTCTCTTGGAAAAACCCGGAATCACCATGAAGCATATTTATAGCGAAACATTTACAAGCAAAAAGAGGATTGCATAATGAGATGAAACAAGGAGAATGGTACACAGCTGACCTCCCGGGGTAAGGATGCTGGCAGAGGGAAACGGGGGTTGGAACTGGCTGCACTTGGACTGGTAGCTGTACCAGCTGTTCACCACGTGTTACACCGGCTATGTTATTAGTATGATGATAAAGTAACATAACAAATGAACACAGGTTTTTGGGTTGGTTGCATAATTGGGATTGCCACCAAAGGAGGGGAAAGATGTAGAAATGGCAAACAAAAAGAAAGGCAGACATCAAGTGCAACAACAGACAAAGAATGGGAGTGCTTGTGAGAAAAGTGTGAGTGTGTGTTGTGTACAGCGTTTATTCATGCGCAAAGTATGTACGAATGTGTGTATGTTTTTTTCTAGCCGATATGCCTGTCTGGCACACTGTCTTCAATTAAGGCAATGTTTGGGCTTATCAATCATGATATAGCTCATTCCCAGTGTGGCGGGCGCTCAGTCACATGTCCCAGACAGCTGCTGTTTACTTTTGCTGCTCCTCTGCAGAACATTACATTGAGTTTATTGCGAGTTTTCATCATGACTTTGGAGCACAGCATTTTGCCTTGGGAAGTGTACTGTATGGCTGTAATTTAACTAATTTGTGTGGTGCTGAGGGAAAATACACAGTAACAGACACGTGCCACATCAAAATCATTATTTATTGGCGGGACTGACCTTCTATCGAACCATCTCAAGCTTTGAGTAACGAGGATGGGGAAGAGGAAGGAACCCTCTGCCCTGATATCCATAAAAGGTGAAAAGTTGAGAGCAATCCATCAGTGACTATGTTCTTGCTCTGAAACCTCATTTTCTTGAAAGCCTCCTCATGGTTATAACATCAGTCAATGGCTGAACGCTGCCAGCTTCCCACCACCGCCGACTCTGAAATACAGCAACAGTTTGTATCCACTCAGCTCAGAGGGGTTACAGCTGCAGAGCCAAAGGTTTTTCACATGTGATGCATGTGTGATGTAAGTAGGTGGACTGACTCTGAGTCATCCAGAGTCTGTCCCGGCAGAGCAGATTTATTGCTAGTTTGGAAGAAAGAGCAATGGATAATAGAAAATAGGAACGCCCACTATCCTACAAGCTATCCTTCACAAACTGATATTGGGAATGTATTTATACTGATCTTGATATGACTGCTGGCTTTCCTCTTCTTATTTTAAAAAAAGCAACAAAATAATAAAACAGTCTTGAGATCATAATTGTCTCATATGGACCAAAATAAATGCTCATTTAAATTGTAGGCCAGTTATTATCATAATTAATATAAGGTTTTGGTCCAAACCATGTAGACTTGCATGTGACCATCCCTAAAGAGAGCAACAGATACTCTGACATCATACTCATAAGAGGCCATAAACGGCAGGCAGATTAATTATCAAAATGGCAATTGCTTTACCAGTGAAAAGATTAGAGCAATTTCCATAGCCCATCAGATGTTGTAAAAACAGAATGACAGCTTTGTTGCCATGCCAGAGAAAAGTTTGATTTTACAAAAGTGATGGAACAGAAACCTGGGTATGTAAAATGTACTTATTACCTATTTATATTCTCAACATCTTAATGCTAGCATGATTCATAAAGGCCAGTAGTTCCAAATGCTTCTTAACATATTTAGATGGCAGAATATCTTGAATACCTCCAGGCACTGAATCAGTAAGCACTTGGAGAAGGTTGGGGTTATAGAGCTGTATGACAAGATGGTAGAGAAAAATACTATAATCTGTTGTCTGCACACACAAAAAAGAAGAAAACATTCTCAAATTCTTGGACAGAGCAGGTGAAAGTATTCGTAAGAGAAAGATTAACAACATGATCCATTGTCTTGAATTCATTAAATAATATATTACTTTTTTATCTGTTGAATATAAATTAAATATTTACTGCCAATTTAGCTCTGGTGTTGTCTGCCAACTCCTGAGAAAAATAATAAGTCTTTTGCCTTGCTTCTACTATCTTCACCAGCCACTTGTTTACTTTGGCTCTCTGCCATTTTGTGCTGTCCAGGTAGTGTATAACCAGCTTGTATGAGCTTGAGGGTTGAGAGTTACTGCCCACAGCTTTATGAACAATGCTTTGGTTTGCCAGAAACCAATATTGATCCTGTAACCTCTCAGTTAGGGGTGGCAGCAACAGCTAGAAGCAGGATTGATATTTTTCAGAGTGCTGCATTAATTATATCAAAGGCAAATAATATAGATTCTTTGCAGTCAAATATTCTTGCTGCAGTAATGAATCCCTCACATTATGTGTAGATAATGGTGATGTCATTGTATATGACTGACACAAGAAGACATAATTACCATGATAAATACTACACACTTTGTCACACAACCTCAATGAGCCTAACGCAGGAAGAAATGTAACTTGCCAGATCATTGCAGTAGACTTAATGAATGATTGTCAATGATATCCTATTAAATAAAATGTTGTCATCTCTACCACATTTAACAAACAAAGTTGACGTTCTTTCTTTAATAAGGAATCAGATATAATCTTACATTGATCCTGCCAATATTTGTGGTGGTTATTACTGGAATTCTGTTACAACTTGAAGGTCAAGTAAGGCACAAATACACAAGTCAAAATAAATTTTTATACATGATACAGAAAATCTAGTGGAAAGAGGTTCTTTAATATTCACTCAAACTAGGTTTCAGTATGCTCAAAATGACTTTCAATCAGAAAACAAAAGACAGCAAAGAAACCTCAAAAGGCCCTAAAGACCAGAGTTTCTGGCCTACAGTATCTGCTATAGTGAGGTCTGCATTAAGCTGAAGAAGGTCATGGTCATTGTTCTGGGTTTTCTTTAGTTTACTTTCTGTCTTTGTCTGGTTTCCCTCTAGTTTAGATTGCTGATAATTTTCACCTGTCCATTATCCTTCTCCTCACCTGTGTATTTAGTCTTTGTGTTCCCTTGTTTCTGTGTCAGTTCATCCTGGTTGTTTTGCCTGATGGTTACTTTGTCCCTGTGTTAACTAACTGGATTTTTAAACTTTTGCTTTTTGCCTATGTGCCTACCTGTACCTGTACCTGCACCTACAAGTAAGTTACATTAAAACACTGAAGTCATCCTGCTGCCTAGGCTGCCTTGCACTTGGGTCAAATCCTGAGTTTAATAAATGCTGACACATAGATATTTAAAAACTGCCTCTCTGGTTCAGTGATAGGCTACTAAAAACAACACCAGCATTAGGCTCTAGCAAATTACACTCAACTAACAATGAGACATGTGACAGACGAGATAAATCCACCTAAAGAGAACAGGGATTAAAATGCAGTAAAAGTAGTAAAAACACTTAGGTTAGGTCAGAAAATCTAACATCCAGCCTTAAGGTCTCTATATTTTAGAATAATGAGACAAGCAGGACAATAAAAACAACCGTTCTTCTGATTACATCCTCTGGGGAAATAAGAGTTGCTGGAAAGGAGACAGGAGAGGAGCTTTGACACCTCACGCTAACACTTCAAGCTAACAGAGTCATGCTGAAGTGTTGTTGGTTAAATGTTGGGTCTACTGATGTCAAGAGTGATGAGCTAAGTGAGTCATTAGTGATTGATTCATTAGCTTGGGATCGAACTGGGGCACCTTGCCATTGTGAGCTTCTTAATTATTCATATGGCTGAGCTCAAAGGATTTAAACCTGGATTTAAAGCTTTGTCCTCTCTTGGTTCTCATGGATGCTGAAAAGATAGAGAAGCAATGTTGATCACTTTGTCACTACAGAAAAGAAGCTATTCGATATTGCCTGGTAGTAGATTCAGATAGACCAATTTACCCTAGGTCTACCCTAGGTTTTTTTTTTTTTTTTTTTTCTTTTAAACAAAACGAAAACCACATCCTTGTGGTCATAATATCACCTCTCTAACCTCTGTTGGGCCACATTAGAGCAAACTGCAGAATTCCTCCTCTTACTGTCACAATCAAGTTATTAACAAATAAGAAATCACTCACAAAGAAATGACATGTTTAATCGAGGGTGGCTGTTTTAAAATGGACACCGCACGCTCTAAAAACTTGATTCTTAATGGTCAATAAAACATTAAGGGATCCTGACAGAATGGCTGTGACCAGGAGTTTCTTATCACACTTTCTGATCCTTGCAGACAGACAACACAATAAATATTGCATTAGTTTAGACTGCTCCGGCAACTTAAACCAATGCGATGCGTCAGTAACAGGTTTTGTATCATGTTTAAAACAGAAAAATAAAGATTGCTTTTCACCTGAAGCTGGAAAAATTTGTACTTTTCCTCTGGGATGTTCTCTGGACCGGTGCTTTACAGCTAGCAAATTGCTATGTACATGAACAGCAGACAATTTATTTGCTGTATTAAGCCTCTGAATGCATGCATCACTTCCTTTATCACCTGGGACATGAAAGAAATGAAACATTAATTAGTCTTTTTTTTAATATAACATAGAAGCAGCACATGCCAGGTGTAACATCTTTTTTTACTCTGCTACTGATTCAGTTAATCATAAATACAAGGCAAGCAAAGACATTTCTGCCAAGTGCCGAACCAACGAAATCCCTATGTATAATATTTACTGCACCGTACTGTATAATTTGTATCTGAACTCTGATAGACCGGACTAAGGTCTGTATCTAGCATTGCTACATGCATGCTGACAAACATTTAAAAGTAACAGTGGGGGTCGGGGTGAAAATGTCCAGCCATCACCCATATTTATGGGTGAGCTGAGCTTGTTAATATAACATCAGTGAGCCTGGTCCAACATGCAGATAAAGAGGCACATAATAAAGCAATTAATCTGAAGACAATGAGGATACAGATACCCCATATGAGACTCTCTAATAGATGGCTCATTCTCAAACAACTTCATAATTCTAAAGTGATTCTTAATTATCTGTGAGCATTTATCCACTCTGTCTCTGTCAGGATTTGGCAATATTACACATGGTTAATAGGCCTTCCCCATAGTGGACATTTTGACATGTCATTGCAGGAAAACCACAGGTGTGACTAATGACTGTAATGATCAATTGAAGGGCCCCCAGAAGCCCCGCCAATCGGAGCAGCAAGGCCCTAGAACTGGCTCAGCCATTGTAATTAATGTTATTAGATACACCAGTGTACAGCTGTGTTTGCCTCTACCAGCAATCAAATGTACCTTCATTTCTTCTGCTAGGGGTCTCTCACATCAAAACAATAACAAAAGATGTAGTTTTTGTTAATTGTTAATCAACCACGATTGTTGATGAAAATCTGACGTGACTCTGGCAGAAATTGTTCACAGATAAGTTAATGTATTAATTCTCTTTAATCACATATCACGTATCCAACTTTACCCGGCAGTTATAGCAACTGGAGACATAGAAGGAAAATGCACCTGGATAAAATTACGATTTCTATGGTTTTGGTTGGAAACATTTGGAAGTACACAACTCAACAAAACATAGTTGTTTTACATATTTTAATGTGGAAATGTTACATATTATATCTTTAACTGCGTTATTACTGATCCTTTAATAATTATGCAACATGTAATCATGTATTATGCTAAAGGATATGGCGGATGTTAGATCTTTTCAACATCATAAACAAATCCTTCATCACGAGTTGAGCTTGTGAGACAACACTTTGCCTGCTTACAAATCCTGGCTTCTTTGTGAGGATTTGCAGACCCTACACATAATCATTTGACTTGTGGCGCTTGTTGAGGGGCAGCTTGGGATTAGACGCTGCCTGAGAGGCTGAATTCAAGGCAAGAAATATCAGAGATTAAGAGACTTTGTCACAGTGAAATGACCTTCACTCCTCTTCACCGTCTCTGAGCTGAACACCTTCAACCTTAACACTCTGATCTGCTCCCTGGTGACAGTGGATTTAACAGGGGCTTGTTTACTGCATTGATTGTGTATATTAAGGGAAATTTGCCGTAGTACTCGTATATTTGTTTTGTGTGAAATGTATAATCAAGCCTAAACTGTCAGTCTTCCAAGGTGAGGGCACCGTATGCGGTAATGGTAGAGCTGCAGGGAACCTCTTTCTTTTGGGAGGTATAACCTTGCTGTGCTGCTGAGCCAGCAGACCAAAACACCAGGAAGCCTTACCGCCATGTCAGAATGGTGGGGGGGGTATAGAGAGCTGATTGAAGGCTTGGGTTTATGGAGGACAGATGAAGAGGTAAGAGGTGACAGGAGGTTAAAAAAGGATGGGAAGAGGGAAGGGCTAAGGTGTCACTACTGGAAAATATCGGTTGAGAGAAATAGTAGACAGAGAGGCTCAGGAAAAAAAGGGGGATAAGGCAGGGGATGGGTGAGGGAAGAGGTGACGTCACAGGTTACGTATCTGAGTTCTGTAGAGTACCCTTCAGTTCATTTCCCCAGCCTTGGACCAGGAATACATCGTATCCTCTTACCCTAAAACGTTCTGAATTCATCTAAAGTAATTCCCTCCTCTCGTTCCCTGCCCCAATTGCAGACAGACGCACACATACAAGCGTGCACACACACACACACACACACAGACACACACACACACACAGATGCACACTTGTCAGTCTGCAACTGGCTGTTGTCTGCGCTGTCTGGGAGCTAGAGTACTTCAGATCACCATGGATTACTATGGGATTTTCCCGAAATCTCTGGCTTTCAACGTTTAGGCGATTTGACTTTTTGGAGCAATAATTAACTTTTAGATTCCTCTCGTACTCAGCCAGCCATGACGTAGCCTTCGCTTTACATCCGGGTTTCAATGTGGTCATAGCATGGCAGACATGTATACACAACATTTCAGACATGATAAGATTTACAAGCTGAACCACAGATTATTTATGTATCCTAAAAAAAACACAGAAGCCACACCATCAAGATCATTACCATTATCATTCGTTTTCATTACATATAGGTATGAGAGAAGAAACTTTTACACACACAAAAGCAAACAAAGCTTTTATATATTGTCATTTATATCAAGAAATCATACCTAATGACATATAATGAAATAAAAACTTGGAGTTTGTCTAGCTTGGTGTCCACAAAGGAGGGACAGCAGCCCCATCCATTGAAGTAAAATCACTGAATGCGACAGGTGCCTCAGAGAGAAAAGACAGACAACCACACAACACACAGAGCTGACATACTCACTCGCACTAATGCGGCAGATATTCCAAGTAATAATGAACAAAGACAGAAAGGGCAGTACTACATCATGAGACATCCCAGAAGCTTGTTCTTATATTTAATATTGTTCAGCGTGACTGTTTTAGTCCTGAACTGCACACAGCTGTCACATAATAGTGAGAATAAAAAAAGCTTTTCCTTTTTCTTCCGTAATGGCAAGAGAGAATTGTTTCTGCAGACTCAGAGAGCTGAAACCAGTCTGGTTTAATCTTGATTCCTTGGACAGAAACACAAAAGTGTGATGGTACACTAAGAGCCCAAGCAATTACTGGGGCATTAGTGGAAGCACTTTGAGGACAGATCCATCTTGAAATTGGTACATGTGCGTCGGTGTAGGCAAAAAAGTTTTGGAATATTTTAAAGGTAGAACGTTGCTGTCTTTTAATATCTTTTAATGTTTAAGTCAATTCAGAGTTCCTTCTCTTTTCAAACAGTGATTTCCTCAGCTTCTCTTATTTCAGTTCAGTAGGTACAGGGCATCAACTTAGCAATTGCCAACCCCCATTCTAAACTCAGAGGAGGAAAGGACAGTCAACACTTCTGAGCACACAGAGGAATAACCTACGGTCACTGTGAGGAGATCTCCATCAGATTCTTGTTTGGTTTTCATTATGTTGAGTTTCAGATAAGTTAGCTGACATAAAAACATTCTTAAGTTAGAACTGAAGAACCTGATTGCATTTCTTCATTGGGTTTACTCCATTATTCAAGTACTGTAGTAGGCCCTGCAAGTAGATTTCTAAGAAGCCTATGCACACCCACACGTGCATACTGATAAACACTTTGCTCAGCAAAGCTAGGGCAGCCCACTCCTCCATGACTGTTCTGAAAGACACCACCCATCAAGGGATCAACGGGCCCCAGTAAATCCATTACTAAAAATACTTGCCAATCCTTTGGGATTACTACGCATAGCAAGTGGACACTGTGTATGCCACAAATCTGGAATTAGGCAGTGAAAGGCTGTCAATGGTGCATCAACACCTGATCCTGTCTAGGCATGTGTGTTCCCAGGGCAAAAGGTGCCTGTAACTGTGTCATTTCAACTGAACTGAACTATATGTTACACTGAACTTTGTCGACTTTCATGAAAAACGGCAGCAAAGACACATGTTTAATTTTATGGAAACAAATATGTGCTTAAAGGCTTTACTATACTACAAAGGCGGCTGTTAGAACAAAAATAGACATATATAAACAGAGAAATCCAGAATAAAATTAATTACATACACATTTGAATTTCAATAGGCAAAAATAAGTAGCAATGTTTGAATTTTTAAGGACCTTGGGGCACAGACTCCAACCAGGAGATACCAGGGTGATACCTGCTAATCAGAAATGGACACCCAAAAAACCTAAAGAGCCGCTGTGAAGTTGAGTGGGGTCTGCTCTGGCCGTCACCATCATGGCAGTCCTGACTCCGCCCGCTCCTGGCTAATCCAAAAATGGGCAACGACGTGGGTGGAGCGGAGGTGGGCTGAATAAAGCCTGGTAAGTGAGACAGCTGCTTACGACAGCACCCACCTGTCACTCAAAACGACCATGCCCTTATTAATGCATGACTTTAAGCCTTGATATTATTTAAATGGAGAGTTATATAGTGAGTTATACAACGAGAGTTATATAACCTACAGTTGTCGTGAAGAGAAAATGTAGCTCCAGCAACGTGATGTTTATTTTTGTTGTAAAGTTGGGCATTTCAATATGAGGGCCTTATGGAGACTGTGTGTGTGTGTGTGTGTGTGTGTGTGTGTGTGTGTGTGTGTGTGTGTGTGTGTGTGTGTGTGTGTGATCAAAAGCTGGTCAGGAAAAATAATTTTCCCTTTGCGTATTAATAAAGTTAATGTTCTTCCTGTTTTAGGAACTAACCTTCGCTGTGTCTCAATTACATACATGATACTAACAGTAAACAGTATGTTAGTGTATATATAATTTTCTAAGTAAGGAAGTAATATTGTACAATTGGACATCAATTAACCTGCGACCTGCCAATCCAACTTCACATACAGAAAGTAAATCGATTTATTTATTTAACTTCCTGTTGCTGTTTCATCACCATTAACAAGTCATTTTATTTATTTTTTATTTTTTGCAGTAGCGCTATGTGACTACCCTCTGAGCAGGTGTCTCCCTCAAATAGCCTGGTGGTTGGAGTCGGGTAATCAGCCAGATTAAGTTCACCTGGTCTGGTAGCTAGACTACATAGGCTGGAGGCACTCAACCGTTCTCTCTCTCTCTCTCTCTCTCTCTCTCTCTTTCTTTCTCTCTTTCTTTCTTTCTTTCTTTCTTTCTTTCTTTCTTTATGTAAAATAAACGTATTTTTAGTTAAAACTCCTGTGTGTTCTCCCCTTCTTTGTCCAGCCTTAAGCCAGGTTGTGACAGCTACCATTTAACTTTGTAAGTACATGTATGCTACATACTACATATAATGAAGTGTAGAAGTGAGGGGCACAGCACAGCCATGCAATACCGGTCATCAATCCATGACAACCAGTGCAAATTCTCAAGTGTTTATGCTTCATTCGTGTCATATCAGAAGAAGTTATAGTTACCAGTTTCAGACTCACAAAAATATCAAAGTCATAAATCTGACTAGGAAACTTTTTCTGAAGGCTGTTTCCCCCCATTCCCCCATACATGTTGCTATTGTATGTCAATGCACAGTATTTTTAACTCTTACTCTTACGGGGGTGGCTGTGGCTCAGAGGCAGAGCGTGTCGTTCCTTAATCGGAAGGTTGTGGGTTCGATCCCCGGCTCCTGGTGCCACATGTCGAAGTATCCTTGAGCAAGATACTGAACCCCGAATTGCTCCCGATGCCGTGCATCGGTGTGTGAATGTGTATGAATGTTAGTTTCTGTTCGATGGACTTTGCCATCACTGAGTGAATGTGTGTGAAAGGGTGAATGTGGCACGTAGTGTAAAAGCGCTTTGAGTGGTCGGAAGACTAGAAAGGCGCTATACAAGTACAGGTCCATTTACCATTTACATGGCCAACTCTACAACCGTCTTGAGGTCCCCAGTGATACATGTACAAATATACATATTACAAATTAAAGTAACAGTGTTTAATTTCAAGTCAGACATTGTGGGATACATCTGTGGGTCAGGCACCGGTCACCCTTTAGATATTCTCCGATAATATGCAACTTCACTGACAAGACTATGTCAAAAGGCCTCATTAGCTTTGAGGCCCACAAAATCCTTTTCTTATGTAATGTTGATAAGCAGTAAATGACCATTAATTCATAAATATGAGCTTAAAGGTTAAGCACAGCTGTAGCCTTGTGGCTGGATAAGCTGTAGAGGTTAAACAAGAGCTCAGCTGTGTGGATCTAATTATGATATGGTAATGCCAACTGTCACATTAACCCTGCTGACATGTAACTGGTTTATTTATTTGATTGATGCATTAAGTCCCACCCTACCATCCTGTTGTCATCAAGTTACGGACATGAGATGTTCTGCAAATGTTTCATTCCAGCGTACAGCGTTTTTTTTAAATCTAATATTGCATAATGTTACTGTAATGGGAACACTAATTAACCTATTGGTTTGCAGCCGGGCTTCAAAACAACAAGTGGATTCTTGTGGAGTTCATAGATGGGGGAAACTGCTCACTAGTAAGGAAGAACTACAATGGGATGGAGCGTTTTTGTACCTTCCAGTAATTGGGTTACTCATTGTAATGTTTACAAACCTATACCCCATCATTTTATCATAATCATCTTCTTGACTGAGCTTCGTAATGCTCTCATTTGTTTAGTCAGTTTGCTGATTAAGTCAACCTTGGCCTCAGCTGGTCCCTGTCCAATGCCACAGCCTCATCCCTGAGGTCCATGATACCCTGATAGTCTCAGCTGGAGAGGGACCAAAGCTTGCAATCTTATTACAACACTACCATCTTCCCAGCCCCAATCATGGTTTAATTAAAGTAGTCAGTCATGGGACAAGAGTCCAAAGAGGACAAGGGAATTAGTAGTCATGTCTGGCCCAGGAGGTGGAAGATTTGTATTTTTAATTTGTGTCAGTTATTGAGCTTGGTCTCTCAGATGTTTCAGAGACAATAAAGGTGAGTTTCTCCAAAATGTACTCTGCTGTGGATGTGGTAAGATCTCTAAAACAATGGAGAGAGTAACACTACACATGATTTATTCTAGTAAATTCACAAAAGCCTTTTTTTTTATTTTGCTGTCTGCATTACTCAAAATATTGCCTCAAAATATTGTGAGCAGGAACAAAGCCTCCCTGAAGGATAAACTGCCTATACGTTGAATGACTTGCAGAAAATGAAAAGGGGCTGAGAGGGGCATTGTAACACAATGCTGCCATCCTGTAGCTGGCTGATGCTATTTGTGGCATACGCAATGGCTGGCAGTCCGGGGGTATGTAATGCTTCATGTCCAGATGAGGTATTGACTGTAAGCAGAGATGACTGGATGTAATCTTAGAGACACAATGCAATTTCAGCAGGGCCAATGAGACCATCATAAGAATCAGGAACACATTATATTGTGCAGAAAGCTCGGTATACCATTTTCTGGATATTCTGTATTATAATATAAAGCAGGATTAAATCCCAGTGGGCTGCTTAAACTTGATACAACATACAGAATATTCCGCTATTTTATGTATTTTGTTGTATAAGGTTAGATATCTGTTTCTGTTGAAATTTCTACTGAGATTTGGCAAAACCTAAACGGTTTACCCTACATGAATCCATCTCTTTCTTCTGTGGCGCACGTTCACCACCTGGTAAATTTATTCTGGCTGTATTTATTCCCTGACATGTGAATGGCTCATCTGGGATTTATTCTTTGTTCAATATCAGTATATGCTAAGCCATAAATCTTATGCAACATTTTTTCCCCCTCTGTCAGTACCCTTCCCTGCCCCATTAACTGTGTAACTGAAGTTACACAAGCGTTGTGTAGGGGAAACAGTTGGCATGCCAACTAATCCAACCCAACACAAACCCAGCTGAGAGAGAAAAAGCACAAAGAAATCAAGGGATGTCTGTTTCAATTACGATAACATTTGGATCATTACATAATAATCCACTACCAAACATGCAAATTATCTGAGCTAATGTCCTCTCTAGTGATGCACAGAGCCAGCGGTGGTTTTGTATTGCCATGAAAACATTGCGTGGGTTGAGCATTGGTATGTAACACCACATTGTGGAGAGAGACACAGTCTTGGTGTTTTAAGAATGTTAATGAACGTTTGAACTCACGATAAAATATAAACTGATAAAACCCTAAAAAGGTCTGAAAAACGTACCTACTGTCAGTATTGGAAGAAGTATTTAGATACTTTACTTACGTAGTAAAAGTACAGAAGTAATACAATTAACTTTAAGTATTTCATTTAAAAATCTTGTGAGTGTTGTATTATACATTTTAGTACTGAATTACTTTTACTAATTTATATGCTTTTGAATAGTTTAATCTATAATTATACGTGTGTGTGTGTGTGTGTGTGTGTGTGTGTGTGTGTGTGTGTGTGTGTATATATATCAGGAAATAACCTAGTAAGTAAAGTTGTTAAATAAAAGTAGTGAATATTTACTTCTGAAATGTAGTGGACTAGCAGTATAGAGAGTGGCATTAAAATAGAAATACTCAAGTACCTCAAATTGTACATAATTGTGCTTAATTTTTACATTCCACTGTTGACCCACAGAAATATACTGATGGATGTAACATGTTTATTATCTATACTGTTTGTGTCAGTGTTTTTTTTAGTATAGCAAGAGATATAAAAAGGGTGCAGGACTGATTTTAGAAATGCTGAAAGTCATGAAAATTATGAGCATAAACCAAAAAGGACATCTCTAAAATGTTTCAATTACTTAGTTCACTGAATAAATGAAGAATCTGAGGATTAGACTGCCAATTGTCAGGGGTAAAAGGAGGAAGTCAGGCGACGTCATTAAAGAGCGACAAAGTCTGTGTGAGGAGGGGGTCGGGGTGGATGAGTGGGTCAGAAAAAAGTCTGATTTTAACACAAGGACTTCTGTCCATTTCCTGTTTCCTACCGACAGTCAACATTATTCTTTTTATCCATTACCACGGTTATTGCCTAACAGTGACCATGTGTTGTATCTGTATCACTGAGGAAGTAGTCAACCATGATGTTTTAACCAAAAACATGATCTTTCCATAACCCTAACCAAATTGTTAATGTGCCTGAACCTAAATAATCCTAAATGCAAGATCAAAAAACTGTTTTAATTCTGAGACGCTGATGTTGATTTGATTGTAGCGTCAGATTCTGGAGGGCATGAACCAACAGGGTGTTTTGGCATTTATCTTGGGAGGACTTGTTGATACTTTCTGTACACATTAAGTCAAAATGCTGTTTCAGAGCTTTCTCTACACTTCAGAAATAACATTGGGAAGCCTTTAATAATTTGTTGAGCCTAGAAATACACACCATTTGTTATATTTTACTTGTGAAATGCAAACTCTCCAGGTTGCTAAATATGTCTTTCCATGAGAGCTACAGCATGAAAGGGTAGTTCTCATGGTAGCCTAACAACCCCCTGGTTTGGAAACACTGCTTTAGACTGTTAATTATTCTGCCAATTATTATCTATAAATTAACATTTATCTGACAGTTTGAGTTACAAGTTACTTTACAAATTAATATGTTTGCAGACAAAACATATGCAGAGCTTATACAATATCATTAATTACTCAACAGTATAAACAAGTAGAGCTGAAACTATCAGACGATTAATCAGTTAGCTGATTCACCAAAAAATAATTTCCAACTGTTTAGGAAACTGTTTATGTCATTTTTTTCATGCAAAAACATTTCATGGTTCTAGCTTCCAGCTGAAATGTGAGGACTTCCTGCTTTTCCTCAATTATATTCATCTTCTTTAATAATATTGAGGTCTAGACCATTGTGAAGGTGTCACTTTGGGCTCATAATTGAACTATTACTATTAAATGCTGCTTACACATCAATGCATAAACTAATGATAATCTACATTTTTCTGTATGAGTACTTTTACTTTTAATTCTTTATGTATTAATATTAATACATTATTCTGATTATAAACGCATACTTTTACTTAAGTAACATTCAAAATGCACGACTTTAACTTGTAATGGAGAGGTTTTCTTTGTTTTTACAGTGTAGTAGTAGAACTTAAGTTAAGGATCTTTACCAACTCCATTTATTTGTGCTGGTGCTCCGTGTACAGGTGGCTGTTTTATGAACCCTATAATTCAGTATAAATGTCTGGCCAAACTAATGTGTAGATTGGCGGGAAAAAAAATGTTTTAGGCGATGCATTAGAGGAGAGCTTCATTATCCCTAAATGTATACTCATAAAGCCTTCTGCAGACATTACCTAATTACCTCCGGTTTAAAATGCACCATGCAGATGATTTTATTTGGAGCTTATTGAAGTCAAGGCTGCTTGTAAAAGTGGGCTGTGCAAACAAGTGCTTGTAGCTTGCGAACATGGCGTCAGTTCACACTCTAAATGTTGGATCATATCTGCAACACCTTAAAAGGTGCCATATCCACAAGATGTTCAACTAGTTTTTCTCATATGACCAGTGGCTCAAAGCTCCGATCACACCGACATCACAATCTGTTTCACCGTGTTGCCTTCTATTATCACTCCTCAGTAGGAAACAAACCCAGCGCCAGGAAGCACGCATGCTGTATCAATTGGTTAAATTAACTTCATATACCATTCGCGTGTGCTCCTATAATACCGGCTTCCTCCTGCCATGTGTGAAAGTGATGACAGAGGAGGAGAGGGGAGACGGGGAGACGGGGGGGGCTATCATGAGCCACATTATGTAAATAAGGTGCAGGGGCATGTGCCAGTTAAACCGCAGTGCCGTGCGAAGTGAGACGAGGCAGAGGCTTTGGACGGCAGAAGCCGGGGCCGTCGGTAGATGGCGGTAACCCAAGAAACCTGATCCACCGGGTTCTCGGGCACTCTGTCTCAGTTTGCAGCACTCGCACTGAAGGCAGAGGAGCTAGAACAGTTTTGAAGGACATTAAAAAAAAACACAACAACCCACAGACAGGAGAGCTCACGGCGGGTCCTCTCGAGTTCAGCGCGCAGACCCTCCCGAGCCGGAGACGGAACGCATCGCCACGAAGAAAAACGGGAAAACTAAAAACACCATGGAAGACAAATCTAATTCGTTCTCCAGCAGCAAGGAGGAGAAGGCGGATGGGAATAATGTTTTTCAGAGGCAAGACTCGATACAGAAAAATAACACGGGGAGCCAGAACATGAAGGAGCACGGCAACTCCGTGAGCTTCAAGGGGGAGCGGGAAGAGGCCATGGTCGGGTTTGACGATCTGGAGGGGGCGGCCAGGCAACATGGTTTTATGCAGAGGCAATTTGGGGCCATGATGCAGCCCGGAGTCAATAAGTTCTCCTTGCGTATGTTCGGCAGTCAGAAAGCCGTGGAGAAAGAGCAAGAGAGGGTTCAAACGGCCGGATACTGGATCATTCATCCATATAGCGATTTTAGGTAAGGGCTGGAAAAGACACCTGCTCACTCACCCTCCTCCCTCCCTTTTTATCCACCCCTCCCGTCACCCTGGGGTCTGCAAGCTATATACTTGCACACATAACGCTCTGTCATCGGCACGCACTGTCTGCCCCGAAGCGCATACGCTAATCTACCTCTGTATTTAGGCAATCAGGCTTCCGCCGGCTCAGGGCTCCACTGACGAAATGTGCCCAGTGAGTGTGTGTGTTTCATTGCGGCATTTTTATTATAATAGAGCGGGACGCATTAAGGCTTCAAAAGGTGTATCAGTGATATGTCCTTGGAAAAAGGATGGTGAATGTCATGATTTGAAAACACACACACACACGCCACACACACGCCCCACACACACACACACACACACACACACACACACACATACACACACACTAGCGCACCTTTTTTCTTCTTCTAATTGTTCCACAATAACGTGCACAGTGTCAAGTCCTCATTGCGACATATTCTCCTGTCTGGGCGACAGTACCTGGACGCACAACGTGACAATGCCATTGCACCATCCCGGTTGTAAACATTTCATTGTAGGCGGCGGTATAAGACGACGGGCCTGTGTGCGAAAAAAACGCACAGAATGCGGTAAAAATCGTGCAGGAAAACGATTTAAGGAGAGAATATGCGTGTTTTGAATTAATCAGCTGAGACTGGCCTTTGAATCTGAGCATGGAGCCGCAAACATCTGACAGCTCTTAATGAATGAGTGATATGTTTTTGAAGCTGAGGAAATGTGATGGAATGTGTTGGTTGCACAGGAGCTGCAGAAGCATCATTGTCACACTTTCTTTCACTAAATGCCACAGTGATTATTGTGGTCTTTTGTTTTCCCTTTTTTTGGTTTGTCATTCTTTCACCAGAACAACCCTGTGGTGCCTATTGTCCCACAAGACTGCAAGTTTTAAAACTGTCTGATGAAAGACGCAACGACTCCCCATATTATCACACATGTATGATTAGTGTAGCACATGAGCTCCAGTCAGTTTGAGTCTTACACAGTGCATTCAGATGGTAAACAAATGAGATCAGGTGAAGCCAGGACCGGTTCTCCACAAGCTGCGTGTTTACAGTTCAACCACTCAACCAATTAAGCATCTCATCTGGCCTAGTCTCTGCACCAGTGTCCCCTGGCGCAGCTTGACGGTGACAATCATCCCCGTTTTCCATTGAAGCTACATGTAACGTGCCAGGGCACGTCAGAGCTGTCCATGGTCCTGAACTTAAAGCAGGCCTGAGTATGCAGCACTCTGTTTCTCTGCTGCTGATTCAGAGCTGCTGGAGTCTGCAGGCTGAATTCAGACCCAAAGAATTAGTGCACTGAAAGTTACAGTTGGTCTTCCACTTGGCCTGTGTGCCTTGCTTTTATTCGTACGCAATGCTTTTAATGCAACAGTTCAATAGAACACACGGTAGCTCTAAACTGCACTTATTACATTACGCATAAGATTAATGCTAACTAGGATATCCTGAGCTCACCCAGGCAAAGACTCCGGCATATGCACATGCACATGTGCTCACACAAATGTATAATAATGGAGGGCAAGGATTAGTAGCACAACACAACAGTCAATGAGCTTAACAATCTCTGAAAACAATTATGTAAGGAAAATTGATCCCCCCCTCTCCAAAATGGCCAAAGGGTAGGACCTGAACAATTCAGTGAATAGGCATACTTTTTTCACAGTTATTAATTTATCTAGCAATTTAATTGGTTCTCTTAAGTATATGGGCTGTATTAATCTACTGTATGATGGACTTTCTTTGCAAGAGGGGGGGAATTTAGGGGGAATATGAAGGAAAATAATGCCCCATAATGGTAAATGATGGATGTATGTTGTCACTGTAGTTTGCATGCAATATATGTCGAGCAGCATATTCTAAATATGTAAAATTAGAGACAACAATGGGGATTTTGCAATTTCATCTCTGCACAAGGAGATTGGCCCTTTTTATTTCTGCTGTATTAGAAAATGTTTCACTAACTCAGGCCCCCTAAGGTTCCTTCCCCGTGACATTTTCCAAAGGGCGGTTTTTCATAGGAAATCAGCATAAATAGCATTACAGTTTAAAGACACAACCCTTCTATTGCAGTGAGACTGCCTCCTGGCTTGAAAGTGGTACAGTGCTGTGAGGTTATATCCCTGTGCTTCAAGCTACCTATCATGCTGGTGCATAAATGATAGAGGTGCAAAGGTACACTGTGCTTGGTCCCCTCGTGTGGCTTAACTTAACAACTTAATTGTTTTTGTTTAGTAGGTTGTTTGCTACAGGACTGCATATCCCTAGCAATATTTCATCCTCATATAATTCTATTGAACATTTACTGTCCCTTATTCTTTTGTATACTGTGGCATCCCCTTGTATGAGCAAAAAGAGAAAACAAAATACTCTGTATGGTCTTTTAATGAAAAGTCTTACGTAAGTACAGTCCATGAATGACACCACTATTCACACGGGCTTTATATTGCTTTGGGGGAGTGTTTGAAACTCAATATCTGACATATTCTTTGTACACAGTGGCTGCTTAAAGATTAATGGCAGGTTAGTAATATTCATTATTCATAGATTTTTAGAGAGGCCTCATGCACGGCCTCACACACCTCTGGTTATGCTAAGGAGAGGCCTTTGTCGTAGTCTAAAAGACTCTCAGTGATGTTTTCTTTCAGCGTCTGTTATAAAGAGAGACACTATGGTCAAGCCAGATGGGTGTGTTTTAGCCCTTACAAAGTATTAAAATGATCACTTTAAGTGTGACATTGCTGTTCTTGCTCACCATAATTTTAGCCGTTTAAAGGTATCATGCTTCCTAGAATATTATGTAGAAAATTAGGGGTAATTTCTTTTTGGCAACCTCTCCAGGTCATCGAAAATTACATGTTTTTATTCTTATAAAAATGAAGGTTATTCCTCCATTTGAGGATTCGGATGTTTAGAACCCCACATTTAATAATGATACTTTACTGTCCCTATGCAAACTGTTTCTGTGTAAAGATTTAACGATGGAGTAAAGCCTCTTTACAACACTGTAGCCGAGTCTAACAAATATGTTGCCCTCCAAAGCGGCGGATCTACAGAGAACGATGTCACCTCTAATTATTTGATCTGCAGTCCATACTTTTCTCACTGTATACATCAGTGCAGTATGTGACCTCTTGCACAGCGTACTCGTTACACTGCAGATTGGATAGGGTCGGGCCATGCTGAGTAAGATTGTGTGGGGTTCCCTCTGTTGCTTGGCAGGAGAGGTCTGGCATTGATTATGATGGAGCACTTGATGTAGGGAGGAAACCTACAAGAAGAAATGAGCCGGCTTGATTTGAAGCGGGATTGTTCTGATAATGATCCTCTGCCTCAGTTGGCGCTCGTTCTTTGATCTACAGCAGGGGTGGTAGCTACGGTGTGATCAACCGTGGTTCACTGTTTCTCTTTTTTGGGTTTCTGCAGCAGCTCCAAGCTCCTGTTTTAGGTCCAAGGGGCTGGTGACCGAGTGCATTGCTGGAGTAGGAGCTGCAGATACAGTTGGGTGTACTGCTCGCAGCTACTGGTTTAACTGGGGCTGTGCTTTCTCAGGCTAGAAGGACCGAGGCAAAAGCTTAATACAGTGATGTAGCAAGAGCCTGGCGCAGTCTTGTTGTTGGAGCTGACTGCTTTGGCACACTAACTGCGGCGTCTGTAGATAAAAATGGCTCATTCTAAGGTAACAAAAACATAACGATTCCTATATTCAGGTTATTGTACACTAATGAAAACACAGTTATACATATTATATCCCATTTCTGCCAATAGATCCTCCTAAATGTTACACCCTGGACCTTTTAAAATGTGGAATGCCACTTGAGATTGAGATGGAAAAATTAAACCACAACAGCATGCTAACATCTGAAGCGATCTTCCTCTAGTCTGTAAACAACTTCTTTCTAAGCAGCACATTTTGTTTGCAGTTTCCTGTTTTTATAGTTTCAAATTCTAGAACTGAAACTCAATGTTTTATTCATTAGATAAGTGGGTGTCTCAGAGGTTATGTACAGTATAAATACCACCTACCCAAGTCATGAGATAAATAGAAATATGTGGGCACTCTGTGGGCTTTTCATTATGTTAATATGAGTGAAAAACATCCAACATTTCCATTACTTGAAATTTAGCAATTTAACAGATGCTGATACTGAGTTCTTGAGCGGTTTAAGTGTGTTTCTTCTTTCTTTTTTAAAACCTTAGTGTCATATTTTTGAGTGACTTTCTCAATTGGATTTCAAATTAACATTTAATTAATACTGTATTGTCAAAAGTAGTGCTTTTTAACACACTATTCTATAAATTACTTTATTTCAGATCATGAACTTTGACTTTTTGAGGTAATTTATTTTCTTTGTCCTCATATAGCTCCCCCTTTTAACCACAGACTAATTAAACTATCTAAAGTAATTGTTTTCTAAAAATTTAAAAGATCCCTAAAAATGTACTTTATCATCATGGTTTCATCTTTGTCCTTGTTCCCCTCGGATATGAATAGCTCTTTCTTTCACTGTATCTTGTTATGAAGCAATTGAAAAGATGAATCATGGCGGATGTCTTCACTGCAACCTCTTATTAAACATTTAAATATAAATAAAAAGAATAACTCATGTCACACACAGATACTGTATGCACATTATCCTGGCATGTTGCCTGAAGGGGCATCAATAGACGGAAAGGTTGACAATAGTGTGTGTTTATTCTAATTTGTTTAATTTAGGGTATGTGTGGTAATTGCTAAGTTGAAGTGAATTTCATTCCTTATTTTTGCAGAAGTATCTTGTTAATACTTTAGAGGCATCTGTAGCATCATGTTCTGTGCTTTGATGTCCCACTCAAGGTGTTAAGTCAAGGCTCTCCATATGAAGTCCACTCCTTAGGCCCCCAGTTCAGTGCCTGCTGGTGTAAAAATACCTTAGGTGGATATTATGAACCAGCTTGGTGACCGCTGTTTAGTTGAAGTGAAGACAATTATCGGACACATGATCCATGGATATTTATAAAGCCAAGGCCATGTTTTAATTCATTCAAACAGATCCATTACCGGGTGGCCAGTGTGCCAGCCAGACAGGCAGTGTGCCAACCAGCCAGCCAGTCCATTTCCATCTTCAACAACAGCAATGGACGGGCAGCAAGGCAGAGCAGAGGCAGGCAGTCAGTCGGGCAGCAGGGATGGCGTCAGTGGAGAGTTTTTAGCACAAGATAGGATTCCTGAAAGCATCTATTTTCATTCATGGTTGCTCTGCCTTTATCGAGGCCCAGGACACTTCGTGAAAAGAGCAGGGTGCTGATGAATCACTTCTGGCTCTGTTCATCACAAGACAGAGGGCAGGGACATTAGCACAGCCAGGAAGGATGAGAGGGTCTCATTCTAACAGGGCCCTGAATACATACAGTAAGTTCTAGCAGCACATTTGGTGATGCCCTTGAATCATAGTTAACTTTGGATCCTCACAAAAGACTAAGAAGAGATTTTGTAACAGCCTAAGCATACACTGATCAGCCCAAACATTATGACTACCTGGGTACGCTGGTGGTCATAATGTTATGCAGCCCCGTAAACAACAAACTGTGATGCACTGTGTGTTCTGACAGCTTTCTATCAGAACCAGCATTAACTTTTTCAGCAGTCTGAGCTACAGTAGCTCGTCTGTTGGATCGGACCACACAGGCCAGCCTTCGCTGCCTATGTGCATCACTGCAGACTGGGAACGACCCACGAGAGCTGCAGAAATCCTTACACTTGCCCATTTTTCCTGCTCCTAACACATCAACTTTGAGGGCAAAATGTTCACTTGTTGCCTAATATATCCCATGATAACGAGATAATCACTTCACCTGTCAGTGCTCATAATGTTATGGCTGATCGGTGTATGTAGCTGTCAGAGCTGGACTTCATGCTTATTACTTGTAGGATGGCATGTGACCCATGAAGACCCTTTGTGCGTCCACAGACCTCGGTCTTTAATCATTTCCTACTGATTATTGTTTGGACAAATTGGCAACATATACAGTATATGCTGAGAACTTCCATAGCTGGAAATAAGTCAGATTATAATAACAACCTTAACATTGTTGTTTTGCTATGTTAGCTGGATGGCTCTAGGAAATGGTAGTTAGTTTGTCAGTCCACCACTTTGGTCCAGATTTAAATTTTGCATTATGTGCAGATATTCATGTTCCCAAGAGGATGAATCCTGCTGAATTTGGTGAGCCCCTGACTTTTCCTTTAGCGCAACCGTGAAGTTTACATTTGTCGTTGTGAGTGAAATATCTCAACAACTTATGGATGGATTGTCATGACATTTGGTACAGATGTTAATGTTTCCCCTCAGGATGAAATGTAATGACTTTGGTGATCCTCAGACTTTTCACCATTCGGTCAAATTTTTGATTTGTCCTGTACTTTGGTTTATCCCAAATACCCTCAGAACTAGTGGCGTTTCATTCAATCTCAGCTGGACTTGTATGTAATGTAATGTAATGTAATTAGCAAATGTTAGCATGCTAGTACATATATCACCGTTGTGTTTAAGTACTGCCTTGCAGCGCGTCTGTATGCTCTGTATATTCTTTTACTACTCTCCAGCTTCACTCTTAGCCTTACAGCCTTGATGGTGGATTTTGATAGAAGCTTTATATTCATTGGCAAAGTTCTCGAAGTGTATTCGCATTCTTTGAAAATGTGAATACACTTATACCTACATATATCAATGCACTGTCTCTACAATATGTTTACGACCTTGCATTACTGATTCATGTGTGTCGCTCTGCAGGTTCTACTGGGACTTGATAATGCTCATCATGATGATGGGGAATCTAATCATCATTCCTGTGGGAATAACCTTCTTCTCAGAGCAGACTACCACCACCTGGCTGGTCTTCAATGTGGCCTCAGACACCATCTTCCTGGTGGACCTGGTCATGAACTTCAGGACGGGGATCGTCAACGAGGAGAGCTCCGAGATCATCCTCGACCCCAAGGTCATCAAGATGAATTACCTGAAGAGCTGGTTTGTTGTGGACTTCCTCTCCTCCATTCCAGTGGATTATATCTTTTTAATAGTGGAGAAAGGCTTTGACTCGGAGGTATATAAAACAGCCCGTGCCCTGCGAATCGTCCGCTTCACCAAGATCCTCAGTCTTCTGCGTCTGTTGAGACTGTCCCGACTCATCAGATACATACATCAGTGGGAGGAGGTGTGTATGTTTGTCTGTGTACATCAGTGATCAGAAAATAATACAGAAAAGGGATTGATATAAAAGCAGAGAGCAGGACAATGATGCAGGGTAAGGGAGTTATGGTTGTATTTCTGTGCTGAATGGTGTCTTCTGGCTGCATGCTTTTCCCAGCAGCACGGCAACAACCTTGAAAGGTTAATGCACGTATAAGACTAATAGGTGCTGTCAATCACCACTGGTCAGAAGGCTTATCTGTGGATAACAAGTGGTAATTCAGCTCATTGATGGGTGAAATTAATTCAAAATCAGAAATCAAAAGTAATTGCCTTCAGAAAAAAAGCTTTAGTTCTAACTATGTAGTAAGTCTGTATGGATTCAGGGCATGATATAATGTAGTCATTAAGAGTATAACATTGTATCTAGGTATTGTATATTAGAGACTAAATGAACTCCTTTCTTAATGTTGTGCTGGTGCAGTTGTTCTGGATGCCTCTGTTGGATTTTGTGTGAACATCCACAAGGTTAAACCCCACTGGGCATAACCGAGAGTGATACATTATTACCCTCCATCGAGTCCTTGCACTCCCTGACTCAGACTATTTAACCAAGCTCTAGTCTTCTCTTTCTCCCGGTAACAATTTCATTACAGACTGGCTGATCAAAAGATTGCCCCTATCCATATCGTGACTGTACCGCTCCATACATTTTAGCCATCATGACCAAAGCACTGATGCTACGTTCGATTTGCTCTTAGATAAAATGTAAATGGTTGACCATAAAAGCATCTCTCTCTCTCTCTTCTCTCTCTCTCTCTCTCTCTCTCTCTCTCTCTCTCTCACCTCGTCCTGAATGTCCTTGCCCCACAGCACGCTCTCCATCCCTTATTGTCTGACTCCCCTGTTATCGCTGCTGTTGTCCATGCTGTTTGTTACACTGGTTGAAGCAAATTGTGTTGTTGTCAGGGCTCAACCTGAGCTTACATTCTTTAGAGTGCACTGTTCAGTGAGATATCAGTAACAATTAAAGTGCAAAAATGGATAATTTATTGTATAAAGATGCATTTTGCAACAAAATTTTATGAACCTGTAAATTTAATATAAATATAATAGCTATAGTCATGAACAGCATCGGCGTGTGTCTAATTCCCAGCCCCCATACTATGGATCAGTGAACATTTATGGAGCAGGAAAAGATCATATTTGTGCTCAAGTACCAATGAGGCAGCAGACTTTTATAGTGTTTATGGTAGCTTATATTTATCTGTCAGTGTGTGTTTTAAACTGTGTTATATTACCCTTACTGCATAACGTGGCATTTGGAAAACAAAAGCATTATTCATGCTTCAGCAAAGCATTATTCAAGCTTTGGTAAATACGGAGTTTTGATATAGCGTAGGATACAGACACTAACATCACGAACCATATTCTGAAAAGTGAGCACCATATGGATTGCAGTTGCTTGGTGTTATTGTCTTGGCATGCACACTGTGTAGGAAGTTGATTATAAATTTGAGGGAAGTGCTGTATATTATATTGCTGTTTGGTTTGCAGAGCTGCATGCAGTGGGAGGATGAGATGGTATGGACCAGGTTAGAAACACAAATAGACGGTGCCGCAAGGTTAATGAAAATCTGCAGTGAGTATGCAGGCAGTGCAGTATATAGGGATGTGTCATAATGCTTGGATACAACAGCCCTGCACTCCCAGTTTGTCTCTCTCACGCTCAGTCATTCCTCTTTGTCTCCATTCGTCTTTCTGCTTATCAAACTCTGCCTGTTTGTTCCTCTCTGGTTCTCCCCTCTCTCTCATTTGTATGCTCCTCTCTCACTCATGGTATGTCATCCACCTTTTGCACTCTGCTGTAACCTTAGTATTAGCTAAAGAAAATACAGTATAAAAATCAAATGTAGTTATTTCGGTCTAACCACATTAAATAGACACACTGAATAATAAAACAACGGCAAATCAGACACATCCACAAGAGATGTAAAAGGAAAGAAAAGGCACTCGGTGGAAAAATTCCAAGCTGTCGTAACATGTTAGGTGTAGGATGCAGGATTAGTGCTTTAATGGAGGGACAAATGCAGTCTCCTGCCATCATAATGGGTTTCAAGCAGTGAACCATCATTACATCAGCCTTGGGATGGACTCAGTTAGTTATTCAGACAGTGAGTTTCGACAATAAATCATCCTCCAGCCTGCATGTCCATCATTCCTTCATCTGTCGTGTGCTCCCTGCCCCCCTCTTCACTTCGTCACCATCTCTTCTCTCCATCTGCGAAGTAGAGAGGGCCGTTATTTTATCAGTGCTGGCTGGACAGTCAGGACTGCGTTAAGTCAGATTTGTTGTTTCGCCAAAACTCTCAATTAGAGCCATGCCTCTATATTTTTCAGAGATCTTAATGTTAACTAAGATCTGTAGCAGACAGAAGCTGCATGTGAACATGCGTTGGTCTTCTTACAGGCCTCACGCTCCTACAAGTTTAATTTTTACCTCACAGGAGCAGAATTTTCCTGCTTAATATGATAGATACTGGAGATGTCCTATGCACATAAAAGATTCTGATGAAGCTTAATCCATGTTGAAGTCCTTTTTATTTAATGTCTCGATTTTTCTCAGAAACCTCTTACGGACAATACTGCGGGGAAATGGCAGCTGGGTATTGTGGTCTAAGTAAAACAGCTGAGTGGTTACAGTATTAGTACCCACAAAGGAACTGATGCATCTTATTTAAGCAACTCATTTGATTGTCACACATGAGAGAGGAGAATCCATCTGGCTGTGCTGATTAGTCCGAAAAATAATAATAAAAGACAAAATATATATGATGCAATAGTCTGAATAAGCATTAATATTACCTTTAATAGATTTTAAGATCACCAGTGAGATGGAATTTGTGATTTTTGGTTATACAAGCTCTGACCCCAGCGTACTCAGTGCTTCTACCCGCATCTGTATGCATGATCCTTTGTGTGTTTGTTCAATCATTCATTCATTTGTTTGCGAACACATAATTATTGCAATGCAGAGTGCTTAGGGAAATTGCAGTGTACAGTGTGAAGGTCATGCGGAGCAGTAAATACGCTGTGTGCTCAAACAAACCACAATTTAAACAAGCACCAACCAAATGGAGGCTGGTGCACTGTTTAGACATCTGGAAGTAACTTGGTGGGTTTTCCTGTATTATTGTGGCAATGTAAACACTCAAGTTAGTTTAGTGGAGAGTTAAATAATTTAAAAATTGAAAATCAGATTTTATGGGGCGGGCCTATCAACATGATTCGGTCCCGTATGCAACTTAAAGAAGTGTGATGTAGAAACTTGAAGGTGCCACCTGCCGCACATACTCCGACAATGGACTCAGAAACATAATAAGGAGGAGATATCTTGTGGATCTTCAGGAAAGCTTTAGGAATCAACAAAGTGTGCATATTAATATATTCTGGAATTTTTAATGAGGTAGAAAGAGTAGATACCTTTTTTAAGGATTTTAATGTGGGAATTATATTTTATATTAAATTGTTTGTTATTTAAAAAAACACATCAGATACATTGTTGTTCCAAGAAGACTATTTGTATATGTCTTAATCCATGTCTGGAGGGGGACGTTTTGGTAATTTTGATAACACATTTTACTGAAGTATTTTGGTTTTACTGCTGCAACTTTACTGTTTTCATTCTTACTGCCATCATCAACCCCCAGCCTCATGTTTTTTCTCCAGATTGTTTGATAAAAATACTGAATGCTACCTACCCAGTGCCAACAGCACTAAGAGCAAACGCAGGTGAACATATTCCATAGAAATACAACCCCATGTGGCCCAAAAAAACCACCCAAAACCCCTCTCAAACTGACTCAATATTTCCTGAACACTGAAAAAAGTAGATCCCCAATCATTCATTCACTCACCTATATGGCCCACAGGGGAATTATATTTAATGGCTGGATATTTAACAATTCAATAAAATAATGAGGACAGTTATCGGGGGCATTTTTTGCCCTTTCATCTTTAATTTCACTGGCATTTTTAGATCTTTCAAGGGCATTTTTGCCCCCTGCTCCTATTCATTTCTAACCCTGCCTCCCTTATGTTTTCCTTATTATTTCACATCCTCTCAGATACAGAGCTAATTATCCCAATGACCTTACAGTCACGACAGGCACTTTTTCTCCAACTTCTGCTGTTACCTTTGCGTATGTGCTAATGTTGGAGAGAAATTGTCACGATTTATGGTACCAGGAATAGATTTAGATACAACCCTATCCAGTGCTGATTTTAGTTAATTGTATTTAATAGAAAATGCAAAAGCAGACTAGTGGGATAACATTTTTAAACTGCTGTAGAGAATCCCCACAGCTCCCAGTGCCACATCTGGCTCATCACAGCCACCATGCCTCCCGCCAGATCCCAGCTCAAGCGCAAGGGCTCAGGTTGGGCTTGTGGCAGCATACCAGCCCCCAGGGGTGGCTCTACCCTTTCTGAGGCCCCAGGCAGAATTTGTCTGTCAATAACAAATCAGTAAACCTGAACTTTATTGCATTGCAAATTTGTTTTATAACTTATATCTCACCATAAATCATGGCACATTTGTACTATCTAGTATGATTCCTATTTATCAGTGAAAAGTGAGAATTAAGAATAACCATCAAACCAAACATCTCAGTTTCAGGCTAAAGCTTCTTAGATTGGTAATATCACTTTTTTTTGTTACTGTTCTCTCATATGTATAAGGTACATTATATGGGCTACACATTCCAATAACGTTAAAATATTTTGAGTTTTAGTAGCTATTTTTAACTGGCAAATACTTAAAAATAGCTTTAATTAGTCCCATTACCAGTTGTTGTATTTTCCTACAGAAGAGTCATCAGTGATTGGTTCATAAGACATCTAAACTTAATTACTGTCTTTCTCTTTGATGCTGAATTGAAATTTTAAATGAATATAGTATGACAGTTTACAAAATGCATAACTAGAGAGCTAACATTAGTCTAAGCCGACTGGTCCCTTGGGACTATTTTTTATTGACAAACTAGCTGTAAAATCATGATATTCTCTTATGATATTGATTCTGACATTTAACTGTGAAACTGTTCTGCTTTGTGCCAGCTGAAGTCATTTTTTCCGACTTACATTTAAACGATTTGTGTGTGTGTGTGTGTGTGTGTGTGTGTGTGTGTGTGTGTGTGTGTGTGTGTGGAGTGTGTGGGTGTTAAAATTTTGTTAAAATAATTATGGTTGAGTCAGCACAGACTCTGCTGACTCAACCATAATTATTAATATTTACTTCATAACACTGTGTGCGAATACATTTGGTACATTTTGATACATTTTCCCTCCAGTTAAATGTCCAGTGTGTAGGATTTTGTGCTATCTAGAGGTGAATTTTCAGACTGAAACACCCTCGCTTCACCCTCCCCTTCCAAGCATAAAGGAGAAACTATGGTGGTTGCAAAATGCACGAAAAAAGTCAAATGCCCCTTCCTGGAGACAGTGTTTGGTTTGTCCATTCCTGGTTACTATACAAACATGGCGGTTTCAACGTGGCGGACTCTAAGGAAGGCAACCTGCGGCGTCTGTAAATATAAATTAAAATTAAAATTGTATATGACATTCCATTTGTGACAATAGATTCTCCTAAATGTTACACACTGGACCTTTAAGGGGTTGTTTTCCACTTAAGTTAAACAGATATTGTGGTGTATCACAATACATGTTGTCTGGTCATGTTGCAGAGTCAACTGTATTTTGATACTATGGTAACACATTGTCACACATGGTGAGTTACACAATGATATCCACCCTCTATAGTCAGTATAGACATACTACAGTAGCAGGACATGCTGAGGAGATACTGTTACCAGTGTTACCTGCTGATAATTCACCTGCATTGCCACTGTACCCACCACCTTCCTATTTTCTTATTATTTATTCTTTTACGTAAAAGTATCAAACCTTGACATTGGTGCACTTTTCTTTCTTCACATCCCCCACTTCCAGTTTCTTTTTTATCCCTCTGAACGGGTGCTCCTGTGTCATAATCTCATGCGATCGCTTCATCACCGAGGTTGGCTTTGTTGCATAAATATGCCCTGAAGCATCATTTTTCAGGGGCCTCTGGCAATCAGATGCACGGTACACATTCTTGATATGGGATTGGGCCTTCCCTGAATCAACGATTCATTTTATAACCTCTTGCATGCAGTTAGAACTTTATTCATAGGGAAACAAACTGAATGTGTGTAAGGCATCTAGCAGCTGCTTGTGTGCAGCTCCACTTTGTCAGCATCAGAATCATAGAGCTGTCGTGCAAAAGTACAACCAGTTTCTGTCAACTTGACCGATTAACTCACCTCTCAGGATCAGATTGGTCTCTTATTTCACCGCTAATAACAGTTGCCTGGTTGATGATTTTTCCTTTAAGCTGCAAGAGAAGGGTAGTACCTGCTAGAGCCGGCAGCACAGCATGATGCAAGTGATCTGTTTAATTATACCGTCTGTAGGGATACCTTGTCCTAAGTAAAGGTGCATGGTTGATTCACAGCTCAGCCGGTAAATTGATCTGAAAGGGGGGAAAATGTGAGCTAACTGACCTGGGTATCCAGTTTACTGTGTGGGAGCAGAAGAGGAGACAGTAACTACATTACACTGGCTAAATTTGGTCTCCACTGAAATAACCTGTGCTATTGTGCGACAGTCTGACAGCAGACCTTTTTTTAACTCTTCCATCTTTAGATCCAGAATGTCAACATACTGACAGTGGAGGTGAAGTTTGTCTGCACCTTTTCACAATGTCTTTTTTTTTTTTGCTATATATTATTTGTTTTTTTTGCTATATTAGGGGCGGGACAGAGCTTCAGGGGTGTTTCTTGATATATATTGTTATAAACACAGCCTTTCTTTATCTGTTGCATACACCACTTCTTATAATGTGCAGTGCAAATCTACAACAGTAGATGTAGTCATGTGAAGAAAACAGAAATTTCCTGTCAAGGTGATGTCTTTAATTTGCTTTTCTCTCCAACCAAAAGTTTACAGTTAGATTAACAGTTTACTATGAGAAAAACAGCACATTCTCACTTTAAAGAAACTGGAAACAATACATCTCTGGCATTTTTGCTTGATAAATGCCTCAAACAATAACTTGATTATCTAGAGTTGATGATCAATCTTCAGTTGATTAACATATTGTTTCAGCACTAGTTCAGAGTAAATATATTCCCTTCTTACTGACGAACAGAATAAGCTGACAGAGGGCACAGGCATCGTAAGGTGAATAAAGGAGATCACGATGAAGCCACTGTGTACTGTAATTTGCCAGCTCAGCAACAGATAGTGTGGTGTCAAAGGAGATTAGTCGGCTTTGGTTTATAGAGTCCTGTGGACTTGATTCACCTGTCTCTGAATAGGCTATGCCAAGTCCTCTGTGACTTGAGGCCTCCGCCTCAGTCTCATGCAGGGACACAGGTGCATAGGAACACACCCACACACACACACACACACACAGACAAACACACACAGAAGGTCTGCTGAATCATGAAGTGCTGAATCATGTGTGAGGTTGAAAGAGAGAGCAAGAGAGACAAAAAGACAGATGGAAATAGAGAGAAAGAGAAGAAACAAAGGGAGGAAGGCAGTATGTGTTACATTTTATCTTTGTGTGTGTATCAGCAGCAACAGTGATTCCTGTACGATGTTCCTCTGATTGATTTCCTATTGTGTTGACCTTATTTCTCTGTAATTACAGCTTGTAAATGAAGTAAGGACAAAGGTTTTTAAATGTGACCTGGTAGTGTTTTTTTGTCCTTTTGCATGTCTCTACCTGTGATCAGAAAAGCTGCACATACATGCAGTTTATCACAGTGACAGCAACACTTAAACAAATGACATGAATCTATAAAGAAAGTATACAATGCATTCATCACAGAGACCAGCAAATGACATTTATGGGAGGATAATTAAAAGGAGCCTGGCCTCATTACCATGTTCTCTCAAATGGCATTTAGTTGTAGGACAGACAGTAGGGAGGAGAAGGAATGTGACCGGCTGCAGGACTTTAGTCTGTGAAAGAGCTGTGTTGGAGCAGAGCCGTTGGCTGTTGATTGTATGCAACTGTTTCCTGTTATGTGACGTGATTTGATCTGATGTGATGTGTGAGGCTGAGGATTTTTGTGGGAATGTGTCACGTCTTTGTGTTTGTGCGTGCATCTGGATATTTCTATAGCCTGTAGCCTCGAGGTGGCATATGGCAGCTTAGTAGCACAACCGATCTTTTTCATTCCTAAAAAAACACTGTATTTTCACAGTCTGCCAATACCACGTATGGGTTCACTGCAACAAAGACAAATAATGGAAATAATGACCCAGCATGACTGTTTCAAGATATCAAATAAAATGTTCAACTTAACATTCTTGGAAAAACCATACACTGCTGATGGAGATTTACAGTAACTCTGTGACTGCTGGGAAAGTTGTTTAAACTTTGGAGCAGGTGTTAGTTAGCCCAGATTCTGTATCTGCCACTGCACATACAGTCAAAGCATCAAGTGTAGCTGGTTATTTATATTTAATGTCCCAATGAGAACATCTTGGGACATTGGACGTTGTTTTGCAAAGCACATAAAGGTCTGGTTTCACCTGAAGGTATGTTGAGGACACTGAGGGACAACTCTTCTATGCCTGGAGACATACATGTCATTTATCAAACAGAGGCAGCAATCTGAGGTGCAGCTTCATGAGTGATGTTTTCCTTGTTTTTTATGCATGTGCATTAAAGCTAGAGTGTGGGCCTTTTACATATAAATGAACATCCATTACATACAAGCCCTCGCCAAATAACAAATTGCTGCTATCACCACAAGATAAATCTTTCTGTATTTCAGAGTTTACCAGTATACCTGGTGTCTGTGGCAACATTCCCTTGCTGGCGCACCGGTACTGATACGTTTTAAGTCAACAGTCAGCCGTGTTTGTGTAATTACTCTCACTGTCAGAAGGGGGAGACCAAAGTTCCACAGTGTAGGTTTAAGGAAGAGTAACTTCTGGTAGATTGCATAAAGGTTAATAAATGTCAGATGTGTGCAGGTTTGAGTTTAACTGAGTGCAAATGTTGCTACTGTAATAAACGTGATGTCCAATGCACAATGGTGATTACACTATGACATTTTGATGGACTATTTCTAGTGTGCATTTAGTTACGTGGGAGTCTAGAGAGATATCAACCATATTGTCCTCCATACAGCTCTGATCTGAGCTTTTGCTGGAGCAGTTTCTTTGTCTGGGCCACCTGTCTCTGCTTTGGTGCTTCGCCGGTGTTTGAAGTGACTTTTTATTGCTTTTTAAAATTCATTATTTCACCTTACGTCATTCCATATTAATATAATGTCTTTAAAAGTTAAATGACTCAGGTCATCTATCTATAAACTCTAAAAAAAAAAAAAAAAAGAACTCTACACAAAAGTAACAAAAATGAACAAAATGAACATTAAACCAAGAAACTGAGCCACAGTCTAATTTAATATCAGTAAATGCAAGTGCTGTGCGGAGACTAGCACCCAAAATCCACATTAGGACACATTGCATTTGTCACTAAAGCATGAGTAGAAGCAAATTTGCTGTCCAGCGCTACCAAGCACTTGGCTACGGAACAGTGAATTCAGTGTTCCCCCTTCTTCACTCTTGCATTTTTCATCAGTGTTCAAGCTCCGTAGTGGTGTTTGTGTGCGTGTTCTATCCCATTTGGCTGAACAAGTCTGAAAACAGCAGCACTTTTTATGGAAAAGGCTAACAAATGACCATGTTTTGCATCTTTTTATTCAGGTTTGACTTCTCAGACGAGATAGCTTCTGAATGCTGTTACTTTATATCAAAATCAGGCTGTATTCCACTTTGAATATGAATGGATGATAGATCATGGAATTGTTTTGCTGTTATCTGCTGGGCATTTCAGCATTCTGGTGGTCATTGGCATAAACAAATTTGGGAACCCCACCCTGTATTTAGTACTGCAGAGCATGACCAGGCAGGCTTTTTGAGGCGAAGCAGACCTTTGTTGTCTTGAGCATGGAAGTCGCAGCCTGCGGGGGGCTAAAGAGCTCTGTCACGTGTCTATGTGTGACAGTCTGCCTGTCACACATTTGACATGTTGTGAGGCATCCATAGTGTCATAGCAGTAACCACCAGGGCAAGAAAGCATTATTTCTTCTCTGGTTTATTTGAGCTTTAGATTGTGATTCATTATATTTATTAAAGCATATAAAATGTAGAGCTATCTTTTTTCAATTAATCTTCTCCTAGACTAACATGATCTCTCTCCTTCTCTGTCCATTTCTTTCCATTTGCCTCCGGGCCACGCACACAGACACACACACACACACACCTACACACAAACAAGCAAGTAAAGTCACACACAACAGTCTAATGGACTCCTCCAGTCCAATTTTGTCTAGCAGACAAAAAATGAAGGACAATGCTTTTTCCCTCTCATGCTGTCTGTGTTCTTGTCCTCTCTGTTTTAAGACACGGCTCTCTGACGATGAACATAATGTGCCTTGAATCGTGTTCTTGCTCAGCTCACTGAGGGAAGCTCACTCTTGGCCCACGGGGTGGAAAATCCCAGACTCCACAGCCTGAAAGATAGAGTTTTTCTCCTCATCCCCTGAAGTTTTAACCCATTTTCCCTTGCCAAGTCACTCAGCACTCCTTCTGTTGCTAGTTGGTCTTGTTAACTGTGGTAGAGAGTGTTAATTGTTTGACCATATGGTTTAGAGTACAGAGTTAATTGTCAGACCCATGGTGTTAAAGAGGAGAGAAAATATAGCTTTAAACACTGATCACAGCATCACAGCTATTCCTTTGTTTTACTGAATCAGAGACCGGATTTAAATTGAAGAACATAGTTTTATACACATCACTATAAATATAAAGTTATTCAAATGAGTATGTCAACAGTAATACTTGCCCAGCAACTAAAGCGAAAGATTTTATTTAAAAAAATTGTTTCAATTATTAAAAGTGTGAGTTGCTGTTGGTATATTAAATATTGAATGTACCTCACACACACTTAAATGACAAAAGTGTGTCTTCTACATAACTTCATAAATAGATCTAGGGGGCAAGAAAGCATTCAAGTGAGAGGAAATATAGGTTAAAAATAGTCTAGATTGTCAGCGTCGATATGTTTCAGGCATAAAATATTAACATTTTACACTATCCAGTGAAAACAATATATTTACATATTGGTTCATTTTGTTGAAGGCAAAAAAAGCCTAAAAACATCTAAAAAAACACTGAATGTAACAAAAGAAATCCCAAAGCAACACCCAAAACAACAACAACACAAATTGACATTTCGGAGAATGATAGTCTAGGTTAACCAAAAAAAAAATCGGAATTTGGTGTTTGAAAACACAGTTTTTCTACCTAAATGTGACGCCATTTGTCACATGTGCTGGCCTGTAGAAGTTAAAGGGACAAACCGTTAGATAAATTCACTTCATCATTGATGAGACATACAGTATATAACTGTTATAATTTATACCATAGAAATTTACAGGTGCTGTTTATGAAAAATGTGCCTTCATGCTGTTATGACTCTTATGTCTCTTATAAAAAAATGTTCCTGTCTGCTGGGGCAACCTGAACAAATTGAAATATGTATGTGATTTAAAAAACCTGCTGATAGCTGATATTCATCAAGCTTTGATTCACGGTAAATCAGCCTATATGCTACTGCTGGCTTTTCAGGTCGCTTTATATTATACTGTCACTATAAGCTGATGTATGACGTTTAAAATGTTGTATACTCCTCCACTGGGAGTACCTCCAGTTCTCTCTCTCTCTCTGTCTCTGTTTTTTCATCTCTTCCTGCCACTGTCAGTCTGTCTCTCAGTTCGGCCCTTTATTTGATGTAGGATATAAACAGACACGTCCGCACAGTAAAGACAGAGTGACCGAAAGGCAGTGACACCGAAAGGCTGAGACGGAGGAAAAAAGAAGGAACAATTTCTCTAGACAGGAAGCAAATTCTTATGCAATATAAAAGTAAAGTGTTTTAATCTTTTTTTTTTTTTTAAATGGGAGCAGGTTTTATGCTAAACAAATGACTAAATTAGAGTAGCAAGTGATACATGCAGTGCCCTCAAACCAATGCCATCTTTTGTTATTTAGCCTGGGGTATAACAGTTTCAACAGCCCCAAAGCAGTCAAACAAAATCAACATCTGCTACTTCCTGCAACATCTGCTCCTTAATTTCAGCATAATTTTATTAAACTCAAGTCATATTTTCATATTCAGCAACAATATACATGATTTGTATTAACCCCCTCTAGAGCAACAAAACAGTCAGTGGAAGGAGCTTTTGATCTTCTGTCCATCCCCATGGGATATCCCCCTGTGAACACAAGTTTCCCACTGCATGGTGTGCACAGTACAGTAAGCAGACAGATGACAGATATAGTCTTGGGAAGGGGTCTAAAGTGATAAGTGTGGAGATTAGGCTAATCTTAGTTATTTTTGTTCGCTGGGCTGTTGTTGGTGGTTGCTGTGTGTATGTGTGTGTGTGGACGGTCACAATGAAGAAAACAGATGCATTGGTGATCCCTGGTAGTTAGCTGATAAAAGCTCTTATGATCTGTGCGCTACAGACTCTCCATACTTGACTGACTGATTCTACATGAGCCACGTAATGATCCCTTGTTATTTAGAGGGGAGTAACACCACTCATGGCAGACATCCTGTAATGATGTCTTGTGCAAAATAATTAATTAGTAACTAGTGAGGCATTTAGGGTTCTTCTACTTTCACTTCCCAAGAGTTAATGTTGTAGTGGATGGATTTACTGAAGCACCCTTCATCCATCTGTCACAACGACAGCTGCGCTCATCTATCGAAGCCTAGCTGTTAATATGAATCTTAACACAACAGTTTATATTCTGTATAGTCTCGTATAGGAGCAACAAACTATTATTACACCATAGAGAAGTATTATTATGGATGTCCATTTGTGACTGCAGCACAGATTAGATTATGCAGCATATCAAGTGTAGTTGCTGCAGCTAACATAGTCAGAGGTATGTGAGACTAGATAATGTCTTGCTGCTCCACTCTGGGTTATAGGACTGATTATAATGTTATATCGCTCCCATAGGGCTGTGTATTTATTACCGGTACTATTGTATTGTTATGGTATATAGCACTATATGTTTTGCTGCTACAGTATTTATCTTTTTTCAAGACGAAACATGGCTTCAGAGCCATCATGAGTTACTATTTGTGCGGCCATGTCCATGCCTCCTCCTTGGCATACCGGGATAGGAAACTGTGGTAGGAAGGGTCCATCTTGCTGATGTTTACATGAGCACAGCAGGTCACCCTGTGCAATCCAGTCAAATCCCTCCTGCTCTCACATGGGCGCTAATCTTCCCTGACTGCCTTCTTAGCACAACCACAACTCAGGCTACAGCACTCACCCTTCTTCTCTTTCACTCCTCCATGACACTCGCAAAAGCTGCATCTTATGTCTGGTTAAAATTCAAATAGATAGATATTCAATAGATACCCACAAGATGTACAAAAAATTTAGAATTTGTGTACTAATTGAATATAAAGCTGTCAAACAATTCATTTTATTTCAGGAAGCTATGTGTGGCTTGAGTGTTAGACGATCTGTGTTAAGTATAGAGCAAGAACTGTCAATTAATTTAGAGGGGGGGCGACAGCTAGTCTGGCTTGTTTAATACATAAACAAACAAACTATTATATATATGGAACTATTGTCTTTGCTGCCAATGTGAGCTGTATGGTTGGTTTATATGAACTGGAAAATGGCTGTTTTGCCCCTGCTTTCAGTCTTTATTTTAAACTATAAGGTAAGCTAATTGCTTCCTGGCTCTGGCTTCAAACATAAGACACAGACGATGGCAATCTTCTCATCTAACTCTTGGCAAGAAAGCAAGTAAGCGTATTTCCAAAAATGTAGAACTATTCCTCTAAGATAAATGCTATGTAGTCTCAAATGATGGGCTTTATTAAAGCCACTAAAATCAATATATCAAAAGTGACAATGTGAAAGGGTTTGTCCGTTGTGAACCTGCATAGAATTATAACCTGAATCTGCAGCTTGCCTCGGCTTTACGGAGCTTTATAGTGATTTTCAGCTCATTGTTTAGCTGTCCAACCGACAGCTTTACTCTTGCCGCTCTCATAGTGTTGTTTCCAGACACAAAAGGCAGCAGCAAAAAGCTGTAAAAACCCACTGTTTACTACTTGCTCAGCATTAAACAGCAGACAGTTAGAGACTACCTGGTGAACAAAGAGGAGCATTTGGCAGCTAAAGATCCAGATATTTCCCTCAGGAGATGGTAGAGACCAAAACAGAGCTGAAAGGAAAATAAACAAAGATAACCAGAAACACGACTCCAAATGAATTGTAATGTTTCTCCATAACAGCAGGATGTGTAAATAAGCAACTGTCATCAAGTTCATCATATCAGCTTAAAATGTGATGTCAATATTGAGTTCACAACTTGTTTCTACTGACCCCAAGTGGCCAAACAAATCAGTTATTGTAGGTTTTATTAAACCAAGAGGTAATTGGCAATATTAATTCAGAATATAAATAAAATATATACTATATAGTCCCTAGAGGCAAGAGTACTGTACAATCATAATATATCTATGCCATATGCAGACAAATATGCTAACTGAAATCAAACATAATTACAATCTAATTGTGAATCTTTATAAATATTTTAAAGAATTAATCAGTTTCTGTTTTGTGCCTTGGATCAATGTGTCTCTGTTTTATCCCTGTTATCTCTCAGCTCTTTGTCTCTTTCCTTCTTCTCTCCATCATAAACTGATTGACTGAGAACACTGATTTAATTCCTGGAATGATGTTGTCAAACTGTCGTCCTGAAACAGACTTGCATAACAAGTCAATTGGAGGGAAAATGGGTCATGAGGGAAAACAGTTGTTTTTGAGCCTGCTGGCATAGTTTTTGAACAATATGTCCACACATAGCCATTTGTTTTCTCTGCAATTGTCTGGTTGCACTGATGAGTTGTCACTGTGCAGGTGCCACTGTCTGAACTATAAGTACTGCTTGTATTTAACAATGTCAGTCATGTGTACATGTTTTCTTAGAGCTGTGATGATGTTGTTATTTTGTTACTGCTGCTCAGGTTTCAGGTACAAATCAATAGAACATTCAACCTCCTCAACATCCATAAATACATTTACTTGTTCCCCTGATGCAGTGAGCCTTTCCCCACATAGAGTAGACTTTTTTTTAAGC